>NW_023425405.1:6705000-7905000 GCF_014108245.1 Pipistrellus kuhlii
CCCTTGCAGGCCTGGTCCCTCTCAACTTCTCTCTCCTGCTGGCCATCTTGTGGTGGCCATCTTTGACCACATGGTGGCGGCCATCTTGTGTTTTGGAGTGACGTTCAATTTGCATATTACCTCTTTTTATATAGGATTTAGCAAATATTTCTAGTGAGTGGAATCTACAGGCAATCACAGTTCTAGGTTGGTAGGGTCCTGCAAGGGTTGAAAGAAAGGTCATATTTAACCAGTTGGAGGGGAGGCAGTGGATGGGGAATTAGCATCATAGGGGAATGGAACAGCAGGTGCATGGGCTGCGAGGGGAGAGGAAGGGTGGTACATTCTTGAGACTGCGAGTCTTCAGTGTGGCTTGCACACAGAGACAGAGCAGGAGTGAGAAATGATGAAAGGTGAGGCTGGAAAGGCAAGCAGGAAAGTGATTTTGACTTGGGACTACCCAGGTAGCCACTGCAGCTCTAAACCTGAGCGAGCTCTGGTAACATATGCATTTAAAAGCATTCCACTGGCTTATTTTGAGTTATAGAGGAATCTATCATTTTTTATGTCACAGAGAATTATTAATTTTTATAATATTTAAAATTTTGTTATTAACGTGTAACTCCAGCTAGCCTCAAAATAACTGGTTGGTATTTTTTTTAGATGACTTTTATCTTGAGGAAGCGTAATTTTGATAAAGAAGAAAGAGCATGCCGAAACAAGTAAAACAGGGTACAAAGAGCAAAACAAAACAAAACAAAACAAAACAAAAAAACCAAACCCCACACGATTTCTTCTTTTTTCTCTCTATGGTTCTCTTGTGGAACTAAATAAAGCAAAGCTGAACACAGTATCATGATGCACCTTGAAAACATAGTGAAGTTTTCAAGGAGGCTAAACCTCTAGAGGGGCTATCATATTTCAAAGGATAAAGCCAATCATCAGAGCTCCGTGGAATTAAACTGATTTCACAGAGGCTGTTGTTTTTTAAATGCATGCATCAAAAGTAGGTTCCTCACAGCTCTGGGATTTAAGAAAACTACTTACCCTTTTCTAATTAATTTTCAAAGCTTTTACCCTACATTTCTCTCCCTTTTATCTCTCGTCATGATGTCTCTTCTTCATTAACGCCGGATTGCGGTTTCATTTACTCCTGTTGAGAGAGAATAACAGTGGGAGAGGAGTGGAGAGGCAAAGCATTTCTTGGTGCAGGACAAGATGACGCTATTGGAAACTTTCCATACGGTTTTAGGTTCCCCAGATCCTTCCCCAAGTCTTACTGGTTGAGTCATGCTCAGTTGTTGGGTGTGACCCCTCCCCTCTGACCACAAGGAAACACTCAGAACAGCAAATGTGGATTGAGCACCTGGATGCCACACCTTTGGTGGCAGTGCCAGGCTATCTTGGTTATCTGAAGACACCCCAGTCTTTCTTTCACTTTTCTCCTTTTTTAGAAAAAATTCGTTACGGAACTAGTATGAGTGGCATTCCCTAGCTTATTAATTCAACAGATACTTGTTGATGCTTATACAAGTCACCATGCTAAATGCTCTTCTCCTAACATTTCATTTCAAGTAACACAGAACATCTGTGTTCTTCTTTTGTGACAATTAGAAGAATTGCTCGCTATACATGGTATGTGGATCAACAAAAGGTGTCTATGATCATTCATTCTGTCAGAAATCAGGTTGAAACATAAAATTAGCCAATAGTTCAAAACAGATATGCAAAGAGGATTCATGAAGAAGAGACATCATGACAAAGAGATAAATGAGAGAGAAATGTAGTCACTTGGCTGTAAGAACCATCAGAGTTTATTTTAACCCGAGTGAAGACAGTGACATTTCTAAAGAAGGGAGGTGTTTTGTAGAAGGGAGTCGTTTAGCCATGAAAATGTCATTGTCATAATTAGCTACTTTATTAATATTAATAATAGGAAGAGAGCAAAAGGGAGACCAGGCATTATAAGCTTCAGTTTCACGCTCTCCAGGGAACCACCAGGGGGATCCCTGCAGATCACTGGGGGAAGATATCAAACAAAGAGGGAGATGGGGGCCTGGGCAATGAAGTTGGGGTGACATAGGGAAAGTGCTTTCCTGTCAGTTCAGCCTGGGAAAAAGGATCATTGGCTAGGGGGGTGGAACCACTGCAAGCCTGTGAAATCATGGAAGGTTAAAATCCTCAAAGATTTCCCATGCTCATGCTCTTGCCCACACTTGCACTCTCTTGCTCCATGACCTGCATGCTTGCCTCCATAGCCGTGTGGCCATGAGCAGCGGCATGACCCATGGCCATGCAGACTCCACATGCAGAAACTCTGGGCAGAAACTTTGGGCAGTGGCCTTAACTCTGGCCCTACTGAAGACCAGATTGGACTTTTTCCATGGCGAGATGGATAAAGATGGGATCTTGGAGGGGGACCCCCTTAATTTTACATCATCAATAGTTTTCCATGAAACCCCATCCTCCCATGGGAGGCCTCAGGAAATTCCTTTCCCTGAAGTACTCCAAGAACTCCACTTCCACTGATATGAAAGTGGGAAAGGAGATTTCCAGAGACAATATCAGCCATTGCAATATCTCACCAGGTAATATTTGTCTTGTTGAATTCATTGAAGACCAAAGACTGGCTCTTTACCTAAGAGGCTCAGAATTTAAATTTGCCAGTGTTCTGGAAATGGGTGGATTTGAAGAAACCCATTTATGTTAATTAGGCAACCACGTGACCAATATATAGACCATAAAAGTTTAATTCACAATGTAAACCATAACTGCCAATTGGACCTAATTCTAACATTAATTTGACTAGTGTATTTTTTCACTGAAGGCAACCAGCTGGGAAAACCACGTGATCTAGATCCAGATTTCAATTGAACCAGGCTTCAAAAGAGAGGGGCTTGATTATATGATATAAATGTTTCATACCATTGGGCTCTGATGGGTTTCCAGGGTAGGTATATCCCTGACAAGAGGCCTATTTTCTTCTGTTGATTCAACAGGAAACCTCATGCCCCACCCCAAGAGTGTGTATAATAACAGAAAACTGGAACTTCTCTAGAGTGGAAAGAACAATATAGTTAATGCTTTGGGGTCTGCTTGCTCATAAATATTTGCACTGTGGCAAATCTATTTGTTAAGACACTTGCTTTGATTTAACATTTCTCCTGGTTGTGACAACATGGAAGAGGGGACTCATAAACTTGCCTACCTCTCATGACAGCTCACAGTTGTCCTTGGCCAAATTGGCTTAGGTCAGTTTATGTAAGAACATGCCCACTTTGCACTTTTAATTGTCAGAATCTGTTCTAATTAATCACTGAAAAGATATGAACTACTGAGCATCCAGGCATTGTTATAGTTTATTTTTGTGTTAGGATACAGGAGTTGAATAGTCCATTAGCCACCAGTAGGTTCTTCCTGTTCTCACTTTTTACTGCTTAGACTCTTTCCAGTTGTCACGTTTTTCAGAGAATGAAAACAAAATGCCAAAAATACACTGGCTTTGTGTTGCTAGGAAACTCAAAAGATTCCTCAGAATTGTGTGCTCTTTTTTCCCCCCTGCAGAGACTCCCCCACTACAGGGTAGCATCTTTGTGAGGGGTGTGTGCAGGTGTGGGAGTGGAATGAGGGTTTTATGTTTCTTTCCAGGAGGCTCTACCTTAACACTATTGGTCTTCTCAACTCTCCTTCCTTGAAGAACAAGTCGGGGACAGATAACTTGTGACTCAATTATCTTTCTTTAAATGCAGAACTAGGTCTTTCCTCAGGCCCAGAAACCAACTGTCGAGTATATTCATAACTCACTTTGATAAACAATGAGGGATTCAGTTTATTAGCTGAAGTCCCAAGGTATCACGTGGGTCTTCAAGACTTTGCTTGCACTGCAGGAGAAAATTCACTTCCCAAGGTGAGCTGAATCCCAGCAAAGCTCTATGAGAAATTGTTGGCCATCTATTGGCTAGTAAGATTTTTGAGAATAGCTTTCTCATTTCACTACTCTTTTAAAGATATTGGAAAACAGGAGAATTTTCCCCCCCAAAGATTATTGTGTCAGTGGGGGAAGAGAAAGAGAAGAGGAAAGATGAGGAAAAGTGGGTTAGGGATAGGAAGAAGAGTAGGAAGTCTTGAGGAAGGCTGGAGTTGAAGGATGTGCCATATCCATTCCTCTGAATCCTTTAAAGAGTCCCATCTACCAGGTTCCATTAACAATCTTGAAAGCTCCCCTATGTATCTTGTACAGAGAGAGTCTAGTCATGATTAAGCTCGTTTGTCAACTGAAAGCTACAGGTGAACGTCATTTTATATTTATCAGGACATTGTGTTTTCTTGAGACCATTTTCTCTGAGTGATAAAAAAATTAATTTTTAAAAAATTTTCACTTGAGGATATGTTTTTATTAATTTTAAAGAGAGAAGTGGAAACACACACACACACACACACACACACACACACAGAGAGAGAGAGAGAGAGAGAGAGAGAGAGAGAGAGAGAGAGAGAGAGAGAGAGAGATGGTGTGAGAGAGAAATATTCATCGGTTGCCTGTAGACTGCAGCCCAACTGGGGATCAAATCCAAAGCCTCGGTATATGGCCTGACCTGGAATCGAACCTGCAATCTTTTGGTATATAGACGATGCTCCAACCAACTGAACCACCTGGCCAGGGTGAAAATGTTCCATTTTCAGTCCTTGTATTAATTGTCTAGGGCTGTAACAAAGCACCACAAACTGATGGTTTGAAGCAACATAGATGTATTCTCTCACATTTCTAAAGGCCAGAAGTCTAAAGTCAAGTTGCTGATGGGGCCATGCTTCCTCTGACTTCTCATGTCTCCTGGTAGCTCCAGCTTTCCTTGGCTCATGGCATTATATCTCCATCTTTGCTTTCTTTATCAAAGTGCATTCCCCTGAGTGTGTTCCTCTGTCTTTTCTGATCTCATCAGGACAGCAGTCATATTACAGTAGGTCCCATTCAATAACCTCACCTTAACCAAAGTACATCTGCCAACAGTTTTCCCCCTAAATAAAGTCATAAGTACTAGGGTTGAAAATCATCATTTTTTGGGACACACTTCAACCAATAATAGTTCTCCAGCTTTGGAAATTTGAAAAGTACTAAGTGAGGCAAGGACAACAACTGCCTAGGACACTTAATTTACCTGACACCAAATTTCTAGCCTATCATAATAATTGTAATATGTACCAGCTATAATTCCTTTATTGCTATTAGTATTATTTTATTTTGCTCTTTCCAAGAAATCCAATATTTAATTCGACTCCTACATATAATCTATGGACTCTTTCACAAATGAGGGAGGCCAGTATGATTACATATTTTATTTTTTAATTAATAATGCAAGATCGCATCCACCATACTATCCAGCATCTCACTATTGGGGTTGTATCTTTCTGGTGAATTGTTGGATTCCATGCAGTTGAGAGAGTTGAAAGGAAAGGGCCAATCTGACTTTTACATCAAAGAGGGGAGAATACTGGAGAGTTCAGCCGAGGCTCCTTTTCTCCTTGCTGCCTTGTGGTGTCACTGGTGATGCTGATAACCTCGCAGGACTGTGTGGCTCTTTGTACAGAGAGCCTCATTCTCTTAGATCAAATTAGTCAGGAAGACGCCCCAATGGAGCTCCCACATTTGCAGCACTGAGTCCTATTATTCAAGCCTTACACATTCTAATAAGTCATCCACCTAAAACCCCTGCTTCCTCTTCTCTCCATGGGAATTCCTACTGAGGGCTTCCAACTTCCCAGAGGTGCTTTAATCATACCATATGCCTTCCTCAGCTTTCACAGATCACCTTGTTGCCAAGGTTAAGGTGCTTAGACTTGCTTCTTGCTATCAAGGCAAGGAAAGGTTTGAAGAGTGTGTCATTAGGGAATCTAGAAATCCAGGCTTGGAATGAATGCAAAGATTGGGGTCCAGTTCTGCCTGCATCATAGCTGATGCTCATAGGGCAGCAATTCCTCCTTGCTGTCTGTTCACTTTCTAGCCTCATCTCAAGACTACTGCTGGCCTTGAGAACACCGTGCCAGAACCCTGCAACAGTTTCCCACTCTTAGTGTCCCGAATCTCCTCCTTATTCTCCAAAGGGATTTCTCTTTCTCAGTCCTGCCATTATGTCTATTTTAAATCTCAGAGAACCATCACCTTATCCATGCTAGGCAGTTATTTGCTGTAATTTCCAGGTATAAAGGGTGTCATTCCACGTCCATGTTGTAGACTGCAGGACCAGTTGCCCTTCCCTTCCCCTTCTGGACACACTGTCTTTGGAGACTTGTGCCCACAGGGTGGGTGTTGCTGCTCTTAGCAAACCCAAGATGGCTTCTTATGCTTCCCATTAGAAGATGAGGGGGAAAAATCTTAATCTTTATTGGGGCCCTGTACTGTGAAGATAATAGTGATACCTTATGCAAACTGATAAAGCCATTGTGGCTATTTACAACTGTTAAGTTTGGGAAATTAGAAGTGGATAAAGTTATGTGTCTCTCTCCACCTCCCCAACCTCACAACTAGACAATAGGAAGCAAGTCTTATACTATAGCTTGCCCTTTATGCAAATACTAGAGATCAGTTGCATGAAATTCATGCATGGAGAGGGTCCCTAGACCTGGCCAGCGACCAGGGCCGATCTGTGGAGTAGCAGGCAGGGCAATTGGGTGGGCTCCTGCTGGCACCCACCTTGGCTGGCCTGGGGCCTGCGGGCTGGGGGCAGCTTCTGCATTAAGCATCTGCCCCACGGTGGTCAGTGCCCATCATAGCAACCAGTTGTTCTGCTGGTCAGTTGATTTGCATATTAGGCTTTTATTATATAGGATTTATTAGCAAGCAGATATACACAATAAGTCATACAGCCTGCTGTGTAGCTTGGTGAAGGCTAAGTTCTCGTCCTTTTAGGAACTCTGAGAAAACCTGGCAATATATAGATATAGATATAGATAGATATAGATATAGATATAGATATAGATATAGATATAGATATAGATATAGATATAGATAGGAAATCCTGCCATTTGTGAAAGACACTGGTATTCTTGGCACCACCTCCAAAGAGTGTGATTTAAGAAGTCTGAACCCTTCAACAGCTGAATTACTAGTGACAACAAAGACTGTACATCCCACAAATCCAGAAACATTTACTACCTGGACATTTACGAAGAAATTCTGCCGACCCCCGTCTACAGTAGTGCTTCTCAAAATCTCTGTGTTGAACAAACCACTAAGGATTGTGTATGTTTTTTCTTTCTTTGTTTCTAATTTCCAACCCATAGTGGACCAAAACTTTTATTTAAGTACCATAAAAATGAATTATCACAAAACAAAAAGACGAAAATATAAGGAAGGCTTGGGTTTTTTAAATATTTGATTCCATAGACATGGACTTACCCTGTCAAATTGCTGAAAACGTTTGTTACGTGCTCACTGTCCATCTCTGTGCTGCCGCTGACTGGTGCCCATCTGCAGGTCAGCACTGGCCTTCCAGGCCGTTCACTGGAGCCGCTCTTGGGTGTGCTCACAGCAGCTCTCCTCACCTGGCTTTGCATAGCTTGCAGAGCTAGGGGTTACAAATGCTTCCTAAGTACAGGATGTCATCACTCTTGGTAAGCTATTTCTTTGAAGAACTTCAGCTGATGTTTTATTTACTTCTCTCTAATCACAGCTGCCAGCTTCCCTTTGCCTTATTTCAGAAATGTATGCGGCCGCTGCCACTACTTTGCATTAAGTGGTGCTCACCATCTCACTCCTGAGCTGTCAGTTTTCAATAGAGTATCTATGCTCACGCCGCTGAAGGATCAGAACCCTCAAAAGACATCACTGCAGACACGGGGAAACTCACCAAATGTTGTCTCTTTGACACGGGGAGCAAATGTTAGATTCCAGAGAAAAAAACAAAGAATACAAGAACACACTTTCCAACACCCCCCCCCACCCCCACCCCTAAACATCACCTGCAGTTTGGGAAAATGAAAAGCCTCCTTCGCCCCTTTATTAGCTGGTGTCACGTTGCTAAGCAACAAGCTCTCACTAGCTCTTGGCCTAAATCCGCAGCCAGGTTTTTAGGAGTCAGGCTCGCTCAGAGGTCCCCAGGAGTCCTCAGCTTTGACTCCTGTCTTCTCTACCGTCTGTTCAGTTGCTTTGGAGACTGCCTCATTCTGGGATCTTGGTAGGACCCCTGACCTCCAGCCAAATAGAGTATTGTCCCTTGAGGAATCACAGGTGGGAAAAAACTTAACCTGCCCTCTGCCCCTGTGTTTGCAGTCTGGAAGAAAGAAACACTGCAGGTCATCAGGATGCGTTGCAGGCTGAGTAAATGCTTTCCTCCAGAGCTGTTGCGATCTCAAATGTGCCCACTAGCCCACCAGCAGACTGAGAGCATATATAGGCCAGGGTTCAAAAGCACATTGAGTCAGAGAGTGGCACCTCTTGCCAGCAAGCAGCTGTTCTCTACTCTCTACTCCTCAAGGACTTGACTAGAGCTGTCCATCATTTTAGAGAATACACTCCTGACGCCGGAAAGTGGGCATTTCTTTTTTTGCATGATTTGTATGGCACATACCACTAGGTAAACACATGAAAAAAAATTAAATATTAATATGTCACTTTAAAATATATATATATATATTTTAATTAATTTTTTTATTGATTAAGGTATCACATATTTGTCCTCAACCCCCCATTCCAATCCCCCACCCCACCTCCTCTCATGACCCCACCCCCCTATTGTCCTTGACCTCTGGTTAGGCTCATATGTGTACACATAAGTCCTTTGGTTGATCTCTCCCTTTTATCCCCACCCTCTCTCTGAGGTCCAACAGTCTGACCCATGGCTCCTTATCTCTAGGTCTGTTCTTGTTCATCGGTCTATGTTGTTCACCATTTCCCCTAGATGAGTGAGATAATGTCCTATTGGAAATATACTTAAAGAATCAAAAATGAGACAAGCAATAACCATTATGCTGAAAGGTATATGAATCAGTCTGTAGTGAGCTTCTATCTAGGCCACCAGTTCTTTTGAGACCCAATTTCAATGTCAAGCAGTTCCTTATGTGTACATGTCAGCAATGATATTTTAGTTCTGGATGGTGGGCTAATGGTGGTAATGCAGGTCCAACCCTCTGTGGTTTGGTCCTGGGCAACCTGCAGTGATACACAGCTGCTGACTGCTCAGCGACTTCCATCTCTGGACTGTTTCTTTTATTGATTTTTTACAGAGAGGAAGAGAGAGGGATAGAGAGTTAGAAACATCAATGAGAGAGAATCATCTATAAGCTGCCTCTTGCACACCCCATACTGGGGATGTGCCCGTAACCAAGGTATATGCCCTTGACTGGAATCGAACCTGGGGCCTTTCAGTCCGCAGGCTGACGCTCTATCTACTGAGCCAAACTGGTTTCGGCATGTGTGACTTTTTAATACATGAAAGAGCAGAATAAGATCAGCTTCCAGGTAAACTTGCCATAATTATAGTCAGTGACTCTCAGCCCATTCCTTTATTATTATTATTATTATTTTTTATTCTCACCTGAGGATATGCTTATTGATTTTTTTTTTTTTTAGAAAGAGAAAGAGAGAGAGAAACATCGATGTGACAGATCAATGTGACAGAGAAATATCGATTGGTTGTCTTCTGAACATCAGGACAGGAACCCAAAACCTAGCTGTGTGTCCTGACCAGGAAGCAAACCCACAACCTTTTGGTAAGTCGCCTGGCCAGGGCTTAGTGCATTCCATTTTTAATTGTATGGAACAAGGAAAATGGTCCAGGATCTTCCCCCAGCACATCACAGATTTGAGAATATATTGACCCAAATGAGAAATCCACATGAGAGAAAGAACTGAAATTATGTAATTTTCCTGATGAAAGTAGAAGTGAAAACAAGATGAAAGAAACTGTGGTCATTATTTCAGTAAAATGCAACCATTCGCTCAGGGTTTTATTTTTATGCAGGACTTTATTTTTAATCCTGTTAATAGCTAAATGACTAGGTAAGCAAACTCATTCTCACTTTAACAACAAAGACATGGACAGAGGTTCAGTAAAGTGGGTCCTCCTTGGAGTTTTTAAACTGGAGAAGCAGGATTTGAACCTGAATCTAATTTGGTTCACTTTCCTACTAATTATAGTGCCTTTATTGGTGACTCCTTGCACTGAAAGAGGAAATCATAGGGTCCTAAAATATAGTTAGAGTTTAAAAATGAATAATAAAAACTTCTTGATCATCAAGAGTAAAAGTAGTGGCCCAGGGATCCTCAGATTTGCCATGGCAAGTACAAAATGGAGATGGGGCAGGGGAGGAATGGGAGTGAATGCAGCAAAAGAATTTGAAACTTTCTTTGAAGCTTTTTGTGTTCTGTTTCTCTGGCATTTAAAGTGTTAAAAAATGCTATACTAAATGATCACTTCGGAGACTAATTCTGTTCATGGAGTTTTCCAGGGATGTTGGACTTGCACATTCAAAGGCAAACATTCTGAGCTAAATTATTCAGTGAAGATTTAGTATTCATCTATTACAGCTGAATACTAATGAGAGAGTGAGAACATGGTTTATCATTTTCTATTATAATAGAAAAGAAAGTATTGGCAGAGTCCCTGAGAAATGTCTTTCTTAGGTCCCAAACCTTTGAATATTTTGAACTCTCAAGTGAGAAACAAATGTTTATGAAGTATTAATTATGTTTGGCCACCACTAGAGAATGTGTTTGTGTAATGGTACCTATCCAGTGTGTCTCCAGGATGTGTGTGTGTGGCTGATGGTGAATCTGGGTATTGAGAGCATGGGAATTCAAACAGCAGAATTACCTGTCACCAAAGAACTAATATTTAGCTAAAGAAGTGACACATGCACTTAAAAAATCAATCCATCAACATGATAAAGAAGTAATTGTTTACCTGGCCTGGTGGCTCAGTTATTTGGAACATTGTCCTGTGCACAAAAAGGTTGCAGGTTCCATTCCAGATCAGAAGAGATTTTTTTAAAAGATACCTTGAAGCTTGAATGCTTGTGTCCTGAAAAACATTTTTTTTATAAATGGTAGCATGCCTACTGTGCCACTCACTTTGAATGACATGCTTCTCTCATTATGCAGGAATATGACTTACATGTATAACTGTTGCCATGATCCATGAGATTTAGTACACAAACTCAAGTCTTTACTTACATACTTTAGAAACATTTAAGCAGCCTAATAGGTATTATAGTTAGAGAGAAAGGAAGTGGGAGAAAGAGAAAATCAATGATGAGTGAGAATCATTGATCTGCTGCTTTCTGCATGCCCCACACTGGGGATAGAGCCTACCACCCGGGCATGTGCCTTGACTGGGAATTGAACCGTGACCTCCTGGTTCATAGATTGATGCTCAACCACTGAACCAAGCTGAGTAGGCTTTCCTTGTAGTGACTATATCTGGTTTTGGAATTAGAGTAATATCAGCCTCATTAAATGAGCTTAGAAATCATCCCTCCTTTTGAAATAGTTTGAGAAGCATAGGTGTTATTCATTCTTAATAGGTTTAGTAATATTCATCTGTGAAGCTATTGTGTTGTTTGTTGGGAGATTTTTGATTGCTGTATTGATTTTTTTAATTATAATTGGTCTGTTCAGATTTTCTGTTTCTCCTTGATACAGTCTTGGAAAATTGTATATTTCTAGAAATTTAATTATTTCATTCAAATTGTCCCATTTGTTTGCATATTTGCTACTTCATATTTATTAGCATATTTGTTACTTCAAAAAACTTTAACCAAAGTTTTTTAATTAAAATGTATTAAAATATTAATTACAAATTTATCATTTGTAATTTAATTTTTAAAATTTCACATTTTTAGAACTCAATATAATAATTTCACATATTGATAATGGAATTTTAAGAACATCTACATTTGATTGTTTTGATATGTTTTTGTTATGCATTATAAATTGTATGTCTATGACAATGCTGATGTTACCATAGCTATCTATTTTACATCCAGTAGTAATAAAATTTAGCAACACAATACGTTTTTAAAATTAATTGCCAGTGACTTAATTTTATATGTTAAAGGAAGGAAGAAAATAGCAAAACAACTCAAAGGACACTGAAAAGAGCTACTTATACTTTCTCCAGTCTGGTCTTCTTCTCACCACACAAAGAAGAATATTTTCATGGTTGCAAGTTATTTCTCATATATAAGATTAAAAATTAAAGTGATTTGTACTTATATATAACACTTTACAGTATATAAAGAAATTAGTACCTGGCATCAATTAGATGTTGAATGACTATTTGTTGAATATAAACTCTGTAGGTGATTCCTTTATCTCATTGAATCTTCATATCAACTTCATAAAGTAGGCATGTATATCCTCATTTTACAATTGAGTTTATGTATGTTAGAGCTGAGATTTTTAATTCAAATTATTTTATTCCAAAACTCTCGTCATTTGCTTATGCATATTTCATAAAACAATATGTGTAGAAATTCCTTCAGCATATGACTGAAATTTTGGTGCCTGTGGATTCCTCTAGTATTTTTATGGTTTCCCTTCTTACATTTAAGTCCTTTATCCATTTTGAGTTTATTTTTTGTGTATGGTATAAGTTGGTGGTCTGGTTTCATTTTTTTGCATGTATCTGTCCAATTATTCCAACAGCATTTATTGAAGAGACTGTCTTGAATCCATTGTATGTTCATACCTCCTTTGTAAAATATTAATTGAGCATGGATTGGTTTGATTTCTGAGTTCTCTATTCTATTCCAATGATCTATATGTCTGTTCCTGTGTTAGTATCAGGCTGTTTTGAGAACAGTTTCTTTGTAATACAGCTTGATATCTGGTATTGAGATCCCACCTACTTTGTTCTTTTTTCTCAGGATTCCTGTGGCTATTCATGGTCTTTTTTTATTCCAGATGAATTTTTGGAAAGTTCATTCTATGTCTGTGAAATATGCTGTTGGTATTTTAATGGGGAGTGCATTGAATATATAGATTGCTTTGGGTAGTATGGACATTTTGATGATGTTGATTCTACCATTCCATGTACACGGTATGTTTTCCATCTGTTTATGTCTTTCTCTATCTCTTTTTTCAGTGTCTTGTAGTTTTCCACATATAAATCTTTTACATCATTAGTTAAGTTTATTCGTAGGTATCTTAATTTTTTTTTGGTGTGATTGTAACTGGGATTGCTTTTTTAGTCTCTTACTGACACTGCTCCTAGGGAAATGGAAACTAAAGAGAAAATAAACAAATGGGGCTACATAAAAATAAAAAGCTTTTCACAGCAAAATAAATGATCAACAAAACAATAAGAAAGCCCACTGCTTTCTTCTGGAAGGACATATTTGCCAATGTTATCACAGAAAAGGGTTTAATCTCCAACATTTACAGGGAACTCATACAACTTAACAAAAGGAAGATAAACAACCCAATCAAAAAATGGGCAAAGGACCTAAATAGAATTCTTTTCAAAAGAAGACATAAGTAAGGCCAAGAGGCATATGAAAACACGCTCAGTCACTAATCACCCAAGAGATGCAAATCAAAATGACAACGAGGTACCATCTCATACTGGTCAGAATGACAACAAATCAACACGTGACAAGTGCTGATGAGGATGCAGAGAAAAAGGAACCCTTACATACTGCTGGTGGGAATTCAGACTGATGAAGCTACTGTGGAGAACAGTATGGAGTTTTCTCAAAAAATTAAAAATGGAACTCCCATTTGACCCAGTGATCCCACTTCTAGGAATATAGTAAAAAAAAAAAACTAGAAACACCAATTAGAAAGGATATATGCACCCCTATTACATAGCAGCAAAACTCATCATAGATAAGATTTGGAAAAGAGCCTAAGTACCCATCAGCAGATGAGTGGATTAAAAAACTGTGGAGTACTATGCTATGGTAAAAAATTTACAACAGCATGGATGGAACTAGAGAGCATTATGCTAAGTGAAATAAGCCAGTCAGAGAAAGATAAATACCACATGATCTCACTCATTTATGGAATATATTGAACAACAGAAATTGATTAACAAAAACAGATCCAGAGACAGAGAAACATCAATCAGACCATCAAACCTCAAAGGGAAGGTAGGGGATAAGAAGGAGAGATCGACCAAAGGACTTGAATGCATGCATATAAACCTAGCCAATGGACACAGACACTAGGGGGGTGAGAGCATGAGAGGGGTGGGATGGGGGGTAATAGGGGAATAAGGACACATATGTAATACCTTAATCAATAAAGAAATAAAAAATAAAAAAGAAACATCAAAACAAAACAAAAAAATGTGTAAATCACATTTTTACCTTGAAATATTTATAATATGATATTGTAGAGATTGCGTTATCATATGTTTCAGTCATAATCATGACAAGACACACATGGCACATCCTATCAGTTTATTAAGGAGCATTTAATAAAAAATGTATAAAGATGTGGGCAGAATGAAATTAAGTCTATAGGTGATTGCTTATGAATCTGGGGAGTTAGCTAAGTGAAATAAGCCAGTGGGAGCTGCTGTCATATCTTGCCTGAAGGGCAAAAAGAAAAAAAGGCAATTCTAACCCTTCAGCCACCACAAGCCAAGGATAAAAAAAGAAAATCCTTTTGAATTGAGTTTACCTGCAAAAGATAAAGACTGCATATAACATTCCTTTGGCCAATGGGATTAGGGGTCTGCCTTAGGGTGGCTACTTGGTTAAAAAAAATAAGTTGAATTGGAGAAATATGGCAGTTCTGGTGTTCTATTGGAGCAGTCTCCACTCTTTCCATTTACCAAGATAGAAGTTGCCAGGAGTTTATCCACATTTGAGTTGTCTTACTAATATCATGAACAAGAGGACTGCAACAACTAGAGAATATAGGAGGTACCCTAGAGTGGGAACCTGAGTGGAACTCTTTAAAGATTCATACTTGCATATCAGGTGAGAGAGCCAGTCTTGGAATCCAGGTGTAAACAATTGGCTTTTCAAATATTTCTCTTTCCCAGCTCCAATGTAGAAGGAGAAAGGTAAACCCAGAAGGAGATGGAAAAGAATTAGGAAAGGAGGAGAAATGAAAAGACAGGACTCACACACATTGCCTTCACAGTGCAATTTTCTTAGGCCACTATGCAAGCAGAAGAAACAAAGAGTCATTGTGCTAATTTGGCAAATAGCTTAACTTTTATCATTCTAGAATGGAATTGGTTTTTTTTAATATTGTGGAATGGATGGAAAGTTACAAAAACAATCTCAGAGAATTTTAAGAGTACTAAAAAGAGTAATTTACCAAAGCAGGATTGAAAATAGCAATTGGAAAAAAATAAAATCCTTATATGTTTACACCCCACTAGGATGAAACTACTTAGTAAACCATTACCTATATAAACATTGAGCACATATGTTTTTGACAACAGTACTGCAAATAACCTTTAGCTCTATTAGCCTTACATTACCAATAATCTTGCTTAACAAAACTGACCGTAAATCATCAGTTTAGTAGAAACTCATGTTTTACTCTATATTACAAAACCAAATACATATTGACTCCTATTTTTTAAAACATAAGCCCATTTTTTTGTTTTACTTCCTTTGTGAATATAAAATTCACAGAGCCTAGGAGTATAAGTCACAATTTTCTTCCAACTTCAACTTCCTACTTGTTTTCATATTTCTCTCCTATATATTTTGAGTGAGCATAGAAATAAGCTTTTGTTTTCCACAAGATTAAATTCTTTACTCTTTTCCATTTCTAATCCTTTGAAAACTAAGCAAGAGAACAGAAATATACCTACTGGCCACTGTACCAAGCCACTAAGAATAACTCCCCAAAATCTTTTTTAAAATGATGCATCCTCCCTAAAGGTAAAAATATATCTAATTCTTTTATTTTGGAGTTAGGTTAAACTGCTTATCTTCAGCATCCAAGGAGCAAAATGATCACTTTCTTCACAATTCTTAGCGTTCAGTAGCAATATGATAAGAACTGTGGAAACTGCTTATTGTCTTCACTAGCAGAGAGGTGTGGACAAAGAGCCCAAAGGGTGGTGACCCTTGAGCCCTGCAAAGGTCAGGGCTATACACCCACAGTTTAGTTGAGGCAAAGGTAGCTGAAGCAACTTCAAGATAGTCTGCCTGTTACTGGAAATTGCCTGCCTGACAGCAATAGGTGGATCCCAAATTGAATAAAAGGATGGCAAGGCCTGAGCCCAACTGGAGTCCTTCCTCTTGGGTTGGACTCCCACCTGGCCCCCAATTTCCAAGTTATTATTTCTTGTCTCATCACTTTCACTTAGGTGCAGCCCCTTCTCCAGATCCTGAACCCTGAACCACACTGGACGTGGAACATTCACAAAGAACCACATCTGTACATTACTATACAAGATCCTTATATTAAGATATGTATTAATCTTTTTAAAAACATTAATAGTACAATGTCCCCCTCATATTTTTCAGGGGAAAATATTTAAGTTTGGATTTAAAAAAATAATAATAATTCCTCTGCCCCCAGGTGAATGAATTTCCCTCTGAGCTTTCACATCTCCTACTTTGTCTTCTGCCTCCTTGACTCTAGTTGGCCTTGGCCACCATGTCCCCTTATTGGGATTCCTGTGACTCCCTCAGCTACATGCTGAGTCTCCAGCCTCTCAGCCGCCTCTCAGCCTGCCATTCTCTTCTGCACACAGCTGCCAGGATTATCTTCCTCAAACACTACTTTCATCATCACAGGCTCTTAGAATCACTTTCTCTTGCCTGGAGCATCTCTTCTAAATTCCTCATTTTGGCATTTAAGACCCTTCATCAACAAGGTCCACAATCCCTGTATTTTCTGACCAAACATGTCATTACTCTTCAAATACCATTGTTCTAGTTTCATCAAAATAAACCATCACATTACACGTATATCTTAATCTCCCCTTTTATATGTTTTTCCCCCCATAACCTCAAATTCTCTCCTTTGTCCTTTTTACTGCCCCATGCTTATTACTGGCCAAATTTACTATTTTTGGTCATATTATTACTGCAGGATTGTCAGTCTTGTGACTATAAAATTTCCTCTATTTCCCATCTCTCTTATTTTTGGATTTTCCTTGATGGTCTCAATCTTAGCAGTAATCAACCAGGGTAACATCTAATTGTTCACTGTTAACTATCCTGTACCCACCTAAGTAAAAAAAGTATGTGTCTATCATTTTATCCAATCCCAGAGGATTCCCCATTTTGCTTGCTCCCACCTCCCTAATCTATCACTAATGGATTCCATGTAACCCACTTAGATCTCCTCCTTTGATTGTAATGTATAAAACAAGGTGAAGAACTGCCGTTCTCCAGAGCATTAATCCCAATCCATTGAGATTCTGCTTCCTGGCAATTGACTGTTTAGCTCAAATAAACTCATTAAAAAAAAATCTTTACAGGTTTAAATGTTTTTATGTTAACAGTCCTCATAAATTATTATCCCATCTGTAAGTAGGTACTAGTTAGTTTTGATTACCAATGGGTCATTTAAATATATCTACTTTATATCTAGGAGGCATTATCTGATAATTGAAAGAACTCATTCATTCAACAAATATTTGTTGAGTACTTGTTAGGTACAGAATGCATGAATGAATGAATTCTGTAATGAGGGAAATTATTTTATCTTATTATAACCTGTGTCAGAGAAAATACATTATTAAAAATGTGAACAAAATACATAAGGACATAGAATGCTTGCTTTCAGTGGCATTGAAAATTATTCTTCAATTTAATAATGTGTACTAAAATAAAACTCTAAACAGCATCTTGTAATAACATCAAAGATCTAAATATCAGCTGTTATATCTTGAAAGGCAGACCAGAACCTTTCGTATTCTCCACTCCCTATATCATAAAATTCTCTGAAAACACCTAACTGTGGTTTTCTTACTTCTAAAAGAAAAATAATATTTTAAGTTGAAAGAATGCATGTTTGTTTTATTCTGTTGAATTATTTACATAATTAAAACGATTAAAACTACAAGTAATTGCCATGGAAAGAAATGCTTTGGGTACCAAAAAATGTTTTAAAAAATAGAATTTATTACAAGTCCTCGGTGAATACAAAGTAATTTGTATTTCGTTACAAATTAATTACTCTTTTAAGTCCCTGGACTCTTCACACAGATCTGTTGGTTCAATTACATCCTACCTTTTAGAAGTTTTGCCTCGTGGTTTCCAAGCAACAGTAAACATGGAGAGAGCCATTGATCTGTGAACTCCACTAAGACTCCAAACAGCTTTAGACATACATCCAATCACTTCCTGTTACTGTGGTATCTCATTTCTCTTACATAATATATTTGATGACCAGGCTTTAAAAAAAAATCTCTCATTAGCTACTTATTGGAAGAAGATGAAATAATAGCATGTGTGCAATAAAAACTGTTAGAAGGCAGTCTCACATTGGAAACCTCTGTTCTGTTAGTGAGCTGTCTGAGATGGCATTCAATGGGACATGAATAGCAAACATGACAGATATTTCATAAACCATCTGTTCACAGAATATGTATTCCTAAAGTGTCAAAGGGAGTACAAATACCTGATGGAAACTGTGAACAAAATCAAAGTCCAATCAAGATTTTAGGAGGCCTGCAGCTTACACAACATTAGGGTACACTCCATAAAGAAATATAGAAATGCAAATACAGTATTAGGTACAAAAGTAGATGTATATTTAGAATGAGAAAACAAACCACCAGAATTTTCTGCAAATTCTGGTCCTTTTCTTTGGCGATCTCTTGGGACAATTACCAACAAAGAAATGCTTCATGTTGTCAACCTTGCTTCTCCCCTCTACCTAAAACTGAAAACTCCCAGAAATTCTCAGCATGCCCCAGCTAAGACACTTGAAGCTTCAGTTCATAAGTTTCATGGTGAATTACTTCTGCAAGTTAAAACAAACAAATGAATAAACAAAACCTTAATACTCTATTATCTTTTCAAAGGTACAGTTCTTAGTTTCATTGACTTATTTCTATTGCTTTATTTTTTTAGTCTCTCCTTTGTTTATTTCTACTGCAATCTTTATTATTTCTTTTATTCTACTCTGTGTTTTGTTTGTTCTTCTTTTTCTGGTTCCTTTAGGTAAAGTTGCATTGTTTATTTGGTTTTATTTTGTTTCTTGAGGTAGGCCTTGCTATGAATTTGCCACTTGGAACCATAATAATCTTTTAGATGGTTTCTTCTGTCTGCCTCTGGGTCTTCTTCTATTAAGCTCCTGGCCTTCTCAGGTTTGCTATGATGCGATCATTATCTCTGTTGAACAAACCAATGCTTTGGATTTAGAACATGGTTTTTAGGAGTTGCTGGTGACATGACTTCACAAAGTGGGCACCACTCTCTTATTCCCCATTATGCAAAGGAGGTTGACATCCCAACTCCACAGCTCACAGTTCTGCTTCTCTGGATTAGATCTTCCTTTACCAGACTAACATACAAATGTTTTAGCCATCTTTATTTTAATATATTTTATTTATTTTTTTACAGAGAGAAAGAGAGAGGGATAGAGAGTTAGAAACATCGATGAGAGAGAATCATCGATCAGGTGCCTCTTGCACACCCCCTACTGGGGATGTGCCCGCAACCAAGGTACATGCCCTTGACCGCAATCGAACCTGGGACCTTTCAGTCCACAGGCCAACGCTCTATCCACTGAGCCAAACTGGTTTTGGCCATCTTTATTTTCTTGAGCTTCTCATGGTGACCATTGACACGTATTCGGGGCCGCATACCCTCCAGACTAGGCAAGAAGAGGGTGTGAAGTTCTTGGACAGGTTCTTTGGTTCTCAGAGCAAATGTGGTGCAGATATCAAGCCAAGGTATCCACTGAAGCCAAAAAGAAAACTTTCCAAAAGATATGTCAGATAGTAAAGCAAAAAAATTACAAAAAAATTCCCTAAATCATCTGTCTAGAACAGTGGTTCTCAACCTTTCTAATGCCTCCACCCTTTAATACAGTTCCTCATGTTGTGGTGACCCCCAATCATAAAATTATTTTTGTTGCTACTTTATAACTATAATTTTGCTACTGTTGTGAATGGTAATGTAAATATCTGTGTTTTCCAATGGTCTCAGACAACCCTATTAGAAGTTCTCAACCTGTGTTTATGTTTATATTTTTTAAATTCTTTTTTCTTTCTGCTCTTCTGATTGGGTATTTTATCTTCCCCATATTCTAAATAGTTAATTTGATTCTTGGAATCCCCTACTCTACTGTTGAATCCTCTACTGTACTATTGAATCCCTAAAAATTATTCTTTATTTCAGTTAGTGTATGCTTAATTACTGACTGGTTCTTTTCATAGTCTTTGACATTCTCACTAATTTCCTTGAAAGTCTCATTAAGTCCCTTGAAGCTTTCATTAAGATCTTTTAACATCATTATCACCTGGTTTTGAACTCTGTAGCCAGTAGATTTCTTGCTTCCATTTCATTTAGTTCTTATTCTGAAGATTTCTCATGTTCTTTCATTTTGTAACATGTTTCTTTGTTTCTGCATTTTGGCTATTTCCCTGTGTTTATTTATATATATTAGTTAGAGTTACTATGTCTCCTGGAATTGGTAGAGTGGCCTTATGTAGTAGGTGTCCTGTAGGACTTAGTGGCTCAGCCTCCTGTCACCTGAGTGGGGAACTCAAGGTGAGCCCCTGTGAAGGCTGTGTGCACAGTCTTATTGTAGTTGATCTTTGATTGCTTTGGCATCACTGGAAAGAATTGACCTCTAGGACAATTGTCTGTGAATATCAGCTATGACTACAGTGGAAGAGGTGCTGTGTAAGAGATACCCTATGGATCAGGACTTGTTTCAGTGGGGCTTTGGTGCTTACTGAGTCTGTTTCTTGAGTGTGTCACTTGTTGATATGTAGAGTTATAGCCTGGTATGGCCTGCTGTCCACCAGGTTCACTGGCTCTGGGGCCTCCCCAGAGGTGCAAAGTCAGCCACTGTCTGGGGCCACCCCATGGGAAATACAATACAAAGCTATCTGCACCTGGTTATTTGTATTGGGCTTGAGAGGGCCTAGGGAAAAGCCAAACTGTGAAGCAAAGTGAACCGTTGCTAGTTCCAGGTCTTGATGTCTTATTGATAGATATGGGGCAAGCTCATACCAGATGCTGCTTGTTTCAGATATTTCAGGAGAGTCTGAAGCCTGAGCCAGGACAGGCCATTCAAATGGAAAAGCAGCTACAAAGAGCTTGGGTGGGGCTGCAAATAGAATGGGACAGGATTTAAAGAATCTCAAGGGCAGAGTGAACAAAGTGAGCTAAGCTGATGGAAACTCAGATAGAGCCCCTAGTCAGCTCTATGATGGGGGAGGTCCAAGCACAGAAAATAATGACCCCTATGAACACCCCCATCAGGAGGAAGCCACTCCCAAATTCCTGCCCTAATTCCAGACAATCCTGTCCCTGGTTCCCCCAATGTTGCCATCTAGTGCTGGAACTCAGAGGAAGTAAGGACTGTGTAAATTCATGCACTGGCCCTTTAAGAGAGACTGCCTGGACTGCAGCAGCTTCCATGTTACCCACAATCCTTGCTGGTTTTTACAGCCTGGAGTTACAGGGACTTCTCTTCTCAGTTCTTGAACCTTGGGCTAGGGGTCAGGTGTGGGGCTGGGACCCCTTGCATCTCATGGAGGGCCTTCACAGTGAAGATATACCTCTTGATTTTAAAAAAGCCACACATGGGTATTGGATCAACCAGTTCCTTGCCTCTGCCCCTCCTATCAGTCTCAATGTGCTTTCCTTCTTTACTTCTCCAGTGTAAGACTTCCATTCAGCCAGATCTCTGAAAGTTCTGAACGATAGTTGTTCTGTATTTCAGCTGTAATTTGGATGTGGTTGGGGGAGGTGGCTAGTGCAGGCATTTATTAATGCCTCCATCTTGGTGCTCTTAAACCCCTGGTCGGCAAACTGCGGCTTGCGAGCCATATGCAACTCTTTGGCCCCTTGAGTGTGGCTCTTCCACAAAATACCACGGCCTGGGCAAGGCTATTTTGAAGAAGTGGTGTTAGAAGAAGTTTAAGTTTAAAAAATTTGTCTCTCAAAAGAAATTTCAATCGTTATACTGTTGATATTTGACTCTGTTGACTAATGAGTTTGCTGACCACTGTCTTAAACTGTACTTTAAAAAAAAAAAATCAATTTTCAAAAAAACTATGCTGCCTTTCATGTCTGTTTACAAATTTATAAATAATTTATACCAAAAGATTATTTTCTGTTTATAAATAGCTCACTAAAACACAGTATTTATTCGGAGATCTTGAGTCCTCAGTGAGCTATAAATAATAATTCTATGCTGTTATTGGAAATAATTTTATAAGATTAATAAAAATAAATTTTGTTTCAATGTTTCCTATCAGGATTTTAGGAATATTAGGTGGGGCAGAGCCCAAGACTGGGAGTTTCGCCCTAAGGGTCTATATTTCACTCCTGAAAGAAAGTGTTTCTGGCAGTTTACTTTAGAAGACTCAGTTGAAACTCATTTAAAAACTGCTGGGTATTGTTATGATTTATATAAATGATTGTTGATCTGCTTTTTCTTTTAAGTAAAATTTTAGTTTGCCTCAATTTTAACATTTCTAGAGCAAGTTTAAAATAATACTGAGCTGTCTTTGTAGAGCTTGAAGCACTGTTAAGGAAACTGTTTAATGAGTAAAATTTATCTTATGCAACTATATTGCTAATTATTTAGCAAATAACTTTTCTTGGAAAACTAGGCTCCCAGAAGAATAATGCTTATTTTGGTAGTTATATTCTGAATGGAGCAACCTCTTACCAGTGTCTATAAAATAGTAGGAACTTATACACTTTTTAATAAACCTCTTAAACTATGTCATTCTTAATAGTGCATATGGGACACAAATAATAAATACTTTCTAAATATATATTGTTATTGTATAACTTAGAATATTATTTTCTAAGATGAGCATTTTAGGAATCTACTTTATTAATCTGTAGATATGGAAAATCCATTAATAAACCTGCCTTTGAGAAAATATCATAGTGGTATTCATTTTGGGGAACCAATTCTTAGATGAATGATCTTCTAAGTATGACCCAAGGACTGAAATAGAAAACTATTAAGTGAGCTATTAAGGTTCATTAATATTTGTCATTCATAAACCAAAATTGCTCTATGAAAAGAGTTTTCTAAAGACTTTAATGCAACATTCTATAAAGAAACTTGGCATCATGCTATGCTTGACAATTTTATAAAGTCCTACTGGGCACATTCCTTCAGACAGCTGAGATTTCTGACATTTCGTAGAATACTCATATACTATTATTAATGTATCATCAGTGTCATTTTTAGTAATTTACAGCATTTACTTGCTGCTCTTTTTTTTTGTCTTTAATTCTATGTTATTGTTGACTTTAATTCATCATTATCAATTTTTTGTTATAAATTGTTGGGGGTGTTTTTGTTTGTATTGATGTAAATTTTCATAAATATATGAAAAGTATATAAATATTAATTGTCATCAGATGAGTTCAAATGAAACTCAAAATGGGATAACATTTAGCCCACTAATATGTCTAAAATAAAAAGAATGTTCATTGAGCTCACTGAATTCTTACCATAATAAGGTAAAGCATAGTCTTGACAGAGTTTTAATAGGATAGAAAAGAAATGGCAAAGCGT
Source organism: Pipistrellus kuhlii (assembly GCF_014108245.1). Taxonomy (NCBI): domain Eukaryota; kingdom Metazoa; phylum Chordata; class Mammalia; order Chiroptera; family Vespertilionidae; genus Pipistrellus; species Pipistrellus kuhlii. Next base: position 6,728,624 of record NW_023425405.1, read on the forward strand.
GAAGATCAGGAGTCTGGTTTCAGATAGATAGTCAATGCAGGGGCTTGATTGGAATTGGCACAGATCATTGTTATTTAGTACTGATGGACACAGCAAGTAAGGATTTTGAAGCATGAATTTCAAAGAGTTTAGGAATGTAAAGAGTTGTTTGATGCTATCTGCTGAACAATTGAACAGTTTGGAATTTATTTAAATAGCTTTTTTAGGAAATCCTGGAATAAACTATAGAATTATTTGCATCTCTTATTTTTCTAGATAAGAGCTTCCTAGAATAGTAAATTAATGTTGATGATGAAGAACAATAAATTCATATTCATGAAGATAGCCAAATATTAGTCATGTTTATGTAAAACCTAAACAAAATGTGTGTTGACTAGTAGGGATTTCCACCTTTTTCATCTCATGACACACATAAACTATTAAAATTCTGTGGCATACTAAAATATATATTATATTTTTTGCTGATCTGAAAAAAAATAGGTATAATTTTTATTCATTCATACTGGATGGCTATTATTGCTGACTATGGTCATTTATAAAATTGGACAATCTAAGAGAAAAGAGGTCATGCCCCTGACTAAATAGTCAGATATTGTACGTTGAAAAAATTTCTGTGGCACATTGATCGAAAATCTCTGGTCTAAGTTTTTTCAGTTCTAATTGTTCTCATTCACCTGGGCTGAGAGCGAGTCAATTAACATCAGGGGATGCAATCAATCCAAATTGTCATAACGTGAGTGGTCATGGCAATGCATCCCATTTCCAGGGATGGTTGTTTCAACCTCCACTAGGGTCAGGTTTTCCTTTTGTTGAATGATCATTAGTTGGCTCATTTAGTGGTTCAGTAGCTGCTCAGCAATATTAAAAAAACATGGAGAACACATAAAAACACCACAACCAAACAAATAGAGAACTATTATTAGAGTTTGTAATTCACTTGTCAGCCAGGAGTCAAGGTGTCCAAATTGGACAGAGAATAGGTCTCATCTTCAAATAAAAGAGCCAAAATAGCAGAGATGTTATTAGCCAAAATGGTAATCTTATAGTTTCTTCCCTCCTAAACCTTTTTTGTGATGTTAAGCACAGCTGTGAGGTTGTATCTCACTGTAGTTTTAATTTGCATTTCCCTAATAGCTAGTGAAATTGAGGATCTTTTCATATATCTGTTGGCCATTTCATTGTGTCTTTTCCAATCTCTTTTAATAATGTGTTGCTGTTTTCAGATTGTAGGTCCTTCACATCTGTTAATTTTATTCCTAGTTATTTTATCTTTTGTTGCAATTGCAAAATAAATTTTTTCCAATTTCTTTTTTTGAAAGTTCCTGTTAATATACAGGAAATCAGTGGGTTTTTGTACATTGATTTTGTATCCTAAAATTTTACTGTATTTGTTTATTGTTTCTAATAGTTTTTTTTGCTATCTTCTGCAAAAAATGACATTTTTACTTCTTTATTCCCAATTTGGATGTCTTTTATTTCTTTATCTTGCCTGATAGCTCTCACTAGAACTTCACATGAGACCTGTTAGAATGGCTATTATCCATAAGACAAGTAATAACAAGTGTTGGAGAGGTTGAGGAGGAAAAAGCACCCTCATTCACTGCTGGTGGGAATGTAGACTGGTACAGCCATGATGGAAACAATATGTCAGTTCCTCAAAATACTTAGAATAGCTTTACCTTATGACCCAGCAAGCCCTCTCCTGGGTATCTACCCCAAAAATTCCAAAACATTTATTCACAAAGATATATGCACCCCTATGTTCACTGAAGCATTATTCATGGTGGCCAAGACATGAAGACAACCAAGGTGTCCTTTTATTGAGGATTGGATAAAGAAGACATACTATGGAATATTACTCAGCCATAATAAAAGATGAAATGCTGCAATTTGCAACAACATGCATGGACCTTGAGAATATTATGCTAAGCAAAATAAGTCAGAAAAAACTAAGGACCATATGATTTTGTTTGATCTCTTCCCACCTACCCACTCTCCCACACATTCCCTCTGAGATTCCACAGTCTGTTCCATGCTTCTATGTCTCTGGATCTATTTTGTTCATTAGATTACACATATCAGTGAGATCCTGTGATACCTGTCTTTCTCTGACTGGCTTATTTTGCTTAACATAATACTCTCCAGGTCCCTTCATGTTCTCAAAGGGTAAGAGATCCTTCTTTTTTACTGCTGCATAGCATACCATGGTTTAAATGTACCTATAAACTTGCATGCATGCATGCATAACTCATGGACATAGACAATAGAGTGGTAAAGGCCAGAGGCAGGGGATGGAGGTAGACTAGAAAAGGTTAATGGGGGATAAGAAGGGGACATATGTAATAATTTCAGCCATAAAGATTAAAAAATATTAACTTGGGTGGAAAAAACATGATTTTTCTCATATGTGGGATATAAAACTGAATCTCATAGACACAGACAACAATATGGTGGTAACCAGGGGGAAGAGGAGGGGGTTACTAAAAGGTAAAGGGACCAAATATATGATGATGAAAGATGATTTGGCTTTGGGTGGTGGGCACACATGTAATATCATGTGTCCTAGAAATGTACACTTGAAACCTATTTAATCTTATAACAAACATCATACCAATAAATCTAATTTAAAAATAAGAATGTAAGCACAACAGTCATCCCCTAAAACAGCATATAGTCTCTCCTATGAGGCCAATATTATATCTTAAAGAAACTCTATTCTGCACCAAGATTTGTTGAAGTTCATGCCTTTCTCAAGTGACACCTCTCTTGGTGCCTTTTGCTAGTCTGTGAATCATGGCATGTAGGCTTATTCCTACTCATCAGCTGATTTAACTTTTAACAGATAACTTTTTCTAAAAGGGGAAATGGGTGGGCCAAAATGGTTCCTGGGTGTTTGATGCAGAGACTCTCCTGAAGATAGGGATCAGATTACTAACATAACAAGTCCCTGTCCAGTTGGCAGGTAGAAATCAGTAGTCCTTTGTTCACAAATCCAATACCACTCATTGGGAGCCAGCTAATGATCTGTTTTTTGACAATCTACCCTAATGGATTGCCAAATAGTGTTAAGTTTGGCACCATTTGTCAAGAATGATCCGGTAGCAGGCGGCAAAGTTTTCAGTGTCAAGATCCTTAAGTAGATCTAAGGCAAAAGAAAAATAGTGTCTCTCTGAGATCTTTGAAAGTTAGTGGCCTTCAAGTACCGTATATACCATCTGTACCCTGGTTCTCTTCTCAGTTCTATTTTTGTGAAAGCTCAGCTTCAAAAGCAGAGCCCAACAAAAGATTACTTAATGATGTTTTAGTGAAAGCAGGAACTTGCTTTTGTAAGTACAATGTGACATGGGGTTTCAGATTTCTTGCTGTCTGGTCTGTTGTGGGGCTTTATACCTTAAATGTCAGCTAGCAGTCAAATGCAGTTATCCAGAAAATAATGGGTGTATTATAAGGAACTGGTACCAAGGAAAGCTGAGTGGTTCCCAATGGAACATGTGCTTCCCATTACTTTAGTTTACTAGTTGCAGACGTGTATGGGACCTATACAGTAGAATAATTAAGAAGACAAACATTAGCTGAAACCAGTTTGTCTAAGTGTATAGAGCATCACCCTGCAGACTGAAGGGCCCCATGTTCGATTCCGGTCAAGGGCATGTACCTTGGTTGCGGGCACATCCCCAGTAGGAGGTGTGCAGGAGGCAGCTGATTGATGATTCTCTCTCATCATTGTTTCTAATTCTCTATCCCTCTCTCTTCCTCTCTGTAAAAAAAAATCAATAAAATATATTTTAAAAAAAGAAGGCAAACATTAAAATTTATGAATAGGATTCTTAAAATAACATAGTTAAAGATGGCTTTAATAAAAAAAGAGAGGAAAAAAATGTCTAAAAAACCCCACAAAATATCACAGATCAAACTATTGCAATCTACAGTCTTATTCTGTGTATCCTGAATGGAAGTTCTCTACATAGCTCATTGTCATCTCCTTTGTCCTAAGAGCTTGAATTCAAACTATCTCCTTTAGAAGATTGTCGGCTTCTGGAGAGACCCAAAGAATCATCTTGAGATCTCTGTGAAGGACTATCTCTTAGTGATTCAAAAATTATGTGTGCCTCTTTCTATGAGAGACATAAATCCAAGGAGCAAGTGCTTGGAATTTTACCATTGTTCTAGTTATGAACAGTACTTGGTGGGCTTTTCTAGAACTGGGCTTAGGTTTTATGTCATTCAATGGTTGCTTAGAAAAAATAGAAATAAAGTCTGCACAAACCTCTTGATGATAATACTGCATATATTCCCTAAATTTCTTGCAGTATTCAACCATATTTATTTTTAGTTGTTAAGAGTACAGAATTGCAGGCTCTATATCATCATTTAAGATAAGAGCCAATGAGTACCAGAATTTGGACTCAATTGGCAATACCTTAGGTATCAGAAGTTTGAGATTCTCTGAAAGTTTTGCTGATTTGAGTTCTATAATTCTGTTTGTTGTTTCTTCCTTTCCTAGAGATTGGGAGCAATATGTACAGTAAAGTTTCTCAGTGGAAGAACTACATAAATCTTTTTAACAGAAGTCCTAATAAAATGGGTACCCTCATTACTAGATAGATAAATACAACCTTCATAGGATGGAGATACAAAATTAAGTGATTTTGGGAGGCTATTACTAGAGCCTATTTTCCAGCATAAAAATGCTTTTAAAATCCTAGGAACAAGCAGACCAGAATGTATTAAACATCTATTGTGCCAAGGGAACAGAATAGAGAGCCTAAGAATAAACCCACACACATACATTCAACTGATTTTTTATAAAGGTTCCAAGACTACACAGTGGGAAAAGGAAAGTGTTTTTAAAAAAATAGTGATGGGAAAACTGTATTTTCACATGCAAAAAAGTAAAATTGAACCCTTATCTTAAATCAAGCATAAAAGTCAACTCAAAATGAATTAAAGACTAAGACATAACCCAGCAATCACACTTCTGGAAATTTATCTGAAGAAACCCAAAACACTGATTTTAAAGAACATGTGAACCTCTAAGTTGATTGCATCATTATTTGCATAGCCAAGTTTGGAAGTATTGCATAGTTCAAGTGTCCATCTGTAGATGAGTGGATTAAAAAAAAAAAAAAAGTCAGTGGTACATTTACACAGTGGAATACTAATCAGCGATTAAAAAGAAGAAAATGTTACATTTTGCATGGATGGACCTGCAGAGTATTATGCTAAGTGAAATAAGCCAAATACCATATGATTTCACTTAAATGTGGCATCTAATGAATAAAATAAACAAACAAAATGTAAACAGACTCATAGATAGAGAACAGACTGACAGCTGCCGGAGGGTCAGGGGGTTCCTAGGGCTGGGTGAAGAGATTAAGCAAAAACAAACAAACAAAACGAACACAGACAATAGTATGGTAATTGCCAGAGGGAAAAGGGGTGGAGGGAGAAAGGGGGGTAAGAGGGAAGATAAATGGTGATGGAAGGAGACTTGACATTGGGTGGTGAACACACAATGCAATATACAGATGATGTATTATAGAGATGTAGACTTGAAACCTGTATAATTTTATTAAGCAATGTCATCTCAATAAATGCAATAAAAAAAAACCTTAGACATAAGACCCAAAACTATAAAAACTCTAGAGAAAAAACAGGAAGGAAGCTTCTTGACATTGGGATTATATCCAACTAAAAACCTCTACACAGCAAAGAAAGCAGTAAAAAACATAAAAAGACAACATTCAGAATGGGAGAAAATATTTGCAAACCAAATAAATTACTGTGTTTATTCGTGTATAAGATGCCCCCATGTGTAAGATGCCCCCTACTTTTCCAACCCCAAATTAAGAAATCAATATTTTAAACATAAAACATTTTTATTTAGTAATACCGCAGGTAATGCTCACATATCAGTACTATGATTTATGCAGCACATCGCTTTTTCAGCCTCTGTTGCATCACCACTCTTGTTACAGAATTTACCAGGCAACCAAAAAATATGCAGGAGTACCAGAGGCACAGAGAAAACCATTTACTTTAATATGTTTCCCATGTATCGGTACAGGACTCAGGGGAGACTGTTTCTCTCCAAATCCTGAGCAAGCCAATATGGAGGAAGCTTTCCCTTTATGCCCTTTGGTTTCTTTGTCCCCAAATATGGGATGGGACTTCTGGACCTTCTCGGGCTTTGCAGAAAGCCCCATGTGTTGGGATAGGGGCCGTGAGACCACACCTAAAGGCCTGGCCTGACAGCAGCCCTGATAACTCCGTCGGGGGGTTGAGTATTTGTTCATGGTTTATGGCCTCAGTAAAATGGGACTAGTACTTAGGTAAACAGGTCTTCCAGGACCAGATAATTAAAGAAGGGGCAATGACTAGACTATAGGCTAACAAGAATGTGCATTAGGTTTCTGGCACAGATTCAGATTGTTAGCCCCCCCCAAAATGTCTCATTTTCCCCATCACTCTCTCCTTTCATCACTATTAGTTCCAGACATAACAACTTCTTTAACTTCTAATGTATCACTCAGTGTCGTCTGAGTCACTGTCTATATATGTGAGATGATCCTCATAAATTAGTGGCATTTTCTGAACTAACTTTGTTTGTGTTCTCATGGTCAACCCTTCTGTCCTCATGAAACTGAAGCACCATTTGCCTCTCCTGTAAAATGAACAATGTTCATTTTGCTCGCAAACATTTTTGCCTGACATTGAATAAGCTTGGTTGACACACATAAGCCACTCTGGCGCTGCTCCTTAATCCACATCTTAAGCCTCAGCTCCAAGTTTGCCCATTTTGATAGTTTTCCTCTTAAGGCCTTTTCTTTTGGCATCTTGAGTTGTTCTTCCTGTTTTCTCCACTGTCTGATCATACACTCAGTGGGAGGAGGACCAAACTATCACTCTGCAGCTCTATTTCCATGTTCTTTTGCATAGCTGATTACATTCAGTTTGAATTTTGCAGAGTAAGGCAATCACTTACCTGTATTTATCTTTTTATTTTTTGACATCTTTGTGGGCTCAGAATGCTTTGGTCCTTTGTTGCATCTGCGCACTCTCCATATCCAAGTATGGCATCACCTAATGTCAGTAGCAATAAGACTCCTGATTGGAGGAAACCTGCTTGATAAGGTATGGAACCATTCAGTTCCCTCCTCAGCTCAGTTCCGTGTATAAGACACCTCTCAATTTTCAGTCTAATGATTTTAGAAAAAAACATCGTCCTATACACAGAAAAATACAGTAAATAGTGTGAGAAGAAACTTTGGGAAATGTTTATGGCATAGATTATATATATTTTTTCGTTTTTATACTTTTATTGATTTCAGAGAGGAAGGGAGAAGAAGAGATAGAAACATCAATGAGGAGACCACTAATCGGCTGCCTTCTGCATGTCCCCTATTGGGGACCAAGCCTGCAACCTGGGCATGTGCCCTGACTGGGAATTAAACTGTGACCTCCTGGTTCATAGGCTGATGCTCAACCACTGAACAATGATGATTGGGCAGGATGATGGTTTTACTTGTTTACTTACCTTCAAAGTTATCAAGTTATATACATAAAATATGTACAGTTCTATGCATGTCAACCATATTTCAATAAAGTGGTTTAAAAAATTTTGGGGGTAGTTTTCTGAAGTTCATGTTGAGGTGTGCCAAGGCATCCTGGGGCTTTGATACTTGTCCAAACCTTTACAGTTTTATTAGCATTATGCTGTTGGTAGGTGATTCCTGAACCAGATCACCCTTGGCAATTTTAGTGCAATTGCCTTATCTATACTGATTAGGCATAGTCAATTTATTATTGCTGTGGTAGATAATTTCCTATAAAATATTTGCAAGTTTCCATTTGAATTCCTCTGGTGCTATGAGGCAACATCCTAAGAGTAACAAAAGTTATCTTTGCACAACTTGCATTGTGTTTATAATCTAACCCTTAAGTCAATAGTTGACATTTTGTAGGAAATTCTTCGAAATTCTCCAAATATTTAGGCTCTTGGTATATCATAAGGGTCAGGAGCTTGGTGATCCTGTCTGTCTGGCATAATGGTCAGTCAGTATATTTCTTTTAGTCCCTATGATTTCCAATTTTGAATAAGCTTCCTCTTTTATAATAGCTACATCTATAATAATAAAAGAGTAATATGCTAATTAGACCAGATGTCCTTCTGAATGTTCTTCTGAAGGAAGCCAGGGCTATGAGGGAAGCCCAGATCCCAGGTGCTGAAGGGATGTCAGTTCTGGCAGCTAGGGGAAGGAAGTCCTATTCTTACATGAATTTTGTGCATTGGGCCTCTAGTATGATATAATAGCATTAGAGTACTAAAAATCTCTTTAATATGCTAGCCATTCATTATTCATTGGAGTTTCTTTCCAAGTCAAGAACCCATTTTGCTTCTGAAATATTACAAAGCTATGAACAACTCCAAAGCATATCTACTATTCAGATTTATGCTACTTTTTAATCTTTAGCTGGTCAGAAAGCTCTGGTCACCACAAGGCACAAGGCATTCTATCATCTTGGCAGATTTGCATTAGCAGAGAGCATTACAGCATAACTTACCTGGTATTTTTTGGTATAGTCTTAAAGCATGACCATTAATTAAGTCTAGATTTTCTAAAGGAGTTTAAAATAAAACTATTCAGAGCAAGAGTAGTAAGAAAACAGAGGTTAGACCATCATTACGTTCTTCAGCAAGTAGACAAGCATTACATTCTTCAGTAAAGCAAGAAGAATGGGAGGGAGACAAAAATAGGATTTCCTCTATTTCTGGCTTAAGGCTGTTTGCAAAAAGTGACTAGAGCACTAGGATTACAAGTGTTTCAGGTGCTACTCTTGAATGCTAAGAGTGGGTAAGAGCCTATCTCCAAAGTCTCTGAACTCCTCCTTCCTTTGCTTAGAGTACTGGACTAGAGTCCATTCATTTTCACAGGAAAGACTGGCAATAGTCTCCAAAAGACCTTGCCTAACTTATTTAGCTTTTCTAAAGTCCCCTACTTTCCTGTGAAATTTGGGATATTTTAAGTCACATCCAGGAACTTTCTATTCGCCTTGTCCATGTAATGTGCCCACTAACATATGAATTAATTGGTATAGAGATGAGACCCATTGCTTATACATTTCAAAATAATTCTAAATTTTTCTGCAAGTTTTTCCAAAGACTTGGAAGGTTATTAACAATGGCTCTCAACTCAAAGAAAGACCAGATCTTAAATCCAACCAAGGGATTGTCCTATTCTGAGGGAGTTTTAACTGTAAGAATTGATTGAGTTTGAGAAGGGATATGGCTGAACAGACAGGAAAGTGAGTAGATTTGGGAGAACGAATGGGGTCAGAGGGAAATTGAGGAGCATAAAATGGATTAATAATAATAATAGGATTAAAACCTTATGTTAGTTAGGATTTAAAGGAAACTGAAAGAGAGAAAGTTTTAAGTTTTTAACTGTTCCTTCTTTTTCTTAGGCCAGTTAATCAGTCAAGAAAGCAATTTGGATTCCATTCTTAATTTTTCTTGAATAAATTTATATACCAATAAAAATGCAAATAATTGGAATATTTTTCCTTTTTCTTCTAAGATACTTCTCAAATAAATAATTGTGAGAACATGAAAATTTTCTTTTACATATATCTTAGTCCTTTTCAATGTCTTCTTGAGAGGAATTTCTGTTAAGTCCCTTGCTCACTTTTAAATTGAATTCTTTGCTTTTTTGCTATTGAGTGGCAGGAATTCCTTATGTATTTTGCATGTTAACTCCTTATCAGATACACTGTGTGTAAATATCTGTTCTCAGTCTGTATGCTGCCTTTTGACATTGTTGATTATTTCCTTTGATGAGCGTATGCTTAATTCAGTGTAATCTCATTTGTCAACTTTTGCTTTTATTGACTTTGCTTTTAGTGTTATACATCCAAGAAATTATTGACAGAGCCAATATCAAGAAGCTTTGCCCTCATGTTTACTTTAGGAGTTTTGTAGTTTTAGATCTTATGTCTAAGTCTTTATTCCATGTTGAGTTTATTTTGGTGCATGGTATAATACAGGGTCCAATTTCATTCTTCTCCATATAGATAGCCAGTTTTTCCAACACCATTTTTTGGAAGAAACTGTCCTCTTCTTGTTGTCTATTTTGGGCAGCCTTACAAAGTTATGGGCAAAGATCAGTCAACTGAACAGGCATGGGTATATTTCTGGGCTCTCTATTTTGTTCCATTGGCTTACATAACTGTTACCATACTGTATTGTACACTTAAACATTTTTTAAGAGAGTGGATTACATGTTCCATTTTTTAACTACACAGAGCCAACTTCACAAGATTTCTGTAGGATTCGAAATGCAGCATAAAACCAATTTCTGGCATTTAACACTTCTGCAATAATATCTTGAGCTAAAAAAAAAAAAATTAGCTTTTGTTACTCCAAATTATCCTTGGTAAAATTACATCATTTAGATACAGATATTTGAATCATAATGCTTTACGCCTTCAATTTATAATGTTATTAGTGATAGATCCTCCCTTCCTCCAACTGATGGACGGATGTAAACTCCACCTGCAGCCAGACATTCCTGAACACTGAACCACCAATCAGCACCTGCCAAATACCCTAAGCCCCTGATTCCTAAGTCCCTAGATCCCTAATCATAGACCCTACATGAAACCACCAATCAGCGTGTGCTGAGTGCCTTAAGCCCCGTCCCCTCTCTTTCCTCCCCTTAAAAGGTGCATGAACCCCCGCTCTCTTTCTCTGGAAGGCAGCTGGCAGGTACTCTTCTCCTCAATAAAGCCTGTGTCCTGGCATCCCGGGTTCCCCCCCCCACTTTGTTTCATCTTTCAATTAGCTGATGTTACCTTAATAAAGTTAACTTTTTCAAAAGAAATTATGAAAAAAATGCCATTTAGGAAAGCAAGTTCCTGGATGTAGTTATAGCATCTATATTTATAAAAGGTTAATATACAGAGTGTCTTCTTGGGAGTTCAACCTGAAGACTGGGAGTTTGATCGCTCGCTATGACATGCGCTGACCACCAGGGGGAAGTGCAGAATGAAGGAAGGCCCAGTTGGCAGCCAACAGCGTGGAAAGGAGGCCCTGTTCAACAGCAGGAAGGCCCAAATTAGCCTTGATCTCTGGCTAGATCTAAGGACCCTACCTGTGCATGAATTTCATGCACTGGGCCTCTAATAAATACATAAAAGAAGCATGAATCTGGCCCAGAGGGAATAACATCTGGGTTCAAACAGAGAAGAACCTGTAAGATGCTAGGAACAGTTGGTCATAAATGTTGCTTGTGCACCTTGTATTTTGGGCCCTCAATCCAAGGTCTAGATTGACTCCAACTGAAATCCTAATTTAAAAATTTTAGGAGGTAGGAAGATGTAGAATAGATCTCTTCCAGAACCAGACTCTCTGACACAACAAGACTAAGGAGATTTCTCATGGGGTTTGATAAGTGACCTGGAACCTGGAACAAATTTTGTACAAATGAAGTCAGTTGAATAGACACCTTCTGAATTTCTCAGTCTGCAGAGCTCCTTGAAAAACAGCCTCATGAGGCCTACCTACACTTGTTCTCTCTATGAACTCTAGAGACATACACCAAAAAATGGCAAGGACAAAGACTAATTCAGGGGTGTCAGCAATTTGGGTTTCTGGACCCAATTTCCAACATGTAGATGGGGGCTTTTCCACAACAGCAGGCTGTCTGAAAATTCCACTGAATTCTGAAACTCTCTACTCTGAGATCACATCAGTCCACACAGGTTAAGTGCTCAGTTCCACAAGACTGCCCTCTACTTCAAATGCCAATGAGAAGCCAAGGTTGTTGTTTTTTTTTATTGATCAGCTACAAATGAGAAGTTGCAAGGGCCCCCTCCAACTCAATGTGCAGATGGCAAGTTCAAATAGTTACCCATACTTCAGAAAGACTGGCTATAAATCAGGGATCCCCACTTACCCTCCTTGGGTTTCATTGATTTGTTAGAGTGGCTCACAGAACATAGGAAATCCATTTACTCTCTACATCACTGGTTTATTACAAAGGATATTAAAAGATCTGAATCAACAGCCAGATGAAGAGCTACATAGGGTGAGTTCCTAAACAAAGGAGTTTCTGTTCTCATGTGTAAGCTTTAGCACTGTGGTACTTGGGAGAGTTCTGGTTTCCCAATCTAACCCTCTCTTATTGGGTTTTCATGAAGACTTTATTATGTCATTGTTGATTATATTAATGGACATGGGTGATTGATTCAACCACAGTCCCTCTCTCCTCTTAATCAGGGTTGGAGGAGTAAGGAGGAGGGGGTCTGAAACTTCCAACCCTCTATTCCTGGCTGGTTCTCTTAGCAACTAATCTTTCCTTAACATAAACCAAGTTGTGATGAAAAGAGACTTGTTATGCATAACAAAACACCCATTTCACCTTATGGTTCTGAAATGTTTTCAGGAGCTGAGGATAAGAGAACAAGTATTATAACAAAAGATACTCTGATCTCTCTCTCTCTCTCTCTCTCTCTCTCTCTCTCTCTCTCTCTCTCTCTCTCTCTCCCTCTTTCTCAAATCAATAAAAACATTTTTAAGAGAGAGAGATTAAAATATTTTTATTGATTTGAGAAAGAGGGAGAGAGAGAGAGAGAGAGAGAGAGAGAGAGAGAGAGAGAGAGAGAGAGAGACATCAGTGAGAGAGAAACATCCATTGGCTGCCTCTTGCATGCCCCCACTTGGCATTGAGCCCAAATCTGCACGTGTGCCCTGATCGGGATTCCAACTGGCAGACCTCTCAGTGAATGCGAAGACACTCACCAAATGAACCACACCAGCCAGGGCTTGTTGCTCTTATAGCTTAAGAAAGTACCAGGGTTTTGAAAGCTATGAGCCACAAACCACAAGAGAAAGACTAAATATATATGAGAAATGTGTATTTGGTTATCTGAATGCCCAAATATATTTCTTATAAATCACGATACTGCAATTGAACCCAAAAATTTAAATGCCAAATACAGAAATAAGGTCAATAACTTAAACATCAAGTTTGCAATAAGGAAAGATTTATTTTCAAGAGACAGCCAAACAAGGAGATGAAGAGAAAGCCCAAATCTGCCTCCCTGATCCAGGGTTCCACAGGTTTTCATGGGGTTAGAAGGAACCCATAGGCAGGAACACTGTTTTAACTGGATGACCTTGAAACTTGGCCATTTATGATAAGGGGCTTCAGTACCAGATCTTCTTAGACAACGGACCTTCACTTCTGAAAGGGTTCAGGTTCTAAATTTCCAGTTAGGTGGGGGCAACACTTTGGCTCTGGGTGCAGTGGCAGAAGTTCTATCAACTGTGCACACTTTTGCTGCATCACTTGAGGTTTCTCTGTTGTCTCTGGAAAGCAACTCATATCTTGTTAAAAACAAGACAGGACCATTTTGAGCTGATTCAGTGTTTACAATATCACAGTATTAAGGCAGATTTCCAGTGAGAATAGATCTACAAACTGATCAGATAACCAAAGTTCCATTAAATGGCTTGTTCTTCCTAGAAGACAAAATAAAATCAGTATTTGGGGAGCAGAAGAAAAAGATAGAAATAGGAGGGTGGATCAAATACAATATCCCTGTGCTGAAAGCTCAAGGAATCTCAGAGTGATGCTGTTGTACTAACTTGGTTATTATTTAACAGGGAAGAAGGAAAAGGAGAGACCTGATAAGATAGGCATGCCATTTATACAGCTTTGCCAAAAAGCTGCATTTAACACTGTCTGAATCTGTTGCCTGCTCATTGACGGGGTAAGGGACCGGGCAAAGGTGACTTGGATGCATGCCCATTAATGTCTGAGTGATGTGGGAGGTGCTTGCCCAACAGTCACACCTGGGAACAAATCAGGGTGTGACCACTACAAATACTCAGGAAACTAGACAGGCACTCTCTCTTCTCTTGGTTAGATGGCGCCGGGCACCTGGAACTTCTGTTGCACCCACATAGCTCACAGCCATGTGGGGACTCCAGGACAGAATAATGGACTTTAATTAACTTGGATGCTGAACCATACCCAACTGACCATGAAGCGGGCAGTCTGGACACTGGCCATCCTTTGGGCTCTGCTCAACCCCTAGCTGCCCCTTTTTCAGGACTGGCTTATTGGAGAAGGAACTTCAAAACCCAAGAAATGCAAATTCATGCAAATAAAGCCTTTCCCCACATCCCATCCTCTGGCCCTGGCTCCTGAAAATTCTCATTTCAGCGATACCCCAGGAGCCTCCACCTTGCTCCCATGAGCAATGAGGAAATTTGATTCTCCTTTGGCAAGAAGATTGCTTTATTCCAAGATTGAGCATCTTGGACTACAGAAGTGTGAAGTTTAGACCAGATCTCAATGGACCGCCAAGGTTACCAAAGACTGCTTCACTACAAATGACACCAAAATAATATTTTGATAAGACAAATTTTATTTAAGATAAAGAACATTTACTCTCCTAGGGGAGAGCGGACAAGTTGGAAGATTTATGAGATTCTGATTCTAGTTTAAGACAACCTTTCAATGAAGAGAACTTTATTGAGATTTGTAGAAATCATGATATAAGACATTAGAATTGATGAACATGGCAAAATGAGGGGCATGTTTTTTAGAAGTTTTCAAAGTGTCTTGAGGAGTAAGTGTAGTTTGGTGCTGTCTATAGAGAAGTTCGACAGTGTTATGTTTATTTAATTTCTTTTTCAGTTAGTTCCTGGAGCATACAATAAAGCTATTGGCAACTTAGATCTTGGGCAAGAGTTTCCTGAAATAATAAAGTCATGTTGATAAAAATAGTGGAACAGTAACATTGTGTTGGTGAAGATAGCTGAATAATAGAGACACGTAATATAGATGATAGCTGTGTGGGTGGAGAAGCTTCTAGTTCTCACTTTTGTTCTCCCACAGAAAAATCTGTTTCCTTGAGTTTCAAAGAGCTTATGACTATTTTGTTTACCAATAACTATTGGCTGTTAATCAGAATCCATAAAGATCGCCATTTCTTGTCCAAAACTCTACAATAGCCTCATAACTTTTGTTCTACTCTAGGCTACAATCCAAATGGCAGCCAGAGTAAAACTCTGAAAATATAAATTAAAATACTTCAGTGTTCTCCCACCTCTGTTATATTAAAAGCCAAATTTTCATCAAGACTCATAAGGCCTTTTGATGCCATGTTTAGAACCCAATCTGGAACTTGTGCTTTAGAGAGCCTAGCTCTGGCTTCTCTCCCACTATACTATGAGTTGCTCCCATACACCCACCACCAGATAAGGAATTTCCAAGATATTGAGTATCCAAGGTACCCAAAACATGACCTAGTTCTCCAGAGGCCCAGGATTCCCACTTCCAGAGCTGCAATCTATCTATAATAATAAAAGTGTATTATGCTAATTAGATTGGACAGCCAAATGACCTTGGCGTCCTACCAGGTGATCTTCTGGACAAAGCCAGGGCTGTGAGGGCTGAGGCAGCTGCTGCAGCTGCGAGGGCCAACCCCCTTTCACAAATTTCATGCATCAGGCCTCTAGTTTTTCTACATGATCTATCTGTATAGAAACAGGCTTCGATGCAGGTGTGTACTCTAGGCCCAAGAGTTAGCCAAGAGGCAGCTGTTTGCAGAAGTGAGAGTGAAGCTTGGATATAATGGTCTAGGTTGTCCATACATAAGTATAATCTTTCAAAATATAGAATGGAGCTGAAGATAAAAAGAGAAGGGGACAGATCAAGGACCAGGGATCAACTCCTTATTCACTAGCCTTGGCCTCCTGCGTGTTGTAAAGGGTAAAGAAGGAGGATAAAACATTTTATTTAAGAGTATGTAAGCTTGATTAATAACTTGTAAATATTCATCATGGGCCTGCATCTGCTTTTGCCCCTGGTTAACTGTCAGGTGTGAGCTGACCCACCATGGTTAGTGCCTACCCTACCACTCTGCCTCCTTCACTTCTGTGGCTACTTTGCTGTTACTGACTCACAACTGGCATGCTTCTGCCTCTGAGCCTTCGCACTTACATGAAATGCTCTTCCCAGATAAATGAAAGCATTGGTTCTAGACTTTATTTATCTCTTCAAATATGGCCTCCTCAGAGAGGGCATACTTCTTCAACGCATCAAAATTCTCCTCTCCATTTTCTCCTATACTCTAATTTTACTCATAGCCCTTTTTAAAACAACATTATCTACTCTTTTATTAAATAACTATTTGTTGGTTGTTGGTCTTCCCACTCCTGGAATTAAGTTCCACAGAGGCAGGAAGTGTTATCTGTTTGATTTACTGATGTAAATTCAGCTCCTAGTATACTTTTTTGACAAGTACTAATCTCTCTCACTCTTTTTCTCATACACATCACACATGTAAAATAGAAGTGAATAAATTAATTAATCTGTAATCATTCAAGATGTAAATTTAGTTAAATGAGTAAATTGCCATAATCTTTAACATTTTAAAAGTGTTTCATCTTTCAATAATTAAAAGGTGTACTACTTGGTTGATTTCAAAGTATATTTATTGACAATGATATTAACAATTTGACATTTTTTTATAATGATGTTTATTTTTGATCCATTTAAAAACCTTCAAACTCTGACAATGTAGCTTCTGCAGAGATTGGTGAATGAGGGAGAAGAAGCCATTTGCATGAACTGGTGCCTCATCTGCTTGTGGAATGAAGCCATAAAGGTTAAAGAGTGGAAACAGTCTCTACCTGATATAATACATCACATAAAACATGTATTATAATATATATATTATATAAATAAACAAAAACAAGAAACCAAATAAGAGGCTATACTCTTTAATGATCATTTTTGCAATTCCTATAAATTTAACTAAGATGCACTTTATAAGAGAATAAGCTATTAATTATAATAACATATTTAAAATTTGAAGTTAGAATAGTTATAATACTTATGTTATTGTTTGTTTATAATATTTACAGTTATATTTCCAATACTCATATTATTCAGGCTATGTTTACATCTCAAACAATTGAGATGATTTAAATATTTGACACAGACCTTAAAAATCTAAAAATATTTATTTCAGCCTCCATATGGGGGCTGAAATAAATATTGGACATAAAGAAACATCCAGCCAAAACCAGTTTGGCTCAGTGGATAAAGTGTCAGCCTACAGACTGAAAGGTCCCAGGGTTGATTCTTATCAAGGGCATGCACCTTGGTTGCAGGCACATCCCCAGTAGGGGGTGTACAAGAGGCAGCCAATCAATGTTTCTCTCTCATCAATGTTTCTAACTCTCTCTCTCTCTCTCTCTCTCTCTCTCTCTCTCTCTCTCTCTCTCTCCCTCTCTGTAAAAACTCAATAAAATATATATACAGAAACATCATAGAGACAAACACTGAAAACTATGGAGAAAATACACAGGTGACTGGTAATTTGTTAAAACAATAGAGATAAAGAAACATACATTAAAACACATACACTTAGCAAGAAGCCAAGATTATACATATTTTTTCTAAAGTGTGTTCTGAATTGATCAATACCAAATAATTTCTTTGATTTATTAAAATTTACACCATTCAATTAGGTAATAAAATTTCCCAGTGAGATGTTACATTTAATTAATGTATATTATTAATACTTATAACTTTTTTTTTTACCATAGCTTTTCTATCACTGCCTTCTTTAAAACATAAAGTCAGCCATATGTTTTGTCCTCTCGTAAGAAAAACACACTTAAACCAAGCCCCAACCTGCTCCTTTATGTGTTGTAGTATATCAAGTACTGAGGTATGTGCCTTGAGGATTTATTTTACGACTTGAGGTAAGTTTAGACTTGTATAGGGATTCGAAGGTAGAAGGCAACCTCTTTTTTTTTTTTTTTTTTTTTTTTTTTTTTTTTTTTACAATTGGCACACTGATTGTATCTTCTCTGAACTGTGACTCATCCATCAGGGAGAAATAGAAGTAGTAACTCAGTTCTGGGCAAATAATTCAAAAGACCCATCTTTATCCTCATAAATTTCTGCCCCAAAGTACCGTCATTGTAAATGTAAGATGTTTATAAGAAGCTACAGGCCAAATGCCTGCGAAAATACCCTCCCTGGGTCAGAGAATTTTCAAGATGGATCTGATGAAATAGGCAGTTAGATAGCACTAGTAGAATAGGAGCAATAGGCCAGGTACAGAGGATCACCAGGGTGGAAAGCCATGGGTGCCTAGCAATGGGAAAAACTGGGAACATAGAATTGTAGGGGAGAACTTCATCCCTAGAGTGACTTTTCCTCCCTTAGCATATCACTGGTTATGTGGTTTAGACTCCTTGACCTTTTATATCTCTGATCGTGTGGTTTGGACACTCCTCTGACCTTTCCTCCTATGACATGCGACTAGTCATGTGGTAGACCTCCTTATAAAAGGAACAAGGGATCTGGAGAATAGCCTCATATTACTTTCTTGCGCAACCACTTCCTTAAGCATTAAGCCCTCAGGACAAAGATGTTCTGACCTGCATCAAATAATCTTAAGAACAAGACCTCAGGTCTGTTGACCACAGAAACAGAGTTTTTATCAAACTAGAGATAACATCTAGGCTTCAGTTGTGTTTCAGCACCATGTCCAGAAAAATAGCAAACCAGATGAAATGATGCCGTGTCAGACATCAGGACCAGCTGCAATAACTAATTACCCTCCTCCTTTCCCTTCCCTAGCACCAACCAATTAATAAAGAATGATCATGAAAGGACACATGTGGAAAAGCTAGTGAATAGTCTTTTTTTTAAAATATATTTTATTGATTTTTTACAGAGAGGGAGAGAGAGGGATAGAGAGTTAGAAACATCGATGAGAGAGGATCATCGATCAGCTGCCTCTTGCACAACCCCTACTGGGGATGTGCCCACAACCAAGGTACATGCCCTTGACCGGAATCGAACCCGGGACCTTTCAATCCGCAGGCCGATGCTCTATCCCTTGAGCCAAACCGGTCTCGGCTGATGAATAGTCTTTTGAGATCTTCCTCTGAGACCTACCATAAAATCCCTGCCTCTGGAAATAGATAAAATTCCTTAAGACAAAGGACCCAGGGAGCACTCGCTCTCTTTTTAGAGCATGTCAGTGTTCTCCATCCCTCTTTCTTCCCTCAAGGTGCATACCTTTTCTTTCTTTTTCTTAACCTCAAAGGCCCTTCTTTTTCTCTGTAACTTGTTCCCTTAATCCACACAACCCAACTGGTTCATTTCTTCTTTCTCTGTGACTTTCTAAATAAACTTTCACCTGTATTTGAGTCTTGTCTCTGAATTCGTTCTTAGCTAAACTGAAGGACCAAGGTCTAACATCTGATGCTGTTCACTATTAACTGATCTAATATATTATTTTTTCAAAATATCACTCATTACCTCCACCCACCTACTCAATTCTCAATGCACAAATGGAAAAATCAACAAATTATCACATAACTAGAAATTATAAAACTTGAAATTTTTTTCCCCCTCAAATAGTAAATTTCAGGAGAGCAGAGACCATTCCTGTCTTATTCATAATGTACCTGGTATGAAGTAGGCACTCAATAAATATTTCTTACTTGAAATAATTGAAAAGAAGAATGAACAAAGCCTTTGCTAACAGTTCTCATAAAATGGCAAAAGTATATCATACGTAAATATAGCAAAAATACATTTTCTGGAATCTCTGTTTGTTGCCCTGGATTGAGAAGAAGCAACAGGTACCTGCTTGGTTTCCATGTACTTAAGCAGTCATACTTGTCATTTTCATTCCATCATGGCTCTTTCTATAGGCTATAATGCCTCAGAAGTGAGTCATTCAACCAGTGTATCCACAAACCAATAGAGATCCCCTAAGGATCTACCTGTAAAAAGTCTGTATTCTTTTTGGGGAAAAGGTATAGTGAGCTCTTATTCTGTAATTGATTTCTGAATAGCTACTTTCAGATAACATCTGACTATAAATATCTCATACACTCATATTAAAACAAATGTCTGCAGTTCCTCTTGCTATTTCTCATCTAGGATACTCTAAGCTTTTGAAGGCTTCCATTGTCAATCATTCCATTGGTTTTGGTCTGCATTTCCCCAAAAGTTCTATCTAGTCTAAACGGATGTTCCTGTGCAGGTTGGGTGAGGAAAAGAAATATTTCTTAGAAAAAGACAGCATGCTTTAGCATATGTAAGGTTCTGAGAATTCCTGAGTTAAAAGAAGTTTCATTTTATTAAGACTATTTCCCACTCAAACTTATCTAATCTGAAAAGTTCCTTTTAAATCAAAATATGGACGAACCTATTGTAGAATACTCTACTAGCACAGTCTGCTGCATGTGGCTCCATATCTCTGAGGCCTATCTTGTTAAAACTCATGACAAATAGGGTTCTGTTGATGGTTTTTATTTATTTTTTTTAATATATTTTATTGATTTTCTTACAGAGAGGAAAGGAGAGAGAGAGAGAGAGCTAGAAACGTTGATGAGAGAGAAACATCGACCAGCTGCCTCTTGCACATCTGGGGACCAATGTACATGCCCTTGGCCGGAATCAAACCCGGGACCTTTCAGTCCGCAGACCAACGCTCTACCACTGAGCCAAACCGGTTTCGGCCTGTTGATGGTTTTTAAAATGCTTGCTTTGGAAGCTTAAAACTATTCTGTTGATTCTGAATGTTTTCCATGTGTCCTAGAAATCTCAAACTATCTCCTTGTGGGCCAAGCGGAAATCTTAACAGTGCCCTAGTCATATTGTTCGACAAATGTTCCCTACCTGGAAACATGCTGTGAGAGTATCATTTCATGTGATCTCAAACACATGAAACACCATTAAATGGAGGATGAGAACTCCTGGGGATTTCCTGGGAAACCCAGGGAAATGCAAATGAGCTTCACTTCCTCCTCAAGACAAATGCCATGAATATCCAAACAAAGTGTGTTTGGAGATAGAGAAAAATATAGAGAAGGCCTCGGGTTATACATGGGACGCCACCAATGAGCTGCCTTTATGAAGTGCCTACCCGTGAATGAATCTATATTTTAGGCTCCTTAGGAAAATCACTATATAATCAGTTTATGATTTTTCTTTCTCTGATCATTGCAGCTGGTCATTTACTGAAAACGATGATCTCAGAGTCGAATGTTTCTGCCAAAAAGCTTGCACACAGAGAGATGCCTTTGTGAATCCAGCCATAGAAACCTGCATAAAATCGGCCTTCTTTTCTTCATAGAGAACTGCACGAACAAAGATGAGTTTGTGCTGACTCAGAGCTGAAAGCTTTGATTTGTAAAGCTCTCTGAATGCACTGCACTTTACCAAAGGAGGGCTCTTTCTTAAAAAAAAAAAAAAAAAAAAAAAAGAAGAAGAAGAAGAAGAAGAGAGAGAGAGAGAGAGACAGAGAGACAGAGAGAGAGAGAGAGAGAGACAGAGGGACAGAGAGAGGAGAAAGAATAGTAAGGGAAAACCAGACAAATCAAAGTGCACACTCTTCAGTAGATATTTGTGATTAAAATGGCTTGGATCTCTCTCTCTCTCTCTCTCTCTGAATACTGGTCACATTTCACAAGCTGAATAAAAATGAAAGAAAAAGGAGCTTTAATTAATGGGATGCCTTTTGATTTGCAGAGCAAAACTGCCAGAGCAGATGTACCAGCAAAGAGGATTAGATTGTCCCTTCGGTGACGCACTAAAATTTCCTTTTGCCTCTGTAGTGACCCCGCTGAAGAGAGACTGTCTTCAGTGTCTAAGATTCTTCGCCGCAAAGAAACTGTTGTCCCTGGGCACAAAGGGCCTCTCTCACAAGACCAGACAGAATATGTGAGGAGAGAACTAATATCCTTTTAAATCTTGGTAAGATGGTCTCAATTTTACTATTTTTAAAAAGCTAAAATAAAGAGAAATTCTGATGCATTCAAAGTTAATAAAATATATATTAAAGGGAACCTTAAAACATTCATGACTACCATTTATCATTTTGAAAACTCCAATTAAATCAAGGACAAAGGGCCAATTTTCCTTTATTTAATTTAATCAGCGTTTGAAGGGTTTTTTGTTTGTTTGTTTGTTCTGACTTTTTTTTTTATTGCCAAGCTCCTGATAGAAAATGCTAAGGTTATTTCCACTAAAAGGGAATAATTACCAGATTGTGAATTTTAATTGCCACCAGAGAAGCCAAGATGATCTGTAAATTATCCATTTAGTAAAGGGCATGCTTAAGTGAGTCTTAAGTGAGGGACAGGAATAGCATGTTGTTATTATCATCACATGTGCTCATGAAAGGAAAACAAAAATTAAAGAAGTGCATTTGCTCTTAATGTCTACCTCCAGGTCATTTTTGTATTTCTTTAGTTCTGGGAAAAAAAGTAAAAGGGCAGAAAGCTACTCTGCTGGAGGGTGGGGGTGGGAGCCTGATCCCAAATGAAAATAGCTGTGAGTCACAGGTTGTGGAAGTCAATGAATATTGGCACCACAGACTCACATATTTAAGGGGAAAGTGAGGTCCATCTATTAAGGAAGCGAAATAAATAATTCTCTCTCTCCTCCTGCTACCCACTACAGCCCCAGGGCAGGAAAAAGTATTTATGCAAATGAATACTCACTCTCTTAGAACTGGGATCCATCTATCTCTTTTGTGCACATGAGGTTTTTATCTTCTGACAACAGGTGAATCTTCAGTATACACACACACACACACACACAGGCAACCATATAAATAAGCCTAGATCCCCTTCCATTTCAACAACATGCCCAGATTGCAGGCTCAGTCCTCAGTAGGGGGTTTGCAGGAGGCAGTCGACCAAAGATAATCTCTCATCATTGATGTTTCTATCTCTCTCTCCCTCTCCCTTCCTCTCTGAAATCAATAAAAATATACTAAAAAAAATATATGTTGAAGAAAATTAGATAAACTACATACCACTTGGTTTTATCCTCAGTAGAACCAGACAACTGCTGGGAATCTTTCTTTGCTTAACTACTTAATGTGTGTAATTAAAGCCACTTTTAACTCCCCCAAACCCTCTCATTTTCATACCAAATCATACCAGTTCCTCTGACCTTTTCTCAAAGGTCTTATCTTAACCTCTGATGTCCTTGTGCCTGAACACTAGACTTTCTCCAAATTCTTTATTCTTCTCTACTCTTTCTGTTGTTTCTAGAAGCACACTGCATAAATGCAACAGTGTTTCTCTTCGTGTCTACCAAGACCTCTACTTCATATCTTCATTACTTCAGTGGAGCAAAAAAGTACTGACTGTGAAACTACTGACTATATTGTAGAAGATGCCACTGAAGGAAATAAAGAGTCTTGAAAGTAAAAATACAGTGTCCAGGAAGTGCACAATTCCCTAGCAGATATTTACCCAACCGCACTTGACTCAAAGCAGAATGAAGTGAGGGCTCTAACAGAGGTTCAATAAATATGCCATGGAAGGGGAAATGATGACTAATGCTATCAGGTGGAGGGACCGTGGGATAGCATTCAGGAAACACTGGCTATAGAGTGGTGGTATTTGCGGCCCTTAGTAGTAAAGGAGTGAGGTTTTAGTTAGGTAATGAATGATCCCAAAAGGAAGGCTTGGTGGGTAAAGTTCAGCCCTCTAACATTACAACCAGTTAGGCAACACCTCTGCTGTAATCATAATTTCTCAGCAGAATGACTGGTGGAAGCTTGCACCTTGCCTCTGTAAGTGGGCCTCTAACCTTTTCAATCTAGTGGTGATCAAGTCCCCCTGGGCCTTCCAGGCTAGGAATATGCTCTATGTTGGTGTTCTTCTTGACCCCCCTTCTTTTACCACCAATGAAAAGAGGGTTGGTAGATGAACGTGTTTAGAAATTGTAGCAAGGTGACATAAAAACAAACTAAATGTTTAGAGAGCTTAAATCCAGCATGAATAGTATAGATACAATGAAACATTGAAAATTGTGGTTAAAACCATACTATCTGTTCACTTTTCAGGCACCAGATTCTTCGGCCCCATTTCCCACATAGGCATTTAGAAAGTGTGGCTGAAACAAATTTTCCATCCTGCATTCCTCTCTGGTTTTCACATACTGTTTCCATATTGTGAAGGCCCTCCTGCCCTTCACCAAGTCCTCAACGGTTGTTGTCTTAAAAAAAAAAAAAAAAAAAAAAAAAAATATATATATATATATATATATATATATATATATATATATATATATATATATATATTATTGATTTTTTACAGAAGGGAGAGAGATAGAGAGAAACATTGATGAAAGAGAAACATCGACCAGCTGCCTCCAGCACACCTCTTATTGGGGATATCCCCGCAATCAAGGTACATGCCCTTGACTGGAATCAAACCTGGGACCTTTCAGTCCACAGGTAGACTCTATCCACTGAGCCAAACCAGTTTTGGCAGTTTTTGTCTTCTTAACTTGTTGAACTTCTTTAAAATCTGGCTGCAAAGGACATGTTCGCTGTGGTGTCTATCTCACCAAATCCACGCAGAAATGTTCAGTCATTTCACTGTGCTCTCAAAGCACTTGGTACAAATGGTGAAGGTCTTCTAGCCAGTGCTGACTAGAAGGTGCTGACTTCAAGGCCACCCTTTCTCCTCTCTCTCCAAAATCAAATGGACTGTGTTTCACGCCTGCTCAAAGCTCCTGACGGTGAGCACTTTCCAGTGTGCCTCCATCCTTCTGCCTCTGCCAGGGAGTCACAGGCTTACCAAGAGGCAGGTTATTTGTTGCCAAACTTTTTTTATGCCATTGGCATTTAATACTTTTATCATTCATATAATATGTAAGCCAATGAAATATGAATGAAATGACAACTAAGTTACTTGTAGGTAAGACTCTAAGAGAAACTTCTATTGTGTTAGATGTGAGTTAGACATTAATAAACTATTAAGGAAAAAATAAAAGTACAACAAGATTCTACAAATGGCTCTGCAAGCTTGTCTGTTTTCCAAGTGTCTTTAAGCTCCCATTCTACTTTCAGAAAAGTGTAATTAATGGGAGTTATACAGAATGTCTTTTAGGTGTGGTTTATGGAAGAAAGGGAAGTTGGAACTTCAATCAGGAAACCCATACTCAAAGGAATTACATATATTATTAAAATATTGACCAACAAATGTATATTTATAGGGGTTAAGTTAAAGTTATATGTGTATCACTCATGTGATATTTTATTTAAATTCACTTTTTTGATAACCAATTTTCTCCAGTGTGAATCTAACGGGTAAGTGGGTTTCTGTTGTATCTCTATCAAGTACTTATTACCATGATCAGCCATTATTTATGGGTCTGACTTCCTATCTGAGGGAGAGGACTCTGCCTTATTTATCATTGTACCCTCAATGCCCATTTCCTTACCTGGCACACCTTGCTCCATAATGTTTCTTTACTAAAAGGACACATATTATCTTAGTTGACTTTCATAATAGTTGGTAAAGAAGCTAATGTAGATAATACAATTACTCTACAGATGAGGAAACCACATCTCAGAGGTTGAGTAATTGTCCAGGGGCAAAAGCTTGGGATGAAAATAATGTGGCCGCCTAACTCCTGGCCAGCACCCTAAAGAGCAGATGGAACCAGTGAGTTTGCTGAAAGGTGTTTGTTTTGATGATTTTCCAGACAAGTTGGATCTTGTCTCTCACAGGAAAGGAGACCCCATTCAGTGGCCTATACAGAATTATTATTCCTTTTCTAATCAGAGAATTCTGGATGGCATATGTTTGCTAACCCTTTTGGTCACAAAGTCTACATGAGGGTTGCTGATTGGACATGAATGTCATAGTTCCAGAAAGCTTAGGGTCATGGGTCACTGCTGTTACCCCACATCTGCAAGGTCAAAAGGAAAATCACCCTCCTACAAATATCCAGAAATCATCTGAGAGATTGGTTATGCATTTGCTTAACTCTCTCCACCGTTTTAAGAAAATAGGTAGCATGAGAAAAAACAACAAAGGCATCGAAGAAATTGAGGAGCCTCCTGAAATAAGAATTAAATTGGAGTCTTCAGTTGCCAAGCCTTTGAAGAAATGTTAGCATTGAGGAAATCCAGAGTCTACTGAGTCAGCAGGCAGGGCCACACAGACTGAAGAACCTGAGGCTGAGTCACATGGAAGAGAAATGAAGGCAGTGGTAGGCTGAACGAGGAAGAGGAAGAAATCAGCATTGCTTTCACTTGCACACCTGCCTCCTGTAGGTTACCTGGTATTTTTGTGTTCTTTTCTCCACAGTGAAGGCTTATCTAACATTAATCTCAGTGTGAATAGCTTTAGAATTAGAAATGATAAAAAGGAAACCATCAAGGGCTTCGTTTTCAGAGATCCCGGGACTTGCAGGAGCATGTGTGGCAGCAATGTTTCTGGTTCTCATGGCAGTCACATGGAACAATATCACATGGAGCAATATCACAAAGAGGTGTTACTGCCTGTCTCAGGAACCATGATGACCTCCTGTTTTTGCTCTAGTTGTAATGAGAGCTACTATTTTTCAGCACCTTCTAAGTGCCTGGTGCTTTCCATAAACGGTCCTATTTTAATTCTGATAATAAACTGTCACACTTCATTCACGTCAGATACCTGAGCTCCCCTGATTGAAGAGATGTGATGAAATATTGATCAGATGACTAGCCCCTGCTAATGTGTCAGCTAGCTAATTTGTAACTCTAGTGTCTAGGGGAAAAACGTCTTTATTTATTTAGCAGATGTGTATCTCTAGAAGGTGACGCAGGAATTTTAGATAAATTAAATATGAATAAAATTTGTATTCATGCTACCTTTGGAGGGCCCTCAAATTAAACAAAATAGCTACCTCAACTGTTTCTCTATAGAGTCAGTCCTACTGAAAAAAAAAATGCTCAAAAGGCAGAGCACTTCAGTAACCTTGGTAATGACATATGAGCACCCTGCCCATACTCTCCATGAGTCATCAGGAAGTACCAGCTGAAGAAAGCAGCCAGCTCCCAGCCCAGCTCTTGCACACCATTTCCTCTGTCAATAGCTATAAAACTGGATTTACAAGACAAATGCCTCTAAATATTATATAACTGGATATAATCGCTTTTTATAAATGGCAGAAGAAACCTTAAAGACCAGGAGCAGCTGTGGAGAGAACAGAGAAACTCAACCAGGCTTACATCCAAGCCCGCTTTGACCCCGTGCATAGTAAGACATCTGCAACAAAGATGGAGCAGAGGAATAGTCACATACATATACCCGAGGAAGAAACACAGTTTATAGACTACTTAAAAGCGCTGGATCTTGAAGTCAGATGTTTGGAGAATGGGCACTTTTTAAGGAGCTGACTTGAGTTGTGTGGGTACACCGGAAATAACAAGGTATTGACAAAATTTTAAGAAGAAACAAAATGTTGACAATTTTGAGTGAGCGAGTGAAGAGGCGGGGTGTGATATTTCAAGAGGGTGGCTAGGAAAGTCCTTGAAAAGGTGACATGTAGGCAGAATCTAGAATAAAGTAAGAGTGAATCTTTCTTATCACACCTTCCAAAGGGGTGCATTTTTCACACCACCTTTAAGAGCAATTCCCATTTGTTAGAGGAAGCAGCGGAAAACACATAATTGGAGGAACAGTGGACACATGGCAAGTCACAGTAGAAAGGCAGTAAGGGAGAGGCATCTATATGTGAGGACACCCTCTTCAATCTGCACCCACCTGTCCTGCTCCCAGCACTAAGCTATGCCTTGGGCTTATATCCAGGTGGGGTTTCAGTGTTATTCTGATGCCCTTGACAGACAGCTTTTCTATAGCTTTCCTTAAGAGCTGATCCCTGTGAGGACCAGTCCTTCTTCACTAGACCTTGTTTGGGGAGCTCCTGAATGTTGGGAAGAGGGCGCCCATTTTTCACTTTGTGCGTGTAGGTGTGGCAGTCCGGACCTCAGTGCACCTGTCACATCTGCCTAAGGCTGGTTCCAATTAGACTTTTCCCAATGGAACCAGGAAAAAGTTAATGTTGGTAGCTTCATTCTTAGTGATTCAGCAATTATTCATTTCATGCTAAGCCCTTGAGTGAGCATCCACCCTGAGTTACCAAGCATTGCTCTGATGTCATGGGATTTATGTGAAGGACACTTTTCCATGGTGCAATCTTGAATGGCATTGTGTGCGCTCTGACTCTATGAGTGAGTGCCATTTTACCAGCACGCCAGGCAAGAGTCTCTTCTGATAAAGAGGTCATTACTACAAATAAATAAACTATTTTCCTGAAATTACAACTTTTAAGAAAGCATCCAGGAGTGGAATTAGATGAGTGAACTGTGAATGATTTTTACCAGGTGGCTCCAGCCAGAGTCAAGTATAAAATTTCAAAGGGTGAACGTATGTTTCTGGAAATCTTTAGGACTCACTGAGTCTGAAACACATAGGTTTGCTTCTCTGCAACTTTCAGCTTACCAAAGCTAGGTACAGAATTTCATCACCTCTAATAAACGTATATCCTTCAGGGTATAAACTTTGAAGCTTTATGTGCGCCCTCCCCTATAGAATACGTTTTCCTCCTGTTCATTCAGTACTACTTAGAACATCTATGATTCATTTTAGAATTTGACCAAATACTATAGAAAGTATTTTAGTTTGATACAAAAGAACAACCATAGTATTGAGCATGCTATATGATGGGTACTTTTTGTGAATATTTTATTTAATCCTCACAGCCCTATGTATAATTATTATTAAGAAAACTAAGGCTTAGTGAGGCTTATATTGGTCACCTGAATTTGCACAGCTGGTGAGTATGGTTGTATTGCCACCCTTTAGTTGGCCCCTTAATTAAATTCTGAATCTCTAGAACTTTAACACAAATATGGTGTGTGATAGCCAGCGATTTAACTGTTCATGTCCTATGCAAGTGGGTGCTTGTGAGCTCTGGGCTCTGACTCAGACCGGCATGCTTGTCCAATTATGCAGCACCTCTACAGCTGTGTCCTGATATTTTTTCCTAAAGTTTCTACCTTCACCTCCTTTATAGAGAAGAAATCCCTCTTCAACGTTGCTGATAAGGTCATGGCTCAGTTTTAATATCTATTATAGATCTGTGGGTGGTAACTCAAGGGTCAGTGGTAGTCTTTGTAGATCTCCTATATTAATGCTACTCAAAAATTGCAGGCTGCTGACCAGCTTCCTGTCTGTCCACTTTGTTGTTCTCAGTATGTGATTAGGAGCTGGTGTCAGAATGCCAATCAGCCATACAACTGTCTTAGTCTGCTGCTATCTAAATGCCATAGACTAGGTGGCTTATAAACAACAGGCATTTTTCTCTCTCAGTTCTGGAGGCTGGAAGTCCAAGACTAAGTTGTGGGAGGTTCATATCTGGTTCTCAGATTTATTCACAGATTTATCTCAGGAAAGGCCATGACTTTTTTTTTTTGAAGTGAAAGCCTCTAGAGCAGTGGTTCTCAGCCTTCCTAATGCAGCGACCCTTGAATACAGTTGCTCATGTTGTGGTGAACCCCAACCATAAAATTATTTTTGTTGCTACTTCATAACTGTAATTTTGCTACTGTTATCAATCAAAATGTAAATATCTGTGTTTTCCAATGATCTTAGGCGACCCTGCTAGTGGTTCCCAACCTGTAGAATCTAGAGTCTAGAGAATCTCCACATATAAGATATATAAAGGCATAACTTCTTAATTGCAGTGAAATCAGAGAAACCTTTTAACCCCAGAAAGTACCCAAGGTATCTTCCCAAAGCCCTTGATTTTTTTTCAACACAGTTTGAGAATCACTCTTACAGTCATCAATTTCTGGTGTATCATTTACAGACTCTAATTACCTCATCTTTTTCCATACTTCCAACTTCAGGTCCACTAGCCAGAAGTGGCTATGAACAGTGATGAATTCAATGTTTAAAACATGAAACTTCTTGGGGCAAATTCCCCACTTATATCCCCCAAAACATTGCCAGTTCTCAGTTCTGCAATGTGCTCCCATCAGACTCCAGGTGGCTTTTCTCCTAGTGTGATAACAAACAACCTCTAAAAATAAAACATAGCTTACAGTAGTACATCAAGTTAAGCAGTACCATTGCTTCATTCTAAGTATGTTCCAGATTTTGACCCAAAAATATGTTCCAGGTCTGGGTGGGGCCCAGCCATTTTTACCTTCAATTTCTCTCCTTTCTACAGAAAGAAACAATTTTTCTAAAAAAGTTATAAGGTCAGTGTTATTTTTCTATGTACTCCTCCCAAGATATTTATCTCTTCCTGGGTTTCAAAGATCATGGAATATTCACAGGTCAGCATTTGAGCTGACCTCCTTCTGAATACTTCATCCACTATTGTAGCTTCTATATCAGTCTGTAGAAACCTTTTGTATTTGCCAGCCACCATCACAGTCACTGATATCCGCAAACTTTTCCTCTCAGAGCACACAAAACTCACAAATGTTTTGATGCTCTCAACTACTCATCTTATTTACCATCCAAATGAAACGGTTATATAAGTATTTGGTGCATGCTTGCTTGTGGGTTGGTTGTTTCTCTCTGTGTTTTTGTTTGTTTTGGCAGAAAGTATCAAATGAGCTTGTGTGTGTGTGTGTGTGTGTGTGTGTGTGTGTGTGTGTGTGTGTATGTGTGTGTTGTTTGTAGTAAGGGTGAAGAAAAGACATAAATTTTATCTTATTTGACACTCTTTCCACTTTTGCTAGAGTGTTGATTAAGAAGTTGTACTGAACTCTGAATTTTCAAAAACTGTGATAAGTTAGACATGTCCTGTCTCATTGAATAGACTATAAATTCCTGAAGGATATAAATCATAGTTTGCATTTGTTTGGAGTTGCCAACAGTATTCAGAACAGTGCCCCTTCATAGTATTTTTGGCATTGAATCAAATCAAGGATTAAATTAAGCCACTGAGCAGTTCTTACATTGTCCTTAAATCTTGTGAATGTCCTGTAATTTATTAAGTTTAGGCCTGATGTCTTACATACTGAATTCACTTATAACTTAAATGATAAAATCCATCACTGTTTACATAGTTTTTCCACTTCTTTGGTGGACTATTATCCTGATATAAGAACTTGAGAAGAGTAAAGTGGGGGCCTACAAAGAGTAGGTGAAGAATGTTGAAAGGAAAGAAATTGCAAATTTAAAGGTCTTAAGTGAGCTAATACCTGATAATAGTAGCCAATCTCCCCTCCTTGTCCCCAAGTAATTTCCCATGATCCACTGGATATTTTTAAACAAAATTTTATTGCACTGAATAGAATTCTGTCATAAATTTAAAAAAGCAAGTGACAGTTACAGTCACACTAGTTAGTATCAAATTAACTCATTGGAAATTGAGAATGTTGGTTATAGGCAGGGGTAAAGGTGGGGATATGAAGTAGGCAATTTTGAAAAGGAAGAAAGAAAGGCATCCAAGCACATTTTCTTTGAATCTCTCTCAGAAGTTTTTATGAGTTAGCAAATGTCAAAAATGATCCCTATTTATGCAAAAATTCATTCATTCATTCAGTTAATAAACCCACCAATATTTATGAAACATCTTCTCTGTCCCAGACATGCTCTGAGCCACCTACCACCATGCCCCCAAATATTTTTTCTCAACCTTCTTTCACTTTTTTTTTTTTTTTTTTTACCTCTTTTGCACCAAAATGTGGTGTGGAGCCTCCACTTCCTAGACCTAAACTTCAAGGTGGTATATTTCAAACACAGTTCAAGCTAATGGTGACTGTATTTATTAAATTACTGGATACCCTAACTTTCATTTATAATAAATATAGACCACAAAAGGTGTCAAATCTTAAAGCATTTTAAGAGCACATAACTTACAGCTTGGAAAATTTGGTAAAAATATAGCTTCATGAAATTAAGCTTTTATAAAATCAAACATATCTTCATTTCACATGTCTACTAATTTTGAATTATACTCAGTGACTTTCTAGTTATAACTGAGGTTTATGGTGATACTACCCTTTTACACTTTAATTTCTTTGTGTTCTAAGCATTTCTTTGGAGGTTCTCACTGTCATTCATAGTAAGATTGTGGTATAACCATTACAAAAACTTAAATGTAGTTGCTAATGTTTTATTGTGCATCAGTGACATATAAACAAGCAAGCAAAACAAAATGAGAAAGGTTGTTGAAAACAAATGAAACAAATGTCAGGAAAAAGTGAGTTGCCCAGATTTAGGTATAAGTTAAACAAACATATTGATTCATCTTAAACTCCTTCTGTGAATCTTGGCTTCAAATACTCAATTTCATATTTTGTTAAGCCTGCATTACTTGAGCCAAAAAAAACACAAAACAAAACATTTTACTTATTTATTTATTTCTTTAATACTCACCTGAAGCTATTTTTCTGTTGAATTTTAGAGAAAGATGAAGAGACAGGGAAAGACAAAAGAAACATTGATATGAGAGAAGCACACTGATTAACTACCTCCTGCATCTGACCTGACCAGGGCCCTGCCTGTGGAGAAGCCTGTAACTGAAGTATGTGCCCTTGAAAGGAATCGAACCCAGGACCCTTCAGTCCACAGGCTGATGCTCTATCCCCTGAGCCAAACTGGCTAGGGCCAGCAAACACTTTACAAGTAATTTTAGTAGATTGAGCACATTTTATTGACATTTTCTTCATTTAGATTTAGATTCCATCACTTAGTGGGAAACATAACCAGCTTGCTCAACCAGCTGAGCATCAGTTTTCTATTATAACTTAAATAAATGTAAATCATATTACCTGCCTCATAGTCTCATATAAAAATGTATAGGCAATAGCCTTTTATAAATGATAACATATCCTATAATTAAGTAATTAAAATATAAATCCAAAGAAAGCAACTAAGAAGAGCATTTGAGGAAAATGTGTCAAAAATCTGCAAATCCTCAAACATCTGACTGGTTTAGACTAAAGTTAACACTGTGTACAAGGACAGAAACTATAGAACTTAAATATAAACTTGTACATACACGATACAACTGAATTAAAGATAAGTAGGTGATGTCTGTGGTATTAAATAAAAGCACAAGTGTCAACAGTCAGCAATGATTTTTACATAAAGACGAATTTACAAAAAATCAATGTGTTAAAATGATCAATTTCTTCTTATCTAAAATAAACATAGCCTGACAACATTCTACAGACAAACAATAGGTATTTTTTATAATTCAGATAAGTTACTTCCCCCCAAATGAAAGATCATTAATGAGAAAGTTGTCATTGGAGTATGTCAGTGGTAGATGTTAATCTTCTAGCATATTTGAGAAGGATGTGGAAGTAGCTCTCTAAATATTTGCCTTATGGCTCAGTGGTAGAGCGTCGATCTGCAGACTGAAGGGTCCCGGGTTCGATTCCGGTCGGGGGCATATACATTGGTTGCAGGCACATCCCCGGTAGGGGGTTTGCAAAAGGCAGCTGGTCGAAGTTTCTAGCTCTCTATCCCTCTCTCCTCCTCTCTGTAAAAAATCAATAAAATATATTTTAAAAAATACAATCAGGGGCTTTCTCTTTGCACAAAGTGGCTATGAATTGCTCACCGCTGATTTATGTAAAAGCCACCTACATATCTGTTTTGTTTTGAGTGTTAAACTTGGTTGTTTTAGATAGTACTGTTATCATTGCTTGCATTTATTCTTAACTTATTTATATTGTCGCAAGAGCTGTTTTTTTTTTAAAAAAAGAAGGAGAAATGTTAGCTTACTTTAAAAAGCTAAAACACAGGCAAAAAACTAATCAGGATTTTGTATATCAATTCCTATGTAGTCATTGTTGCTTAGCAACACAGTGACCCCTTCTATAGAGAGGTGAAAAAAATTGTTTATACACACACACACACACACACACACACACACACACATAAAACCTTTAAAAATGAATGTTTAATGAACCATCTTATCATTTTCAAACACAAATATCTTCTTGTATACTGATATTCACATTGCAGCATATGATTTATTAATAGTTTATAAAAACAGGAAAAATAGTACAACTAAAATACACTTTAAAATTTTTAAAGAAAAAAGAGCAAAAAAACTAAAAATATGAAACTCAAAACTATGATATTTGCTTTAACTATCAAATGTTAATAGAAACTACTCAGGTGACACACAGTATAGAGAGAAAATAGAATTGTTAGAAAAGTGTGTTAAATGATTAAGCCCTTTTGGATAAGTATTAGTCCCAGACTTTATCCTAGATAACAGAAAAATAGTTCAAGTATTTTCTTCAAGTGAAAGTAATATATATGGATATATATATATATATATATATATAGAGAGAGAGAGAGAGAGAATAATATATGACATATAGTAGAATACAAGATAATTTAAAATGCTAAAGGTCTGCCAAAATAATCTAACATTTTTGATGTCTCAAAAGATATTTCAGTTTCTCTTAATAACTTAAGGTTTCATTATGAACAATAATTCTAATTGCATAATACTGTGAAAGTTATATTTATTTAATTATTTTCTAATTCTGAATGCAAAAACCTACCATACAGCCAATACTTAAAAAAAAAAAAGTTGACTTTTCAAAATTTGGTTCCTAGTCAGTTCTTTGAAATTATAAAATATTTTTTCTTCACAAAATTTTATATACTTCTGTTTCTATTCAACATGAAGTAAAAAAAAAAAAAAAAAAAAAAAAAAAAAATAGAATTAATAGAATTGTCCTTCCACCTGAAACAGTTAATAGCTGACAAAAATATATGACACAATGGTTTTCAAGAATCTGACATCAGGCAACCAAGTGATCCCTGAGATGAGAAACAAATGAGATGGTCCCTGTGACTATCTTGAGAGAATTTCCAAACTAATGAAAGAGGGAGAACCCATGTGGAGATTGACAGACTCTCTAAGTTTAGAAGATGGAGCTGAGATTCTGGAGTAATCAAATTATCTAGACTTTTTAAAATAGAGTTCCAAAAAGGAGAGATACAAACAGAAAGAATATATCTTATTATCATAAGTTCTGTAAGACATCCTGCTCTGGTCCCTAACAAATCTTCAAAGCAGCACCTGAATGAATAAATTTCCCAAGAAACAAAACTACATTACAGAACAGAGCTCTAGAATATTTATAGAAATACAAACACATATGACACTCAAACAGGTAAATTTCATAATGCCTGATATCGAATAAAAAATTATTAGGCATATAAAGAAGCAGAAAAATCTGACTCATAAAAGGAAATACATCAATTAAGGAAAACCAACCTAGATTGATACTTGTGTTAGAATTATCAAACAGGAACACTAAAACAGTTACCACAGAATTTCATGTATTCAAAACGTTATGTAGAGACATGGAAGTTATAAATAGAGACCCTAATCAAACTTCTAGGATTAAAAAAACACCAGATGGAATAAATGGCAGAAAGAAAGATTAGCATACTGAAGCCATGAAAATAGAAACTAACAAAAATGAAATACATAGAACAAAGGGAATCAAACAAAAAGTTAAAAAAAAAAAAGCACGTTAGTGAGCTGTGGTACAATTTTAAGCAGGCTAATATACATATATTTGAAATCACAGAAGGGAAGATGAGATAATTTTTTTAAATGCTTAAAAATATTCCAAATTTCATGAAAATTATAATCCCACAGATTAAATAACACAAAAAGCCTCAGATATAATATGTATGAAGAAAACTACATCAAGGCACATTGTAATTAAACGGCTCGTAACCAATGAGAAAAGGAGAACCTAAAAGCACTCAGAGAAAAATGAAATACTAGGTAAGATGAACAAAGGTAAGGACACTGGATCTCTCAGAACAGTGCAAGTGAGAATATGGTGGAGCAATATCTTTATTATATTGAAAGAAAATAGTCAACTTATCGAGTTCAAGAACATAGGCAAAATGAAGACTTCTTCTGACATACAAAGGATAAATAATTCATGTCAAGTACACCTGCACTGCAAGACGTGATAAAGAGAGACCTTCAGGCAGACTTCAGGCAGAAGAAAATGATACCAGAGGGAAATGACCTACAGTAAGGAATGAAGAGCATGAGAAACTATACCTACAGAGTAGCAATGAGATTTTTTTTTTGCTATTATGTAAATTCTTTAAAATATATTGATTATTTAAACAAAGATTTAAAAACCTGTATTATGGAGGTTATAAAATATGTTATAAAATATGAAAAAATAAAAAGTATGTCAATGTTGCCCCATGGCTGGAGTAGAAAAAAAAAGGAAGCATATTATTATTATTAGGTTCTTATACTATGAAAAAAAAAATCTACACTAATAAAAGAGAAAAATGTAAATTGACCATACTTCCATGATGCCCACCAGCCAATCAGGAGCAAGTATGCAAATTAACCCAACAAAGATGGTAGGTTAATTTGCATAGGCTGTCAGGGGAGGGGTGGTGCTAAGCAGTCTGGGTCCCGGGGATGGGCACCAAGCCCTCAGCTTCCTGGGACCATTGCTGCCCTGGGCAGCCTCATCAAATCACTCACAGACTCCCAGGACAATCACTGGCCCTGGGAGGTGAGGGCTGCTGTGCCAAGCCATGCCTGCAGGCACCCAGGGCCATCGCTGGCCCCAGGAGGCAAGGGCAGCCACGCAGCTTAACAGCAGACAGTATGGCCTGCTTGGCCATAGCTGTGGTGACCCATGAGCAGGCAAGCATGACCTGCACTCAGCACCCAGCAGGGCCTGCTTGCCCATCTCTGTAGTGTGGAGCAGGCAGGCCCCACAGAGAGCAGAGAATCATGGGGAG
This sequence comes from Pipistrellus kuhlii, assembly GCF_014108245.1. NCBI lineage: Eukaryota > Metazoa > Chordata > Mammalia > Chiroptera > Vespertilionidae > Pipistrellus > Pipistrellus kuhlii. Next base: position 6,765,255 of record NW_023425405.1, read on the forward strand.
CAGGCCTAAGCTGTCAGTGGGACATTCTCTGAGGGCTCCCAGATTGGAGAGAGTGCAGGTTGAGCTGAGGGATCCCTCCCCCCATGCACAAATTTCATGCACAGGGCTTCTAGTACAATATAATTTGAAGATGGAGTATAATGAGCTAAAGATGTATGCTACAAATCCTAAATCATCTACTAAAATAACAGAACAAAGATTTATAGGTAAGAAGCCAACACATGAAATAAAATTAAATCATAAAATGTATTCAATTAATCCCAGAGAAGACAGAAAATATTGCCAAGGAATAAAGACTAGTTAATAAATACAAATGTGTAAGTGGTTTAAACACCCTAGTTAATAGACAGAGGTTTCAAATGGATAAATAAATAAGATATAACTGGATGCTGCCTATAAAAAATATACTTAAAATACAAAAGCACAAATAGGTTACAAGTTTGAGGATTATAAACACAATGCTAACACAATCAAAGGAAAGCTGGAGTAGCCATATAGATATCAATGTAGATTTTAGAATACAGAATACTATCTGGAACAAAGAAAGCCATTTCATAGTGATAAATAGGTCAATTCATCAAGAGGCTATAATAGCCCTAGACATTAATATACATAATAAGAAAACTTCAGACTACATGAAACAAACATTGATAGACTCACCAGAGAAATAGACAAAGTCATAAGAGCAGTTGGAGATTTCAATATTTTTCTCTCAATAATTGGTGGAACAAGTAGAGAAAAGGTGGTAAGGATATAGAAAATTTGAACAAAATTATTAAGCAACTTGGCACAATTTACATCTATAGAACATTATGCCCAACCACAGAATATACACATGTAAACATATTTACCAAGATAGACCATATTCAAAGTCATAATAGAGGTCAAAATAAATTCAAAAGAATTCAAGTCATCCACGTATATTTTCTGACCACAATAGCGTAAATTAAAAATCAGTCCTGACTGGTGTGGTTCAGTTGGTTGGAGTATCATCCTGTTAGCTGAAAGGTCATGGGTTTAATTCCCAGTTGGAGCACATACCCAGGTTTTGGGTTCAATCTCTGGTTAGGCACTTATTGGAGGCAACCAACTGATGTTCCTCTCGTTCTCTCTCTATCACCCCTCTCCTCTCTCTCTAAAATCAATGAAAGCATGTCCGTGGGTGAGGATTGGAGGGAAATTCAATAAGAGAAAGATCTCTGAGAAAATCCCCAAATATTTGGAATAACCCTTGGGTCAGAAACAGAAATGAAAAGAAAATTAGAAAATTTTGATCTGATAAAAATAAAAACACACATACAAAAATGTGTGGGCTGTCTCTAAAGTAGTATTTAGAAAAAAATTGGAACAAAAACAATAAATAAAATCAATACAATCAAAAGCTGATTTTTTGAGACTATTAAAATGAATAACTGCTAGCCAGACTTACAAGGGACAAAAGCAAGATACAATAATACAGAATACCAACATTAGGAGTAGGAAAAGTAAAATTTCCTACAGATTCTAAAGATAGAAAAGAAAAATAAAGAATATTAAGGACAAGTTTATGCAATAAATTCAACACCTTGGATAAAATGGACAGATAAAATATATCAACTAAGCTCACTCCAAAAAAAAAAAAAAATATTGATGTCTTAAATAGCCTCCCTATGTCTATTAAATAAATTGAGTTTGTAGTTATAAATTTTCCCATAAAGAGAACTCCAGGCACAGATAGCTTCACTGGTGAATATTCACAAACATTGATGGAAGAATTACTATGTTACACAGACTTTTCCAGAAATTGAAAAGGAGTGAATATTTCCCAGCTCTTCTAAGTGGGACCAGCATTACTCTGATACCAAATGAGACAAAAACAAAACAGAAAAGAAATCACAGGTGAGTATCCCCCATAAACATAAATGCAAAAATCTTCAGCAAAATACTAGCAAGTCAATTATAATGTGATGCCAAGTGGAAATTCTAGGTTCACTTAGCATTCAAAGATTCATCAATTTATTTCTTGTATCAATAACCAAAAGGACAAAAATGCACACTTATCTCGACAAAAAAAAAAAAAAAAAAAAATCATTTGAATGAATGTCATATCCATTCGTGATTCTTTAAAAAAAAAGTCTCTTAAAGCAGGAAAAGAAGGGAACTTTTACAAAATGTGATGCATAGTGTTTCCAGGGTAGCTTGCAAATTGATTTAGACCTTGTGTGAATTATTATATCTGTACTAGAGGCCTGGTACCTGGGATTAGTGCACTGATGGGGGGCATGGCCTGCAGGGATTGCCGGCTGTGGGAGCACCGCTCATCCTGGTCAGCTGAGTGGCTGTGGAACCACCCTCTGAGCGGCTGCTCCCTGGTCTGGCATCTTCTGTGGAGCCAGAGCACTTGTCTCTCCAAGGGACTCAGTTGGGGCTGGGCCCAAGGACAATAGTACTGAGAGGCAGGGGAGTAGGCCTCAGTCCAGGGGCAGCCACCAATTCACCTCTCAGCCTCCGGGGTCAGCTGTGTGAAGAGGCAGCAGAGAGCAAGGAGGAGGAGCCTGGAGCAAGGAGGCTATTATAGCCAGCCCAGGTTCCTGCCCATTGGCTCGAGTTCACAGCGGGAGCAGCCGCCCATCCCAGTCAGCCAAGTGGTGCTCCCACTGTGGTATCACACTGACCACCAGTGGGCAGCTCCTGCATTGAGTATCTGCCCCCTAGTGGTCAGTGCACATCATAGTGACTGGCCCACCGGTCGTTTTGCCGTTCAGTCACTGGGCTTTTATTATATAGGGTAATTATAAAGGATTGGAGGCAACACTGTGAAAATCTACATGCTGGCATTTCAGTTACACACACTCATGCCTTCAGCACTTAGGATCCCTCAGGAGTAAGCTGGCTGCTGGCCCAGCATGCCTGAACCTGTCCATGAAACTCAGACACACTCGGGTGTAAATAATTAGTACCAGCTCAGTCTTGACTCTGCTAAAGGGGTGAAGACAGAAGACCAAGAAGCATCTACAGAGGAGATGGAAAAAACAATTGGAATTTCTTACATTTTTAATCCTATCAAGGGCTTTTATTGTCCATCTCTGTCCCAGAATAAAGGCACAGTTTTAATAGGTGTTAAAGCCAAATGGGAAAAGACAATAAAGAGGAAAAGGCCCTTTCCAGGCTGTACCAAACTTGAATGTGCTAAGATCAATACACATCATACATCAGAAGGAAAGAAGGGGAGACTATCCCAAGATTTTCTACTATTAACCAAAGCAATCCTTGTACTCACTGCAACCTGAAGGTAAAACTGGTTTCTCTTCAAGGCCTATTTTGTCCCACAAAATCCAGCCAATTGTCTTGCAACTTAAAAACCTAAATGTAATGAGTCATACTATTCAGCTCTCAATAAAGGCCCTTGTAGTTCTTAAGGCTCCAGAGTCAGCCTCTAGTGAAAGAGAAAGAAACTCTGAAGGTACATTTTCTGTTCATTTCCTATTACTAAGTGCCTGTATGTGAGAATGTGGTCCACACCCTTATCAAAACCCACACGCACATATGCAAGACCATTGCTGCTTCAACTCTGGAAGCCCTCACTGTCTACTACCTCACTCATCCCCAGGAGGCCCCTTACCTCTCCCCACTGTGGACATGGATGGTGAGAAACCAATGTTGAGTATATACCACATCCAGCTGAGGTAGATCTTTGGATTCTACAGATAGATGAGATGAGAGGGAGGATGAGAGGGGTGCAAGACAATAGATCCCATGTAAAGGGGTAACATGCTTTTACCACAGGCATTGGAGGTAGTCAGTGTTTGCAGATGTGGGTCCCAAATATGGGGTTATATGGAGCTCAAGAGGTAACATTACTTTTCCCTGCCTGAGCTAACAGTGAGAAGAACCAGACAGAAAGAACACAGATAGAAAGAAAAAAAAACACATAGATTTATCTTTATTACCAATAACGCTGACTGCGGACAATGTGCACTACAGGAGCAACCACGTAGGCTTTGCAGTACCGACTCACTGACTTAAACCAATTTCCACATCCACTCTTGGGCACTGCTGAGAAACAATGGAAATGTACAAGAATCCTCCAAGCAAGTGTGAGTCCACGCAGAGGGAGAAAGATGCTCCACCTAATTTTCATCACCGCTGAAGAGCAAATTGACAATGTGGAAAGGGCAACAATGTAGGGTGGTGGCTACAGGGCTGCACAGGACTTCGTGACGATGAAGATTAGCCAGTGACAGTAACTCATGGGAATGGAAAGGTGGGGGCACAAGCATACTGCTACTATAAAAGAATGGGCTTTGTGGGAACAGAGGTCACTTGGAATGATCTGAAGGAAAGAATCTTAGCTAAGTAATCATTTTAAAATGCTCCAAATTTTTAAAGAACGGAGGTAACTAAAGACACCTAAGAGGGGTGTGGAAAAATCATGGAATGTGGGCACATGACCAAGGCTAAACCAAAGAATCAGTATGGATGCCTATGAATAGCACCAGGAAGACTAAAGTCCTCACTGAAAAAGATGAGGCTCAAAGATTCCAAACAGAGCAAAAATAACTTGAAAGATGTTCCAATCGAAAAGAAAGAGAAATGGTCCCAGGGAATATGATGCAATGTTCGCAGATGACAAAGGCAGCTGACCTCACATTACTCTTGGGCAAGTCATTTTCTCTCTTCATGACAGTTTCCTGCCTCCTCAACAGGTGGAATGTATTTGACACCAAGTTCCCATCCAGCTTAATTTTGTTTCCGATGTTCATAAAGAAGCATGATCATCAAGCTTGGAAGGAGGGTATATACCCTAGGGATTTCTGTATCATCGTAGCACAGTGAGAAAATGTAGGTTGAATTAATAAGTGGAAAAGCTACCACAAGTCCAGTAAAAATCAAGCATGTCACATTGACTTTTTTTCTGCTGATGTGTTGAGAGGGAAATTCATTAACATAAAGGTTCTTCATTTGGATGATGTGTGTATGAATCCTCTAAAGATATACTTTTAGATAAAACAATTGGAGAGTAGAGAGGAAAATGAGAGTGAAGTTATATAGAAACAATAGGCACAGTATGTATTTTTGTCATTCTAACTGTGTGACCTTGTAAACATTACTAAATTTCACTGGGTCTATTTTTTTTTAATCTTTATTGTTGAAAATATTACATATGTCCCCGTTTACCCCCACTGTCTTCTCCCAGCCTGTCCCTGCTGCCCCCCCCCCACATTAGCCCCAATCTTTCACCTCTCACCCCAGTGTCTGTGTCCATTGGTTATGCATACAAGTTCTTTAGTTGAACTCTTATGCTCCCTAATTCTGTTCCCCCATCCACCCTCCCCTGCCTTCCCTCTGAGATTTGACTGTTCAATGATTATATGTCTCTGGATCTATTTTTGCTCATCAGTTTATATTGTCCATTATATTCCACAAATGAGTAAGATCATGTGATACTTATGTTTTTCTGACTGGCTTATTTGTCTTAGCACAATGCTCTTCAGGTCCATCCATGCTGTTGTAAATGGTAAGAGTTCTTTATTTTTTTTATAGCAGTATAGTATTCCATTATATAGATGTACCACAGTTTTTTATTCCATTTGTCTTCTGATGGGTCTGTTTTTGTTAGTAAAAAAAAAAAAAAAAAAAAAAAAAAAAGCACTTTGGCAATTTAATTCTGAGCTGATTTTTTACTGTAAAATGTAAAGGTTCTAAAGTTCTAGAAACTTGATATCAACATGTAAGGAGACTTTCGTAGACTGCAACAAGAACTTTGCTTTGGTTTTAGAGAGGGAAGAGGGTGAGAGAGAGCGTAAGGAGTTGTTCCTCCCATTAAGGAGCAATGGATTCTGCACTGGCCTTTACCAGCAGGAAGCCCCGCAAATGCCAAAAGCCCATACCACTGGTGCTACCATTGCCACCACTGTTCTACAGTTAAAGTGAGCTTCTCCACCTCCTAAGGGGACTTGTATTGCTGTTCACAAAGCTTTGAGCATCTTGGAGAACACTGAGTATCAGAGTAAAAAGACCTTGGTTGACAAAACGGAGGTCATGGCTGCCCCTTCTTTCTCTTCACCTGGCTGGGCAATGGCAGACACCCTGCCCCTGAGCAGGTCCCTGCTGGCACCTCAGACCAGGTAGCTGCAGATTTGACTGCTCAGCAGACATTGGATATTTATCTTATTTAAATGGACGATGCTGCTGTAAAAAAGAAGGAAGCCTTACCATTTGCAACAGCATGGATGGAACTGGAGAGCACTATGCTAAGTGAAATAAGCCAGTCAGAGAAAGATACATATCACATGATCTCACTCATATGTGGAACATAATGATCAACATAAACAAATGAACAAAAATAGATTCAGAGACAGAGAAGCATCGATCTAATGCTCAAACCTCAGAGGGAAAGTAGGGGCTGGTGAGGGTAAGGAGGAGAGATCAACCAAAGAAGCCTAACCAATGGACATGAACATGATAAAGGCATGAACGTGAGTGGGGTAGCGGGGAAGGACACATATTTAATACCTTAATCAGTAAAGAAAGAAAAAAAATAGATTCAGAGACAAATGGTGGGGGTGGGGGTGGGGGTTAGAGAGCAACCAAAAGACTTGTATACATGTATATTAGCATAACCAATAGACACTGGGGTGGTGGGAGCTTGCCCCCAGAGGTGGGAGTGGTGGTGGGGGATGTAAAACTTTAAACAATAAAAAATAAATAAAAATAAAACACACATTTACCTGGAAAAATAAATAAGTTGGATGAATATAAAAAACAAACTTTCAACAATAAATACAAATTTAAAATAAAATGGACTTCTCCCTGTTTCCTCAGGGCTTAATTTAGCATGGAAGACTGTTGATAAATGATTAATAAGTAATTGATTAATTAAGATCATGATAAATCTTAGGAATTATATATATAATAAAATTCATATATATATATATTGGACATATAAGATATCAATAAATATAATGTACAAAATAATATTTTATAATTCAAAATGCCTTTTTAAAATGAAGCCATATTCAGTCTACTTATAAATATTTGCTAGTTCTGTAGAAACAATTTTCCTTGATTCTCTATATGATCTTGCTATTATGAGTAAAGACAATGATATTTGAGGGACAAAATAGGAAACTGATTTCCCACTCCTGAGCAAGCATAACTGACTAGTTTAGCTGCAAACCTAAGGCAAAAGTATAATATTGACTTTTTCTTCCCACTGTTTTACTCTGAAGCAGCTATTTTCTGCTTTTACCAGTTGTATGCAGCCATCTATCATGGTCAGTAATCTCCAACAAAATAAGAAGAGCAAAAATATAAAGAGGCAAGTGATTCACCACTAGCCCTGATGCCAGCTGGAAGGGAGAAGGCCATTTCTGACTTGGAGCTAGCAGGCACAATAGCACATTATTCCCAAGGGAGCTATGACTTGAAATTTCTGAATGGACTTGCCACCAGTCTCAGCTGGCAGCCTACTGTGCATGCTCAGGCATGCAAAGTATTCAAATATACTTCCCTTCCTCCTCTTTCTACCCTCCACCCCCCCAAATATTGGGACAGTTCCTGGTGTTTCTATAATCATCAAAAAACAAGGCCAGATTTTCACTATTTGTTTTCTCCCATTGATTTAATGCTTCTCACTATGAGAGTATAAAATTTCATGCTATTCTCTTACATAAGGCATTTCTTTTTTCTTTTTTTTTTAAACTTTATTTATTTTAATATATTTTATTGTTTTTTTTTTTTTTTTTTTTTTTTTTTTTTTACTGAGAGGAAGAGCGAGGGACAGAGTTAGAAACATCAATGAGAGAGAATCATCTATCAGCTGCCTCTTGCACACCCCCTACTGGGGATGTGCCCACAACCAAGGTACATGCCCTTGACCAGAATCGAACCCGGGACCCTTGAGTCCACAGGCTGACGCTCTATCCACTGAGCCAAACCGGTTTCAGCCATAAGGCATTTCTTTTTCTCAAATACGAGGCACCACATATAGGGTGACACCTCTGATTGCCAGTAATGAGTACTGAGACTAGCAAATTACAGGCTTTGATAGTCATATAAATGGAAGCAAGAAGGCCACCACCCCAGCCACTTTGTGGTGTGGCGTGTGGGTAAAACAAGGGCCACTCGGGCAGAATCTGCATTCCAGTTCCAGACGACCCCATTGGGAATGAGACCACCTAGCAGACTTGACCATACACAAAAGGTTACTAGGGAGAACCAATTATGCTACGGTCCTCAATAGAAAGAAAAAAAACCGGAACTAATAACAGCCGTTGTTATTGTGTCCTGTAATTAAATGTCATTCACATGTTCCTAAAGGACTATGAAGAACACATTGTCCTTATAGGACATTTTCCACAATGAGCTATGAATGTTGCCCTTGCAGCGAGTGATAAAGAGGGACATGAAGAAATAAAATATGTTTTTCCAGTCACCATCCCCAACTCCCTTTCCCTAAGAGGGGAAAAAAGGATTTTTTTTTTTTTTTTTTTTTTTTTTGTGGCAAACATATTGGAGACATTGTCAAAGAACAGTTCCTCTCCGCATAAAGGTTACCTCTGTCAAACTGCCAAGGTCAGTGCCCCGGTGGGTTATCTGCCAACGAAGTGCCAGTTGTGAAATCTATACTGTGGCAGGCATGGAGGCGAGCTTCTCTCTCCCACCGTCCGCATGAATCGCCACCGTTCTTTGCCCCTTTGTACCAGGGCTGCCACTTTTCCCACTCTCTGCGCCCTCCTCATTGGAGGGATCTCCTTCCTCACGCGTGAGCTGAATGTGCCCTTGTCTGCCAGGAAGCCAGGCTCGCTGAATGCTGATTTCATGGGAGTCATTCAAGAGAGGCAAACAGTAGTTTCCCAAGCGATCCAAAATGAAAGGTGGCCTGAAAAGGCACAAAGTGCTCTGCTTGGTGCATGCTGCAGCGTTGGTGCTATTTTAAAACATTATTTTAAAAATGTCTTTGTTGAATTGGTTGGGGTGGCATTGGTTAATGTAATTATATAGGTGCCAGGCAGACAGCTGTGCAATACACCATCTGTGTATTATATTGTGTGTTTACCCCAAATCAGATCTCCTTCCATCACCACTTATCACCCTTTTCCCCTTTCCTGCTTGTCCACATTCCCCCTTCCATCTAGCAAACATTGTACTGTTGTCTGTGCCCATGAGTTTTTCTTTTATTTTCTTTGCTTAATCCCTTTACCCTTCCCACCCCTTTCTTCTCCTGACAGCCATCAGTCTGGAGAAGAGGAATATGCACTGAGTGGCCAGATTATTATGATCTCTGATAGATACACATATACTTATATGTATATGTTTTTATTTCTAAACTTTGGGAGTATTTTAAATGGCTTTGTCTTTTTTTATTGATTTTTTTTTCCCCAGAAAGGAAGTCGGATACTCAGAATCTGTCATGGGGGGAAAAGACTCAGTGTAGCTTGCCTGTGCAACTCAGCCCAGATGGACAGACAAAACTAAGAGCTGTTGGGCCCTCTGGTAGCAATCTTGGCACCGATTTGGAAGGTTGAATGGAGACAAGTTCCTAAACACTCCCAACCTCTTAGGTGGGGCTCATTGCAGAAGGGGAATGAGATACAAGGATTACAATTACAGAATGAGGGAACTAGATATTTTGAGGCTCCTCCTCAGGATGGAAACATAAGTCAGTTCCCAGCAACCAGGATATTCTATCATTGGATTTAAATGAAAACAAAGGAGTCCTCAACATACATTTAAAATATTAATTTCCTTCGAACAAAGAGCATTTATGTTAGTCTCCTGAGATATTTAAAGACAGTTATGTTTCTATCTTGAGTGTCCTCAGGTCTAAGATATGAATTTTTTTTCAGAGTAATTTTAATTGGAAATTACACAGATATTTGATGTATTTAGTCCTAATGCTATAAAGCTCTAGGTGGTCATCTATTGATTGTCAAATATCATGTTCTAGATTAAGCAACCCTTGTCCAGTTTATATATTTTGGAAAATGCATATAAAATAAAAGTCATAACCAATCAAAAATTCTAGAATAAAAATGTCTTTCCCTGTGTAACAATGTTTTTCCTTAAGGCAGATTAGAAATATGCTCTCTTATTATCCATAAGGAAGCCACAAAAGTCCATTGAGTACTTAAACTGTGGCTAGTCTGAATTGACATGTAATATGAATAAAAAAATACCAGAATTTGAAGATATATGAGAAAATAATAAAAATATCTTAATAAGGTTTTTATATTAGTTACATTCTGAAATTATATTTTAGATGTGTTGTATTAAAATATTATACTAAAATTAATTTTTTAAATGTGGCTAATAGAACATTTGAAATTACATATATGGTTCACCTGGTGTATCTCTTAGATAGAGCTAATATATACATATAGTTATAGTTAATAGTCAAGATAGAAGCAAATCCTGAGAAAAAGCACTTGAATTTTTATTTTTTTTATTTTGCCCAATCCATTTTTTATGTTTTATGCAGCCTACAGAGATATTTCATCTAGGAGAACATATGAGGATCATGTTAGGCAGAGGTATTTGACATCCAAAAGGTGGCCCTCAACATCAGCAGTATTGCTGTGATCACCAGGGAAGAAGGGTCCTTAACACATGAGGTGATGGACATACTAATTTTTTAAAAAAATATATTTTAATGATTTTTTTACAGAGAGGAAAGGAGAGAGATAGAGAGTTAGAAACATCGATGAGAGAGAAACATCAACCAGCTGCCTCTTGCACACCCCCTATCGGGGATGTGCCCACAACCAAGGTACATGGCCTTGACCGGAATCGAACCTGGGACCCTTCAGTCCGCAGGCCAACGCTCTATCCACTGAGCCAAACCGGTTTCGGCTGGACATACTAATTTAACCTAAACCCCGAAGTGGAAAAAAGGATGGGACCACAAACACATTACAATGCAAAATACAATTCATTGCATGGAAGCATTCCTATAAGATGTAACACACCACACTACAAAATATTGGGCTTACTATTTCTTACTCTCAGTAAAAAACTTTGTCTATTTCTATATTCTACAATTTAAAATGGAGGAGTACAAAACCTTTCCATTGGTTTGGCATCCACGTCATTAAATATTCAGCAAACTAGGTAAGTTTTTCAAATAATTTGTCTTTTTTAGTTGAAGCCTTTTATTGTCTTCAAAATCAAATGAACAGTCTCCTACTTTATGTCCCACAGGACTTGTTTCATTAGTGGACATTATGTGAATGATCATCAGTTCATAAAAGAGACTAGACTAGGAAGAAAATTCTTCCCTTTTTATAGGACGGATTTTGATTATTATTATAGTTTCTTTATACATAAGGAAAAAACTAACCAGTTACTAATTTATGTTCAATTCTTAAAGATGGGTGTAATGTGATATATTTAGGTTAACAGCTTTCTATACTTACTAAATACATATCACAACTTTGTACATAAATTTTGTCCTCATTTTACAAAGAAGAAAACTGGATACCAGAGATAGCAAATAGTGTGTCTATATTCACACAGTGTGTGGGAGAAAGGAAGGCATATCTGACTCCAGATTGGTCCCTTTTAGTCATGTAACTGCACTGCCTTTCAGCGTACGAATTGTGTGCACCAAAGCCAGATGGTGCATGTGTTTGAAATTTGCAAAATATTACATCCATCTAGTGAAAATCATGAACAAGAGAAGGACATGCTTAGTCATCCTTTAATATAAAAATGTCCTCAAACAGAACAAGAACCTTGATAAAAATACATAGCTCACAACAAAGATGTATTTTTGTTTTTTTTAAAACAGAATAACAAATCTAAGAATCAAGAAAATATATGTAGTTAAAAAGCATGGAACCACCCTAGCCTTAGCCAGTTTGGTTGAGTGGATAGGGCATCAGCTCTTAGATTGAAGGGTCCCAGGTTTGATTCTGACTCCAGTCAAAGAGCATGTATTTTGGTTTAAGGCTTGATCCCTTGTGAAGGAGGCAATCAATCCAATGTGTCTCTCTCACATTGATGTTTCTCTCTCTCTGTCTCTCCCTGTCCCTTCCACTTTCTCTAAAAAGCAATGGAAACATATCCTCAGGCGAGGATTAACAAAAGCATGGAACTATAGGTATGTTATCAACTTAAAATTTGTCTTTCCCTATAAGTATCAAGTGGTTTGGCAAGTATTTTTACTTATAAACTTTAAAAATATTTATGTCTGACCTAAAAATAATAACCTATAAATATCATATGATTTTTGCCTTCTAGTACTGCTTTCATATATATATATATATATATATATATATATATATATATATATATATATTTTTTTTTTTTTTTTTTTTTGAGAATGCCTGCTAAAATTGGCTTTGAAATGTATAATTTTTTTCTTTTCAGCCATGGAATCCATCTGTTTTCTTACACAAAGCCAGGGGCAATTAACAGAAAACACTATGATGTATTTCTTTAGAATGTGTAGATAATATTTCTGATCGAATAATTGGCTGTTTTTAAACAAATATACCTGGCTTAATATAAATTAACAGCTGGTCAGTGCATGACACAATGAAATAATAAGTTCCACCCACAAACTAACAGATTGCATTTTAAGCACTGAAAAAAAGCAGCCAAATTCACTAACTAATTTTAATGTCAGGAAAATAATTTTAGCATCATTTTAAAAGATTGTATTAAATGAACTTTCAGGTAAATAAAATTAAATTTGACAGACATATTCTTATGTATGTACATATTAATCTAAATTAAAGTGTGAGTGCCTTCATGATTCTAAATTGTTTTCAGTAGTTTCATGTTTATTACCTCCATCTATCCCATTCTCTGCCATTAAATTATGTTCTTTTAATATATAGTCTATGGCTTTTTAAATTTATTTTCAACCATCTGACCAGGTATGAAACTGTGACCTTCTGGTTCCTAAATCGATGCTTAACCACTGAGCCATGACAGCTGGGCTATCATGTATTTTCTATTTTCCTTCCCTTTGTGCCTCCTTGTCGAATTCCAAATAATCTCTTTAGATATACATTGTGGTTTCAGTGATTTTAATTTTTTACTTCTAATTTTCTAGTTTGTTTATCAGATTTGCTGTATTTTAAATCATATTGCTTGCCTATTTTGTGGTTTTGTGTTTTTATTTTCTTGAACTTTCTGGTCATTACTCTTTCTTGGTCCTTCAAGGTCTAATTTTGCTGCTTGTTTTTTCTTCTGACTTTTGTTCCTAGTAGCTTATTTCCTCTTCCCTTTTAAAATGTTGAACTATTAGATAATTTTTTTCTTTTGCATCTAATAAAATTATGTTGAACAATAATAGATGAGGATGAATTATGTCAAAGACGATTTGTTGTTAACCTATCTTTTACTAACTTATCTTTCATTTTTTTCATCGCTTTCTCTGCATTATTCTCTCAAATGCAGATCTACTTTCCAATGTAATAATACATTTTCCAGCTATTTACTCTGCTCTCTAAACCTCCCATTGTTCTTTTTATTGGAATGACTTAATTTTCAATTATAGAAATTTATCACTGTTTCAAATATCTTCATAAAAATATGTGCCATTTCACTGCCTAGGTTTTGAATTTTGTTTCTATTATATTTTAATCCTTATTTAACTTTTAATAAAATATTGCTACATACTTATTGTAGATAGAATATTCATGCCCATAGATGCCACTCCTGAAATGTTGTTGTCTTTTGAGTATGAATTTTACCAATAATTATTTAAGGAAACCCTTTTTTTTTAAGATGGTGCTGAAAGTTAAGAAGGAAGCCCCTGTCCTTCCCAAAGCCGAAGCTAAAGCAAAGCCTTTGAAGGCAAAGAAAGCATTGTTGAAAGGTGTCCACAGCCACGCAAAAAAAGAAAACCTACCTTCCCGTGGTGGCCAAAGACACTAAGGCTCCGGAGGCCGCCCAAATATCCTCAGAAGGAGAAACAAACTTGACCTCTATGCCATCATCAAGTTCCCCTGACTACTGAGTCAGCCATGAAGAAGATAGAAGATAATAATACACTTGTGTTCATTGTGGATGTCAAGGCCAACAAGCACCAGATCTAACAGGCTGTGAAGAAGCTCTATGACATTGATGTGGCCAAGGTCAACACCCTGATCAGGCCTGATGGCAAGAAGAAGGCATATGTTCAACTGGCTCTTGACTATGAGGTTTTGGATGTTGCCAACAAAATTGGAATTATCTAAACTGAGTTCAGCTGCCTAATTCTAAATATAAAAATTTTACACTGAATAAAAAAAGAAATAATGGGAAAGAAGGATTAATCACTTTGAGATTACCTCTTCTGTTACTATACTGCTTCTATTGAAGCAAAGTAACCTCCATCTTATATAATACTGTTGTTTGAATTCTCTGCTATTGTTAAATAGTCTATATCCTGTAAACTCTGTCATTATAAACTGTCACTTTAAGACCGTCTGTTATTCTGTAAAATACTTTGGTTTTAGTTCAAATAATAGAAAAAGATTAACTTAACTGTCTAACCTTGCAAACTAGTGATCCAATGTAATAGACTAAAATAGACTAATAGTGATAATAATTATGCCAAGTACAAACTCATTATGTAATCAAGGTTACAACTGTCTGTAACAATAACTCACACAGAGCCCTTTGTAATATCTGCAAACAAAGAGGCTCGAAGAGTAGAAATATGGAAAAACTTCCAGTATGGGTTGCTCAGAAATTGGGAAAGAGACACCTCCCTCTGGGCCAAGCACAACAAATGACACCTAAGTAACTGGCTCATTATGGCGTCTTATATCTCACTCGCTGATTTACAATATAACACTCAATGCAGAGTTTTGACAAGAGTTGTAACAGAAACTTGAACTGCTTTCTAATAATGCCTCTTTCTCTCATCAGCCAGATAGCATCCAAAATTTTCACCTGCATTTCTTGACTAATTTCTAAATATAGGACAGTAGGATTAAGTTTTCATTGACCACCCTGGATATTTTGAATTTCTCCAGTCATGCGTGACTCTGATGTCAGTTATTGTGCAGTGCAAACTCTTCATATTCTAATGACAGCCTTCATTATTTTTGTACATTTCAGGAGTAAAGTCTCTTCATGCATGGCACTGTGCGCAAGTATAGAAAATGTTTCTTCCCCCCAACTGATGAATAATTACTCCTCTTTCTATGAAGCTTCAAAAATTGCATCTCACTGTTCCAAGAAACTTGGATCATTTTTATAATGGAATATGGACAGTTTCTACTGTTTTATTTTCTGGATGCTCGAGATTTTGAATTGTGTTCATTGCTTGTTATATCTTCTCCATTGTGACTGAGGCTTGTTGAATGGCTTCCATTAAGTTTTTATTTGTGTCCCAGAAAATGTAGTATTGATTTCTATTACAGCTATTCCCTTATTGATGTCAGCTATTTTAAAATCTGTATCACCATTTTAATCTTCGGTCCCCATTATTTCTGTCAATAAATGATAATATCCTATTTTATCCTTCTCATGAGTGTTTTTGTAAATCACATCACCAGCAGATGCAGTTGGAATCCCTGCATTCATGAATTCTAAACTTCCACTTCAAGTCAATACTTCTGACTTATACTATCCAATAATTAATAGTTAAGCACATGTACTATTTAAATTCAAACATAAATAAATTAAATTAAAAATTCAGTTTCTGTGGTATGTTAGCTACATTTTAGGCACTCGGGAGACAGATGTGGCTGGTGGCTAGCATCTTGACAATGCAGATAAATGTAGAATATTTTGATCATCACAGAAAACTCTACTTGAGAGGACTTCTGCAGATGATGACCCATTTTATTCAAGGACCTTGACTATTACTCTAGCCGTGAAAGCAAACTCTTTCTGAACAACAGCATAGAAAGCTTTATCTGCCAGAGCACCATGTTCATGTTCTCTTAATCTATACAAGTGACTTTGTAAGTAGAAACCTCATAGTACAGCATAAAATGTGTACCTCTTATCCCATTATAGCTATTATAATAAAATAGGACTTCACAGTGAATTCTAATGAATCTAATGTGACAATACCAAGTGCCAGCAACTGTCCTCCTTAAAATAGTGCTGATCCATGAAGAGTTTTGAACATATCATATTAGGAATATACAATTTATATTCCTAAGTACAGTCATATCTGAACCATCATACCTTTTGTAATCATTAAAAAACCTCCCGAGAAATGGTATTGAAGGATTCTATTCATAAGGGATGACCTGTAGAAATTTTTCCTCAGTAGCCAATATTACTTTACTGATAGCTTTATCTCTGGAAATTTTTAAATGTCCAAAATTATAACAAAATATGAATCTTTACAAGGTGAATATATGACAATATTTCACAATCCCTTTTAAAGCATTAAATAATATCTGACTTAGCTGCTTGGTAACACCAGCTTCTTTTACTCACTGATACATAGCCTAAACTATTTGTTGGGTAGATGTCACCACCACTTTGATGTCATGACCTGAATCCTGATGTACCTACCACCTTTTTAAGAAAATGATTTTAGAGAAAGAGAGGAAGTACAGAGAGAGAGAAACTTTGATATGAGAAACATCAATTGGTTGCCTCTCCATGCACCCTGATTTCCGATGGAACTCGCAACCTAGGTATGTGCCCCAACTGGGATCAAACCTTCATCCTTTTGGGGCACAGCATAACGTTCCAACCAACTGAGCCAATTGGCCAGGGCCTGATGCATCACATTTTTTGCAGACACTTCCAATATGACAATCTGACTTTTTGGTGCTTGCGTATCTATCGAATTTAAAGTATAAATAGACATTTTTTTTGCATGTGTATATTATGTTAACACATTCTCCATCAATCATTCCTAATTGTATCATCCCATCAATACCCATTCCAAGAAATATCTCGTAACAAGAGGGTTACAAAAGGTCTATTGTTACTATCAATTACAAAAAATTACAAAGGTACTATGTATTGTAAAACTAGTCAGCTGGAAAGAGATGTTTAATTGAACCACCTGTTAGTCATTTGTAACTTTTTTTTAATCAGAGAAACCAAACTCCCTTCTGAGAGAGAATGTGGGAATTCCACTTGCTGTCAGCTTTCTGTCTATTGTCAACCACCAAAGGCAGGAGCAGAGAGTGTGAAGATTTTGTTTTACTGACCACTGTGACTATCACTGTAGTGTCACCCAACAGTACAACAATAGAGCCATTCACAAATCTAGCCAGTTTTCCAGAGAATATTTCTAGTTTCCTTTGGCTTAATTTCACAGCCACAGCTCTAGACCCTGTGCCCATTTTCCACAGCACTTTTACCTTCATTGGTGGGTACAAAGGATGTCACTCCAGCAGTCAGTCACAGGAATGTCCTTGTAACCTACTTAAATATAAGTAGATGTAAGGTCTTTTAAATTGTTCTGATATTTCTAGTTCTTGTGGTAAAATTTCTCCTATTTTTAATAACACTCTCAGAGTAGTTTGTTTACTTCTGTTCTCTCTGTGTGTGTGTATGTGTGTGTGTGTGTGTCAAAGATAGAGATAGATAGAGAGAGAGAGAGAGAGAGAGAGAGAGAGAGAGAGAGAGAGAGAGAGAGAGAGCGCCTTGAATTATGGACATGTCCAAACAACAGAGTTTTCATAAGTCCTATACCAATTGTTAATATTAATTTCCTTCTGATTTCTAAAAATCTACTGCAACAACTCCTACTGTTCCTTAAGCTGCTGAATATGAAACCATCACTATCGCCACAACTGATTTTAATTATGAGTTGTGTTCAAGTTCTTGGCACACAGGAATTTAATTTTGAATCATAGATATGTGCTATTTTGGGGAAAAAAGAAAGAATAGAAGGAAGGGAAGAAGGAAGGTAGGGAGGCAAGAAAGGACTTAGTTTCTTCATGGGACAAATATGGCCTTACATTGAGATGTACCCTTGTTGTGAAGATTACATAAATGAATTAGTTTCCTCTCCCCTAGAAATTAAGGATCTATTTAATAATATTTGCTAATTTATTTTACCTAATAATGAATAATCATTCTAATAGGTACTAGATTTCTCCTGGATACAGACAGATATAATAAGGGTCGCTTTTAGAGATTGTGGGCTCTAAAGAATTTAGTTCTTACTCGCCAATTCACCATCTCATGCCCTATCTCTTTTCCCCAGGATCAGTATTAATATTCTAACCCCTTGCTTCCTAAGTCTCACTGGTATCAGCACCTCTTTATTGCTTTACTTTGAGTTCTCTCTCTCTCCCCACTTTCCCGCAACCTGTCTCTCTGGAGGTCAATTGTGAATTTTGTTAGTCTTTAATTTTTACTAATATTTTTCTAAAATGATTCATTACTCAGTATATGATATTTTATGAGGAAAATTTAGCATTGATTATACATTTACTCATACAGAACAGTCTTCAGAACTCATTGATATTGGGGAAAGAGTAAAATCAGTTAAAATATTAAATCAAGCATTACAAAACATCATAATTTACAATTCAATTATACCTGTTTGCTCACAATAGAGCATTTTCTATAATGAATAATAAAAAACAGGCATCATATTAATCACTCTGGAATTTAATGCTTCTGAGTTCCATGAGAGCTGATCAGATTGTAATTATTTTCAAATAACCAATTAGACTGCCATTTTGTCTTAAAGTGCTTTTCTAGGTTTTCCACCTTTTTTTCTTGTCACCTTGTTGTGACTATAATTCACTATTAAATGGACTTAATTGTTCTTAAAATTATGTCTTTTTTAACTTTGTGCTTAACTCTAACCAATTGTCTTACGTTAGAAATCAGTAAGTAAGGGAACGGTGGGGGAAATGTGGTAGCTAGAGGTGACACACCCACATGGCTCTCATGTACACCCATTCACAAATAGTAGAGCATCAAAGGGGCCTGCTCCATTCAACATTGGGTTTCCCATTCATTTTGCTAAAAGACAAGAAAAAGTAATAAAAGCAGTTAAAAAAATTAAAACACATTTACCACCATAAGTAACTATAAATCATCAAATAGCCAACTATCATGTGTCTCAGGGGCCTATTTCCTCATCTATAAAATTAGTCAGAGAACAAAAGAATAAATGGGAGCCATGAGGTTTTTTTAAACTGATTCTACTGTTACAAAATCACATGTGGAGAGTTGTAGCAATTCTCTTTATGTCTTCCACTAAAAAAGGAAGGAGTCCTCTTGCTGGGATGAAAGGCAATGTTTTTACTAAGTTGGAAAATATTTCCTGAGAGGTCAACCATTTGAATCCACTAAGTTTCTGCAGTTGAAGCCTTTATTTTTAATAATTGTTAACATACTATTCAACTTACTTCCTTATTTTCTCACCTGTTTCTCCCATATTTTATTGTTGGAATTCTGTTTTGGAGGGGGAGAGGGGAGTTGTTTTTAGGATTTCAAAATATCTTACATAGGTTCTATTTTCTCAAACTGCATCATTTTGGTTGATCCATCTCAAAGCCTTTACAGATTTAAATCATTTGTAATAGTTGGCCTCAGACTTGGTTTTACTTGCTAAGGGCTTGAGCTACCTTAAGAATTCTCATTTATTTCTCAAAGAGTGAGCTTCACCCCTCACTAGGGAGATGCAGGAGACTCGGGATATAAGCTTGTAAGCAGTTACAGTAACAAAGGAGAAAGCAGAGGATGCATATGGCGGTCAGGGGTGCTGTGGGAACACAGCAGGAGCACCCATTTAGCTGTATTTCTTTAGGTTAACGCATGAATTTACTTATCCCTAATTTTAAATGAGTGCTTTAAAATTATGCCATCCTAATCTTTACCTAAAACTCAAAGGTTTTCCTATTCCTCTACTCCAGCTTCTTGCTTCATTAATTATCCATTATTTTTTGAAAATTTTCAGCTGCTTTTTCTCCAGTGACTCTCAATCTGCAAATAATAGTAATAATAATAAAAAATTTCTCTTAACAATTCCTCCCTCCTGTTCTATTCTTTCTTTCCTTCCTTCAAATTTTTAAAAATCTTGACAGCAGTCTACATTCCTGTCTTCACTTCCTTAACTCTCCTACACTCACCTGCACATTGGAATCCGGCCTCCACTCGCCATTGCTCTACATAAACTTCTTTGTCACAAGTCAACCACACTATGTTAGATGACTGTCCAATGACACCACCTCTCCGCTCCCTCGCTTGATCTCAGGCAGGATTTGATTCTGTTGAAACTATTGTTTCCTTTGAGTTCTGGTTCACAACTCTGGTCTAGTGGGCTATATGGGTTTTAGAGCTTGGACTAAACCCTTTATCCAATAGTCTATTGAGTTGCTAGTTTTTTTCTTATTGGTTTAAATTAGCTCTCTCTCTCTCTCTCTCTCTCTCTCTCTCTCTCTCTCTCTCTCTATATATATATATATATATATATGTGCTGTTTAAATATATATATATTAAAATATATATATTAAATATATATATATTAAAAAATATATATATTAAAAATATATATATTTTTAAACAGCACTTAGAATCTCACATGAGTTGTAAATATTTCCCCCATTTTGTTTGTTCTAATATTTTAATCATAAAAATAATTAGCAATATTCATATTAAATATACTTAGCTTTGTTGTGTAGATTTTAGGCTTTTGGATCTTGATTCCATGGTGAAAAATAATTGTACCATTACTTCTTCTAATAGTTTTATGATATCAGTTTTTGCCTTTAAATATTAATCAACCAAAAATTAAATAGATAATTATTTATTAGATCTATATAGACTGTTTCTAATTCTGATCCATTGATCTGCCTAACTACTCTTTTGTCAATACAAAAACATTTTCATTTTTAAAATTGATCACTGTAGCTTTATATACATTCAGTAACTTATAGTACTTATTCTTTTTATTAGTCTTCCTTTTCAGACTTTTTATTAATTTTGGCTACTTCTAAACTTCTATTTTCTTCATAAAAATGTTAGAATTCAGCTTGCCTACGTTTTAAAAATAGCTCTCTATTTTTCGGTCTTATAATAATGTATGATATCTAGCGGAAATAAGATATATTTACACTACTGTTTTCAATCTATCCAAAAACATTGTGTGCCTTTCTACATGTTCAAGTCCCTTTCAAGCACATCAAACTAAGATCTCCAAAGTGGAAATTATTATTTCTTTGCCACCACTGCCTACACTGTTCCAGTTGGACAAAATAAAATGCTAAGAAATGTGCTAGAAGTAGTGAACATAAAATTGGCTGTGTACACTATAAAGCATAAGTCCAAGTTCTATTTGTGACATTACAAGACTGCATTTTTTTTTCTGTTAAATAAAAAATTTTAGAGAAAGACCTATCATTTCATTCTTTCTACTCACCAAGGACACTACCAACATGCACTTTCTACTTAATGACTTTCTATTGTCTTACAGTTTTAGTTCACGGGGACAAATTAACAGAGATCACTGTTTGTGATCATGCACAAATTTGTCTTTCATTTTTATGAAATTTCAGTCATAACAATTTTCTCTTAATGATCGTTATTTAAAGATTATGGAACATAGTGAAAATCTATTTTTTTCCTCCTTAGCATCTTCTCCATGTCCAAACTGCTCCAACAGCCTGTGTGCTCTCTTCTTTCTTTCATTCCTCTTTTGTCCTGTCTCTTCCTTTTTCTCTCTCATGATTCCTGAGAGAAGTTGTCCAAAGTCACCAGCATCCAAAGAGCAAGAGAAGCAACAAGACACAGTGTGAAGTGACAATTCGTTATATGATGTCTGAGAGCTGAAGTTCTATGGCCATTGCCAGCTCCCAGTCTCATCATAGATCGATCATGTTGCTGTAGATACACTGGTCTTTCAGTTCTCAGGTTTACCTGAGTCTTCTTTGCCTCTAAGGCTTTGCATATGCTGAAATACTCAATTATCTTCTCATCTCTTCAATTTGCTAATTCTTACGGAGCATTTAACATTCAGCTTAAGTCACGTACCCAGGATAAGCCTTCTTTGTCATCTCATATGAGGTTAGGCTGTCACACAGCCACATTACATAGTGTGCTTTCTATTAATGAGACTTGTTTTAGCTTTGTTAGGATGAGTTGATAGCCTTTATTCTGAGGATAGTTTAATCTTACTAGTAAAATACGGCCTTTGAAATCCTTATTGAACACTACAACATGTTAAAATTACCTCAGCTCTGTTTCTTTGGAATTTGCATGTCTCCCAGCCATGAGTGAGCTCTGGGAAGTTTTCAGCTTATTCTTTTTGCCCAGGCTTATTGATTTCATCCACAGATGCAAGTAAATTTTATGCAGATTTCTAGAGCTCAATCTCTTAAGAGCTACCCTCCTATATTTTTCTTCCTAGATTTTAGCTACTCAGCCTCCCAAAACTCTGATTGGTCCCTCCAACTCAGCAAGATTACATGACATGCTCTGCTTGGGTACTCCTCTACTGCACCACAAAAGAACACCGGTATGCTTCCAGACAGAAAACCAGGATTATCATTGGGCTTACCTTGTTTGTTGCCCTTATCTGAGTATCCACAGTCTTGTGCTATCTATTGCTCAATATCTTAAAACAACTGTTTCCTGGCCCTAGCTGGTTTGGCTAAGTGGATAGAGCGTCAGCCTGCAGACTGAAGGGTTCTGGGTTTGATTCCAATCAAGAGTACATGCCTGGCTTGCAGGCTCGATCCCCAGTGGGGGGCATGCAGAAGGCAGCCAATCATCATAGATGTTTCTATATCTTTCCCCTCTCCCCTCTCCCCTCCTCTCTGAAATTATATATATATATATAACCTAACTGCTTCCTGCATTTTGACTAATATTTATTTATAGCAAGACAGCAAGTCTGGTTCCAGTTCCTCTGTCATATTTGAAAGAACAAGTCTCTATATTTTTATTTAAATTATAATCTGCAAAGAATAGTTTAGTGAGGAAAAAAAAGAATGTGCAAAGCAAGCAAAAGGCTATTGAAGCAGTCCGTGAGAAATGACCTAAGATGGTATTAATAGACTTTAAGATACATTTGAGGATGGATTAATGGGATTGAGGGGCAGAGGAAAAAAGCAGTGTCAAGGAAGATTCTTGGTCTTTTGGAGTAAGCAGCTAGGTGGATGATAGGTCCATGTGTCTAAATGAGGAATAAGGGAATAGGGATTATAATATATTCAAGAAGCAGAACCCAATATGCTTGATGTTAAGTTTACTCTGGTGGTGAGTCAATAGGAAGGAACAAACAACGGTAATCTCATGATATTTGTCTTAAGGATCAAATGATGAGGTACCTTAAAATGCTCATGTCCATATAACAAAATACAAAGAATCTTTAAAAGTTACAAAGACAGGAATGCTATTTCAATGATCAGATCCATTTGGAATTTATTTGAGGGTGACACTGAGTTCTCCTAGTTTTGTGTTTCCATGGTCACTTCTCAAGGATTATATTATTTTAGGACCTGGAGGTCATCTATTATTCCCAATTTGCTGATTTTTATATCCTAGTGTTAATAGTCACTAATAAATGCTTTATCGTCTTTGTCTTTGTCATTGTTACATGCCTTCCCTTGTACTTGTTTTTGGATATGGAAACAGCCCTCATATCTTCTGCAAGTCTCAGTTGGTGAGTGCATGCCATTGCCTTCATTTGTAAACCCCTGCACTGCGATCATGATATAAACTCAAGCTCAGACCAAAGGCTGGTTTCTCTGTGGCTCATCCTCTGAATAATTTACAGACCTCTTCACCCTTCCTTAGATGGCTTCTCTTATGGAAATCCCACAAGAACTTTCCTACCTTCTTTAATTGCTGGAATACTTGTCTGCATCATTTATGTCAGTTGCCATTTTGTGATTGACAATGAAATATTCCTAGTTGCTCATGTCCTGTCCTTTATGTAAGAATGTGTTCATTAATATTTCATATTTATTAACCATGTCTTAGACAGTGTTAGGTGTTGGTTCTAGATATTCCTATAATATAGCTCCTGTTCACAGCCTTTGAGAGGGGGAATGGGGGAATAGCACAAATGAACAACCTATGCCTCAAATCATTTGTGTTTGTCAAAGAGAATGCACCTAGGAGGTATAATAAATACATGCAGAATAGGAAGATACTTATTTGGTATTAAAAACCTGAAATAACCACTTTCTCATTTTGAGGAAACTTGTCACATAATGATTGTATTTTACTGGATCTCAAATCCTGACCCCCCCACCCCCCAAAAATGCACAGATTCTTTCTTATATGAGAAAATAAGAGCCTGAATGTACTCTTTAGAAAAAAAGGCTTATACAGCAGAAATTTCAGATAGCAAGGAGAAAACCTTAAGAGGTTCAGAATTTCAGTTTAGAGAAGCATCCAGAAGTTCAGATGATTATCTGGCACTAATACAACTTCCTTAACATGAAAATAGAATTGTAAGTTTCAAAGAATAGAAAATATATTTTTAAAAGTAATATTTACCATTTTTTCCCCTCACCCAAAGATATGCTTCTCATTGATTTTGGAGAGAGGGAAGGAGTGAGATGGAGGGAGGGAAGGAGAGACACAGGAATGGGGAGAGAGAGAGAGAGAGAGAGAGAGAGAGAGAGAGAGAGAGAGGGAGAGAGAGAGAGAGGAGAGTGATAGAGAGATGAGAGTGATAGAGAGATAAGAAAGATAGATAAGAGAGAGAGAAATGAGAGAGAGAGAGAGAGAGAGAGAGAGAGAGAGAGAGAGAGAGATCAATGTGAGAGAAAAGCATCAATTCACTGCCTCCCGTACACACTCTGACCTAGGATCGAACCAACAACCAGGGTATGTGTCCTGACAGGGAACCAAACCTGCCACCTTTCAGTGTATGCAATGACACTCCAACCACTGAGCAACACCACCCAGGGCTTATTTGGAAATCTTATAAGAGTAACCCTCTTTAAAACACTGATAATATGCTTCAAAGCTTAATATGGAGAAGCCTATGTTTGGCTAAGTGAAGGTCAGAAGAAAAGATGTGTTCCACTTCCGTGCATTTTGGAGCCTCTGGTAAAATCATCTGTTTCTGCTGTGCTCTGTCATCATCTGTTAAAAGGAGGCAGCTCTGAAAACATCATTACAGAGATGCTTCACAGCTCCATGCGTCATGTCTCCATTTGTTTTAGAATGTCAATAACATCTCAACTATTACTGCAAAAAAACAGTAATAGTTAATTTTGGGTCATCTGCCTAGTACAGCTCTATCAAAATAAAAAAATAAAAAGGAAAAGGGCACAGAATAACTATGATTTCCCCAAGAAGACACATTATTTTACAGTAAACCTGGGACAAGAACCTGGATATCCTTGAGCCCTTCCCCCTGTTCTTTCCCTGGGCTCTGGACAATGCAGAGAATGAGAAATACAAGGCCTTTGTTCTATGCAACTGGTTCAGGATTGGGGCAAGACTGCAATTGCATCCCTGCTTAATAAATGGGTATCTGGAAATTCTGAAAACTAATTAAAATACATACCAAGCACAAAGAAAAGAATCGTTCCTACAGACAGCTCTTCGGAATGAGCAGGAATGGAATCTGAAGATGTGTGCGGGCTGCAGTTCCAAGCAGGATGACTGAATGCTTGTTTTCAGGTCCCTTGAAGCTCCCACCTCACTGTGTTTGATAGCCTTACAATGCAATGCAAACCTCCATTCAGCCAGAGAAATCATTAAAGCCACCATACCAGTTGGATTTCCATGGCATTTTAAAAATTACAAAGGACATTCACACACTTTATCTCATTTAATCCTCCTAAGAGCCCTGTGAGAGAAATAACACTGTCCTCCTTTACCAGGGAGGCCAATGAAGGTTGGGTAAGTCATCTGCCCAAGCTCACTCAGCAAGCAAATGACAGAGCGGAGTCCAGATGGGTCTCTGTGCCTTAAAAGCCACACTGGGTTTTAACTATTCACGTCTTGGTTACTGTGCGTGAAGAAGAACCTTCACTCATTGACACCACTCGGAGAAAATGCATCCTTTCCTCTTGCTCTGGGCAAGGTGGCTCCATTCCAGGCAAAGCTGGCATGAGCTCCCATTATGTTCCTTTCCTGAACGCCCTCCTGCAAAACGCAATCATCATCACCTCAAACAGATTGAAGCTTCAGTTCATGGCAATACAGCACAGTTTTACATTTTTTTCCCTCTCACTGCAAATGACTTGACTCTCAGAAATTACCCCTAGCCTATTTAAGTTTTTGTAGAAAATGGCATTGCAAAATATTGTTAGCAGGCATATGCAAGATGTGTAGGATGAGGTAAATTCTCTCTTTGAACATCACGTTTGCAGTTAAGTCTCTGAGGCTGAAAGTGATGGTGAAAATGAGCTCGAGGCACTAAGCACAGAAGCTGTGGAATTGGCTTCTGGCGAATCTTGTCATTGAGGAAAACCTAGCTGTGCCTACTGCCAGGAAAAAAGTGGGAGAATTGAAGACATAGGAGACCTTGGTGTATAAAAGTTAATAAAGCAATACATCTGTTTTCCATCATCTAGAAATATAAGTTTATGTTTGAATTTACTTCATAATAGAATAATGTAAGAGGAAAGAACAATGAGAAGGTAAGAAAATGATTATTTCTAGACATAGATGCGGCTCCAGAGTAAGTTCCTGAAATGGAATCGGGGAGCATGAGAAAGAAAAGTGGTGCCACAGAATTGTGAGTCATTGATTATGATGCCTTTTAGCCTTGACTCCTGAGAATTTATGATGTGTGTGTTTTTTCAGGGAACTAGTATTAAAGTTGTTTTAACCCATTAAATATTTGTTAAAGGTAAGAAAGGAAAAAATGATATGCTTTGGAATACAGTAAGTGCTATCTATTTGATTTGCTTGATGGACTTATATAAGAATTTTTCCTATTGGTCCTACTTTAGTACTTCCATTTCTCATTATATAGAACTATATATTATGAAATGTACCTAATCATATCTTCATTAAAGAAGATATATGCATTATTGCCACTAACTAATTAGCATTTGAAGACCTGCATAATTTTGTGGAAGCACACAAAAAGTCTGTGCTGTAAGGGCAAGAATATAGATAAGCGAAAGACACAGGTGAAATAAATGCAACAGAATAATTATTATCAACTGTTTGATCATTCAGAACAACTCCGTAATTTAACTTGGGGGGAAACAATAGCCAGTTCAGTATATAACAGGATATTGAGTGAAATGTTTCCTGTTATCTCAAAATTTTAGCGAAGGCCCAAAGCCAAAAGTTAAATACGAAATTCTGAAGGCAATCCCCCTAAAACAAAAAAAAATTGGGAAGAGACCCTCAAGGCAACATTTACTAAGAGACTATCCAACTGGGTCTGAAACCACCAACGGGGGACAGGTGGAGAGGGATTGTTCTCTAGGTGGTGCCTGTGCTGAGAGGTGTTCTCCCTTTGTGCCATCCTTCTCCCCACTGACACTTGATTAGGCTGGGCAGGATGATTTCCAAGTGAGTCATTCAAAAGACATATGGTGCCAACCCCATTAAAAGTATTAAATAGGGTGGACTGAACACACACATACATCTATCCCTATTCTTTCTAGAAGCCCTACTGAAACAACAGCTTGGAAAAGTTTTTAAGTAATAATAACATAAGGACAAAGAAAACATAGGGAAAATAATTGCAAAAGAAGACAAAAGAAAAATCAAATTTGAAAATCGGGTTGAATGTTAAGGGATCTCCAGGGCCTGAGAGTGCTAGGCCCTGAACTAGCAATGGAGAACGTCCGTAAGCCACCCAGTTTGCAACGCGGATCCCTGAAAACACGAGAGCTGGGAACTCCAGTGCTTCTGTGAGTAAAGAAAAGACGGGTTTAAAAACAGCAGATTGGCTGACAGTCTGTTTAAGAGGCTCAAATCCTAGATCCTCTCACTTACTTCACATGTACAGATTACCCTGCCTTCCCAACCTGATAGAAAATAGAGACTCTCATCTCTGAAGAAGGTGAAATGGATGGTACAGCACAGCATTCCTGGAACAGGAACAGGATACTATTTTTGAAGAACATTTAAATGCCAATAAGAGCTCTTGAAAATGAAAAATATGATCAAATAAACCATAACCCCAACAGACATGTTAAGAGAGAATTGACAAAACTCTCCCAGGAAGCAATAACTAACTAACTAACTAAATAAATAAATAAATACAATACAATACAATACAATACAATAAATAGAGATAGGAGAGAAAAGAAAAGCTATTCCTTATCTGTTTCAGCAACATAGCGTCTGAATGGCTTGCATCTAACAGAAATTTACTTCCTACCATTCTGGAGGTTTGGAAGACTAAGATCAAGGCACTGGCAGCAATGGTGTCAGCTCAGGACTGGCTTTCTAATTCCCAGACAGCCTTCTTTTCACTATACCCTCACAGGGAGAAGGGGGAAACTGTGTCCCTCGTCTCTTTAGGAGCACCATTGAGGGCTGTCCCCTCATAACTTAATCATCTTCCAAAGACTCCATCTCCAAATGCAAACCTAAAAATGAAAAGGTGGACACTGCCATGTATGAAGGAAAGCGGCATTTTGTTCCCTTGGTCGACATCTGCCTGAGCTGTGGAATTGCTCGTCTGCACCTTTGCCCCCCTGAGTTGGGGAAATTACGCACAAAACTAAGAGGAGAGGAGGTGGCCAAGTGTGAAGCAGCCAGCAGTGTTGACATGGTCAAGATGCAAGGTTGCCTGCTGCAGCAGTTGCCTCGTTGTCATAGAGTAGGGGTGTCGAACTCAATCAGAGAAGGGGCCAAAATCTAAAATCCAGCCTAAATCGCGGGCCGAATGGTTTACTGAACAGTCATAAACTGTCATTGTGATGGAAACGCAGCGGAGTGCAGTGATGACAGCGCGGTGTGGGCCACATTGCAAGGCCTGGCGGGACGGATTTGGCCCGCAGGCCTTGTGTTTGACACATGTGTCATAGAGAATCACCATAGATCTAGTGGCTTAACACAGACTTCCAGCTCTGCAGGTGAGCAGTCTGAGGCTGGTGTCATGGGGCTGAAGTCAAAGGGCCACCACGGCTGCCTTTCCTCTGGAGGCTCTGGGAATGGACTCATTTCTCTGTCCTTACCAGCTTCCAGAGTTCACCCACAGTCCTCAGCTCACAGCCCTCTTCTTCCATCTTCAGAGCCAACAAGGGATGGTGGAGGCCTTTTCCCATCACACCACTCTGACCCAACCTTCCACCGCCCTTTTAGAATATTTAGAAATGGGAATCCTGTAAGAATACACTACCACCAAGATGCTTGAGTCTATCGGTCCCTGGAGAAAAAGAAGAGCTTTGGATTCATGCAATATTGGTATTGCAGACTTGATTAGAGTTTGAATAAACAAGATTGTCTGGAAAAATTGCATACTCTGATAAAGAGGCTATATAAGAAATGAGAAGTGTAGTTTACCACATAGTACTTTGAGGAGTAGTCAGTGAAAAAACTCAACTTTCTCATAATGTTACTTCTATGTGTCTATATTCTTCAAGAACCTCTTACAAGTTTATGAACATCTGGAAAGGCATTCAGTTTGTATGTAATCTAGATGACATTAGCTGTGGGAAGTATAACAGAGAGGGCCATGATGTCTCTTAGCTGAGCTAAAGGGCCATGGTCTTTCCTCAGGCTCTTATTTCCAGCAACATATGTTTTTTAAAACCATATTCTTACTGTAACATTAAGGAAATTTAGCTCAAGTTAAAAGTGGCAAAATTATTTTGCCTTTTCTAAGCAGTGATAGAACAACTGGTACTGTTATAAATACCAGTGATGAGTCCATGCCTTCAAGGTCTTAAAGTATATAAATGTAATAAACATTTTTTCTAGGTTAAAAAAGGCAGCAAAGAACCAGAGAAATGATTTGCTTTTATAATACAAACTATTTGTCTTGCTGTCATATTCAATCGCTTCAGTCTTATTCATCTACCCTCTTCAACCGCCTACGGAAGCCATCAGCGATGGAGCAACAACTCAAAAACTTGCGATGCTGAGAGTAAGTATTAACAATTTGTGAGCTGACTCATCTCTGATGATGGAAATTTCCATATTTCTCCTGAAAGACTTCAGAATAATTTTTAACATTCAGAACCGAAGAAAATATTGCAAAACTATTGCAATTCAATATGCAATCATAAACCATTGTGCTCTGTTGATTTTGAGTTTCTTTATATCTTTTTATTTTATACTCTCATTCTCTCTCCCCCTCCTCTCTCTTCTTGTTTTTACTCTCTGTAGCAGACATCTATTTTACCCATAATTATTTCTCCTTTCCTTCTAGGCACATTGAAAAGCCAATGGTTGGAAGGAAAGTACTATGTGCCCTCCCTGTATGGAGATATTTAAGTTGACAGTACAAGATGCACCAGCACTTTCTTTCCCTGAAATGGTGAAAATTGTGAAAAATGTGTGTTGAGAAAGAGATGCC
This sequence comes from Pipistrellus kuhlii, assembly GCF_014108245.1. Classification (NCBI taxonomy): domain Eukaryota; kingdom Metazoa; phylum Chordata; class Mammalia; order Chiroptera; family Vespertilionidae; genus Pipistrellus; species Pipistrellus kuhlii. The sequence continues at coordinate 6,795,574 of NW_023425405.1, forward strand.
AAAACCATAAAACAGCCTGAATTCAACACAGCTACCCTGGCAAATCAGGTTTCTTGGTCACTGCAGTATAATCTAGCCCATCCTGACGGTTACACTCTTTGCATTATCTCTTTTTTTTCTTTTCCCATTTTGGTTTTTATTATTTTAATTTGCTCTTGTCCTTGGGTACTTCTTCATGTTACTGAACATATTTAATCAGTCTTCAACTTTTAACTTGCCAAGTATACATCTATAAAGAGGTATAGGTATTACTGCTATGAAAAATCGGTTTCATTGGAGTACAAAGCTAGCAGGAATCTTGTCAATTCCGGTTGAGCCACAGATGCTCCCTAGGGGAGTGGCTAAGTACTGGGCTACTTCTGCTTGAGAAAGAGGCCTTCCTGGGGCTAAGTAAATTCATGGTGTGTTTATGAAGAGAGCATACACACTGGCACCAGAGAAACTCAATTTTTAATGCCAATTTCACACACACCCCCTCCAGGTCTTTGAGTAATGCTAAACTCATTCTGCCTTGGGAAACATCTACAAAATAGAGAAATGACATATCAAATTTGGGGTTTGGTTGTGATTAAAGATAACAATACAGAAACATTTGGCTTCGAGTTGATAGTCAGTACAAGATAAATGCTATTATTATGTTCTATTTTCCTGACATGATTTTGAAGATGACCAGGTGCTGGCGGCTTCAGGGAAGAAAACGAGGGTACTAATGGTGCCTTTGTTCTCCAGCCTTGATGCCTCCTTCTCCTCGCCTCTCCTATATTGATTTCCCAAGCCCTTAGAGGTATAGTTCCAAAATATATCGACTTAGGTAACTGAAAAGAAACACCGGTCGGTATTATCCCCAGGCTAACAAGAATCTTATTTGGGCAGATGGCATGCTTGAATTCCTGGAAGGATGTGTATTCCTTGCACCACGCACCGCAACAAGCTTTGTAAAATGTGCTATGTATCAGGAAAGCAACATAGCGACATGTGTAAGGCATCTGGTCTGAGTTTGGTAGGGGGTTGGTGTCTTAAGTGTCCTCAGGAAGGTTCAGTGTATATTAATAATTAAATATACAGCTCATTAAAAAAATACAACTTTATTCTGATTTCAAACAAAAAGGAATGGGAGTGACAGTAACAAACAAGGTTTTACCGCTGATAAATATATAGTTCACACCTGAGGTCTGTCACTTATGATCTATATGACTGATCAAATCATTTTTGTCTCAGTTTTCCTACAATATTGGGAAGATGACAATGTTACCCACCTCGTAGTTTTCTTAAAAATATATTTTATTTATTTTTCACAGAGAGGAAGGGAGAAGGATAGAAAGTTAGAAACATTGATGAGAGAGAAACATTGACCAGCTGCCTCCTGCACATCCCCTACAGGTGATGTGCCTGCAACCAATGTACATGCCCTTGACTGGAATCAAACCTGGGACCCTTCAGTCTGCAGACCAATACTCCATCCACTGAGCCAAACCAGTTTCAGCCCATCTCTTAGTTTTGATGGAGGATTAAACAATTATGTGGATTAAACAATTATATACAACACCTTCAGAACAACTTTGGCACCTCATATGTGTTAAATAAGTGTGGCTATAATTATTATTGTACTAGAAGGACTATAGTAGAGAGTTAATAATTAGTTTTCTAGAACTTTGGTGTATACTAGCTTCTCAACAATATATATATATATATATGTATATATATGTATATATATACATATATATATATATATATATATATATATATATATATTCTTTGTTATGAGAATAATGTGAGAATCCTCTAGGGCTGTGGAACCTCCTTAGCTTGTATTCCTATTTTAAGGAACAGGAGCAGCTGTGTAGAAATAATGTAAGTAAAAGTGAATGCTTAGACAGGTTTTGGCCAATGGCAAATTTCAGGGTTTTGCAATAGCCTCAAAATATAGATGCTTCTTAACTTTAAAAATTTTAAATAACTGAAGGCCAAATACTGCTGCTGAAAACATCAGGGAAAGATTGAAGTCCTCAGGCCTAGCTGGTTCTCTACTTAAACAGAATCTGTGGAGAAGTTAATCATTAAAGAAGAGGAGCGAATAAGATTGTGATCTGGGAATGAATGCACTGGAGGTTGGCAATGAATGCACTGACAGTTGAGGAACAAAAGTCAAGGAAAATGTGCTATGAGTAGTCTAAGTCTATTATCATAAAAACCAGCCAGTAAGGCAAGAGGAAGAAGAAGCCTCCTTGTTCAGAGGGTGTAAGTTAATGTCCAGGAAATGATAGGGAAACATCCAGGCTACAGGCTGATGAATTGCGTGGCTCTCTTGACACTTACCATAAGCAGGCAGGAGAGGCAGTGAGTAGTATTGTTTTGACAATGGCCCACCTTCAATAAATTAGTTCATATATGTAAATATTTATTAAGCACTGGCTATGTGGTAGGCCCATTGATTATCTGAATAAGTAATGATCCATACAGAGTAAAATTTCAGAGTAAACTGTAGGATTTGGTGACTGATGAGCTGAGGCTGGGGAGGAAGAGGCCAAGGAGATTTCTCAGGTGTTATAGTGTTAAAGACCATAGAAAGCACCAGTTTTAGAGAAACTATGAGATTTTAGTTTCAAGGTGCACTGCATTTGCAAGACCGTTAAAATGGGATTTTTATTTATTTATTTACTTATTTTTTTTACCTTTTAAAGATAACTATTAATGGAAAAAGGAAGGCAGAAACCTAATGTTGATGCTTTGGTAGAAATTGGAAGGAGGTGAGGATGTAGAGATGATGATAGTCCATTCTTTCAAGAGAATTATAAATACTTACCTGGTACTATGATTATAATGAGATATGCAGTAAAAAACAAAAAAAACAAAAAACACAAAAAACAAACAAAAAAAACCCAAGACTTTTTAATTGAAAATATTTAATAGCCTGGTGAGAAGAATAAATTGGAAGGGACAGATTCAAAGAAATGATGGATCATTGATCCCAGAAGAGTCAGTGGATTCAGATCAATCTTGGAAGAATGAGCATTTAGCAAGAGAAGAAAGACAAAAAACAAACTCACTATCTAGGATTGGAGGAAAGCAGAAATTCTTTCTACAAGAAAAGGGGAGAGTTTTTTTCTTGGTCCCTAAGGTCAAGTGGATGGTATCATATAGAGATAATTTAGGCTAAAAATAAAGGTGAACATAATAGTTTTTAATATTGTCAGAGTATAATGGATCATCTAGAGTGGTTGTATGTTAGTTTTCATTGGAAATAGGCAGAAAAGAGTTAAGTGATTATTTATTGGAAATGTGTATGCCTTTGAAATAGAGTGGCTCATTCCAATGGCCCAGTCTAATGCTGATTTCCTGATTTTTTTCAGAAGTTGTTTTACACATTTAGTTTCCAGGCTAATACTATCATGGGTATTTTTTGAAGACCTAGAGAGCAGAGAAATATTGATTTTTAAATTAAGCTTATAAAAACTCTTTAAATCCTGTGCTTGCTTCTGATAAGAGAGAGAGAAGAATGTTTTCACCTTTAAATGACAAAGAAATGGAAGTAGCAATAAACCTAAATTTGGCCATATGAATCTTTGTAATTTAATGCAAATTCGAAGATACATTCCCTTGGAACTTACAATGAAATTCAGATCATGGATGTTGGGGGGAAAGGTAAATGTAAACGATTAGAGAATTGCAGCTCAGTTCATCGATTATAACAATGTGCCTCTGTTGTGGGATGTTGACAGTGGAGAGGGCTGTGCAGGTCATAGAGTTCATGGGAACTCTCCCTACTTGCTGCTCAATTTTGTTGTGAACCTAAAACTGTTCTAAAAATTGTCAGTTTAAAAAGAAAAACCATTTTTATATGAGTTAATCAAGTTAAAAGTTTAGTTCAGGATAAAGAGAGGCTCAAGAATTTGAATACCCTTACGTTTAAACATATACAAAAATTGGGCTTATTCAAAGACAAAGGAATATTTCCAAAGCAAGATAGCAGTATAACCAATCAAAAATTTAAGATGACACCTAAGATCCTTGTTACAATGACATATTTGCTTTTTGAAAGAAAGATAAACATGTAAGCAATATCCATCCACAAGTAATTTTTACAGTTTTATGCTTATTTTTTCTAACCACTGTTTTAAATTTATGCAAAATGCATAAATAAATTATTTTAATACACAGAGGAAAATTTATCCTGAACTAAATGTTCCTGACATGGATAAAATGGTTCCTACCTTTTTGTGTTCTTTAATACAATTTTAATCACTAAATTATATACTTTGCATATAATGAGTTTACATTATTTTGTAGTGAGTCATGATAATATACTAAAAGGCTAAGTATGTAGCTCACTGTGGTTTTCTTTTAAACGTAATTATCCCTTCTTCAAATGGACTCAGGGTACCATATCACACTTAGCTCTGGACCTATCAGTGAGGATCCTCCCACCTGTTTTATACCTGAAATTGTGAAAAGGTAGTAATGGGTCAACTAGCTAAACACCTTAGGGTCATTAGGAGTAAAGATACAAAACTCAGGCAGGTTCCTACCTGCTTTTTAGGTAGGAAGTTGTTAGTGGGACAAATCCAAATAAAAGGTTTGACTATGTCAAAGAAAGTAAAATTATTCTTCAGTTTTCCCCCCAGAAATTTCACAAGAATACTGAGTATAAGCCATTGTCTCAATCATTGTGAACACAATTTGTAAGGTTCAAAACATAAGATAAATCTGTCATCACAATCTAAATTACTTGGTTTCAAGTAAAATGAGATATGCTCTGACAAACATCTTATAATCACAAAACACATATTTTATTTCTAAAAAAAATAAAATTACATTCTCAGACTGTAAATACTGAGTTGATCCAACCTAATTATTTCTGCTGAAATATATTTGTCAATAAAAATGGATAAAAAGGAGCACTAGCATTTGTGAGCAAACCAGGAAGAACTCATTACTGTCATAGTATAAGAAGTATTTTACATGCCCCTAAATTCCATATTTTATTCAGTGATTATACAATACTCCATAGTTCTGAGCCACACATATTCTGCAGAGAAAACACCCTCCTTCCTCCAACTGCCCCTATCTTTATTCACATTAGGGACACTTCAAAAATAATTTGCTGAGGAAGAAAACTTATGGGAGACTGTGGCTATTTCACCCCCACAAATGTCCAGCCCTAACATCAGACAATTCCCAGAGCCACCCAAGTGTGATGGGATGACTTAGCAAATAAAAATACAGGACACCCTGTTAAATTTAAACTTCAGATAAATAATTCATTTTTACAAAATATAAAAATGTGCTAAAAGTTGTCTTGGAGTGCACTAAAAATTAATTTGTAAGTAAAAAGTATTCATTACCCTAAAAACCTATTCCTTAAGTTTATTCATTAAATTTAGTGCATCACAGTACACTAAAATTATTTTGCACTAAAAATTATTCTTTGTTTATATGAAATTCAAATTTAACTAGGCATCATGTATTTTATCTGGCAATCCTCAGCAAAGGTATTTTGTAGAACAATGCTTTTATCTCCTTTCAGACTGTGAGTTCCGTTATGAAAATGATAGAACAACTAAAACTTTAATGGTCAGCTCCTAAAGCAATGCAGGACATATAATGGACACACAATAGAAATGTGATGCATAAGAAAAATAAACGTAAAGAATGAATTTTAAAGAATTGATGTAGACAGATAGAGGATGGGTGAATGGACAGATAGATGGGTGGATGGTTGAATGGATGGATAGATATAGGTAATTACCCTATAGCTTATTTTGTTTGCATAGCTCAACAAAATAATGATTACCCGTTCTGGCAAAAAGTGAGGCCAGAGTTTCATCCCCACCAGGTATACCTCTTTGGCAACTGGTATGAACAACAGCACAGCTGCGATTCTATTTTGGCTACAGCGTGGCTGTGCAGTGGATGGAAATGGACATACCTGTCTTCCTGCTGGTGAGGCCCCTGTGTGCACACTGAAACTTTGGTTCCACTTCAGTTCACCACTTCTCTGGATGAGAACTAAGACGAAGACCCATTAGAAGGTCCAAATCTTCATTGAATATTTAATAATTAAATAAGGAGTTTATGGTAGAAAGCAAAGAATTCTATGACTCTCTCATAAATTGCCATTGGCAACCTCTGGATATATTTCATTCTAAAATCCAAGATAATAACCCCTCAAACAACAAAGATGTTCATTAAGCTACTGAACTCTCATATTAAGTGTATCCTGTTTTGTTTTTATTTTTGACAAAAGAAAAAAAAAAACAACAATAACAAAATATCCTTCCAGGAATATATTAAACTCCACCTGTAAATACAAACTTCCAGAACTTAAATGTGATTGATATGATACAGCATAATTTAAATAAACTTTACCAGCACCACCACATATATAATATTGTAAGATTATAGAATATATGTCTAAATATACAAAAGATATAAATATGTAAATATATTTTCATACATAAGTATATAATATATAATACATGACATGATATATGGCTATCAATTGACTTACATATGGGTAAATAGATAAATAGGTAGATAGGTGATAGATTCAGATTCTGATGTGATTTCATAAGTTTATAACTTTAAATCACAATAACTAATGAATATAAATCAGGCAACACATCTCAGAAATGACCATGACCCCCATAAAATTGTGAAATGTGAGGTATAATCTGCTTTTGATGTTCTGACCCTTCTGATGCCTTCTCTTCTCCAACACCTGGGCTGTTGACCTATTTTTTCAAGAACCTGAACCAGCTGAGCCTCCTGCTCCATCACCCTCCCCAGGACCATGAGATCCACACTGGCTGGTTCTCCATGGCAGCTTTCCGTTGCCATTACTCAGTCATATAGAATTGATTGCCATCCTGCTCCCAATGAAAACCTCAATAGCAACTTGACAATTCCCTCAAGGTGGCTTCCGTGCCTTCCTAGAAGAAGGACAATGATTTTAGCTGAGAACTGAATTAGCAGAGACCACAGGATCCATCTGTCCTTTTTACCAGGGTAACTAGGATCTCAAAGGTTTTGTGATCTCACTCAAAAGAGTGACTAGTGATGTGACTTTTTGGCCAAGTAAAAAGGGAGTTAGTGTCATTTTTGTTATTGTTGGATTATTCTGGCAGACTAGTCAGGTAGACTTGTTAACTGAGACATTATGGAACACCACATATGCTCCTGAGCAAAACTAGCTTCTAAATAGTTGAAGATCTTGGAAGTTTCTTTTGTGGTTCCCTCTTGCTTAGTACTTCACGTATAAGCTCCCCCGATAGAAAAGCAATGTTTCCCACTTAATCTGCTCAAATTTAAGTCACACTATTTTTATAGCACATGACTGCTTATTTCATTTTTGTTTGCCCCCAAACCTTTGACATCAATTTCCCCCCTTCTAGTCCTCAATTAACTACAGTTCTTTAGGAAACCTCATCTACCTACTCCAGTCCATATGAAACACTTTATGTGACCTCTTGGTACATTTCTAGTTTATATGCGTTTCTTGCTGTGTTAGCAACTATTTTCTTCCCTAGTGGAAACTGAACAATCAACCCCCATTATAATTCTTTTCAAAGTTGCACCTTTTCTATTTTATTCATGGAAGGAATAAGATTGAATCAATTTTCTTAAAATGTACATGTATTCCTGATTAAGCATTCTAGATTGATTTGAAATTTATTACATGGTTACAATCAATTTCGGAAGTAATAGCAAACAGAACCACTGCCTCTGCACATTTACTAGTAACCTGGAGTTCAGACGCTGTGGATATTGGTGAGAACAGGTGGTAACACTCGAAATACATTCAGAACTCAATTTTGCATGTGATAACTTTCTTTAAAATGTTTAAACTAAAATACTATTTTTGAGACCAGAACAGGACACAGGAGCACTCACTGTACAGGAAACCTACATCAAATGGTTGCTAAGAATACAAGCGATTAATTCAGAACTTGATTTTCGGTGTCTTGGAGTGGAGTTTCTAAAAGCTCCAAATTTGGTCTCATATAAGTAGAAAAAATATTCCAATAGTTAAAGGATATATAAATGAAAATATTTGAAAAGTTCATGAATTTTCAGGACGTTGCATTATCTTGTCCTTTAGGCTTCAAGTTAATTCAACAAACACTTAGAGAATACACATTGGCTATCTCTGCCTCTAGGGCGATAAGAAATAAGGCAAACTCCCACCACCAAGGTGCTCCCAGGCTAGCTATGGAGACCACCACTCAAACCAGCACGCACAGCGTGACATTGCCAGCTCGGAGGCAGCAGGAGGCATGCAATATATCTCTTTTCTTTATCTTTCAATCAACCAATTAGACAACGTTTCCCTGCGACCCAGACTCATGCACTTGAACGTTCCCCAAGCCGCTGTGCGCAGCAGGACAATGTGATGGCACTTTGGGGAAGGGGCATGGTCTGACTGGTCACACAGCCTGGGCCGGACGGAGATTATTTGCGGGTCAGCTGCCCTGGAAGTAAGTAACAGGGGATGGATGGAACGCCTTCGGTGATGTGGGCATTGGAGACGGAGAGGGGCTGATCGGAGCCACTTAGCATCTGCAGGGAGGGCAGCGATGAATGGAAAAACAGTTCCAGGCGTGAACCCCGAAGGTCCATCTCGGGCTGTACGGGACTGTGGGGGTCTGGCCTCTTCTCTTCCAAAGGGATGGGGGAGTCCTCAGAGAGGATGGTCACTCCGCGAAGACTCTAAACCCCAGCGGGTCCCACCGACTTCAGCCAGGGCGGCTGCTGCGGGGGGCGGGGGGTGTCGCCATGGGACTCGTGTATTGGGACCCGCACCCGGAGCGACAGCCGCGCCCCTCCGCCCACAGTCACGCGGAACCCGGGCTGCGGCCAGTTCCCAGCGGCGAGGCGAGGCGAGGCGGTGCTCCCCCGCCCCGTCCCTGCGTCCGCCCCAGTCCCCCGCCCCGTTCCCGCCCGCGCCCCCGCCCCCGCCCCCGCCCCCGCCCGGTCCCGCGGCCGCGCGCACAGCCCCCGCCTCCCGGCGCCGCTGCGCTCCGAGCGCTCAGACCGCGGCGGCCGCAGCCGGAGAAGGAGACCGACTCCCGCCGCCCGCCCGCGCGCCCGCCGACATGCGCCTCGGCTAGTGGCTCCTATTCCCCCGATCACCACCACGCTTCCTCTCTCTCTCTCTCTCTCTCTCTCTCTCTCTCTCTCTCTCTCTCTCTCTCTCTCTCTCTCTCTCTCTCTCACACACACACACACACACACACACACACACACACACACACGATCTGCACATCTATATGCTGGAGGAGAAGACATTTCCTTCCCGCTCGCTCCCTCTGCGCCCCGAGAAGCTGAGCGGCCGCGCGGCGGGGGCCCCCGGATCGCCCGGAGATGCTCCTCCCGGCGCGCCTCCTCGCCCTCATCCCGCTGCTCTGCGTGTGCCGCCTGGGTGAGTGGGGACCTCGGGCTTCCCCTCGGGGTCCTGTGGGACACAGGTGGGGTGTCTTGGAGCCTTAGGCACTGGCTCTCGCCGCCGCCGTGTACCAGGAGGAGAAGGGGCGGGGGGCCGGGACCCCACGGTGCCAGCTGCGTGGGAAGGCGCCCTCCCCACCGCGACCTCCGCCGCCTGCCACCTGCCCGCGGGCTCCGGCTCCCGCCGCACAGGAGACACTGGGCATCACTGCCCCGTCCTCACAGCTCCTCTCTCTCTCATTTTGCAGTGTGGGAAGAGCCTGTTGTTCCGTACACATCAGAAGATAAATGCAGCCATACATCTAACCATGGTGCGGGGCTGCACATTACAGCGCGGTTTTTGCTATTAAGTTCAGGCTACAGATATTATGGACTTGAATGAAAAATGCACGAGCATTACACACACGCACTCATACACACACACACACACACACACACACACACACACACACCCCTTCCCCCCACTGCTCACACAATGCCTGAAAGGTAGTAACAGGAACAAGCACCAACCCGACTTTTCAGTGTTTTTTCATACTTTTAATTTAGTCACATTCAAGTCTGGGCAGTTACTTTAAAAAAAAAAGTTTCAATCAACATTTCTGTCAACCTTCCGCCCCTGGTGCCAGAGCCAGAGGAGAGCTGTAGGCTGATCTGTTTATCCAGGACTCATCTTTCATGCACCGCCTTTTAGGTGACACATTAAGTAGTGGAGGTGCACTCAGAAGTAGCCATTTTCCCGAAGAATTGTAAGATTGGATTATTTGCATTTTATTAAAGAAATGCTTTGTTTTGTTTTCCTTTAGTAATATTTGCTATGATGATGGACTGGAATAGGTTTGGAGGCATGCACTTGGAAGTTGGAAAGCATACCTCCATTTATGGGTGCACATACTCTTTTTAGTTAGAGGATAAGACTCTTGTTAAATGTTTAGGTTGTTCATATTCAAGTAGATATTAACCTACATTTTCATCCAACAGATGGTGCTGTTCTTGGCACAGTCACATGTACAAGAAAAAAATAATTTCATATTCTAACTAGTTAGAATTGTATGGCAAACGTGATAACTGCCACCTCCCCAAACCTACCCCAAGACACATGGTCAAAATATCTATCCCAAAAGCTTTGCGGAAGTACTCAGGGGTGATGTGAGACACACAGGGACGCTGAAGACTTACAGGGGATTCTGGTGCTGGTTCTCTCCAGCATCATACAGCTGACTCTGGAGAGGGAAAGACATTTTTTGTTAGTGCTGTGGTCATCAGATACACACCTGTGGAATGTACATTTCCTCTGTAGATCTGTTTTAACAACAAAGCCAGATCCCCTTGGTACTTAGATGATTATTTAAAACACACCTCACTGCAGTATAGAAATAAATTAGAGCATACTGTTTTGTATGCCTTCCAAACCACATCCGCTGAGTATACCATGAATTCTTTTTAATTGAGCTGTGATTCACATGGTGTACAATTCATCTCTGAGAGTGCACGATTCAGTAGTTTTGGGTGTTTTCACAAAGTTGTGCAATCATCACTGCTATCTAATTATAGCATTTCATCACCCCTCACATAAACTCCATTAATCGTCATTCCTCATTCTCTTGACCCCAGCCCTGGAAACTTCTAATCTACTTTTTCTCCTCTAGATTTGCCTGTATGAGTATTTCATATAAATGGAGTCAGATAATATGCGGTCTTCGGTGGCTGGCTTCATTCTGTTAACATAGTGTTTTCAGGACTCTTCCTCTAGTCTGTATCAGTACTTCATTCCATCTTATGGCTGAACTATATCCCATTCCAATAGGTTCCATTTTGCAACTTCTTAATAAAGCATAATTTGCAGCTTGTTGCTTTTGGTTATTTAGATTTTAGTTTATTGGATATTTTCTTTAATGCTTTGATGATGTTAGATTGTAAAGGATTAAATTAATTAAGAGTACCACAAGTGTATGTGATGATATAGAATGTAAGCCTGTTTTAGGATTCAAATTTGATTTTTTTTTTTAGACTAACTGTTGACTCCTTTATCAACCTTTCTCTATTTTGAGAAAGTTGGCCTTTTATAGTGTTGCCTGCAGGCAGACATAGGAGTCTTTACAATCTCAGATCTGATGAGTATCTTGATCTTAGAGTAGCATAGTTTGAAAAAAAAAAAAACAGAGGCACATTATCTACAAATGAAATATTCGGCCTCCACTTCAATTATCTTTCCCTCAACATCTACCTGGTATTGTGAATGTGTTTGTTACTCGTCTTCAGTGCCTTTGAGGTCAACAAGAGACCTTGCACAGGTAAGAGATGCTCATGAGAGGTCTACCTACTGAGGCCAGCGGTGCCTGGTGACAGCTCTGGGACAATTTGAATGTTAGGCTGCCATTCTTGCCATTATCTGCAAAAATTTGTAGAATTCACTAATGACCTTATCACTTTTTGTCCAAAATATTCTGGTGTTTTGAATGAACATATAGACCAATTGCATCCCTCAAATAACTTCAGAACACAAACAAAATATCATTAAACTATTTAGACTGGAACAAATATTTTCCCAAATTACTAAAGAGAAACATTATGGGTTTTCTTTTTATTTGGGGGGGGGGGGTTGTTAAATATGGTGTGAGTTCATCTACTTGGACTATTCTGTCAAAATTGGCCTGTAGCCTGAACTGGTTTTGCCAACTAGCTAGATTACAGTCCTCAGACTTTAGTGTGTGTCAGAATCATCAGAAACACTTAAAACACAGATTCCAGGCCCCACCCTGAAGAGTTTCTGATTTGGTAGGTAAGGGGTGGGGCTTGAGAATCCACATCTAACAGATTCCCAGGATATGCTGTTGCTAGGGCCAGGTCCGCACTTTGACAACTTCTGAGCTAGTTTGACATGTAAATATTAGCCTGGTGTCCAGATTATTAACAAGTTTTCACTGTGGATTTGATTTCTGATACCTGACTTAATATTATTATTTTAAAAAAAACCACATGAGTAACACATTTAATGCTAGAGATTCTTAATAAGAGAGGCGGAACTTAAAGATGACTGTAAGGTAATCCCCTAAGTGAATCTGGACCTTCTCTAAAATAATTGAGAGGTGTGCTACTAGGTGGAGAACTAATGTGATGACTGTATGCCTCTAATTATTATTTAATCTTGACCCACTGAACAGGTAATGGGAAAAGCCGCTGTGGCTTTCCTGTAAGGAAGCTTAACTATGAGTCATAGAGGAGAGGTAACTGTTTTAAGGGCTTTTATGGAATAGTTATTACATTGAACTAATGAGAACCCGGGATCTTTGAATTGAGTGATAGCCCTGCAAGGTATGCAAAATGTAAAAGTGTAAATATTACTGTTAAAGAAGGTGGGACTAGGTGGTAGAGCTTTAATAGTGAAGACAATTCCGTAGCCACTCTGTGGCCTGTATAGACTGGTGTTAAAGGGGAGAGATTAGCTCTTAGCTCAGAAGTGAGTGCTCTGCTCCCACAGCACATCATCCATGACGGGTTTTAGCATTCACCGTATCATTTTGTAGTGTATCTATCTCCCCCTCTAGCTCCTTGAGGGCAAAGACAGTATTTCATTCACGCTTGGACTTAGGATTCTTGGACTTAGAACCTATAGTAGGTACCTGGTAAATATTTAATGTACAGGTCATAGAGAAAAAGAACTGTGAAGGTTCTTAGCAGTAGCTTTTGCTGTTAAGATGGGTCCATTTCATCAGACATTTTCTTCTTTTGATTCTGACCCCCAGCCCAAGAGTTAGGTCACTATTCACTTTGAGCCATGCCACTTCTGGCACCTCATCTTCACATTCTTTGATTCTCCCAGAAAGGCCCATAAGCATCACCTAGATCCAGACACGACCTGGGTCTTAAAATTGGAGCTCCTGAGATGGATACTGTTAAGTGTCCTCGCAGTAGCAGTTTTGAGTGAAGGTTAAATTCTAGATGAGTTGGCAGTAATGATGCTTGGATATGGCCCAGGGAGCAGGGCATCAAGTCATTGTATGTGCCTGTGCGGGTGTGTGCATGTGACTGTGTACTCATGTTTACCCGTTAGGGAGGAGAGGGCAGTAGAGGTTAGGGGGTCAGTAATGAAAAATGAAGTGTCTTGAACCCATGAAGACTTGTGTTTTTAGTCAGTCAAAAGTCATCATAATGGATTAATCTCCTCCAGTCAAGCTGACTGCAAGAGGTAGTGGCCAAAGCTGTTCTAGAAAGCAGATGAAGGACACGACATATAGTTGTGTGTGTTGGGGGGCGGTGGCCTTCAGCTGGACCTGTGCCTTCGTGCAGTCTGGGAGCCCTGTGATTGATTGCCCCGAAGAGAGAGGCCCCGCCCACTGCAGGGTCGCTGGCCAGGTAGCCTGGGACTCCCTCTTTGGGGTGATGGTCACATCACACCCACCTTGGCTGCTGCAGTGAGTGCTGGGTCACCATGGAACCCAAGACCTAGGAGGGACCGAGAGGTCAGCAGTTCAGTCCACTCACCAATCCCTGCCCTCCTGAGTCTGCTGTGTGTGCAGCCTGGCATTTGGTGGTTCATTCAATAATTTTGAACATTATGGACCCTGGCTCTTTATAAATTAGGATGGATATGCATGCTTTTGAAAATTGTCTCAAGTTTTATTATTAATCTAAGCTGTGCCTAGCTTAGCCCTGCACATAGCAGATATTAAGCATATACTGAATTGAGTTGAATTCAAATGGAACTGGGTGTGGGGTGAGTTAGAAATCCTCATAGGAGTTAAAAACAGAAAAAAAGACTTGGTCCTCTTTTAGGATCTTTGCTGTGTTTTCTCCTTACTCCCCTTCCTTCCTTTCTCTTATTTGTTTGCTTTTGGTGGCCATTGATCTTCCTCTTCACTTCCTTTAAGCATGAATTTAAGATTTAAAAAACCCTCAGCATTGCCCAGCATCTTGATGAAGAATTAGGGAGAACATTGATGCTATTTGATACCATTATTTAAAAATATCTTACTGTGATATAATTTGTAGTTAACATCATTTTTAAAAGATACGTTAACATTTCTTTTTGCTTAAAAATCCTAGTGCCCTAAAATAGGCGGGTTGTCTTTATTTTTTTCATATTTGCACACATATATGGAAGCATTTAAAGTGCTGGTTAATGTAAACTTTCTGATTTCATTCAATAAATGTGAATCAATTTATGTACACATTATATACATTGGCGGGAGATAAGTTTTTTACAAGTTTCCTTAGAAATATAGTTTTTATATATTTGGAAAGAATAATGCATTAATTGGTAGGAAAGAAGCATTTCCTTTTAAAATATTCATAGTGAGTAAAATTACTTTCCCACACCTGTAGAATAGTCTATCTTTCTTTCTCTGATTTCCCCGACAACATTGACTCCATACTTTTTCTGTTCTTTCACTGTCATTGACTGGACTGCTTATTTCTTGAAATCCTAAAGCTCTGACATATTTACCAAAAGATGGACATTGTTACTAGACTTTTTCTCTGAACTTATTAATTCAGAACTTTGAATAAGAAAAAAAACACACTGTTGTTGTTTACAAAGACCTCTTTTGGCAGAGATCATGGTCACCACCAGAGTCCTGATTGTGTGCTCATAATAATAAAATGCTGGGCAGACATAAGGAACTTTCTAGATTTTAACAATGATTTTAAGTTGCGTTGTCATTAGAGTACAAATTATTTCTGTAATTAACACTTTTACCCTCTTGCATTCTTACACATTTTCTTAAATGGGATACAGAATTGTGCAGAATATTGGTTTGCTCACAAGAGTACATTACACATACGCTATCATTGTCATGTTTGTTTCAGTGCAAATAAAGATTGACAACCATTTATCGAGGTCAATGGCTCTCAATTCTCGATGCATTTTGTAATTGGTTGGTATTACCGTATTTTTCGGACCATAAGACGCACTTTTTTCCCCCCAGAAGTGGGGGGAAAATGTTCCTGCGTCTTATGGTCCAAATATAGCCTACACATATACTTTTAAAAAAAAGTTTTTTTACTTGCCCGGCTCTGTGTGGTCTCTGTGTGCTTGCCCGGCTCTAAAATTGTTCTAAATGCTGCTGTTTACTTTACAGGGTTGATTACATGTGTTTATGACTGTGATGTTGGGTTTTAATGCACATAAAATATTTTAGGACACTATTTGTTTCAGAATCTTTTTTTCTTCATTTCCCTTCTCTAAAAACTGGTGCGTCTTATGGTCCGGAGTGTCTTATGGTCCGAAAAATACGGTATGTCTCCTCCCAACATTCCTATGTTGAAATCCTGTTTCCCACTGTGATGAGATTTGGAGGTGGGGCCTTTGGGAGGTAATTCGTTCCAGAGGAGATCCTAAGAGTAGAGCCCCCGTGATGGGATCAGTGTCCTTATAAGAAGAGAAAGGGAGGCCAGAGCTTTCTGTCTCTCTACCCTGTGAAGATACAAAGAGACAGCAGCTATCTGAAAGCCAGGGAGAGAGTCCTCTCCAGCTCTATCCAGAACCAAATATGCTGGCTCCTTGATCCTGGACTTCCCATTATCCAGAATGATCCTATATAATAAAAGGTTATTATGCAAATTGTCCCCCTGACCAGGAGTTCCACAAGGAGCTTGACCAGGGGGTGGGGCCAGTCAGCCAGTGTCCATGCCCCTCCCCCCAGCTGGCCTGGGACCTGCTGGCTGGATCCCATCCGTGCACGAATTTGTGCACCAGGCCTCTAGTGAGAAATAAATGTCTGTCATTTTGCCACTCATTTTATGATATTTTATTATGGCAGCCTGGGCTGACTGAGACACCTTTGGAACTTTTAAAACATACTATGTCTGGGCCCCACCCTGGATCTAATACATGAGTGGGTACAGGACCCAGACAGAGATGTTTCGCCGGGACTGGTTTGGCTCAGTGGATAGAGCGTCGGCCTGCGGACTGAAGGGTCCTGGGTTCGATTCCGGGCAAGGGCATGTACCTTGGCTATGGGCACATCCCCAGTAGGGGGTGTGCAAGAGGCAGCTGATCAGTGATTCTCTCTTATCAATGTTTCTAGCTCTCTATCCCTCTCTCTTCCTCTCTGTGAAAAATCCATAAAATATATTTTTAAAAAATAAAAATAAAAAAATAAAAAAAGACAGATGTTTTCTTAAAATTTCCCAGGTGATTAAAAAATACAACCAGGGTTTAAAAAACACAAATCTAGGTTAACCTTGTGATACTAGTTCATTTTAAGATAACCTAGTAATCTTGGTTCATTTTTCTTAAGTAGAAATATTTGCAAATTCCGCGCTATCCTAAAACATAGCTAGTGCCACAGAACAAAGGTTCTGGAAAACTTCCCATCCCTTTCTGCTCTTCTTTTTCTTTTTCTTCTTCTTTTGGTTAATCCTCATGATGTTTTTTCCATTGATTTTTTAGAGAGAGTATTATAGAAGAGAGAGGGAAAGACAGAGAAACATCCATGTGAGAGAAACACATCAATTCAGTTGCCTTCAGGGACAAGCTAGGGAGGAGCCTACAATCAAGGTACATGTCCTTGACTGGAATCTATCCAGGACCCTTTGGCTGGCCCTCTATCCACTGAGCCAAACAGGCTACCGTGCTTTCTTCTCTCCTTAAGGCAGTTTCAGTGTCAGAGTAACCCTAGAAGGAGGAATGTGGACTATAGTAGTTGACCTCATAGTCTCTGCAAGCCAGAGGAACCTCAGGAGGCCAGACAATCTTGGAGTTGGTCCAAAGATTTAAGTCTGTCAGCAGATGGATAGGTACCTGAACCAGCCTCTGAGATGGGAGTCCCAGGTGCAATATAGGCACATAATATATTTAGTTTTGTCAATGACACATATTCTTGCTAACTGTTTGTCTTGTTTATTTTCTTTCTCCATTCATAAGTTGCTAGAATCAGACTTACTCTTTTGTTATGTAATAGGTATAAAATATAGCCATATTTTTTTTATTTCATCAATTGATTTGTATGTATTTCTTAAAAGAACGTTTTCATATTCATCAGGTCTATGCTATTTGTTTTTAATTATATTTGAAAATTAATAATAGCTCCATTTAAAAGTTAATGTAGAACTGTTTCAGATGGCCCAAATAACTATTTTATTATCATTAGTAATTAACAGTGAGGACACAAGCACAAATCAATTCAGTGAGTCTTTGTTGAGCATCTCCCTTATAATAAATATTTCCTTAGAGAGAATACTCATCTAGTGGATTGCTAAGCCTTTGCCCGAGAGAGATCCATCCATAAAGGTCTCTCATCCATAGCAGAGTTTGCAGAATATGAAGGAGTGAGTTGTATGAGAGGGTAGACTGGATTCACCTTTGGGAAGGTTTCCAGGAGACAGGGTTGGGTGTAGACCCTGCAGAGTGGGTAGGTGGGATCAAGGATTACTGTTGGAGGAAAGGGCATTAGTTTCAATATACACATGTATGTCACAATTTACATTAAAGATATATGAAATGGTAAATGAATGAAGTAAGTGGTAAATTAATAACGTTTAGAAAAGAAATAATGCAAGCATAGTTTTTCTTGTGTAATGAAGAAATGTAATTATATTGTGCTATTAAGAGCTGATTGCAAGAATTTGATATTTAAGAAGTATGGCTGAATGGATTCTTCAAGAGTAATATTTGATTATGATAAATTTGCCCTTGATGGTTTATAAAGTGGGGAAATGACATGTAATATGTATTATAATATACTAGAGGCCCTATGCACAAAAATTCGTGCACTTAGGGGGGGTGCCTCAGCCCAGCCTATGCCCTCTCCCAGTTTGGGACCCTTTGGGGGATGTCTACCTGCCAGCTTAGGCCCACGCCCTAGGGGACTGGGCCTAACCTGGCAATCAAACATCCCTCTGGCAGCCCAGGACCCCTCAGGGGATGTCAGACTAACGGCCATTAGTTGGACATCCTTAGCACTGCTGAGGCGGCGGGAGAGGCTCTGGCTGAGCAGCACTCCCCCTGTGGAAGCACATTGACCACCAGGGGACAGCTCCAGCATTGAGCGTCTGCTCCCTGGTGGTCAGTGTACATCATAGCAACTGGTAATTCCACTGTTAGGATCAATTTGCATATTACCCTTTTATTATATAGAATATTTATATAAGTATTTTGTCTGTAACTACATATGTATATTGTACATATATACACACAATAAATATATAATAATATATGTTTTCTGCTTCTCAAAATTGATAGTGCCTTATTTTGAGCATTCTAACAATAAGATTATATCCTTTAGAAAAATTAGGTTTAATGGTAGGATTTATCCTGGATATTTTGAGCCTGCCTTTTGCCTGCCTCCCACATAAAGAAAGGAGAGGAAGGTCTGCTTCGTCCTGTGACCTGAATACAGTTCTGTGCCTCTCAGAGGGGTGAGCCCAGTTGAGATCAATAGAACTCATTTCACCAGCTCCTCATTGAACAGCTACTGTTTGCTTAGCACTGTGCTGGACTTCAATAGTTTTTCTCTTTCAGGAGTTAATTTTGCTACAGATATGAAATGAACCCTGGTGGGAGTATACCAGAATAGAGAAAAATGAAATAAATGTTCAGTTATATGAATCATATTTTTTAAGTCTGTAGAAAGTCAGAAAAAGGACAGACAAAATAAAGATGTGAATTTATTTTAAAAATATATCTGTGAGCATATGAGCAGCACTTTCTCCTTTGGAACATGGGACATTTACTGTTTCATTTAATAATTGAAACCCCTTTTGTACCTCCTCCCTTATTTTTGCTAGATGCAGATACAAAAAGATAAGCTTATATTTATTACTCATTTCAGATTACTCACGGAAAGAGAAGCTTCAGTACAGAAGTTGGTTGGGTTTTGCATTTCTATACTGAAATGCATTTACTTCACCTTCATATCCTATCACATTGAAAATAGTAGTGCAAAGAGCAAGATACAGAAGCAAGATATTTGTTAAAACACTCATCCTGTATGTTCTGTTCAATACTTACTGTTAAGAAAATGTCACAGAATTTCCATAGTTATGTCTGTCCCAATGCAAAGTTTAATTTTTGGTAGTGGCAACTGCTGTTTTATTTCAAAGATAAACTCTTGGTGCTAAGATTTCAAAGACTGGTTGGATATGCCTAGATTCTTAGGTAAAAGTTTATCAAAACGTGGCAAGAATTTTAGACAAAGAAGTGCAGAGAATGAAATAAATTTTAATTAGTCAAGAATGGCTACTACATGTTGCCTTTATATCCTTTAAGATGCAGTACAGTCTGAGCATCATCCATGGCAAGGATCCCTCTTGCCTGTGACTCTAACTTCTATTCTTCCCTATCTTTCATTACATTTTAGCTATTTAGTATTATTGACAGAAGAAATCAAGAAAACACAAGATGCTTTCTTGTTCCTCAGTAATGAATTCAAAATTTTATACTAATCCCTCCATTCCATGAAATGATAAAATAACCACCATTTTTTTTTTAAAAGAGAATATTTCAGTTCCCTGTTTGATGGGAGCTTTTCAAGATGGCGCTCGCTCTCTCTCTCCTCCTCTTCCTCTTTTTCCTCCTCCTCGCCATCCTTTTCCTTCTCCTCTTCCTCCACATTTTGAAATTAGAATCCTACAGCATCTGCCATTTGAAAAAATAAAGCAATTGGTGCATTTTTACAAACATGATGAGCTGTGAGGATGTGTCAGACTCAGTGGCATTCAGGCAAATGAAGATGATATTTAGCCAAGTAATCACTCTGGTAATGGTTGTGGTGCATAAATCTTTTTACCTGAGACGAGTTGGGGCTTCTCTAAATGATGACAGAGGCTACCTCATGCAGTGAGTTTTTCATTATGAACCCATGGGGAGTGCTGGCTTTCTAAACATGAGGCTTTGAGACTGCAGCACACAGTCTTCTGGAGATTGGGTTGGGTGATTGTGTTATTGGGGGAAATCCTGAAAATAGGTCAAGAAAAATTGATACAGATTTTTGTGTGGAAGAGATTGCACTTGTGGCCTTCTACTATCGTCCAATATGCCAGACTATGCAGTTTCAGTGAGAAAATTGTCCACATTTATCCCAGTTAGGATCCTTAGGCTGGAGTGTATGCTTCCACTGATAGGACCTCTCAAGACCTTTATATGAAGAGTTTTTTGCATATTTTATTGATCAGTCATCTATAAACCCCAAACACATATCTATTCGTTAATCAAAACTCAGCTGGAAAGTTCCATTGCACCAAATGTCATTCATATACATACATACACCCACATACCCACACACAGAGCCATGGAAATAGTAACACATCCATCCATTCCCTACTAAGCTAGGAAACCTTGCTAATCGAGGAAACCAAACTGTTCTCTTCCCATAAGGCAAAAAGTTCAATAAACATGCTATAGTCATTAGTGACTTAACATAAATTATTGCTTGTCTAAGGCCAATGTTAAAACGTTTTATGTAAATTTGTAGTGACAAATATTATTGGTATGCTTTTCCTTTTACATGGTGTGTTTCTTTAATTCTCAGGAAAAAAAAAAAAAAAACTCACCAAAAACTAACTTCAATAATGAAACACAATAGAGGAATCAGGTCTCCATCCATGGAAAATAGAAAGTACTAGGTGGGATTTTGTTTTGCTTCTACTCAGTATTGGGAGGGATTTGTAGACTCATGTAACTCTTGATATCATCAGATGCTCTCATGAGAGCATTCAAGGTGCTTCAAACCTGAACTGCGGCTACCTGACCCACTTGACCTGACCCTTCACACCAGTGCCCTTCACTTTGGCTCAAGCTTTTCCTTTTCCTGTGGAGGCTGTGGCCCCTTGCATCCCTAGTTTTCTTCTACGAGCACTGTGAAACCTTCTCTAATACAGCATGTTTCCCTGCCCCAGAGAGGGAACATCACTCATGCTGTATCCATAACTCTCTTCCTTGAAAGAGTCTTGTCTCAAGGGATACAACAAGCCCTGGTCTGTCAAGACCCCTGACCGGTAAAGTAGATGCTCAATCAGTACTTGTGACATAAAGCAAGGGATGAAATTTCTGCCAAAGCAGTCACTTTAAGAACAGAAAATCCAGTAGGATCCATCTAGTCAAATGTGAAATATGGCCCACACCCCATCTCATTCAGCACACTGTTTAGCAGAGTGAGGATCTTGGGATCACATTTCCAGCATTCAGAATTAGAATTCAGTTCACCCTCTTATTTTAAAAAAAGTAAACCAAAAGTGGGTCAATCAAATTACATTCTCATTTCAACAGACCCAAGAGTCTATATGGATTTTGAACTGAATTGGCATACTCTCATGGACCACTTTCTAAGGGCTTTTCCTCTCAGCATTCAGGCTTTTAAGAAAGAAAAGTAAGCGATTGGAATAGAGTACAATAGTGAATGCAGAAGAAGGGAAGAAAGATGGCTGTGGCCAGAAACATGAGAGAAAGAGGACTATAAGTTTCTTTATTCTAAGCAGTGGTGGGAGAATCTATTGCTGGCCTGCACAGCGGATGCGCCATTTTTGTGGCTAAGTTTTCCCTATGTTTCCTGTCAAACCAGGGTTTTAATGAAACAAAAAAATACCGGATCCTTGTCACTAACACCTCCTCATCCCTCCAGGGCCAGCCAAGAGCATTTCCCTCAGTTCTTTTTATCCTTTTTTTAAACCAAGAACAAGATCTAAGATACTTGAGATCCTGTTCGATTCAACTGTGGAGAAAAGCGCTGTACATTTTATAGCCACTGGTTACCTGTTGCTGTCAATAGCTTTATTGTCTGCATTTTACCATGTGTCCAGTGCTTTAAGATTTTGCAACAGGCTACATTTTAGATTTGTAAAGTAAAAGCTATTTTACTTGGAAAGAAGAGCCAGTGTTCTTGATACTTAAAATCTCTAAACAAACAGACAAACAAACAAATAAAAATCTGAGATTAGCAGAGTTTTGCCTGGCCCTGCTTGGGGTTCTATGAGGGATATTCTAAAACCAAGTTTTGTGACAAGAATCCTAGTTTCTTTTCTTTGGGCTTCTGAACTGCTTTACAGTGTAGTTGAATGGCTTACAATAAGATATGTGAAATATGAAGGAGAGATTATGAAAAAAAACAGATTGCTCAAATCAAGTCTATCAAGATGAGGCAAATGTTTAGTGAAGTATTATAGAAGTCAGTGTTCTATTCAGTACATTTAAACAAAAGAGTTTAAATATTTATGAGACAAATAGGCCAATAGACATTATTTGCAGACCTCTATAACTTCCCAATTCTGCAAATAACCATGAAAGGAAGTTGAATTCAGGAAAACTTATCCCGGTTAGACTAGGATAAAGGACCCTTTAAAATACATAATTGCTTATATTGAAAAAATTAGTCATTCTTTTTAACTTAATGTCAATTATATTATTATTTAATAATAGATTATTTAAGAAATTATTTTGAAATGTTTAATATGTCCAGAACAAAATGTATGCATTATAATTTAAGAAATACAAAATTAAGAGAAAAAATATCTGAGGAAAAGAATTACAATACTCAGATATTTAATTAAAAGACACCGAAAAAGGAAGTACTTGGTGACATAGTGATGGTTGATAGAATGTTAGATTATTAAAAGTTCAAAAAACTATTTTCTTATATAATAGAAGCAGCAGTATTTGGTCTGATGCAGAATTAGCAAATAGGTTTAAACCTTTTTTACTAGTTTGCAGGTTAGGAGTTACTCCTGGCAAGCAGCTCTGTCACCAGTCATCACTAAGTTATAGATAGACAATGCATCTTTTTAATTTCTACAGCCTAAATTCATCCTATTACTTACATTCAATTTCATGTTAATCCATTTCAGAACTCAGGGGACGGAAAATAAGATTACCTTTCCAGATTGGGGAAATATTTTTATTTTTATTTATTTACTTATTTATTTTTTATTCAATTTATTAGGGTGACTTTGGTTAATAAAATTTTAGTTTTTGGAGGTACAATTGTATAACACCTCATCTGGATATTATCTGTGTTCACCATCCAAAATCCAGACTCCTTTCATCACCATTTACCCCCTGTTTACCTTCTCCCCAGCTTCCTATCACTCCGGTACTCACCATATTGTTGTCTATCTATGAGGGTGTTTTGTTTTGTTTTGATTTTAAATGTAGTTCTTCACCTGTTTCACCCAGCTCTTCTCTCTCCTCCTCTCTGAGAGCTGTCTGTCTGTTCTGTATATCTTTAAGTCTGTTTCTATTTTGTTTATTTTATTCATTACATTCCACATATAAGTGAAGTCCTATGGTATTTGCCTTTTTCTGTCTGTCTGATTTCACTTAGCACAATACCCTGTATTGTATGCCATCATGAAAAGTAAAATTTTCTTTTTTCTCTCTTTATGCCCTAATAGTATTCCATTGTGTAAATATACCACATATTTTTAATCCACTCATATCTTTATGGGCACTTGGGCAGCTTCCAAATCGTAGCTATTGTAAATAATGCTACAAGGGACAGAGGAGTGCATATATTCTTTGGAATTAGTGTTTTGAGATTCTTTGGATACATTCCTAGAAATAGAATCTCTGGGTCTTACCGCAGTTCCATTTTTAATTTTTTGAGCTAAGTCCATATTGTTTTCTACAGTGGCTGTACCAATCTGCATTTCCACCAATAGTGCAATGGGTTCCATTTTTTCTACATCCTTGCCAACACTTGTTGTTTGTTGACATGATAGCCATTCTGACAGGTGATACCTCATTGTGGTTTTAATTGGTATATCTCTGATGATTAGTGACATTGAGCATGTTTTCATATGTTTATTTGCCATCTGCATGTCCTCTTTGGAGAAGTATCTATTCAGGTTCTTTGCCCATTTTTATTGGATTTTTTTTCTTGGGGTTGAGTTGCATAAGTAATTCATAAATTTTGGATATCAATTTTTAGCAGATGTATCATTGCCAAATATGTTTTCCTATTCAATTTGTCTTTGCATTTTGTTGATGCTTTCCTTTGCTGTGCAAGAACTTTTACTTATGAGGTAGACCCATTTGTCTATTTTGTTTGTTTCCCTTTCCTGTAGCAATATATATGAAAAAATATTGCTCTGATTAATGTCTGAGATTTTATTTCATATGTTTTCTTCTAGGATTTTTATGATTTCAAGTCTAACATTTAAGTCTTTATAAACATTGTTTGAACTCTGTGGTATATTGCATTCCTCCATTTCATTTAGTTCTTTTCCTGTGGATTTCTCCTGTTCTTTAATTTGGGGCCTGTTTATTTCTCTTTTCATTTGGCTTCCTCTCTGTACTTGTTTTTGTGTATAGGTAGATCTGCTATCTCTCCCTATTTTCGTAGGATGGTATTATATAGTAAGTGCCATTATAAGTGCCTTCTGTAGCTTATTAATATAGTCTCCCTATTCACCTAAGATAGCTGCTTCATGAATGTCCCTAATCCTGATCCCAACAACATTACCACCAACCTAGATAAGAACATTTTCCCACTCCAATGAGATGATAGACTGGAAATACCCAGAAATGAGGATTCCCACGTACACCATGCACAAAAGTTTTTTAAGTCTCCTAGGTAACATAATAGGGATCTTATCCACCTGTTTTATAGTGAAAATAGTCATAAAAGTAAATACTAAGACACCTGATATTTTTATGAGTAAAGCAGTTTTCCAAACACTATACAACCGAACTTCTATAAATGATTTAAATAGTTGATTTTCCTCCATATTAAATTCAATTATCATATAAAAGTTGCCATTTGATAATAGGAGAGAATTGGTGGGATTTTTAGAAACCAAAGGTCATATTAAGAATCAAGAAAAAGCCAAAACCGGTTTGGCTCAGTGGTAGAGCATTGGTCTGTGGACTGAAAGGTCCCAGGTTCGATTCCGGTCAAGGGTATGTACCTTGGTTGCGGGCACATCCTCAGTAGGGGATGTGCAAGAGGCAGCCAATCGATGATTCTCTCTCATCGATGTTTCTAACTCTCTATCCCTCTCTCTTCCTCTCTGTAAAAAATCAATAAAAAATATATTAAAAAAATAAAAGAAAAAGAAAAACCAATAAAATATATATGTTAAAAAAAATTTTTCCAAGACTGTTCAACTTCAGGCAGGTGACTATCAAAGTATGCATGGGGGGAAAAAATTCTCTTTAACCATTCTCAGTTATTTTGAAATATATGCTCTGAATAGTTTAGTGTCACACTTGTCTTTTGAGTAACCAATATCTGCTTTCTTATGGCTAAAAGAACTTTCATTAGACCACAAATAAGAAAAAATCAAGCTGTTAAAAATGTGACTTTTTAACACAGCCTTTCCATTTTTGTATAGTAAGAAAAATAATTTCTTACATAAAGGATGTGTTCTTCTTTTTTTAATCAATTTTTATTGTTCATATTATTACAAAGGTTCCTCATTTCTTTCCCCCTCCACCAGATTCCCACCCCACCCTCTGCCCTTTCCCCACCTCCCCATTGTCCTCATCCATAGGTGCACAGTTTATGTTCAGTCTCTTCCCACATCCACCAAAGGATGTGTTCTTTTATATTCCACAAAATATTTTGAGACATTTTTACAAAGAGGTTTGTATTTAGCAATCAAAGAAATGAATAAATTACATTTGAAGTATGGCTTGAATCCTAACTAAATCAAAACAGAAAAACAAAGAATTAAAAATTATATATATTTTTGCTTGAACTTATTGATCATCAGGAGTATCGTCAGAAATAAGAGACTTTTCTTCTGATAAGTCAGTATTTTCTTTTAGTGCATTAACTTCTATTTCATTATCTTCTTTTCAATTCCAGTGAGAGGACCCCAGAGGCCTTTATCTGTCAGTACTTAGAAACCCCTGCACCCATGTTAGCAGCTGCTCAGCTTCCCTAATCCATGTGGACCGGGATTGTTAGAGCCCTTCCACTTTCTATGGACATTAGTGTTTTACCTAATTTCGTCAGTGCTCTGATGGGTAGTCTCAAAAATAAATCTTTCATAAATTGTGCAAGGATTTCTGTGGGATAAGCACTGCCAGGTGAAGGTGTGCGTCTGTAGGACTTGGGCAGGTCCTGCACATTGTTCTCCCAGAGGAGGGACCATTCCCCTTCCTGTCCAGGGAACCTTTGGGGGTCTCTGCTGCCTCACTTTGTCCCCAGGGCTGATGGTCATGAGACCGGAAAACAGCCAGTCCGATGGTGACAGTGATGTCTCCCCAGAGTTGACAGTGTGTGTGTGACATGTGCTGGTATGGGCATTGCCTCTAGATAGACGGTGGTGATGCTTGCCCGGGATCATGAATGTACTTCAAGCTCAGAAATGGCAACACTTAAAATATGAATAATACGATTTATTTATTACTTAATCAGGGTTATACAATGGGAACATAAACGCTAAAAACAGAAAAAAGGAAATAATAAAGTCAAAAACCTCCCAACTCCCTGAAATAATAAGAGTCAAAACATGAAAAATTGTATCATGCCATGGAGAACAAAAAAACAAGAAAAGAAAAACAGGAGAGAAAAGGAAAATATAAAGTTTTCCCCTTATGACAGGATGTGCAAGCTCAGCCAGCAGCTCTTGAACTGGGTTCTCCACAGGCAGGTCCTCCACTGAGGCAGGAACCACCATGACCTCCACAGAGGGTTCTTCATCCAGCGGTGGTGGGGCCTCTATTTCTACTGATGCCGCCCCTGGCTCCATAGCTACAGCTGGAGAAGCTGCTGGAGGTGGTGAAAGCTCTGTAGGTGGAGATGCCTCCAGCTCTGCATCAGGAGGAGCTGCCTCTGCCTCCTGGGCTGGTGCTGGAGTTGGCAGAGGAGAAAAGATCACTCAGGTGCTTGCATTTCCATCTGTCCCCCAAAGCAAGAGCACAGCTAGAGCCTAGGACCCACCAAAGGATGCGCTCCCCACTGTCAGTCAGCAGATGGGTAGTCTTAAGTGGTCTTTGCTCCTGGCCAGGCTCTAGGGGTGCTCCCCATGTCTCCGGCAAGTGCCTCTCTCCATAAGCTCCCATGGACCTTCCCAAACCTTCCCACCCCTATACCACCCCACGATCTCACCCTTGGGCCTTTGAGCTGGGCCATCCATAGGCAGCACCTTCTCTGAGGCAGGAGCCAGCATGGGCTCCAGGGAGGGTTCTTCATCCAGCGGTGGTGGGGCCTCCTTTTCCTCTGGGGCCGGCCCTGGCTCCACAGCTGCAGCTGGAGAGGCTGCTGGAGGTGGTGAAAGCTCTGTAGTTGGAGATGCCTCCAGCTCTGCATCCTGCTCCTGAGGCTGGACTTTGGTTGTGAAAGGAGCTGCCTCTGTCTCCTGGGCTGTTGCTGGAGTTGAGTGAGGAGAAAAGATCACCCAGGTGCCTGCATGCCCATTGTCCTCCAAAGACAGAACACAGCCACAGCCCAGGACTCACCACAGGACGTCCTTCCTGTCCCAAGTCCAGCAGATGGGTGGTCAGAGGCTGGTCTTTGTTCCCAACCAGCCTCTTGGGATGCTCCTTCTGTATTTGGCAGCATCCTCTCCCCATAAGTTCACATGAATCTCCCCACCCATTCCACCCCTGTCAGCCCCACCTCCTCACCCCTAGGCTGTGCCTCGTTGGGCTCCAGATCTTCCCACTTGGTGTTATTAACAAGGATATAGCGCTTCAGATCAGAGTTGAAAATTGGCATCTGCATGTTGAAACTGAGCAGCTTAGAGATTGGAGGCTTGTGGAGCCTGGACGGCTTCGGTGGAGGAGTCCTCCTCCGCCCACCCACGGGCCCTGGCTCCCCAGATGCCCAGGAGGCCTCACACACATCAGGCCTGTCCTGGCCCTCAGTGGTGTGGCTCTCTGCCCTCTCACTCCTGGACATGGGGAAGAGGTCCTCCTGGATCAGCTGCTGTTCCACCTTGGTCTGGGTTGAGCCCTGCAATGACAGTGACCGGCAGCCAGTCAGCAGGACTCAATATTTGCCCTAGTCACTGCTGCTTCTGCCCCTGGACCTTCTGCTTCCGGATCAGGCCCAGCCCTGTGTCTGCACAGACCTCCTCCCAGGGGAAATGAGAGTCACTTCCAGGTTCAGGATAAACCTCGGGCAGAGGGCACCACCCACACTACATGTCCACCCAGCCAGCCTTGACCTAGGGTGTGAGCATGACTGATCCTGACCCCCCAACCCAACCTGTCTTTGCTCCAGGCAGGCCCTCCCTACATGTACCCCCCTTCACCACCACCCCTCACACACACACACACACACACACACACACACACACACACACACAGTGAGGACATAGGGCTGCTCAAGTGGGATCAGAGTGATGACCTGGCCTGAACAAAACTGCACTAAGCCTCCCTGTGTTACCGCTGGGTCCCGTCGTCTGGACTGAGTCCGGATCCAGCGGCGGGCACGTTGGAATATACACTCATCTTTGCCTTTCTTGAGGCCTCGGCCTCGGGACACGAGGAGATAACACGAAAACATGGTGTCCTCTCCAGTGCCTCTATCCGAGTGAGATGGGAAGGGCGGTTACAGAATGTAGCTGCCTGGCTACCAGGTTCTGTTGGGTTCCATCATCAGGAAGTGAGGTCGCCCATGGGTCCCCTACCCCGAGCATCTCCTCTGACATGAGCAGCGACCTCACTTCCTGACGATGGAGCCCAGTGGAAGCCGGTAACCAGGCAGCTCCATTCTATAACTGCCCTTCCCATCTCACTCAGATAGAGGCAATAAAAATTGCCTGATGACATAGTAATTCCACTTTTGGGTATATAATCCAAGAAACCCAAAACACTAATTCAAAAAGATATATGCACTCCTACATTTATTACAGCATTATTTACAATATTCAAGAAATGGAAGCAACCCAAGTGCCCATCCTATATAATAAAAGGGTAATATGTATATTGACCCTAATGATTGGTTACGGTGGTGCACAGTGACCACCAGGGGACAGATGCTCAATGCAGGAGCTGCCCCCTGGTGATCAGTACACTTCCACAGGGAGAGCACCATTTAGCCAGAGACTGGCTCATGTCTGGCCAGCGCAGTGGCAGAGGTAGGAGCCTCTTCCACTGCCATAGCAGTGCAAAGGATGTCTGGCTAATGGCTTAGGCCTGCTCCCTAGAGTGGGCCTAAGCAGGCAGGTGGACAGCCAGAGGGATGTCTAACTGCAGGCTTAGGTCCAATCCCCCGAGTTAAGCCATTATCAGATATCACCCGAGAGGTCCCAGACTGTGAGAGGGTGCAGGCCAGCTTAGGAACTACTCCCTTAGTGCACGAATTTTCATGTACTGGGCCTCTAAATCAATAGTTGAGTGGATTAAAAAAGTAGTGCTACGAATACTAGTATACAATGGAATAATACTTGGCCATTAAAAATAATGAAATTTTACCATTTGCAAGAGCATGGATGGACTTACAGGGTATTATTGCTACATGAAATAAGTCAGTTGGAGAAAGCAAATACCATGTGATTTCACTTATATGTGGACTCTAAAGAATGAAATAAATGACCAAACTAAATAGAAACAGACTTATCAATACAGAAAACAAACTTATTGTTGCCAGATGGGAGAGGGATTGGGGCGTTGGGAGAAGAAGGTGAAGGAATTAAGAAGTACAAATTGACAGTTACAAAATAGTCCTAGGAATGTTAAGTACATCATAAAGAATAGAGTCACTAATATTGTAGTAACTCTGTATGGTGCCAAGTAAGTACTAGACTTATTAGGGGGATCACTTCATAAATTATTTAAATTTATAACCACTATGCTGTATACCTAAAACTAATATAAAATTGAATATCAACTCTAATTGAAAAGTAAAAGAAATTATGAAAAAATCATGACACTATTCTGAATTTATGAATGAAAAAGTGGAAAGAGTAAATACTATAATTTCTTTTTAAATATAAGTTACAAGATTAACCCTATTAGAAGCCTAAACCCTATACAGAACAATTGTGACAGAAAAAAATGAGGAAATATATAAAGAGTTCCTCTAATAAAAGGCCTAGATAGTGTCATGGGAAGTCTGTCATAATGTTTATAAGTCAAAATATAAAGAAAACTTAAACTACTCCAAAGCAGAGCAAGTGACTTCATTTTTCTTTCAAATTTGTTTTAAGGAACATTTCTCATTGACCCCCAAACTGATGAAGACTTCATAAAAATTTATTAGTTTTAAAATGTATAACCAATCTCAGTTATGACTGTTGATGCAGACATTTTAAGTAAGAGTTAACAGATTCTAACCAAATATTTTAAGCGATGATTAAGATTCCTATGGGACTTACTTTGGGAAAATCAGGTCTTAAAACAGTTATATAGGGAATGAATTAGATGATCAAAGTTTTTAAATTATGAGCACAGGGAAGAATTAGGTTAATTTAATATTAATTTTTAAGGAATGCAATATTTTCATCCTGCTTTTTAAAGAGGCTTTTGTGACTTTAATTAATAAGTTATTCATTCAGAATAAGAGGCTTTTGTGATTTTAGTTAATGAGTTAATCATTCAGTATACAGAGCCTCACACAAAATTGAGGTCCTTTGGATGTAACTTTAATCATAAAGTTATGTATGGCCCATGTTTTCAGAAAAGCTTGTTATGACTTCAGAAATTTTTGATAATTATCTCTTTTGCAAAAGCAGAAGGGACAATGTAATATTAGGAAATGTGAGTTCTGTGTGTGACTTCAGGACTTCCTCTCTGCCTGAAGCAGGAGGCTCTGTGTGAATGCTTACAGCTAAAGGTGAGGTCTTGAACAGCAGCGTTTCATCTATTCATCACTACAGCGATGCTTTCTTCCCAGTTATTAGCTTAACATATGATAATACAAATTGATCAGCAGATGTTAACTTAATGTGTGTTTCATATTAAATGTTAAGATAATGACTGTTTCTCATCATGCTGTTAGTTCTACCATTAAAAAGAATCCTCGAAAACCGGTTTGGCTCAGTGGATAGAGCGTCGGTCTGCGGACTGAAAGGTCCCAGGTTCGATTCCGGTCAAAGGCATGTACCTTGGTTGAGGGCACATCCCTGGTAGGGGGTGTGCAAGAGGCAGCTGGTCGATGTTTCTCTCTCATCGACGTTTCTGACTCTCTCTCCCTCTCCCTTCGTCTCTGTAAAAAAAATCAATAAAACATATTTAAAAAAAAAAAAAAAAAAGAATCCTCTAGCCTTCTGCCTCCTTTCTCTCATTCCCTTTTCAGCTAAACCTTTGGGATGTTTTCTGTATTCATCGTCTCCATGTGCTCTCCTCCTGTTTGCTTCTGAACCACTCTACACAGGGTTCTGTTTCTACCCCTCCAAAAAAATGCCCTCACCAATCTCACCAGCAGCCTCAAGATTGCTACATCCAATAGGCAATGTTCTTGGTTTTCATTTCGTTGACCTACCAGCAGCTTTCGAAAATTATCACTTTGTGTTTTGGGCACGGCCTTGTTCATGTGACTTTCAGAACGCGACACTTGGCCTGGTTCTCCGGGCTTTCCCACTGGCCATCTACTTTGCCGGTTCCCTCAAGCACTTTTGCTGGTTCCTTCTCATCTGACCCCTGATGGACAGTGCATGTCATAAAGACTGATTTACTGGTCTACTATCTTCCCCCTGGTGGCGAGTGCATGTCACAACAAGCTGTTGAACACCCTTAACATATCATTAGCATATTACACTTTGATTGGTTGAATGGCCAACTGAATGACTAGACACTTAGCATATTAGGCTTTTATTATATAGGATACTTATTGAGAGAGATTTAAAATAATGGTATTTTATTTATTTTATTTATTTATTTATTTATTTATTTATTTATTTTATTTTAAATGTATTTTATTGACTTTTTGCAGAGAGAAAGAGAGAGGAATAGAGAGTCAGAAACATCGATGAGAGAGAATCATCGATCAGCTGCCTCTTGCACACCCCCACTGGGGATGTGCCCACAACCAAGGTACATGCCCTCGACCGGAATCGAACCCAGGACCTTTCAGTCTGCAGACCAACACTCTACCACTGAGCCAAACCGGTTTCGGCAAAATAATGGTATTTTAAAGGAAATATGAACAGAGGACAGAGTAGAGGTTTTTTATACATGCCATGTTGTGGTGAAGGCTCACTGTAGAAAGTTGTTTTATTATAACCATTTGATGAATCTTCTGGTATTATATACTATTGAGCTCAGAAATAAAGATATCTTTGTCTTGAAGAGTTATTTGAGAAAATTGTGATGACTCAGATGGGCCTTATGAGGAAAGATTATAAAAGGAATTGGCAACCCAGTTTGTACCCCAAATAATTTAAGAAAATAATTTTCAATGAAATACAAAAAAACAAAAACACAAAATTTCAGACATGCAGGAAGATCTCAAAGAAAAAAAAAGTTTAGCTTAGCATATTTTCCTCTTCTTTTACTTATTTATCTATTTTAGTTAGTTAGAGTTTTCAATTATAGTTTACTTTCAATATTATTTTGTATTGGTTTCAGGCATAGAGCATAATGATTAGGAAATTATTTAGTTTACAAAAATTTTTTCTTGATATTTCCAGTACCAACCTGGCACCATACACAGTTATTGCAATATTATTGACTATAAACCCTATGTTGTAGTTTACATCCTCATGACTATATTTTAATTGTAAATTTATATTTTAATCCCTTTACCTCTTTTATCCAAGTCCCTCAACCTCTTCCTCTCATACTGAACAAAACACAACACAAAACAAAACAAAAACACCCCAAACAATTCAATTTGAAAATGGGCAGATACTTCTCCAAAGAGGACATACAGATAGACAATAAACATATGAAAAGATGCTGAACATCACTAATGCCAGAGAGATGCAAATGAAAACCACAATATTACTTTATACCTGTCAGAACGACTATCATCATTAAATCCACAAATGGCAAGTGTTGGTGAGGCAATGGACAAAAAGGAACTCTAATGTACTGTTGATGGGACTGCAGATTGGTGCAGCCCCTATGGATGTTCCTCGAAAAATTAAAAGTGGAAGTGCCTTTGACCCAGCAATTCCACTTCTGGGCTTTTATCCAAAGGAACCCAAAACACTAACTCCAAAGAGTATAGGCTCCCCTCTGTTCATTGGAGTGTTATTTACAACTGGAGGCCCGGCGCACAAAATTTGTGCATGGGTAGGGACCCTAGGCCTGGCCTGTGATCAAGGCCACCTTGCCATCAGCTGGCCCCACCGCCCTCCCCCCACTAACGTGCCACTTTCTGTTGCCCTCTCTGTGGGGGGGCGACTGGAGGGGAAATCAAGGCCCTGGCACTGTCCGCACCTGCTGCTACCCACCCCCAATTCCTGGTTCCCCATCTGGGCAATCAGGGCCTGTCTTGAGCATTTGCCCCTGGTGTTCAGTGTGCATCATAGCTGACTGGTCCTTCCCTGTCTGGTAGATTTGCCTATATATATATATGTGTGTGTGTGTGTGTGTGTGTGTGTGTGTGTGTGTGTGTGAGTGTGTATATATATATATATATATATATATATATATATATGGAGCCAGAATATGAAAGTAACCCAAGTGTCCATCAATGATGAGTAGATAAAAAAGCTGCAGTACCTACATGCAATGGAATGTTACCCAGCACCATTCTTGATTTATTCTTCTCCCATCCTCCCGAGACACGATACTTCAGGCTGCATTTGAAGGCCTGCATCCACTGTTTCTGCACCTCTTCTGAGTTCTCCTTTTAGCCAAGTGCTCCAGGGCCCCCTAATTAGTCAGCTGTTCTGCCCCTTTTTCCAATCAAATCTCCATTTCTTTATCTTGACTACTCAGTTGCATACTTCCTCATTGTCTGATCCATGTAATTCATGCTGATCTGTAAATGATCAAAATTAATAAGGACACAGGTAGATTTGAAAAGGTAAGCACATGAACACCAATGATTCTGTAACTGGCTCGATCCCTAGTAGGGAACGTGCAGGAGGCAGCAGGTCCATGATTCTCTCTCATCATTAATGTTTCAATCTCTCTCTCCCTCTCCCTTCCTCTCTGAAATCAATAAAAATATTTTTTTAAAAAGAAAGAAATAGGACATAGATCCTTCCCAATCCAAAAAAAAAAAAAAATGGTATTGTTGTAGACAGTTCAGAGGTTGTCTCTGCCATTGAAGTAATATCTTTAAAGTCTTTTCAGCTGCTATTTTGAGTAACCATAATATAAGTACACTAGGTATCATCTCTGTTAAATTCAAATACTATTTTCTGGAGCATGAGAAGCTGAAGTTTTCTGGCAATCTTTACTGTTATTTTGTTTTTTGATGTTTTTTTTTAATATATTTTATTGATATTTTTACAGAGAGGAGGAAGGGAGAGAGATAGAGAGCTAGAAACATCGATGAGAGAGAAACATCGACCAGTTGCTTCTTGCACACCTCCTACCAGGGATGTGCCCGCAACCAATGTATATGTCCTTGACCAGAATCGAACCTGGGACCTTTCAGTCCGCAGACCAACGCTCTACCACTGAGCCAAACCGGTTTCGGCTATTTTTTGATGTTTTAAGGATAGTTTATTAATTTTTAGAGAGAGGGGAAGGGAAAGAGAGAGAGAGAGAGAGAAACATTGATGTAAGAGCAAAACATTGATTGGCTGCCCCCTGCACGTGCCCTACTTGGGATCCAGCCTGCAAATCCAGGCATGTGTCCTTGACAGGACAACAAACTGACAACCTTCTAGGGCTTGGGGTGATGCCCAACCAACTGATGCACACCAGCAGGGCAACCCTTACTGTTTTTTGTTCGTTTTTTTTAATATTGGTTTTCTTTGCTGCAAGAGTAGTGGCAAATTAATTGATGTTGCTCCTTCTTTTGGCTCCAGGACGAAGAATCTTAGATGTGTTTCCTTTGAGTAAACTGACAAGGCTGTCTGGGAAGTGCTGCTTTACACATCAGAATGAGGAGGATGCTATTCTATTAAACATAAGAGCATCTCGCTATAAAGAGAAGTGTTTCATATACTTGTGATCTACCAAAGCGTGCAGGGAAGCTCTTAATAAGTAGTTCAGGTTGACCAGCCTCCAGGGGAAAGCTGACGCAGAGTGTATCTGTGGGAAGTAAAGGAAGACATGGGACAGAATAGTCAATGATGGGAGCGCAGGAGGAGTTGCTATGAAGTGACATCACAGGAGAGCAAATCCAGTCTAATGCTTGTGTTTACTCATAATCACCCGGCTTTGTATTATTACTGTGTTTTAAAAACTTGCCATCGTCGATTGTTTCTCTTTTTCTTAGCTCGTCTTCCATTCAAGTCCTAGATGTTTCTTAAAAATAGAGTCAAAGCCAATGTTTTCTATTAGACTAAAACAGTAGTGATGAGGACATATCTCTATTCCTCCCCTTTGCAAATCCTGTTAGGCATTGCCATTCCCATCCCAATTCAGATCAATTCTATTTCCTTTCAATCGTGCCTCAAAATGCCTCTTAACCTTCTAATGCCTGGAGGTATTTCTATGTCATTTCCAGATCTCTCAAATACATTTCTTGTGATTTTTTTTTCTTCTTCATTATGTTCTTAATACTTTACGAATAACACTCTGAATATATGAATGATGAACTCTGCTCTTTGTACAAGTTCCTACCTTGTTGCTTACATTATCAGAAGTTTTATCTTTGAAGTTTCAGAAAGCTCTGATTTCGTTTGAACAGAATGATCACTTAGAAACCATATCTGGTTTCCTTCAGACTGTCTCTCTCTCCTCAGGAAGCTCAGATCCCGGAGCTGGTGGGAGTTGGAGCCAAGGCCAGGAGCAGGGGGTGGCTGTGGACTCAGGGGAAAGGGAGATCTGTGTTTCAGGCTCAGGCAAAGGCCAGATCTGATTGGAAGGCTCTACAGCTCGGTGCAGGCCGGGCTGGGCTGGAGCAGCTCTCCATGGGAGCTTGACCCATCTCCTGAGGCGAGGCAGTGTGACCTGGTGTGTGTGGATGGAGGTGCCTCCGATGGATTATTGGAGACCAAGCTTAGGGTTGGGGACAAGAGAGAGTGTTTGTAGTACAGGCAACTTCTGGAACTATCATTTATGACTCAAGCGACCTAGTTGTGTAATAGTGGCGACCACTGTGCTCTTGGTGGCTAAACTTGGGGCCTGCATTGCTTTTGGAACAGACTCACATCCATTTTTCTGAAGAAAATTCTGGCCTTGTCAATAGATACTCCTATGGCCGAAGTCTGAGCAGAGATGAGACAGCCAGTCACTGAGGGACCACAGGACACCACAACAGTTGTTGAAACCTGAGATACAGGTGTCAAGAATTCATATTTGGTTTTCAGAGTGAAGAGGTCAAGTGTGGGGCTGGAAGGAAGGAAGAAACATGACCCCGGGAGAGGGTAGATAGAAAGGGTGATCTGAAACTAGATGCTCAGGCCACGGTCCTAAATGTGAACCAGGGTCAAAGCCCTGGCAACTCAGGAAACCACAGGAGGCCTCTCACCCTGCACAATAGAAATATAAGCATCACCTTATTTCTAATGCTTTCCTCATCGTCCTGAGGGGGTCACTCGCTCTTCTGTGAAATCACATTGTTCAAGCACGCCTCTCATTGCCAAGATCCTGTGGTATGGCAATTGTTTATACATTCCTCTTCCAGTTCTAATGTGTGAACTTGGTGCCAGAAACTAGCTCACCACCTGGCACATGCATGCTGTTGAATTGGCAAAGAGACCTTGAGAATCTCTTTATCTGTCTATAGAGAGAGCCTTGATATATTGGCTCATTCTGGAACATAGATAAGGATAAGTCACATTGCCCAGTCATATCCGTGGCTCTCCCTGCGTGCTCTAAATCTTCGCGTTGGTCGAGGGGCATAGGGATGTGTGGAGATACGTACCTGGAGCCAGAAGTGGCAGGTCTGTGCTTTGAGATAAGCATTCTGGTCAATGTTTGGGATACAAAATGAAGATGATGAAATCTCCCCTCCCCCTCGCAAGGCCTAAGGCTGAGCATAATAACCACTGTTTCTTACACATGACCTGGTGCTCATTGTTGCTAAGTGTTGTCCGTTTTTATGTAATATAACTCCTCACAACAAGCCCATCGGATTTGTTTTATCCATTTTACAAATAGGAAGTGTAGAAAAGTCAAGTAACTTTCCCCAGCATCATGCAGCTGGTAAGTAGGAGAGCATGGAGTCAAGTGTCTAAGCAAAAGGAAAGGGAAGAGCTCAGCGGTATGTGTCCCTATAAATGTACTCCATTCTGTGTGTCTGATGCTTCTCACCATGGCTCTGAGTGATGGTGTCTTTTTCTTGAGAACGACAGCAGTAAAGAGAGCGCTATTTAAGACATCCCTTCTACACTTCAGGCAAAGACATTATGCTTGCCAGAAATCTCATTTTCACATTCACTATTTATGCAAAGTGAGAAAGCAAAACTAGAATATGGATGAGGCCATGCAATCTAAAGTTCCTGAGCAGTGTAATGAAAGCTCGTTTTAAGTAAATAGGACTGAAAAAAAGATGTATTTTGTTAAAATCGTGAGTAGTTGGGGAAAAGAACAATAAGATCTAAAAATATTTTCTATTATGTTTGTGTTCAACGGCCTGTCTGTCTAGCTCCACCACTTTGAAGGTAGCTGAATTTGTGCATTGTAAATATCAGCTCTTATCCAATGTGTGGTTCAGCCCTAGCTGGTTTGGCTCAGTGGATAGAGCTTCGGCCCACATACTGAAGGGTCTCACGTTCAAGTCCAGTCAAGAGAATGTACTTTGGCTGCAGGCTCTATCCCCAGTCCTGGTTGGGGCATATGCAGGAGGCAACCAACTGATGTGTCTCTCTCACATCATTGTTTCTATCTGTGTGTCTCTCCCCCTTCCCTTCTACTCTCTTAAAAAAAAAAATCAATGGAAATATATTCTCGAGTGAGGATTAACAACAACAAAATGTGTGGTTCAGTTGTATTTGAAAAGAGAATCAACTATAAACTGTGTAATTCTTAGTTTTATTGTTTGTTCTTTGTTAAGAATAGTGGTGCATCCTTAATGTTTCTGATTGTGTCATATTTTAGGTTCTGCATCAGATTTATTATTTATTTTCATCCAGCTTTTCTTGTGGCTTCAGATACTAGTTTTCCCTGGTCTTACCACCCCTCTGCTCCAAAATGGATTATATATTTCTGTAATGATTCTATCTGTATTTCTACTCTCTATAATGGCAAGTGACAACACTTTAGGTAAGCTCTCCTTAAAAATTAGTAACTTGAATAAGTTGAGACTTTAAAATAGGTCACTAAATAGCCTTTTGAACTAAGAATATTACCAATAAGCAGGTCTCAGGCTAGAATAACATTAGGAATGACCTTGTAGTGACAGTGCTACTTATCCTTTTGAAATAAATGTCAGATAGACTGGGGTAGGATTAGCAAAGTAAAAACTGGAGCAAATTATTTTTGTAGAAAAAATCTATAGTGTTGATTTTTTTTTTCTTTTTTCATTTTTCTTTTATGGAATAGTCATTGGTACCTGAGGGTTTCATGGCAATTTTTTAAGGATTTGCAGGATATCAGCAGATATGTTTAGGATTTAATATTGTTCTGACATTTCTGATTGTTCTATGTATTAAGTATATGTGCTTGTGCTAAGGTTATTTTAAATTAAGCTTTTCTCTTTTCAAATTAAACTTTCATCCTGCCCTTTACATCTTGCCTTGGATACCCAGGCATAGCAGAGGGCAGAGGTGAGCTATATCAGGGGGAGAATAGGGAATTAACGGAGAGTTTGAGCTCCAGCTGTGATGCATTCCTGCATCTTGGTCCCAGGATGCCAAAGGGTGTGGATAACAGATACCACTATTTGGAATCCCACAGTGGAAAATCTACCTTATGCTGTGATCACCCTCTAGTGAAACATCATTTAACAAACTTCACTCACGAAACATACCTTCTCTAGGTTTTAGTGTGTTTCTCATAAATAAAAAGGGTCAGTCTAGGATGACCATATATTCAAGCAAAGCCTCCTAGTAAGTAAGTGATCCAAAGAAACAACAAGTAAGCAAAAAAAGAGAAACTAAGACAAAACAGAAAATAAAGTGAAATTTTATAAAATCTATATAGTTAGAGATATTTTGTATTCACAAAACAAGAACAAGAGATTTTAAAAGGGCATAAAAAGATAACAAGAAAGTGCCCTTAGAATTTTTTTATAATGAAATAATGGTTGAAATAAACTATCAAATATTAGGTAGAAAATTTCCCTAAAAGTAGAACAAAAATCCAACTATGTGGACAGTAGGAAAGAGGAGATTGTTAAAAAAAAATAGATAATCCATCCAGAAAATCAAGTATCTAGCTAACAGGAGTTTCAGAAAAATGAGTAATAGGAACAAAGAAGAGAAATTTATGGGAAGGAAATGTCAAGAAAATGTCCCATTACTGAAGAATCAGGTTCTCTAAATTGGAAAGAGCTAAAATAGACCCACTATAGTCAATGATAAAGAGATCCAAACTAAAGGATTATTGTGAAAAATTCAAAACATTGGAGATAAAGAAAATATTATGAAAGTTTAAAGTGGAAAACAACAACAACTAGATTCAATATACAAAGGACTGAGAATAAAAATGGTGTCAAATTCCTCAGCACCCATCAAGGAGTGATACATATTTATATAGCAAAAGATATATATAGCAAAAGGTGGAAATTTATTGAGAAACAAGCATAGAATCTCACATGGAGAGGGGGAAAGAGTCCCGGGGAAGGGTACTTTTTAGGGTACCAGGGTCGAGTGTACTTTTTAGGGTACCAGAGCCCAAGGAAAAAATCCAGTGAAGAGAGAGAGATTGAAGCCTAAGAAATCCTGGAGAAGGTAGGACAGAGAACTATAAGTAAAGACAAAAGGTAATTAGAAGGTGCAATAGTTTCTGTTTTCTTGGTGGTAACAGGGTATTGGGTCAGCCTTTAATTGTAAAGGGAGAGATTTAGCACCATCACTGGTCTAGAAAATGTTGATTACCAGAGAGGGATAAATGAATTATATATGTGGCAGGGAACATTCATCTGAGATTGTAAATCCTAAATTTGTAGTTTATTCATTCAGTGAATATTTATTTAATACCTACTGTGTATCTAGGTTAGGTGTTGAGGATACAGCAAAACAAGTAGACACATTTCCAATTCTCATGAAATTTATAGCCTCGCACAGTAAACAAACATCAAAATTATTACACAAGAAAAAAGAATTACCTAAGAAACAGTATAAACTGGTTCGATGTAGGGGAAGAGAAAGAAGAAAAACTATTACACAAGTTGTATTTCAAATATAATTCCGAGAAAGACTTTGCAAGAGTCATAATAGAAAGGACTTCTTAGAAAAGGTGGTACTAAGGTACAATAGGAAGGAAGAGAAGGATTGGGGGTGGGTAAGGAGCCTGAGAAGGGAGAGAGTAGCTGTCCAGCCAGGTGGATGGCTGAGCAAGAGCTCTCAGGTAAGAAGTTGCTTGGGAGCAGAACTGCCAAGAGTGTGTCTAGGATTCATCTAGTCGGGTCTTACACGTCAGCTTAGGGCACTGCAAGAATTACCATTTTCTGAGTCATGATAGGAACAAGTGTGGGAAGCCCTGTATTAGGTGGATGGATGCTAAAAGGTTTCCATCTGAATCGATAACAAGATGCCTGCAGTAGATGACACCTGGATGACACCTTCATCTGGCCCTTCGCGTGCACCAAGTTCGGCACATCCCAAGATGATGTTATGTCTCCTATGTTTACAGTCATGGAACGAATTCCTTTATTTAGTTGATATGTGTTTGATAAAATGAAGCTACATTTAACCTGCCCTCATTGTATAAATACCACAAATCAGCACGCAGAGGGTG
The DNA here is from genome assembly GCF_014108245.1 of Pipistrellus kuhlii. Classification (NCBI taxonomy): domain Eukaryota; kingdom Metazoa; phylum Chordata; class Mammalia; order Chiroptera; family Vespertilionidae; genus Pipistrellus; species Pipistrellus kuhlii. Next base: position 6,836,753 of record NW_023425405.1, read on the forward strand.
TGTGAAATGAAAGCTTATCTTGGGATTGCTCACAGGGAGAGTGAGATAGTGCCTTAGGCAGCAGGTATGGGAGAGTTTTCTTTCATGCTTTTTATATTGACTACCATCAGTAGACTAGAAAAAGATGGAGTGGAATTTCAAATTATGTCATATCCAACAAAAGGAGTTCTCAACTTATTTACACAAATTAATAACATAATTCAGCAAGTCACTCAAAAAGTTCAGGCAAAAAATAATCCAAGTTAGTTGCCGGGGAAAAAGTGGAATTGTTGCCTGGAATTAGCCAGCTGCACGGACTATATTTCTTAAATTGCCTACTTATCCTCTTCATTTCTGTATATACAATAGTTCCCATTTAAGAGAAGCAAACACTTAGCATTGCTTTTCTTAGCTATGCATTGTTACAACTCCGAAATCATGTATTTCACACTATCTTACATCGTTGGTTTCTGATTGCTTGATGTTGTCTGGATTTTTAAAGCATTCCATTTTTATTTCTGTAGAAAATTTTTTTTTAGCATGATAGAAATTGTTGGGAGTGATCTGTATTATTACTAACAAGGGTGCCTGTTAAGGTCCTAAGTAAATTCCTGCAAAGGAGAGATTCCACGGCTGTCTCTTCTTACACTCAGATGTGAACTTGTGGTGGTCTCCAGTCTGAACGGCCTGGGAGAGTGTGTCCATGGCAATCTGCTGGCTGTGTATCGGAAGCTGCAGCAGCACTCAGCCATGAAAAGGATCAATTGTTTTTGTGAAAAATCCTCGAGGCATGCCTTGAATTCCAAGACACAAGTTCATTAAAATTGTGAAGCATCTATGAATCTTTTCTTTTCATCATGAGATGTTCCTGATGGCCAGTTGTCTTTTAAAGATCAAAATGAAAAGCATGATTGTTGAAGACCATGGAATACAATTCCTGCTGCCTTTTCTTCTTAAAGACTTTGTACTGAATGCTTGCTATACCTACCTGACTACAGGCGTGACCATGATGTGAGGTTTATAACTTTCTGCTCATTTGTTCACTCCTGTGCCAGGCTCCCTGCTGGGTTTGCAGACGAAAACATCCCAGGGGTTCTTGTTATATCCAAAAGCACTGCTAGGCTTCCCATAAATCATCTGGTGGACTGGGCATTGACGACATTATATTGTTACCAGGGGATTAAACTGCCTTGTAGCTGGAGGGAGTGAGATGGAGGTTCTCGGGGTGCCGCTGAAATAAGAATGTTCAGAAGCCCCCACGGGAGGAGGGGATGTGGGAAAAGGCTTTATTTGTGTGAACTTGCATTTCTCAGGTTCCAAAGACCTGGAAAGGGGGCAGCTGGGGTTCCAGCAGCCAGAAACAACGCCAGGGTCCAGAACTTCCACCTCATGTTAAGCAGGTGCGGTTCAGCATTCAGGCCAGATTCAAGTGCCTGAGTCCATTTGTGGTGCCCCACATGGCCCTGTGCTCTGTGGGTGCAGGGGAGCCCAAGCTCCCTGCCGCGGGAGGGCCCAGTGTGCCAAAGAGGGAGAAGAGAGGGGACTTCCTTTGTTTGGAAGTTTAATATTCCAATTGCAGTGACCACGCCCCTCCCGGCCACTAACTGGCTCTCAGGTGTGATTGAAGGGCAGACAGGTAGGTACCTTCCCAAGTCACCCGCACCTCACTGGGCATGCATCTAACTGCCTTTGTCTAGTCCCTCCCCCCACTGATCAGCAGGGAACAGACTTGGAGAGTGTGAAATGCAGCTTTTTGGCAAAGCTGTGTAAATGGCACGCCTATATCATCGGGCCTTCCCTTTTCTCCTTTCCTGTTCAACAATAAGCAGGTTATTACAAATGGCATCGTTACGAGAGGCTGATCACATTGCATTACTTCTAGGTGGATGTCCCAGGGAGATGGGGTGGTCTTTCTCCCTGTGAGGAGAGATGAATGAAGAAGGCCCATAGGGTGTCACCATGTCCTGCATACACACTCCTGTGGCTGACAGGGGCTCTGCGGGAGATGGGAAAGCGTGTCAGGGCGATGGTGTTACCACCCCAAATCACCAGATGCTTCCCGAACTGGAGGGAGCAGTGAGCCTCTGGCCCGGTAATAACTAGGGAATGAGTGCAAGGCACCTGGCAGGGGTCTTGGGAAATGCAGACTGCTTGGCCTACTCATGCCCTTTGCTCTGATACCCAAGAGGCTTCTGGGAATCCTTCCTCAATCCTTTCTTTCACTGAAATATTAAATGAAGTGAAACATTTCGGATAGCTGGAGGTATATAGATGTCATTTAAAATGGAAGGAGCTGACAGTTTCTGTAAGCTGTTTCTTCTGAAGTTTAAGAAAAAGGTAGTTAATTTGTATTTCAGTAGTCACTGTATTCTAAGTTTGCCAGAGAACTTGAATGGCATGTTAAAGAACTTTAGACATCATTTGTGAACAACTCGAAGATAATCTTTTTATTTACTAGTAAGTGGCGTGTCCCTCATGCATATAGTTTAGTAGGCACTAACTGTTAAATGAATTCTTAGTGAACATTCCATTTGGCACTGTTGTGATGGAATTGGAAAAATGTTGAAGTAACTAAAATATATCCGTTAAAGCCCCAAATATTTACTTTAAAATCTCCCCAGTTTATGATGAAAACCATTTTTCTACAATGTAAATAGTTTTTTCTACTTTGTTAAAAATATGTTTAATATAATCTAACTTCTTAAGTGACATCTCACATCAGTATTCTCATCTATATCATATATATATGTATGTATATGTATATATGTATGTATGTATATGTATATATATAAAAGCCTAAGCAACTGTTACAACTGGAATAGCTAGTTGAACAATAACTATGACACGCACTGACCACTAGGGGGCAGACACTCAATGCTCTCCCACAGCCAGCCTCCTGTGGCCCCACCCCCTTCAGCTGGCCAGCCAACCTCCTGTGATCCTCTCCCCAGCCAGCCGGCCCCCCAATAGATTTCGATCACCAGTCAGGCTGAAGGAGCCCACCATCCATGCACAAATTTGTGTACTGGGCCTCTAGTCTATAATAATTCTTTAAGATGCTATTGAAGAATGAGGCCTATTTTCACATCATTAAATGGCTCATTACTGTTTTTGAGGTTATTTTTTTTCTGATTTTTAATGGTTGTTTGGTCAATTTACTCCACTATCCATTGTCACTTTTAGATACTATTGGAATTTCTTTATTCAGATTTTTCTCCTTTGTGTTAGCATTTGTGATTTTTAACTTTCTCTGGATTCATGATAGTTATATATATATTGAAGATGTAAAATCTAAACTCTGGATAATATAAGAAGAATTCTTATGTATGAATTTGTTTTGAAGTTACTTCTGTTAACCATTCAGCTTTTTAAATTAATTTATTTCAGTTTAATTAAATTAAAATTTATTATTGATTGCTTACTCCTGTGGATCTCTTCAATTACATTAATTTTGTTATTGAGTAAATCTGACTATAAAAATATCTTTGAAAATATAGATTTCTCCTTGAAGTGAATTCAGTGAACATTCCTGATAGTATTTTTATGTAAAATGACTTGTCAGATGCCAGTTGTTTGCAAATTAACTTTTTTGTTTTGCAAAGAAGTTAATGAATCAGTGAAATTGATGAATTTAAAAAAATAGCAGGATGAACTCTAAATGTAAAATAAATATATAGATACATATATATACACATATATGTTCATATATGTGTGTGTGAGTATATATACTCACACATATACATATATATGCACATATCTATCTATATATCTATCTATCATCTATCTATCTATCTATCTATCTATCTATCTACATACACTAGAGGCCCGGTGCATGAAATTTGTTTGGGGGGTGGGGAGGGTATCCCCCAGCCCAGCTTGCATCCTCTCCAATCTGGGATCCCTCTCACAATCCAGAACTGCTGACTCCCAACTGCTCACCTGCCTGCCTGCCCTTCTGATTGCCCAAAACTTCTTCTGCCTATCAGCCTGATCACCCACTAACCACTCCCCTGACAGCCTGATTGATGCCTAACTGCCCTCCCCTGCAGGCCTATTGCTCCCTTCCCTATAGGCCTGGTCACCCCTAACTGCCCTCCCCTGCAGATCTTGTCCCTCCCAACTTCCCTTCCCTGCTGGCCATCTTGTGTGGTGGCCATCTTTGACCACATGGGGGCAGTCATCTTGTGTGTTGGAGTGATGGTCAATCTGCATATTACTCTTTTATTAGATAGGTTAGAGGCCTGGTGCACAGGTGGGGGCCGGTTGGTTTGCCCTGAAGGGTGTCCGGGATCAGGGTGGGAGTTCCCTTGGGGCGTGGAGTGGCTTGAGTGAGGGGCCTGTAGTGGTTTGCAGGCCAGCCACACACCCCGGTGAGCCAAGTATAGGCCAGTGCTGGCTGGAAGCAGGTATCTGGGATTTATTTATCTTCTATAATTGAAACTTTGTAGCCTTGAGCAGAGGGCAGGGCAGGCCAGGGCAGGAAGGAAGCTTGGCTTCCTTTTCCCCCAGCCTCCTGCTTTTTCCAGATCTGTGGCTGCTGCCATATTTTAGGTTAATTTGCATACTGGCTCCTGATTGGTTGGTGGGTGTGGCCTGAGGGTGAAGCGAAGGTATGGTCAATTTGCATGTTTCTCTTTTATTAGATAGGATATATATTCTATAGATATGGGGTTTGAGACTTAAAGACAAACCCCGACTGGCCCACAGAGATAGGAAGCAATATGTTAAACAATAGGATTGAGTAATATTTCACATAGAACATAAAAGAAAGGATAGAGAAAACTCCTGCTGTAGCAGTACATGAAATAACCTTTGTTCTTTAAGATAAGGTGAAAATAAGGTTTCATTTACTTCCCAGATGAAAACATTATTGCTATGTTAATAGGTTGTCTTATCCTTTATAAACACATGCAGATGAATTAATGAATTGGATCCCAAACCACCTCACCAGCATAGGAGGGCCTTATGCTGCAGGCAGAGGAACTGAGCTCTAAGGTGGGCAAATGTCTTCCAAAGCCCACAGCTGGGACATTTAAAGCCAGATGTAACATTCATAGTTCTTCTGGCCCCCTGGCTGGCTCCAGCCCCTTTCCATTGGGGTTCATAGCCTTTCAAAGTTTCACAAATGAAAAATCGCTTTCACTTTTGGGAGGCGCCCTTGACTGGAGAAGTGGGACCATCGCAGCAGGTGAGTGCTGTCAGCTAGGGAACACAAATTCAAAGTCTCCAATGAGATGTTAGTGCTAAATATAAACACACAAGGGCACTTAATGTTTAGGCTTGCTTTTTCTTTTTCTTTTTTTTTAAAGAAAACTTTTCAAATGCTTTTTATTACATTCTCCAAAAGTAGTTGAAAGAAATCTACTTTTATGAAGGATCTATTTATACCATTCATCTTCTTTTCTGATTCCACATTTCACTTGCCTTTTCTTCCTATAATCTATATTCAGTGTGAATAAAATTTACATTTAGAGAGTAAATACAGTATGGGAGAAAATTATTGTTTTTAATCGAAAGGTTGCTATTTCTATGTTTAAAGGCGAACTTGAACTGGTAATTGTAGCTTTTCTTTTAAATCGTATTTTCTGTTCAGTCATCCCACTATTTTTTATTTTAAAACTGAAGACATCAACAAAATAGCATTCACTTCAGTATAAAATAGATATTGTGCAAATTTTATTTCCCAGGTTAAATCAATGTGTCTTTGACTAGATGTATAATAGATTATCAGTTATTTGCCACCAAAAATGAAAATTAGGATAAAGACATAAACTTCAAAAAAGCATAAAGTCATTTAGATGTTTAAAAATATATTAATGAAAACATAAATTATATATCAATATCTTAAGTATTTATGATCCTATGTCTAAAACCCTCATGTGCAAATTGACTGAAGAGCCGAACGACAGGTCACTATGATGCTCACTGACCACCAGGGGCAGAGACTCAATGCTGGAGCTGCCCCCTGGTGGTCAGTGCACTCCCCAAAAGGGGAGCACTGCTCAGCCGGAAGCCGGGCTCATTGCTGGCTAGTGCAGCTGCAGTGGTGGAAGCCTCTCCTGCCTCCACTGCAGGAGGGCAGTAAGGAGCAAGGGGTCCCGGACTGAGAGAGCCCCAGACTGCGAGAGGAATGTCTGACTGCAGGCTTAGGCCCGATCCCCAGGGGTAGTGAGCCTAGCCTGGTAGGTGGACATCCCCCAAGGGATCCCAGACTGCGAGAGGGCACTGGCTGGGCTGAGGGACCCCCCTCCAGTGCAGGAATGCTGTGCACTGGGCCTCTAGTATATATAATATCAAATATCTAGTATATATAATATCAAATATAAATAATTTTAAGGACTAAGTCCCTTCATAAAAAAACAATTTTCTTTTTTTCTTTAAGGTACAAAGATACTACCCTGTGGGGGGTTTTTTTTAATCCTCACCCAAGGATATGTTTTTATTGATTTTTAGAGAGAAAGGAAGGGAGAGAGTGAGAAACATGTAAGTGAGAGAGAAATATCAATAGGCTGCCTCTCATACTCATCTTGACTGAGAATGGAACCTGCAGCTTTTTGGTGTATGGGACAAGGCTCCAACCAACTGAGCCGCCCGGCCCAGGCAGAGATGCTACCCTTGTGTGTTGTAAAATGTTCTTTTTCATTTCACCCTCTCCATTACCACGTCAGACACTGCAGGAGTATGCTAATTGTCTGGAGGTGCCCCAGTGGCCCAGTAACTCCAGGGCAAAATACCAGCAGAGTCCTGGTTGCAATCCAGGTTGAAAACACTGCATTAACTTGTTTAGTCTCTCAGCATCATCACAAACAGTAAACCTGGAGAGAAAATGTGTTTAATCAAGCTGAGTTAAGTATTCCAAAATAAATAATACCTAACTCCTGGCCAACCATTTGTGATTGTGTGTAAAAAGTAACTAAAGAACTATATTCTCCAAGGCTATTAATTATCTACAGAACGGGAATGCTTTTTAGATATTGATCCTCTGAGTGCAATAAACCTGGGTTATTTAGGCAACCTAACATCTGTCACTGCACACAGCTTTCAAGTTTCAGGAAAAACAGTGGGCCACTAAGTCAAGACAGGTCACCAGTGCAAGACTTGAAGACAAGTGTGTCGTGACTGATGATTGAATGGACTCCTCTTTTCTTAGAGTGGACTTGGGTGGTTCAGAGAGCGAATGTCATGGAGACACCAAGTTCCGTGGGGTGTACACATGTCTACACAAGAAAGATGAGTGCAGGGGGAAGCTTTTCAATTTTATTGATTTTTACACAGAGAGGAATTGAGAGGGATAGAGAGTTAGAAACGTCAATGAGAGAGATACATCGACCAGCTGCCTTTTGCACCCCCCCCACTGGGGATGTGCCCGCAACCAAGGTACGTGCCCTTGACTGGAATCGAACCAGGGACCTTTCCGTCCGCAGGCCGACGCTCTATCAATTGAGCCAAACCGGTTTTGGAAGGGGGAAGCTTTTCAAAGAGCAGTAACTTGGTGGGAGAGTAAGAAGGTGAAACACAAAAATGAATCTTCTATTCCAACAGAACATTCCTACATCGTCCCAATCAATGGAGCCAATAGGATTTGAGCAGTTTCCACTCACATCAAATGCATTAACAGACCAAAAATAAGTTGATGAGTGGTATTTATCATTTGAAAGTTTAATGGCTCGTTGTTCTTGTGAGAGGTTTGTATTCCCCATGTCCACAGTTACCTTTAAGACTAAAGGATACTTTAGTCTAAAAGTCAGACAACAGTAAACAAATGTGACTGAATAGAATATGCTCTGCCATGATCTAAATATATTATTTTGGGGACTTTTGCTTCACTTGTAAAAGAAAAAACTAAACACTTAGAAAACAAATTCAGGAAATGAGTTGATATGAGCCTTTTTTTTATTTTACAAGAGAAAGATCAGATAAGGCTTCATAGAGAGTATAGTGTTGACAATTATTATTTACTGATGGTGGTGTTGGTGGGTATATTACTTTTTGATTGCCATTTTAAAAATTTATCATTATTTTAGAGAGAGGAAGAGAGAGAGGTGGGGGGGGGGAGAGAAAGAAAGAGAGGAGAAACATCTATTGTTTGCCTTCCATAACCACCCCGACTGGGAACTGAGCCCACAACCCAGTCATGTGCTCTGACTGGAAATCAAACCAGAAACCTATTGCTGCACAGGATGACACTCAGCCAGGGCACTATGTAAGCCATTTTTAGGAATCTCAAAATGGCTTAATATATGCCCTATCATTTGTTACAGCATCCTTATCAGTAAACAGGAGATAACAGGAGTTTTATAATTATTTATAAACAGGAGTTTTATAATTATCAAAATGCCACCAAAGACATGTCACTTCTCCAAGGTCACCACTCAGAGGGAGGGTCTATATTTCTGACTCTAAAGATTCCTGAAAGAGGTATAAAATATTGATATGTCTATAATTTAAATTAGGCAGATCTACCAGGCTTACTCTGATTTCTGTTTGAAATATTGCCCAAGCCCATGGAGGTGTAATGAGCAGTAATATCTGGCTTATTAAGCTTATAAAAATTATAAAATAACAGATACTCAAAAATTATTAACAGCTATTGAAAAATGCCCTGACTGTTGTGGGTCAGTTGGTTGGACCATCATCTGCACACTGAAAGTTTGCTGGTTCAATTCTGGTCAGGGCAAAAACCTAGGTTGCGAGTTCAAGTTCAGTCGTCCTGGGTCAGAGTGAATAGGGGAGGCAACCAACTGATGTTTTTCTCTCATAGCCATGTTTCTCTCTCTTAAAAATAAAATAAAATAAAATAAAATAAAATAAAATAAAATAAAATAATCTATTAAAAATTATCAGCCTCTTTATTACAATGACTATGCTTATGAATAAAAGCTTTTTTGCTAGACTGTTAAAAAAAATAAAATCTAAATGAAACGTGATAAAAATGAATTTTCAGTCACCACATTGGAAAGTCAAGAAAATGGTTCTGCCTTGTCCAGGCATAATAATGAATCAGTCAAAACACCAGCAGCTGTTTTAACATACAATCCACCTATAACCTATTTCATAACAGGCTGCCAACTCATAAAGTTGCCAGATTTTCCTGCTTAATAGATAGATATGTACATATGGGTCTAATTTTGTCTCGGCAAAAAGTACTTGTTTTAGAAGACACAAAGTGAAATAAAATTTTTAAAAAAGTTTACCCCAAAATAGGTGACTTAATCAATCCAGTCATCATAGCTAATTAGATGTTCTGAGAGTTTGCTACATTCCTATTTTGCTATGGCTCTTGTTTTTAATTTTCTTGGTCGTTGAAATGTTCAGATTGCCTAACATGTGCAGGCTTGGTTATGATTTTCTAAACTTAGCTGTAAAATATTGTTAATGCTACTGTATGCAGTCTCTTGTGAATAAAGATAAGCTGTTACTGTAAAATCTAAAATAAGAAAGGAAAATGGGTTTCAAATTTTTCTTTACCCAGTCTTCAAGACTGGTTTGGCTCATTGGATAGAGCGTTAGCCTGTGGACTAAAGGGTCTAAGGGTCCCGAGTTTGATTCCTGGTCAAGGGCACATGTCCAAATTGGAGATCGATCCCCAGTAGGGGACATGTGAGAGCCAGCCAATCAATGATTTTTTCTTATAATTGATGTTTCTATCTCTCTCCCTCTCCCTTTCTCTCTGAAATCAATAAAAATATATTAAAAATAAACAAAACTTAAATTTGTCTCTATCCTATTTGGCTTTAGAATTAGAGATACTGTTTCAGAAATGCATATACATTTTACTTTTTTTCATTTTACATTTTTAAATATTTAACTAATACAAACGTAAAATACACTGAACACTTAAAAACATATTAAAAATAAAAATCACATAGAAACTTATTTTCTGAATATAGGTAATATAAAATTTTTACCATCACTGTTGATAAGGTTTTATATCATGTGCATTTCTCCAAATCAATAAATACATTATTTCATATTATGAACATTACATCATTTCTTTAAACTTCCCCTCACTTATTGTACATTAATTTATTTTCCAACTGGTCACTGTTACTTTCAGTGTTGTGAACATCATGGAACATGGCCCTTTGTTCTTATCTCTGTTAATCTTTTAAAATATTCTCCTTGAAATGGAATTACTGTCTCACAGGATATGAAGATTCTTATGAATCTTGATGACTCTTGCCAGCTTACTTTTCAGAAAATTTATAATTGTTCATACTTCCACTTGTCTATTAAGAAACATATCAAGATAATTTGGGTGTCACTGAATATTTATAATAATAATAATAATAAACTTTTGACAGAAATGCTATCTTAGCATTATTTTAATTTTTGTTTCTTTGATACCCAATAAAATCTAAAAGTTCTCTCTAGGTTTATTAGTTATATTTTCATTTTACAAACTTGTCTGTTCATATATTTGCCTTTATTTATTTATTTATTTATTTAATATATTTTATTGATTTTCCACAGAGAGGAAGGGAGAGGGATAGAAAGCTAGAAACATCGATGAGAGAGAAACATCAATCAGCTGCCTCCTGCACACCCCCCACCGGGATGTGCCCGCAACCAATGTACATGCCCTTGACCAGAATTGAACCTGGGACCCTTCAGTCCACAGACCGACGCCCTATCCACTGAGCCAAACTGGTTTCAGCTATTTGCCTTTATTGATTTGTAAGAATTTATATGTTTGGAATATATTGTCACATTTGTTGAGTGCATTTTAGCAATAACCAATAGTTTAACATTTGTAATTTGCATTTTACTAAGCATTTTTCTTCAAGTTTTGAATGTTATGGAGTCAGTACTATATTCTTATTATATCTTTTGTTTGTGTGTACAAAGGTCTTCCCCATCTTAATATAGATTAAATACTTACTTGTATTTTTCCTATAGTTTTTGTGAATTCTTTTTTAATCAGTCCTTAATACACTTGGCTTTTATTTTTGTTATTTTTTATTTTTAATCTTTACCCAAGGATAGGTTTCCATTGAAGCCAGGAGAAGGAAGGCCTATTCTTCCAAGAATATTGTGCAATGGGCCTCTAGTAATAGTATATTAATACATAACACAAATGTGATAGTACATTATATTTGTGTATTGGTGACTTCCATGTTTTCTCTTCACATTCATATGCTTTTTCTTCTACAGATTTGATTCTCTTCCCACTTTTAGCATTATTTTTAGCTCTAGAAAGGAAGGGAGAAAGAAAGAGAAAGAGAAACATCAATCAGTTGTTTCCCGTACATGCCTGAAAGATTCCCGTACATGTGGGTCAAACCCACAACCTAGGCATGTTGACTGGGAATCGAACCTGCAACCTTTTGGTGTACAGGACTATGCTCCAAACAACTAAGCCACCTGGCCAGGACCACATGGATTTTATTTTGATATATGTAAAGTGTGACTTAACTGCCTTTCCAAATAGCAGTGTCCCCAAATTTGTTGAACTTTCATATTTTCCTTATTTGACTGTGATGTTTCCTTTATCATGGATTATATTAGTATCTATTCTAAGTCCAATTTTAGTGCTATATGCTTTGTTATATTGATCTGCCTATCAATTTATCTCTTAGTGATTGCTTAACCAAACCCCGCATTATTTCACTCTTTTTCTTAACTGTGTTATTAATTGTTATTTTTCATTTAATTTCTACTGAACTTTAGAATAACTTTGCTGATTAAAAACACTCCATTGAGATTTGATCTATTTATTGATATGGAAAGAACTTATATCTTTCCCAAATCGTGTTTCTATTTAAGAATGTCATATTCTCCTTATTTATTTATGTTTTCTTTTGTGTTAATAACAGGTCAGATCTTTATTTAGGAAATGTCTTCATATTTTATGCTTTTCATGGTAAATGTAAATAGAATCCCTTTGTATCTTTGGGAATTTTTGGTGTGCTGAGTGATCCTGACCATGGAGAGACACAGATATTCTTGCTCTACTCCTGATTTCACATGGACATAAGACTGAACAGCAGAAACATCATTTAGACTGCTGAATAATCACGCACTTTCATTTAGATATCAATATAATTGTACATAATAGAATCTTATCTAATAAAGGAGAACCATGCAAATTATCCATCACTCCACTATGCCCACAGCCAATCAGAGTGAGTATGCAAATTAACCCAACAAAGATGGAGGTTAATTTGCATATGCAGGCTCAGAGCAGTGTGAAGCCTGTTTTGAAGGGAAGGAGGTGGTGGAGGGAGCTACTGGAGTGGTGCTCCAGACAGAAGGACTTGCTGGCTCTGGGTGGCCAGGGAACAGGGATGTGCTGGCTCCCAGGCGGCTGGGAGTGAAGCCAGGGGAAGGAAGGCCTATTCTTCCAAGAATATTGTGCAATGGGCCTCTAGTAATAGTATATTAATACATAACACAAATGTGATAGTACATTATATTTGTGTATTGGTGAATTCCATGTTTTCTCTTCACATTCATATGCTTTTTCTTCTACAGATTTGATTCTCTTCCCACTTTTAGCATTATTTTTAGCTCCTTCTTCCTACAACTATTTTCACACATGTTATTTCTATCTTTGATCCCATCACCATTATTTCATCACCAATTGTGTTTTTCTCTTATAGTGGGATAATTTCACTGTTAGTTGTTGTCATAAACCTAGGTAGCTGTGATAATTATAGCCCTGTACAATAGCAATGAGTTTGTGCCATTTTAGTGTTTCCTTGGTGAAGTAGAACACAGCTGACAGGGAAAATAAAAAGTGTTGCTTTACTCTCCTTCAGACTTTATTTTATACATGAAGCTCAAACTAGCTTAATGGAAACTTTCATCACCTACATAATTTAAGTCCAAGGAATAAATTTCCCAAAGTTAAATCAACTTTTCATTTTAGTATTCAGAATGTAGAGATGGTTTTAATGGAACAGTTATGAGGCTATAAAACCCTACTTATTAACTTGAGAATATATCAGTGATTTATTATGATGAAAAAAAACACACCAAAAAACAACAAGTCACGAAATAATGAAGTAGTGTAATTCAATTTACATAAATTATAAATTCATTACATAGATATAGTAAAACATGCACAAAATTATACTGGTTGTCTGTAAGAGATGGAATTATAAGTGATTTTTAAAATTATTTTTCTTATCTTTATTTTCCTAACTTCTTTGAAACAGGCATGTGTTATTGTTCATGTAATACAGATTAAAATTATTCATATGTTTTTGACAGAAAAGGCCTCAACTTTAAGGATACAAACAAATCACAGTAGGTTAAACCCACACATCTAAGGAGTGTAAGAAAATACACTGGTTACTTTTTCAAGAAAAGCTTGTGAATATTTTGAGCTTTTATTGAAAATTTTTCAGTAAGTTTGGTAGATAAATTGCCAATATACAAATCCTTTTTAGGGAGGCACACACAGTACTCAGTGTCTAGGGAACAGTAAAATCTAATTGCTCACCTCCAAACCTGTCCTTAGTCCTATGAGAAATGTGTATTTAATTAGGTAACTATCAAAATAAGCATATGGAAGAAATAGCTCCCTTTGTGCTCTTATTTAATTATCTTTTATATCTCTTACATTTAATCTTTCTATCTCTCTGGATAATTTTCTCATTTTCAGTGTAGTGTCTCAAGGATATATTTTTTTCATCTTTTTAACCTTTAAATGAAGAGGTCATCTGGACTTTAGTAATTCACCTCTTTGCAGAATTCTTTGTTGTTATCAATATGAATTAAGTACCTTCTTATTTGGCATTAAGTTGTAAATTTAAGTTTTAAGACTGTAAGCAGTACATTAATTTTTAAATCTTTACAGAGAAGAAAATAACCAATGGAATTATTCTTACTAACACTGAAAGGTAGCTGAAATTAGGAAACAAATGATTTTTGGAAAAATTTATATGTAAATATATAATTTTTCAGAGGAGTACTTTTTTAGGAAGTTTTATTACATCTGAAGAATAAACAGGAAGTATTATGTTTGAACTGTAACAGTATTCTAAACAAGCCTATTACCTGAATTATCATAATTAAGTAAATTATGTTTCACAAATATCTTTGCACATATACTGGATGAGTTTATAATCCTGATGGGTAAAGGCAGGCTATATGATAACACAATTTGATAGCAATATTGAATGACAGGAAAATCTGGAGAAAATCTGCCCTGTATGATATTATAGACTCTCTACTATATCATGGGCAGATTTAATTTTATTTGGAAAGTTGCCTTAGTTATCTAATCAGGATTTTGGTTTAGATCACTTGGATCATAAACTCAGCTTTCTTATCAAACAAAGATATTATAATAGAACTAGAAGCCCATTGCATGAAGATTCGTGCAAGAATAGGCCTTTCTTCCCCTGGCTTCACTCCCGGCTGCCCAGGAGCCTTTGCAAGTCTTTGCTCCCAGCCTGAGCACTGCTCCTGTAGCTCCCTCAGCCCCCCTCTCCAGCCCTTCTCCTCATAGCAGATGACCTGCCCCATCCGGCCACTCTGCAGCACCTCCACATGCAAATTAACCTTCCATCTTTGTTGGGTTAATTTGCATACTCACTCCTTTTTGGATGATGGGTGCCATAGAGGTGTGATCAATTTGCATATTTCTCTTTTATTAGTGTAGATACTGACAAAATAAAGGACTTTCAAAGCTAGGTGATGTGTTCACAGGTGTTCTTTAATCAAAAGCTAATTCTCTTCTTAAAGGAACTCTTATTTCTGATTTTTTTTTTTTTCTTTTCTGAGAGGGGACTTCTATTATTTTGTTTCTGGTAATAGATGGGTAATGACAGCTATAGCGATCACCCTTTTTTATCACTGCCGCTTCAGTCTAATGGGTGTCTGACGGCCACATTATTTATTGGGTGATAATTGTTCCGATGACATTAAATTGTAGTCAGGGGTTTCCAGGTCTTCCTTCAAGCAGATACTAGCCATCTAAATTTTTTACCCACCCACCCCCAACCTCTTTCACTTCAATTAGAAATATTTATTGCATTATTATCCAATCTTATTTATCCATTTATTTATTTTACTAAATATTTTTCATTGAATTTAGGGAGAGAGGAAAGGGAGAGACATAGAGAGATAGAAGCATTGATGAGAGAAAAACATCAATTGGCTGCCTCTTGCACACCCTCTACTGTGGATCGAGCCCTAAACCTTGGTGTGGGCCCTGCCCAGGAATCTAACTGGTGACCTCCTGGTTCATGGGTGGATGGTCAGCCCCTGAGCCACACCAGCCAGACTACAAACTCTTCTGTAATATTTTCCTTTAAAATATGCACAGTATATGAAATATATGAATACTTTCCAGTTAACTCAGCAGACTATCTCCTTCCTGTTTTTAAAAGAAATGTAGGTAAGAGGAGAGAGTTGGATGACAAAAAGTATGAACATTGAAGTGACTTTTGTATCACGGTGAGTTGTCACCAAGAATAAGTTCCTAGTGACCTATGCAGACCCTATATGAGGGCCCAACTGGCCTATTAAACCTTTGGTTTCAGCATCTGCCACTGCTTGGTGCTCATGCCTTTTCCTCTATCTGAACCTGTCAATGCCTGTCTCTCAGTCTCCTTGTCAGTCTTAAGGGCTTTAAAGATTCATTTTTAATTTTATTTCTTCTCTGCCTTTCCAGATGTCCCTCCTCTGAAGTTCCTTAGTGATTTTCTTTCAAAGGATGTGAAATTTGTTAGTATCATCTCCTTTGGCAAAGTCCACTAGAGAAATTTAGTTTTAGAATCTTAAACTTCAAACTTGTATCTGTGGTTATTTCCCACCAAAAGCTGAATTTCTTCTCCTTGTCATAATATCTGGCTACTTTATAGTATTAAAGAGTGTGTGTGTGTGTGTGTGTTTTGTCAGAGCACTGCTGCTAGTTTATGTACTTGTATACAAACCATAAGTAGAATATATGTTAACCAACAAGAAGCAGAGACTTTAAGTTAAGGGCAAAATCAGAGGCATTTTTGTAATTTGAAATATTTATAATGATATTTTAATAGGAAATGAGCACTCTAATTTTGTTGTTTTAAAAACTTGAGCAAGGGCAAGTATAGCAGTAGGGTGGGGAGGGGCAAAAAATGAAAAAAAAAAAACTTTAGCAAAAAAAAATGCTAATTTTACCTATACTTTTCATACACATATTTTTCTTTATATTCTTTGAATATAATATATGTGTGTATATATAATATAACATAAATGTATATATATGTGTGTATACACACACATATATACACATATACACACATAGACATATACAGATTTGCATATATCTAGAAGCTCAAGTTAAGTATAAGATCAAATATGTTGCAACAAGTACTTTTAAGGTTACCTGAAATAAAATAAAGCAAATTTCTTTTTTCTTTTTTTTTTGTAGCAGGTATAAAACCATTTTATAAAGAATATTTTAGGACAAATTTTAGAGTAGCCTTAACATATATATATGTGTACAATTCTGTGTATCATGTGTACAATTCATTTCTGAAATTCATTTCTTAGTTTTAACAGTACAAAGCACACCAAAACAGACCTGGCAAATATGTTTAAATGGAAAGAAAAATAGATAAAAACTAAAGAAACTGAAGTTCACAGAAACAGAAAAAGAAGTCTATTTTATTATTTTAATTGATTTAAAAATGTTTAAGTACTTTGATAGATTCTATTTTATATGTTGATTTTCAAAGTATATAACACAAGAAAAATAGTGACCCTGGCTTCTTTTTTCTGGTTCATTGGAGCTATCACATCTATCTATCAGACCTCTAAGGAGATACTCTCACACTCAAAGACTATGCAATTAGCATTTGAATGTGCAATGGGTTGTTTGAAGTAACAAGGAAACAATATGGGAAGGAACTGAGGGGAGCTACCAACATCTGGGAATCTTGTATTGAAAAAAGAAAAAAGCTTTTTTTTTTTTTTTTTTTTTTTAATAATAATTCTTTATTGTTGAAAGTATTACACATGCCCCCTTTCCCTCCCATTGACCTCCTCCAGCCCGCCCCCACCCTCCACCCCAGGCCCTCACTGCCCCATTGTCTGTGTCCACTGGCCATGCCACGCAGATATGCATGCAAGGTCCTAGACTGATTACCTTTCACTCACCCACCCTCCCACCCCCCACCCCCTGCCTTCCATCTGAGATTCAGCCCTCTGTTCCAAGCTTCCAGAGACATGGAAGCATGGGGAAAAGCTTTCTTAAGGTAGGCGATTAAAAACCAAGGATAACTGCTCATTCTGTAGAGTTTGAGCCCCAAGGAAAGCTAAATTTTGCTATTTACTGTCATCTTTTAGACTGAATCATTTAATCAAGAATTTACTGTTTTATTTATTTCAACATAATACTTGATAAATGTAGGTTTTGTATGATCTTTGATCTGAAATCATCAAAATGCATTGAGAGGACAAAAAGTCTTCTATTTAAAAATATTTATATTTAAAATATATAATAAGATGAAAAACTTTTTCCCTGTGGTCAGTGCAAAGTTTCACAGGAAAATTACAGTTGATGTTCAGTTCAAATTAGGTATACAGTCAATTCTCAGCCATTTATATACCTAAATAATTTCTGTCTCGTTTTGTTTTATTTTGGTTCTCTTGACAGTATATGTGCAATAGCGGTTCCTGCTCAGGCAGCACACCTTTGGGTAGTAATGAATAGCTCAGGATTGTTAGGAATCACTGATATTGGGGAAGGCTCAGCGCAGTAGGAGGCAGGTGCCATGCTTATTGTGTTCATTTCTGTCGCTACCTTTATACACCGCTTACATTTCTTTGGCATAAATACCTTACTCTAAAATAAGAATTTTTAAAAATATATTTTTTTATTGATTTCAGAGAGGAAGGGAGAGAGGAGAGAGATAGAAACATCAATGATGAGAAAGAATCATTGATCAGCTGCCTCCTGCAGCACCCCACTGGGGATCGAGCCCATAACCCAGGTAATATACCCTTGACCGGAATGGAACCCAGGACCCTTCAGTCTGCAGGCCAACGCTCTCTCCACTGAGCCAAACCAGCTAGGACAGGAATTACTTTTTTTGTAGACCATTGAGGTCTGAGTCAAATGATCTTTAAGACATTTTCTAATATTTAATTTGATATATTCCTTGATCATGAAGAAACATTTTAACCATAAATGACCACCATACTATGGGATAACTATTAGATAAATGAAGTAGAAACCTAACATTTAATTTTTAAATAGAAAAACAAATACATGTATGGATATTAATATTAATTTTATTCATAATAGCCTCCCCCTCCAAAGAAACAACCTAACTATCCATTAATTAGTTGGTGAATGGATAAATAAAATGTGGTACATCCGTTGTCAAAAGAAAAATTGTACCAGACAAGTTTAAACAGCAAGAGAGACTTTATTCAAAGCTATTGCAATTGGGAAAGAAGCCATAATTAAGTCTGAATTCAACTCCATTGAGGCAGAGGGGGTAAAGCTGTTTAAAGGTTGGAGTGAGCCCCAGTGGAAAAGTACTGCAGAACATTAAGGGGGAAAATCATAAACCATTTGTGTTTGCTAATTGACTTTATTCAAGGAAAAATAAATGCATTACTTTATGACAAAAGGGTAATTTTTGAACTTGGAGCAGTCACCCCAATGAAGTTAGGCTCCTACCCGCTCATAGAAAGAGGAGATAAGGGTGCTATTTCCTTTGATGATTTCATTTCAAAGAGAAGATTCCCCAGTCCTTGAGCGTACATTTCTGACTGTAAAACTGCCATGTGGCTAGGAAAAAAGACTTACATCTCACAGGGACACAGAGAGAATTTACCATACAAGTCTTCTAAACTCCAAGGAAAGGTGGGTCAGGGGCCTAGAGTCAAGAAGAAGCCAGGCCAAAGTTTATTCCAGCTGAGGGGAACTTTAAGACAGACCATTTTGGTCACCGTACAATGAGTATTTTTAAGGCAATGAAAGGAATGAAGTAATGATTGCTGCAAAATGGATGAACTTTGGAAATATTAATTATGCTAAATTAAAGAAGCCTGTCACAAAAGGCCATATATTGTGTGATTCTGTTTATAGGAAATGTCTAGAATACCAAATCTGTAGTGACAAAGTAGATTAGTGGTTGGCTAGATCTGAGGGTTTCTCCCAGCCAACACCACACATCTCAATTCTCACTTCTGCAAGCACCTCATTTAACTTTGTATTGTAAAAGAAGCAAACTTTCAAAACATGATAACCTTTGGGTCTCCCAGAAGTGTTTACAGATAAAACCTGTGTTTTTATAAACCCAAAAGTATTACTAATAATCAATAGGATTATAAGCATTTGACTTAGGAAATGGGAAGAAAAATTTGAAGACAGGAAAAGTTGAACTGAGAACTTATAGAATGCCTGACACAGTCTCTCTTTTGGGTTAAACCCTTCTGAATTGCTCCTACTTTACCCACAATATATGCTTTGTCCCTGCCTGAACTTCAGCCTTCTTTAAATTGCCTCCTAAAATTTACACTGTCTACAAAAAGAGCAACAATGGGATCTATAAGGGTAGTGATTGGGGTTGGGAGAAAACATTGGGAAGGTGACATGGTAAGGGTAATAAGGAACTGTTTATGGCATCAATAATTTGACCATCTTACTTAAAAAAAAAATTTAGACAAGTTTTTCTACACATTAATTAATTGTTTTTTTCTTGGTTCTAGATTGGGCTTATGGATACTATAGACAACAGAGAAAACTTGTTGAAGAGATTGGCTGGTCCTATACAGGTAAACATATTAACATATAATGATTTTCAGAAGAAAGTTTTATTGCCTTTTTATCTATTTTTATATGTAATAGGAAACTTTGTAGCCAATGCACCTTTTTAAACTTAGCAACATGGATGTTCATTTAGATTAACTAATAAAAATGTTATATGCAAAATGATTTCTAGTGGATTTTCCATAAGCAAATTTTTTAGTGTAGTGATATTGATATCAAATAGAGCCTAGATTTGAATCCCTTTTCTACAGTGTCTGTATCTCCTTGGGAAATATGCATAAACTACCTGAGGCTTATTTTTTTCATATTTGAAATCGAGGATTATTCTGGGCATTAAGATAAATGAAATTTGAACAGTGCCTTTTTATAAACAGAAAGCTCTCAAGAAATGTTACTGCTATTGTTATGATGACAGTAGTGATTTTTTAAATTCATTTAACGAATACTAATGGGATTTTTGCTCTCAGAGGGGTTCTCCTTTTCTCCTTCTGAATTGCTGGGCTGCACTAATTGGAATCTGGTCCAAAATGACTTTTTAGAATGGCCAACCTTGGCTGAGAGCATCATGAATATCTTAAGTTGGCTTTACATGGTGATAACCGGAAATCGTGGTCAGAAACCTAGGGCAGAGGAGAAGCTCCAGACCTGATGGGTGGCATCTAGATGGCCCATGACATGCCTGGCGACCATCTGAGACAGTGCTGAGTGGTAGAGGAGTGGAGAGGGGTTGGGGAACTGTGTGAAAAGGTGAAGGGATTAATAAAATAAAATAAAATAAAATAAAACTCAAACTCATAGTCGATAGTACAATAATTACCATAGGGAAAGGGGATGGGGGAGGTAGAAGAGGGTGAAGAGGGAATAAGTGGTGATGGAAGGAGATGACTTGGGGTGGTAAACATACAATACATTATACAGACGATGTGTTATTGAATTATACACCTGAAACCTATATGATTTTGTTAACAAATGTCAACCCAATAAATTCAATAAAAAGGAAAAAAAGAATAAAATTGGATGGATAAAATGGAATCAGATCGAAAGGCCTTTAACATGAATATAGCCAATTTGAACTTTATTTTATAGGTGAAGGGCAGCAGCACCATGGGCTTTATAGATAGTTGTAATTTTTTATTCTTTCTTTAAAAGTGGTAAATATTTGTTGTACAAAATTTAGAAAATATGTTAAAAGACAAAGAAAAATATAAAAATTACTCTTAAGTACTTGCCAGGATATCCACTAAAAAAAATGTATATATTCCTTTTAGGACAGTTTTTATTATATTATACATAGAGTTATATACCCAATATGCTAGAAATTATTTTTTGAGCATTTACTCATTCCAGTGATAATTCTTATTGATCATCATGTTTTATTTTTAACCATTCATTATTTTTTATATTTAAGCTACTGTAGAAACAACACTGTATGAATAGACAGATTGATATATCTTTATTTATAATTTTACCATTTGGTTATTAGAGAATATTTGATATGCAGTCACCGAGTACAAAAAATTAAATGCTTTCCTTCAAAATTCTTGATATACATAGCCTGTTTTCTAGACTAACCCACTGAATGTTAGCCAGGGTTGGTGATTGTCATTTTTCAAATCTTTACTAATTGGATAACTTTAAAAGTGAAATAATATGATTCTTAACTTTTTCTGTTTGACTTCACTTAACATGATATTCTTAAGGTCCAACCATGTTGTTGCAAATGGCAGTATTTTATCTTTTCTTATGGCTGAGTCCATTATATAGATGTACCACATCTGCTTTATCCAGTCATCTCTCAAATGACACTTTGGTTGTTTCCATGTCTTGGCCACCATGAATAATGCTGCAATGACCACGGGGGTGCATATAGCTTTGCCAATAAATGTTTTCAAAATTTTCAGTTAGACAGCCAGAATAGGGCTTGCTGGGGCATATGGTAACTATGGTATTACTGTTTTGAGGAGCTAGCATATTGTTCCCATTGTGGCTGTACCTGTTTACATTCCTACCAGCAGTGAATGAAGGTTTCTTTTTCTCCATAGCCTAACATTTGTTACTACTTGTCTTGTTGATAATAGCCATCTAACAGGTGTGAGGTGGTATCTCATTATAGTTTTGATTTGCATTTCTCTAATAGCTAGTGAAGTTGAGCATCTTTTCATATATCTGTTGTTCATTTGTATGTCTTCTTGGGAGAAGTCTGTTCATGTTCTCTGATGTTTTTTAATTGGGTTGTTTGTTTAGTGGAATTACATGAGTTATTTATATATTTTAGATATTAAACTCTTGTCTGAGCAGAGATCCCAGAGATAAGCTCATATGTATGTCTGCAAATATTTTTTGACAAAGGAGAAAAGAAAGCCTCTTGAGTAAATGGTGCTGGGAAAATTGGAAAGCCACATACAAAAGAATGAAATTAAACTATTGATTGTTCCCAATGCAAAAATTAACTCAAAATGGATCAAAGACCTAAATATAAGACCTGAAAAAATAAATTACACAGAAGACATAGGAACTAACTTATGGACCTTGATCCTAGAGAAGATTTTATGAATTTGACCCCAGAGACAAGGGAAGTAAAGGCAAAAATAAATAATTGTGATTAAATCAGATTAAAAAGCTTCTGCACAGCAAAAGAAACCCCCAACAAAACAAAAGGCACCCAACCAAATGGGAAAAGATATTTGCAAAGAACAGCTCCAGGCTGTAATAAGTTTATTAATCGATGTAAAAAGTATTGTTTTATTTTTCAAAGCTGTTTGTGCTTAGTAATTTTATATCTGACTCTGTAACTAATTTTGTCTTTTTCCCCCCTTCAAAATAAAAATTCTAGTCTTTTTATAAAAGTGACCCCTCTAGCAATTATGAAAAAGTCTGAATACTTGGGAGTGCATTTATAACCAAGGAAGACAACATCATGATGGACAGCCCTCTTGTTCTCTTGGGAAATATTTGCTGATGTCACCATTTGGGGATTTAATTCAGGATATCTTTTTAAAAGATTTATCTAGATATCACTCATACGTGTTTGGGAATGCTGATTGCAGATAAACTTTTCTCTAAGAAGTTTTTGATGAGGATTAAATTTCTACCTGCTTTGGCTGGTTACATTTATATTTCTTATTTTTAACTGCCAAGAATATCACAGCCAATTTTTAAAAGTTCACCACTCTGGATAGTTTTGGCTGTGGATAAAAAGTGATATATATAGCCTTTTTAGGAAATTTGATACAGAGAGACATGTTCGTAGATAAAAATCATCCAGATTTACAATAGTTTCTGAACAACTCCCTAGTCTTAGAGATAGAACTAAAAGTGAGTTACTTTCCTCTCTACAATAAATCTTTAAAGAGAGAACTCAGATATTTACCAGGTATGACTTAACTGAAAAGCAAGCGTTAATGTAGCCTCCCTCCTTCCTAAATCTAGAATCAGAAAATGGCCTAAGGAGAGAGAGGGGTACAGTTCTCACCAAGCACCAATGTGTGTTGACTGACAGAGTGTAGTGTTGTGTGTTTTCCGGCAGACCAGGGTCCCTGAGCAACTGGGTGTGCCTCACCAGGTCGGGAGAAGACAACACTTCTACTTTTGGGTTTATTATTCGCCAATGCAGATACCACTGTGTATATTCTATTATAGAGCTCTTCCTTTAATGGGCGAAATGTGTATAGACCTGGCATCTGTAGGGTGGCCAGGCTTCTGTAGAAGGGTCTTGGCATAAACAATGAAGTTCTTTGCTCTCTCGTATTTATTTATTTATTTATTTATTTATTTATTTATTTATTTATTTATTATATTTATTTATTTATTTATTTTTTTACTAAACCATCTACTTAAACTAGCTTTTATTTACTAAGGATTAATCTTAAATCACAGGAACTTGAAAAGCATTGAGTTAGTTTCTATATTTCCGAGAATTTTAGAATGCTCAATCCTTACAAGTGCTTGCCTTTGAATTAATTTTGACAATACCATCTGGAGGTAGAAAATTATCATATATTTATAATGCACATATATATGCATATCCAGATAGACACGCACAGAGAACAGTTGGATTCAAATTTTGTTTTGGAGGCTTTTTGTGATTTATATCTGCCCTTGACAAGTCAAGTTCCAACTGACCTTCCCTTTTTAGAATAAGGACAGCCATTTTTAACACCCTAAAGAATTGTTTTGACATAATAAGTTGATCTATTTCTCTAAACACTGTTTTATGAAGCTTCTGTAGACCAATGAAAGGTTTGATTTTATAGCTATTTTTTTTCCTAATTGTGTGCATAAACATTAATTTAGAAGAATCCAGGGATCCTCATCTTGGCCATCTTCATATTAATGGGAAACAGTGGTGGGCCTTGCTGGATTGGGAGGCTCTATTTCCCGTGTTAATTTTGAGAGCTGTGGAGTCTACACAAACTTCTATGGAGCACTGACCTTTATCTGCACATGTCTAGATGAGCCTAATGCTGTGAGTCTCTGTATAGGACTGACTACTTTAGGCTCTAGGGGTAAAATTTTCTCAGGAAACTCCACAAAGATTCTCAGTGTGCTAAGAATACTAGCGGAAGGATCAACAAGAGCTTACCAGGTGTGATGGAGCTGTGGTGCTTCCCAAGGCACAGTCCCTCTCTCGGGGTGAACCCATTCCAGGGCGCCCCCTGGCTTCTCTGGAATCACCTGTGCTTAATTGCACTAGACAACTCCTGATGCCCATCTCTGCCACTCAGATATGGGGTTTGAAACAACTGCTGTCACCCCATTGGCTATTCTGGTTGGGGAAGCAAATGTTCTCTCTCTTTCAGAGCTAAAGAGAGTTTAATCTTTTGTTTAACCAGCAAACATTTTGTTCAGATTCTGAGTAAGTATATGATTAAAATTCCAAAATTAAAAACAACAACCCATTTTTCCCCCTTTTCCTTGGTTCTCTCAACACTTAACCCATGCCGAGGATTTCCTAAGAATAGTCCAAATAAAGTCATGGTCTGCTTCTTGAAGCACAGAGGCCTGAAATCCCAATGAAACTCACCCTAGTTCACCCAGTGCGAAGCTGGGGGCCAGGAAGGCACAATGGGCCCCTGCTTGTCCCAGCACCAGGTCCGGGTCTCTGGTGTGATCCTGGGTAGGTTTCTTTGGAGTCCTGCTGACTACGCCAAGTAAATGTCAATGAAAGAAACACCCAAACCTGTAGAGAATGTTGTAAGAGCTTTTTTTGAGCCAAACTGATAACATATGCCAGGGAGCAAGATCTCAAATGCTCCCCAGTTCTTTGCTTTATGATCAAGTTGCACCATATTGTTTATAACATAAGACCTATTGGCTTCTGCTCCTTTAAGGGACAATCTACCAGTTGAAGGGATAGACTCATTAAAAAATGTCATTTTCTGTGTGGGAAAGTGTTATAGGTCTCAAAAGGGAATGTTTCAGATGAGGACATTTTACAACTGCGTAGTTCCAACTGACTACAGATTTTTTTTCTCTCCGAATTCCTAAAGTGTTAAAAAGAAAGCAAATGAAAGTCTTGATCCAAATGGATGTGTCTCTTTCAAGCAAATTACATCTAACCAAGCATTTATAATGTGGATTATTCACTATAAAGTTTATTATCTCTTTTATTGTTAACACAAGTAGTTAAAGGTTGATAGTATTTTCAATTTCTATGCTTATTATTACACCTAGAAAGTGAAAAACTATCCTCTTTAATAAATGTTTTAAGATTCTTAATTTTAACTAATTGACGAATGGCTGAAGTAAACTGGTTTTGATTACACTTAATGCTAGTTTCATAACAGATTATCTTGGTGAGCTATATATTTCTATTCTTTCTTGTGCTGTGTTATCATTGAAATGTGTTAGATTAGCTGCTATCTCAGAAGGAAGGATTTGTCCTTGAATATTTGTACATATAGAATTCTATAAAAATTACTAGGAACATCATAACATTTGACTATAGAAGAGCTCATTGCTTTACCATAGCCATTTAAATTATTACTGAAATGGAATCACATCAGGCTAAGGTAGTTTATGAAAGATTACACAATTATTATACATGAAGAAACAATGGAAATCTCAGCTGGCTACCAGCTGGGTGGAGGAATAGAAGGTGGAAGAAGAGAAGTACCACTCTTTCAGCTGTGTTATTTATATAGGTTAAAAACAGCTATATAGGATGTTTGCTGTAATTATGTTGAGAAATGACAGGGTTGGTAAATACAGTTGACAGTCCCGTTTTTAAAGTTATTATGGGAAAGTGAGCAAGACATGTTAGTCATTGTGACAAAATAGTGAATGTTAAACCTGGGAATGTTGGCACTAAAATCCTTAGTAATTTAGCTCTTTCCTTAGTAACTTAATTTCATTAAAGGGTTTCAGAAGGTGAATTTCCTTCTTCCTAGTAACCTAAAATTTTCTCTGACAATTCAATAAAAATAAAAACTAAATTGCTTGACCTTCCTTTCATATACATAACCCATGATCATCATGTGAAATGCTGATGATCCTCCGTTTGAGGTGTTAGAACTTTGCAACTTCAAGCAGTAGAGGGGCTTTTACTGCTGCATTCTTAGGAGTTTCACTACTGAAATGGAGTCTTTATTGCCCTGACTGGTGTGGCTCAGTTGGTTGAAGCATCATCTAGTCACCAAAAGGTTGCCAGCTCAGTTCCTGGCCAGGGCATGTGCCCAGGTTACAGGTTCAATCTCTGTGTGGCCAATCAATGTTTCTCACATCAAATTTTTTTTTCCTCTCCCTCACTCTTCCTCTTCTTCTAAAATCAATAAAAATGTATTGCCCAGCTGGACATGGCTCAGTGGTTGAGCAACAATCTATGAGCCAGGAGGTCACAGTTCAATTCCCAGTCAGGGCACATGCCCAGGTTGCAGGCTTGATCCCCAGTGTGGGGCATGTAAGAGGCAGCTGATCAATGATTCTCTCTTATCATTGTTGTTTCTATCTCTCTCTCCCTCTCCCTTCCTCTAAGAAATCAATTAAAATATATTTTAAATTTAAAAAATAACAACTGGCCAGTTAGCTCAGTTGGTTAGAGCGTGGTGCTAATAAAAAATAAAAATTTATTGAAAAAATAAAGAAATGTAGTATTTATTTTCTGGATTTTAAAAATATATTGTGTGTTTTTCCACCATTTTCAGAGCAACTTGAAATTGAAATTTTTTTGTATACTGTATTGTCAAATTCTTAAAACCTGGATACCTTTAAAGTTTTGGTTAAAGGGTTGCATTGGATAGAAGTAAAAAAGGCCACATGGGTGTCACTCTTAGACACTTGGCTGAACACCTCTGGAGGAAGGAGGCTTTAAATACTGAATTGATTCTGTTGTCTTAAATGG
This sequence comes from Pipistrellus kuhlii, assembly GCF_014108245.1. NCBI lineage: Eukaryota > Metazoa > Chordata > Mammalia > Chiroptera > Vespertilionidae > Pipistrellus > Pipistrellus kuhlii. The sequence continues at coordinate 6,863,791 of NW_023425405.1, forward strand.
AATATCCTGTCTAAACAGTATTTCCATTCCAATAAATATATGAACTAGAAGCTGCCACTTATTGCAAACTCAAGAGCCATAATAGAAGTTTGTGTGCAGTGTGGGTTTATGTTTGGCATTTATTTTTGGACATTCTTGGATTTAATGTTTTATCTCTGTTAAACTAGGAGAAAGTAGCTAAACGTATCTCAGAAAGAAATTTTCAATCCACATAGAATAATGACTGGTTTCTGACTCATCCAGGCATCCTTTTTCTTCTAAAATCTAAAATGTATTTTTTTACAGTAACATATTGTATTTTCCTCTTTGATTCATCACTCCTTATATTAAACATACTGTTCACTTATGGTTTCAAGCTTAGGAGTGAAAAAAGCAAGTTCCAGAACTCTATGTATAGAATTATCTCATTTCTGTAAAAACCTGTATATGAACATAGATGAAAGGCCTAGAACAGTGGTTCTCAACCTTTCTAATGCTGAGACCCTTTAATTCAGTTCCTCACGTTGCAGTGACCTCCAACCATAACATTATTTTTGTTGCTACTTCCTAACTGTAATTTTGCTACTATATTAATGAATCGTAATGTAAATAGCTGAGTTTTCCAATAGTCTTAGACTCTTCAGCAGCAGTTCTCAACACATGGGTCACCTAAGACCATCGGAAAACACAGCTATTTACATTACAATTCATTAACAGTAGTAAAATTACAGTTGTGAAGTAGCAACGAAAATAATGTTATGGTTGGAGGTCACCACAACATGAGGAACTGTATTAAAGGGTCGCAGCATTAGAAGGTTGAGAACCATTGGCCTAGAAAGATACATACCGAACTGTTGGCACCAAGGAATGTGTCTATGGAAGGCCAAAAGAGGCTGGAGACGTTCACTGCTCATTGTACACTGCTTACCTCTATTGTATTAAAATTGTAAAACAAGTATATTGAAACAAAAGGTTTTCAACTCCCTTAGCTAAGAAGGGTAAGGCAGTTGGATAAGGACCACACTTTGGGTTTTTCCCAGGCAGAATGTAATGCCTCTGCTTTGCTGATTTGCAGGGAGAGGATGTCGCAGACAGCTGATCAGAGCAGAGAGCACTTAAGCAGGCTTTGTGGACATCACTAACACGCAGACTCACCAGCCTGCCATACTGTTCTATATTTCAGCTTTGTCAAAAGTTTTTAATGATGCCCTACTTAATTGTTCATGGGTCAAATAAATGTCGTAGGAGAGCTGTTTGAACGAGCTCACTGCAAATCTAAGTGATTATTATTTGGCAGCATCTTAACTTGGACCCAAACAGATTGCACAGAGTCTCACAGAAGGATTTAGAAGGAGTTGTCTTGCTTGTATGCATATTATAGACAAGTACTTTCTATCAACTGTCTATTTCTAAGAGTTGAGCTAAGATTTGTGTCTGGGAAAGCTTTCCCTATGCTAAATGATCAGTAGAGTATGCCTCATTGTAGAGGCTGAATAGAGTGCAGTTAAATGATCTAAAAACTCAGAACTTATTTCCCTGAAACTATCATTTAGTATGGAATTAAAAACATAAAAGTGTGGCTGTAGAATAGCATCCTGATTGAATAATCACAGCAAAATGTTTCTAGTAGTAAAACGAGATTCTAGTGAGTGTTCTGCCATGAGTAACATTAAAATTGCATAGATTCTCTAGACGGGCCTCATAAGTAATCCTACGGTAGCACCTAGTAGAGTCTTGAATGGATGGGTCAAGTCCTTTGGCAGCTCAGGCTGAAAAAATCTGGCTGTTCCTCCTCTGTCTGTGCTCACACTTGTGGGTTTCATATCTGTGTATATTGTTCTTCCCTTTTCTGGGACTTTATCTCTTTGTGTTCTTTTCTCTGGAGCACTCTACTATGTGAAATATGTATTTTAGCAAGAGAAAATAAAATAGGTTATTAGATGGTTAAGAAAACATATAAGATTAGGCCACAGTTTGTATTGTCACACAAAACTCATTTATACATTTTCAACTTTTAGGCAAAATAGTATTGCAGTAATTTTAAGCTGGCCTTCCTATTTATGAGTCAGTAAAGACTGAATATTAGTCTTATTTAGTTAGTTTCCTGTATGATAATTCTGAATCTTTAAACCAAAGATTATCAAAGAGCGAAAAGTTGAAAAATAATATAAATGACTCATTATATTCAGAAAAATTCTTACTAAATTGAATATAAAATTTCTTATATATTTTAATGACAAAAGCACAAAATTACAAAAATGACTTTGAAATATATTAAAATATGTTTAGGACTGATAGATTTTATTTTTTTATCCCTTGAATGTATATGTGTCAATCAATATGATTATCTCTCTATTGTGCTATCCATAAATGCCACAGTTTTTTTAGAGAGAGAAAGGGAGAGGGAGAGAGAGAAAGAAATATCCACATGAGAGAGAAACATGGATTAGCTGCCTCCCACACACACCCCAGCCTGGGACTGAGCCTGCAATTTGGGCATATGCCCCAACCCGGAATCAAACCAGTGACCCTTCAGTGCGTGGGACAAGCTTCAACCAATCGAGCCACACCAGCCAGAGCTGCCCAATTTCCATTTTAATCATGTACTGTGTTTTATTCAGATAAGTGAGCCTTTTAATGGCCCAGAGCTAGGACCTTTTCTGGCTTGAGAGTGGAGGACCCTAGAGGTCCTTTATGGCCTCTGGCACACCAGCCTCAAACTATTTTAGACCACACAAGGAGCTTCTTAATTATGGTGGAATATCCCAGGACACGCACAACACTGCACAGAGTCACGCTTTAAACTGTATAAGCCTAAGGTTTCATGGAGAGAGCAGAGAATTGGGGCTGTATTTAGAAGTAGGTTTGGAGGGAGGGGGGATGAAGGAAGCCAGAACCAAGGAAGGGTAGTAAGGAGCCCCTGTGAGGCAATTAGAAAGACAGAGGGAGAAACCTGGTGGCAGCAGCCGAATGCAGAGCAGAGCCTGGCATCCACTGGAGCAGGTTCCAGGTTAAATTGGTTTCCTGCTGCTTCAACAGCTCACTCCTGACCTAGAGCCTCCCTTCCTCTCCAATGCCTGCCCTCCACTGAGCTGGCGGTGAACTGCCCCCCATCTCCACTGCCGGAGTCTTCAAAGAGTCAGAAATGAGACGAAGACTCTGGGGTTCCAAGGCTGACCATCTCCAGGGAGGAGCAGCAACCTGGGGCTTAAAATCAGATTCTTGGTCAACATGGGCTAAAATTCATTTTCTAATTTAACGAAATAATTTTTGGTGACAGATGATGAAAGAGGAGACCTACCCAGGCTGAGGAAAGTGTGATGAGACCAGACTAAAGCCGGGGAGATGGTAGATGCCTTTCTGATCCATTCCTCCCAATGAACCTGTGAATCTATGAAGTGTAGAGATCCTAGCCATTCTCATAATGAGTATCATGGATGAGGATCTGATGTGTGGGTAGATTCCTTTTTCCCCAACTGGAAATCAGTTCACTTATTTTTCATTTAAAAGAATAAATGTTCAGAAATATCGAATACAGGGTGTCCCAAAAAATGTATATGCACATTGAGTGATTATTAAGTCAGTGTTTGTTAACATACAGTTCATTTTCAAAACGTAATAGAATCAACAGAAATGAATAATTTTGGGGGGGCAATGCCATTCTTGTCCAGCACTGCTGATAGTGTGAAGCAATGGCATCACACACATTAAGAATCATTTCGTCCTGTATTTATGCACCCCATTTTGTCAACTGTTGCCTGTTTTGCACCATAAACTTGTTTCTTTATGTATCCTCATAAAAAAAAAAAAAAAAAAAAGTTTAGTGGCACTTTAGGATAAATTTTCTTTGTTCAGTCTTAGTCTGGCTTCACCCCATTATTTCAGACCAGTTAAACCTAAAAAGGAGTGAAAATTAAGTGAGCTATCAGCTGCGTATACATTTTGGGACATCCTGTTATATGCTTATATAAATATTTACATAAATATATGAGTATATTTATAAGCATAGGTAAGTATTTATAAACATGTACATATAAAGTATATGGTATTTATAGGTGTACATATAAAATAGCTGGGATTTCACTCTCCAGAGATAAAACTGCTATTAATGTCTTATGTTCAGGAAATATAATTAAAAATAAAATCTCCCAACACAGAAACCCTCTCCATAAAGGTAGTAGAGAAAGGGAACTGTTTTATTATTGAATAAGCATTAAACCAGAACATCAAGACCATCCACTGAGAGACTGCAAAGACAAAAAAGAACCTCATCCCTATCCAGTCAAGCAGATACAACCAATGGCACACATGTTTTCAAGATAAACAATGACTAGTCAGTCCTCAAGTAAGAACTTGGCAGCAGCTTTATCACATATAGTTCACACGAAATTTCCCTGGTAATTGGAGTGACTACATATGTTGTTAGCATATTGGCTTTATCTAGAAGGAAAACAAACCTCCTAGCTTTATCAGAGGAGGTAGCTTTGCAAATTGGAACCAGGCAACCACCTAAGCCAGGCTCCTACCTTCCCACAGAAACTGGGAGATGGCGCTTTGTCTTCCTTCTTGTTCACATCCCATAAAAGATGGCTCCCAGGTCCTTGAGAAAGACATTCCTGGCTCATAGAGCTCACAAAAGGCCCATAGGATTTTCAAAAGGATGCATATATTTTTCAGAGAGCAGAGAAAGGACTGACCATGATAGAATTTCTAACAAAAACGCTCTAAGAAAAGGCCACGTCGCTTTCCTATCTTCAGCAGAATTGTCTCTTATTTTTAAGATTCATTTTTCCTTACTCTTCCTAATTATTCTTTCACACATGTTTCTGTCCTCTTACTAAATGTGCTACTCTGTACTCTGTTTTATTCTCAAGAATACTTTTTGGCTATTTTTCTAGGGAAATCTATTGTAACTAAGTGGAGGAAACAAAGAACTAAGCTGCTCCTGGGCTTAGCTTTCTTTTCTTCCTTGTATTTCCAGGCCCAGAGCAGAGCCTCACACATAGCAAATGACCAACAGATATTTGATACTTATTCATCTACCTCATTCTGTCTCGTTGGGACATAGAATTAATTTCACCTGGGAGAAATTGTGACTACTAATAACATAATTTTAGGGAGTCAACCCAGATCAGTCTTGCAACAAATAGGGATAGAGAAAAAAAATGAATACTGTGGACTGAGTTCAGAGCTAGTTTTAGAACATGAGAAGTAGCTATACCTCTTAATGAAGGCGGGAAAGGCTGTATGTTGTAGCCCTTTGCCACCTGGAAATTGAAGCAATAGCAGAAAATTCCAAAATCAGCTTTAGAGCAAATTCAAAACTTGGCATAAGCCAAATTAGGTGATCTCTAAACTGAGCATGACTAATTTAGCTTTCCTCCCATGTTGTTCCTATCCTTTCTTATTCCATAAGCATCTTTAGGATGTAAGAGCTGCTTGCAGAACACTTTCCATAGATAACATATAGTTGTTCTTTCCCCAAACCCCAAAAGTTTGTTCTTGAGGACCAGCTGCATTTAGGTATGTAGTGCCCTCAACATATCCCTGAGAGGATTTTTATATTCAGTTCATCTTTGTTAGAATGTGTAGGATTCCACTTCCTATCATGTCCCTGGCTTTTCTTTTCTCTGAATCTTATTCTCTAGTTTTCAGCAAAGGAAAATCTAAACTCTTGAGATCATTCGCTTAATTAACAAATGTTTACTGGGTGCAAAAACATGAGCCAGAGCGTGTGATGGCCTCCAGGATGCAGTGAAGGAGGGAAGCAGCCACAGGCGTGATAAATGCCCAGTGGTAGGTTGTTGTGGGAGCCCCTTTTCGCATCCCGCGTGGTTCAGAGTTTCCGGTTCAGGGTTTGGGTTCTGGAGGAGGAGGCCGCAAACAAATGAAAAGAGACTAGAAAAGTATTAATTTGGGAATATTGGCGGGAACCCACCTCTAGGGGGAGGACTACACACTGCTCTGGCCTTGCCAAGGCTTTTATTGAGACTATGGGATACACCCATAGCCTTTGGGCAGGAGTCTCCAATAACAGAAATTTACATAAGACAACAGAGGTGGAGGTTGCTTCCGCTAACAATGTTTCAACTAAGCTGTGAGCAAACTAGCTCTGACCTTTCAGAGCAATGAAGGTTGTTGACAATGATCAGTTTCCGGCAGATTGTGGTAACAAGCACAAGGTCAGGGGCCTCTGCATAGCTCCAGGGGTTCAGGGAAAGCTTCCTACAGAAAGGGACTTCAGACTGAGACAAAGCATGTGGAGGAGCTCGTTAAGCCAACGTGGGGGAAAGATTGCTCCAGGCACAGGGAGTAGCTGAGCCAGCCTGGAGGTGAGAGAGAAGTGGCTGCTCCAGCCTCTGTGGTATTCCTCCAGTCTTTGGACACAAAACTGTGAATGTGGCCATTCTCTATGGAGCATGCCCGTCCCAAACTCTCCGCCCTCTTTTGTCTCTCGAGGCTTGAGTTTCCTTCTCTCCCCTAAGCTCCAAGGGCCCTGCTTTTGCTGCAGCTTGTTTCCTGGGACCTTTTCTTCTATGTCTCACATCTTCTACCCCTGTGACTTTCTAAATAAACTTTTAATTATAATTGGAAGGGGGGGGGAACTAGGAGTGTGATGAGACCAATTCTTAGAGCCTCCTGAGTTAATTCTCATTTAATTGATATCCTTGTCCTGTTCAGATTTCTGAGGAATAAAACTCATACCATATTTTGATTGGCAAAGACTTGAAATGTTAGTTATTGGATTATTTTGCATTAAGAGATATTCGGCATGATTTTTATTACACCAACATGTTAGTAAATGAAAGGAAGATGAACTGGTTTAAAACAAACAAACAAACAAACAAAAAAACCACAAACAACAGAGAGGTCTGAGGAGGTGGAGGTTTCACCGAAATGGGAGAGGGTTTCAAAAAAGACAGGATTAATCAACATCACCATGTGACTTCACAGGGAGTCCATGTGAGAGAAAGATGATGGACAAGGCCATGTTCTAAGGAAACAGGTTTTGGTGGGAATTCTTCTACCAGTTTGTCTGAGAAGGGACAAGCTTTGGGATCAGACTATCTAACTGCTTGCCTTCAAAGATGGCCTCCTTAGACCGCACATCTTTCCCATTTCCTCATCTGTAAAAAGCTAAAGTAGAGATGTAATTGTATTATTCCCCTGTTCAAACCCCTTCCTTTGCTCTCCATCACCTACAGCATGAAACATTGACTCTAAAGAGTGGATATAGAAACTCTTGTGATCTGGTTCAACTCACCTCTCTGTTACCCATCAGTCATCATTCTCCCTCTCCCGCTCCCTCTCCCTTTCTCTCTTTCTGCCTACTGCTACACTGGCATTTTCAAAAGCAGGTTCTCTCTGATTCTAATTATTCTCCACTGTTTTGCCTGCATCCCAAACCTCTGCATCTCCTTCAGGAAGTGAAGCCTTCCAGATGCCTCCTGCCCTTGTGTTCTGTCCCCAGCTCTTCTCTTTGTTGCGCACCACACAGAGATGTGGCCGGTCCCATGTTCTTTGCATCTTACGTTCACAGAGTGCAGCATAAAATTTGAGCTCAGCAAGTGTGGGTGGCGTGAGTGAACCAAGCTGAGAAGCAGCCAGTGTTTTCACTTCACAAATGCAGAACCAGGTGAAATCACTGTGTAGAGTGACAAGAGAGCAGGAGACTGGGCCCTTGAGTCTTGATTTCAGCGCTGTTTCCTGAGGAACCTGAAGGCCACCTTTGATTTTTTTTGTCTCAGTGATTTGGGCAATAACATAGGTGTAAAACTGTCTGATTTTGAAATCTTGTGTAGATGTAAAAAATGTTGGTTCCAAAGCCACTGTGTTTGATATATATATATATTTTTATTTATTTATTTATTTATTTATTTATTTATTTGTTTGTTTGTTTGTTTGTTTTACTTTACACGTGTGTTTTTACTTTTTTAAGAATAACTTATTGCCCTAACCTGTTTGGCTCAGTGGATAGAGCACTGGCCTGTGGACTGCAAGGTCCCAGGTTTGATTCCAGTCAAGGGCATGTACCTTGGCTGCCAACACATCCCCAGTAAGAGGTGTGCAGGAGACAGCTGACTGATGTTTCTCTCTCATCGATGTTTCTGACTCTCTGTCCCTCACCCTTCCTCTCTGTAAAAAATCAATAAAATAATTTTTTTTTACAAAAGAATAACATTGAATTTGAAAGAGAGAGAAAGGGAGAAGGAGAGAGAAACATCGATGTGAAAGAGATACATATATCCACTGCCACAGCACACCTTCTACTGGGGATCTAGCCCACAATCCTGAACTTGGAATTGAACCAGCAACCTCCTGGTGCACCAGATGACACCCAACCAACTGAGCCACCCTGGTTAGGGCATACATGTGTCTTTATTAGAAATTTGTTAGAAGAGCAGACACTTCTAACAAATGTGATGGTGGGTGCCTTTTTCCTTTCTATTTTTAAATCTTCACCTGAGGTATTTGTTGTATTGATTTTTAGAGAGAGATGAAGGGAGGGAGGGAGAGAAAGAGAGAAAGAAAGAGAGAGAAACATTAATCCAATGTCTCCCGTATGTTCCCTGACAGGTATGTGCCCTGACAGGGAATGGAACCCTCAAGCTTTTGGTGCGTGGGGCAATATTCCAGCCAACTGATGTATTTGTTTTATAATTGAATTGGGAGGAGGAGGGAGGCTTAAACATATATTGAATATACGTTAATTTTTATTCTGTGGAAGATTGAAAAGTTTTTCTGGCATCACAGAAAATCTTCTGCCTCTTCGTACTTCCTCATTCAGTAATGATCTAGTGAATTATGTATCTGGACCCATTGCTATTTGACCGTAGCAGGTGAACTGCTTTGCTGATAAATAAAGTGAAAAATACTGTCTTAACCATTTGTATCCTTAAAGAGTATGTGGTAAGTTGTAATCGGTGTAGGAATGACCTATGTTCTCTCAGAGAAATGGTAATGTTATACGTTTGCATTTCCCCGGGACTCAGTCTAGCCAGTGTTCCATCCAGGGGAGGGCACTGATGGGCTCACAACCTGGTGTTCTCCTCTACTGTGGCACTATCTGCTCACTTTCCATTCACTTCATAGTCTGGGTCATTATCCCAGCTCAGTGAGAATCTCTTTCCAATCGTTGATTGAACCACTACCAGCTCAGTCGCATTTTGTATATCACTTACCACAGAGTATATGCTTTTTAAGAAATCAAAACACTCGTGCATGTCTCCTAGAGCCTTGAAATGCCCCCAAATGTGCTTCGGAGGAGTTGCCCACCCCGGGAGCTCCACTTCCTCTGCACATTGATGGACAGTGTGACTGGCCCCTAGATAAAGGATCCCCATTCCAATTCACTGTCTTCTAAGTGAGTCTCTGTTGACATGAAAGAGTTTATTCTCTTTTGAAAGGAGGACGGCTTCTCTTTGGAAATCAACCTCTATTGTTGCCTTGTAGAAGAATAATTGCCCCTTTAATTTCTGTGGGGATAATGAAGAAAGCCAGTTAGGTCCTATGTCTGTGTGGCTTCAGTTAGATTTGGAGAAAAGGTTCTATGATTTTTAATTATGATTGTTTATCCCCAAAACATAGATGTTTTAGTAAATAAGAACTTCTATTGCCAGTCCCCATTATTTCTTATTCATACTTAAGCACGAGAAAGGTTTGATTTAAAATCCAAGGCCTATTGATGTGTTTTAAAATGCTATCAACATTTCAAAAAGTAAATTGAAGTAAAAAAAAATAAGATCTGGCATATGCAAATTCCTCTAAAGTATCTGGCCTTTGTTTAATCATTTATGAGTTATCACTGCAAGATGTTTATATAGATTAGAAACCACAGAGATCTAAGGAGCTATATTTATTTGATCCTAATTAATATTTGGCCTTACTTAAATAATCACACCACTTTCCAATTTCCTAACGGTAAGCAATTAAGCAAGCAGCTGTTGGCCAGATAAACATTAAGTATGCCAAGTGTATGTGTAAAGTTGTTTACCATAGTTGGGCTGTATTAGAATAGATTCCTAGACATGCTAAAATTCAAATACCTTAAAAAGAGTGTGTATTTAATAGTGTCAATATTTATGCTGAATTATCACAGATAATTTAGTGCATGTTTGTTCATAGTTTATGAGAATACAACAATTAAACTTAACTATTTGAGACTATGAAAAAGTGATTCATACTTAACACTAAAAATAATAGAATACTGGATTAGTAAGGAATTCAGTTACCTTCATTGGAATGTTCTTAAACTTTAAATGTTGCCATTTTTGGGAAATGAAATTGCCAGAGGAGTGATTACAATGGTAAAGAATAAAGGGGAAAGTAGATATAGATAGTTTATCACTTAGACCAGCTGTTCTAAACTTTAGTGTGCATCAGAGTTACCTGGGCAATCATTCAAATAAGACTACTGAGTCTGACTTCCAGAATTCCCAGTTCAGTAAATCCTAGGTCAAGGTTGGAAATTTAATATCTAACAAATCCTCGGGTGATCCTGCTGCTGATCTGGAGACCTCAAATTGCACTACCCAGAATCGTAATCAGTCTCTACTTCTATTGCCTTAATCTGTGAAATGAATGAATGAATGAATGAGTAAAAATTAAGAGAAATAATATGCATTTATAATTGTGAAAGTGCTTTAGCTCTCCGGACATGTTAAATTGATACGAAAGAATATTATCATTGCTTCTATTTACTATACTGTTACAGAGTCCCGAACAAACAATGCGGGAGAGTTTGGAAAGGTTCACTTTATTCACCATTGTGGGCTTAGAGAAAATGAATTCAAATTCTAATCAAAGCCACAAGCATAACTTCCCTTTTTATTAAAGAGCCAGTCCTATGTGCATTTAGTGGTTATCTCTATGCTGGCCTTGAAAACAACACAGTTCTATCCAATTAAAAAATGCACCTGGGCAAATCTAATCTCTGGTCTACAAGGTCAGACAGCTAAGTTTCTCTTCCTCATTATTCAAGCAGTCTAAAGCAGGCTAGAAAGCAAACATTTTCTTAAAATAAGAGGCCATATAAGAAAAACTGCAGAAAATTCCAAACAGTTTTTTGTTTTTTTTTTTGTTTTTTTACAAAATAGGGGTTTTCTTTCTCTATACTATCATATCTTAAATGTAATTTTCAAAACCTGCTAAGTCTACAGAAAGATAAGGAAAGTTCTCAAGCCATTGTAAATACAACTTGCTTTAATTTGGCCCACTAGACAGAAGGCTCATTACCTGAATCAGGAAGTTTCTGACCTTTGGGGGGTCCAAGGAGAACCCCTCACTAGTGAGCCTGGTTGCAAGCCATCTTTACCTTGAGTTAGTCTAGACACACTTATCTCCAGCAATTTCCAAGGAATGTTCTTTCTCCTAACCTTTTAAAAATAATACTTTATTGACCTGGCCCCCAAAGAGCCTGGATCCTGATGATATCAAGATTGTATTTTCAACTTTAGCCAGTTTGGCTCAGTGGATAGAGCGCTGGCCTGTGGACCAAAGGGTCCCAGGTCAATTCCAGTCAAAGGCATGTACCTTGGTTGCAGGCTCTTCCCCAGCCCGGGCCCTGGTCAGGACTCATGCAGAAGGCCACCAGTCAATGCATTTCTCTCACATTGATGTTTCTCTCTTTCTCTTCCACTCTCCCTAAAAATCAATGGGAAAAAAACAAAAGCAAAAACAAATTTTTAAAAGATTGTATTTTCCTTGAATTCATTTTTATTTATTTTTTTTAATTTCCAAATTTCAGGGTTTTAGTCTCCTTAATTATGTTAATGATTTCTTCCTAATTTTATGAGGTGTTGATAATGTAATTTAGTGCTACTTTCAAAAGTTTTAAAATAGAAATATTTCTGGATTTTTGTTTATAAAGTCTGTTATACTTTTCATTCTTCGGTAGATGTTTAGAATTAATTCACTTGTATAATTGTCACTTTCCAAGTCACGCCAGTTCCCTAGGACAAGGTACTACCATACATACAAATTACATTTCCCATCATTGGGCTGGACTTTTCTTGGAATTTAGTCTCTAACCATGGGGGATATGTTTGAAAGTTTTAATAATTTCTAAAGAAATTGAGAATAAAAGCATCTGCCATATGGCATTATTCTAGCAGAGAACTCATTTGAAAATCTTCCAGTGGATAGAAGAGCCTGAACTTGTTGGATAAATAAGCTCATTTGAGCTTTTTTGTTGTTGTTGTTAATCCTCACCTGAGGATATTTTTCCCATGGCTTTTCAGAGAGAGTGGAAGAGAAGGAGAGAGGGAGGAAGAGAAAGGGAGTTGGGGGGGAGGGGGCAAGGGGAAGAGAGAGAGAAAGAGAGAGAAACATCAATGTGAGAGAGACACATCTATTGGTTGCCTCCCACACATACTCTTGACAGGAGGAGGAGTGAATCTGCAACCCAGGTAGGTGCCCTTGACTAGAATCCAACAAGACCTTTCAGTGAGCTGGCTAGCACTCTAATCACTTAACCACACCCACTAGGGCGATAACTTCATTTATTCAACACATTTTAATTGAACACGTCCTATGACATCATATGTATTTATTTGGTACTTGGACCTTTTTTTTTTAAGTTTAAAATTGTTTCCACAAGAAAATTTATACAACAACCATTTATTAAGACTTGCCTTTTAAAGGAGGAGATGTGAGGGAGGTAAAAATTGAGCCTTTTACTATTTTACTCTATAGTTGTGTGTTGCTCATTCACATTGAAAATACATGCAAATTTTAATTACTTAGTGGAAAATAAAGGAAAAGTTCATATCACAGAGCCTATAAATATGTGACTAATAAAGCAGAAATTCGATTACACTAGCTTCAACTATTGAATTTCCCTCTGGTTTTAATTTAAAAATAAAGATAATTCAGTTGGTAATTCTACACTGAGTTTAATGCTTTCTCTATAGAAATAATTTTGATTAGAAAACAATGCAAGGGCCTCGGCAATGCATAATTTAATGTGGCCTCTTTATTCCAGTCTGCTGAGAATTCTAACTAGAATAGATGAAAGCCGGATGTTGCAGTGAGAATCTGTTTTGTAATTTTAAAATTTTGTTACTGAGCCTGTTTTAAAAGAATTTTGTTTGTGAGGCCAAATTCAGTCTAAATTAAATATATTAATTATGGTAACATATCATTTGGAGCTCTCAAAAAGTACTTCCTTTTAGTATGAGTACTAAAATATTTTAATAAGACAAACTGGAGCACATGAAATGGAGTTTCATGCTCCATTGAACTGAATTCTCTGTAGCTGCTTAGAGGTGTTTAGGGAGTGTTAGTAACTTTATTCAGTTTTAGTGATGATGTTTCTCCTTACATTGTAAAGTGCATTTTGTTGTTCATTTCAGTTATTCTGGAAATGTGTGTTTTTTTTTTTATCTGCCTGCTTCAGAGAGCACTTATAAGAATGAAGAGAAATTATAAATACTAATAAATACAATAACAATTATAGGTAATACCAATTTATTAATTCAATACTAGTCTCTGTCGATACAGTTAACAGAACAGATAAGGTACTGCCCTAGTAAGCTTACATTCTATTAGGGAGGGAAAGACAGAAAAACAAATAACTGTCAATATAAGAAATATTCAAACCTGTAAGTAATATTTGTGAGTTTATATGAGCCAAACTGACAACAATGTTAACGGTTTGAGAAAATGCTCCAAAAAAGTGGCAGTTTTGCACCTTATTTTATACATTACAATCAAAAGAGAAGACTTAAATTGGATAAAATGTAAAATGATAGACACATGTGGGTATAGGGTAGTCAACATTTAACATGACAACAACAGAGAGGGGATTTGTGGTCTTTGCTCTGGTGCAGTGCCTGTGCTTTGAGAGGTCTGGAAAGAGGTATGTTATCATAGATGCAAAAACACAATAGACAGGCTCAGTGTAAGTAAATATTGACTTTTGTTGGGGAAGATTTGTTCCTATTCTTCATTTAGGTTTTGCCCATTGAGTATGATGTTGGCTGTAGGCTTGGCATATAAGGCCTTTATTATTTTTAGATATGATCCCTCTATTGCCACTTTGCTGAGAGGTGTTACAAAAAATTGGTACTTGCCAAAACCAGTTTGGCTCTTGGATAGAGCATCGGCCTGCGGACTGAAAGGTCCCGGGTTCGATTCCGGTCAAGGGCATGTACTTTGGTTGCAGGCACATACCCAGTACGGGGTGTGCAAGAGGCATCTGATCGATGATTCTGTCTCATCGATGTTTTTAACTCTCTATCCCTTTGTCTTCCTCTCTATAAAAAATCAATAAAAATATATTAAAAAACAAACAAACAAACAAAACACAAAAAATGGGTACTGGCTATTCCTTCTGTTCTTTCATTTGGGGCCTGTTTCTTTGTTTTCCTCTCTTTTCTATTTCTTTGTGTTTGTTTCATTATGCCAGAGAATACTATTCTGCCTCTCAATCTTGGTGGGGTGGCATCTTATGGAACCCAGTGGTATAATCTTCTTTATCTAAGTTCAGTGCTCTAGGAATGACCCTTGTGTGAGTTATTTGGGTTTTCCTGTTGAATTTGGGTCTTGATAGTTGTTATATTTGTGGATGAGCTCAGCCCTCAGGCTTGTTGACCATGAGGCTCAGCCCCAAACACATCATGTCAACTGTTATACGGATGTTAACAGAACTAGACTAAACCAAAAAGAAAATGAAGAAAACAATAAAAACTAAAAAAGGAAAACAAATACCAGTACCAACAATAATAAAACAACAGCCTCAACCAGAAAACTAAAATACAAACAATCAAATGAAAAACAGACACTAAAAAAGAACTCTAGAATACATGGGACCAGAAGAATTAGAAGAGGAAATAAGTAAGTAAAAGAGAATATGAAAGCAAAGAAGGAAGAGATCAGAAATAGGGTAAGGCCGAAATCAGTGGATAGAGCGTCGGTCTGAGGACTGAGAGGTCTCAGGTTCGATTCAGGTCAAGGGCATGTACCTTAGCTGCAGGCACATCATCAGTGGAGGGTGTGCAGGAGGCAGCTGATCTATGTTTCTCTCTCATCGATGTTTCTAACTCTATATCTCTCTCCCTTACTCTCTGTAAAAAATCAATAAAAATATATTTAAAAAAAAGAAATAGGGTAAGTATACAAATAAAAGATAGAAAATAACAAATAAAATAATAATAATAAATTTTAAAGTGATAATACCAAATAAAATAAAAGTGGGAACAGAGAAAAGAAAATAAATTGAATTAAAAATAAGAATTAACAAAAAATAGAGGATGAGAAAGAAAAGAGCAGACCAAAATAAAAAATAGCAATTAAAGACTATGCAAATGAAGAGAGAGAAAGAAAATCAAAATCAAACAAAAAAAACAACACACAAAAAAAAAAATAACAAAACACACACACACACAAAAAGCCTTGGGTATGCTATATGTGAAGCTCACTGGAATTTGCTTTGATGCTGTTTCATCTGGCCCCTTGATATATGTAGGTCTTAAATCAAATAAGAGGATCACACCTCAGGGTGTTATGTGTGTGTTGTGGGGGGTGGGTGGGTGCTAGTTTGAGAGTGAGGGGCAAATAAGCCCTGTTGAGAAGTACCTGCAACTTAAATCCCTTCAATAACCTATCAGAAAAAAGTTCAAACCCTTTATCCTGGCATTTAAAACCTCAAAATCTGCTCCTCTCTACTCATTCCTCTCCCCTCCCTGCCTTGCATTTTCTGTGTCATCGCATGGAACTTCCTGCTTTTTTTTTTGCTTTTTTTCCCCCCCAAATAACCAGTCTGTGTTCATGCTGTTCTTTCTCTCCTTCTAGATACCTTTGGCCCTGACTTTCTTCCCCACTTTCAATTTGATGATCCTTGCCCATTATTTAAGACTTCTCTCAAGTGTCTTGTCATTCAAAAGTCTTCTGTATCTCTTGTCCTGTCTGGATTAGGCAAGACATTTTTATGTTCCTGGAATACTCCGTGCATCTCTCTGCTGTCACACTTATTACAATTCACAGTTGATATGTCTTAGGTCTCACTAGAGCATGAATTCTTTGATGATGTGTGCTGTTTTATTCATATTTGAATCTTTTGTACCAGATTTATATTCTATCTCCCACTAGGCACTTTGTTAAATATTTGATGACTGAGTGAACCAATGAATAAATGAAAGCTGCCTTCATTGGGATTAAATTTTGATGGAATGTAGAGATAATACAAAATATAAACTTCCCAGCTGAAGCAATGGATTTATGATATCTTCCCACAGCTTTTTCTCGGTCCTTACATGGAGCACGGAGGAGATCTGATTTAGGAAAGAACCCCATAGTCTGTGTTTACGGAAAGGAGGAACTGATGTTTTTATATAAGAATTAAACCATAATATTTGGTCCTGTGGACATTGTGCTCTTCAACCAAAGCAATAAAATAATACTGCAGAAAATTGTATCAAAAGGCCTCTCACAAATAGAAGGACATAGGATGATATCTGTATCTCAGACTTAAACTCTAAATCTCTGGTCCTTTTACCAAAAGTAGGAAACAGAGCCAAGAGTCGCACACCATGGCAGTAATAAGCTTGTGGACAGTAACCCGTGGGGGCAGATGAGATGGTGGTGTTGCTGTCAGAAAACCCGTGTTGTCTGTTGTGCCATTGCTTCCTTGCATAGGAACCTGGCTCCTCTGTTATTGAAGAGGAATGTTGATGACCACAAGCATTCTCAGTGACTCTAAAGCACTTTCAGAGCTTTTCCTCAAACCATGAAGTAACTTGCAGGGCTTTTTTCTTTTTCTTCTTTTTGTTCTATATTTACTATATCATCAGTGGTAACCAGTCTGCAGTGACAAAGTAAAGAAATCTCACTCTGTTTCTCTTTCATCATTCCACAGGCAGTTTGCCTGCCTTCCAGTGAGGTTAGTTACCGTATTTTTCGGACCATAAGACACACCAGTTTTTAGAGAAGGGAAATGAAGAAAAAAAGATTCTGAAACAAATAGTGTCCTAAAATATTTTATGTTCATTAAAACCCAACATCACAGTCATAAACACATGTAATCAACCCTGTAAAGTAAACAGCAGCATTTAGAACCATTTTAGAGCCGGGCAAGCACACAGAGACCACACAGAGCCGGGCAAGTAAAAAAACTTTTTTTAAAAAGTATATGTGTAGGCTATATTTGGACCATAAGACGCAGGGACTTTTTCCCCCCACTTCTGGGGGGAAAAAAGTGCGTCTTATGGTCCGAAAAATACGGTAACTGCAAATACTATAGAAAGGTCCGGCACTAAGCCTGAATATTCAAACACAGTGGACTCATTTGGAATCGTGCCAATCTAAAGGTCACGACTTAAATCAGAGTTACCTAATCCCCAGCCTTATCTTCCTTTCTGGAAGTGCTAGCTTGTCAGGGTAGGTAGACTAATAACTCTTCATGGTTCCTGTAGCTTGCTCAGTTTCA
Source organism: Pipistrellus kuhlii (assembly GCF_014108245.1). Classification (NCBI taxonomy): domain Eukaryota; kingdom Metazoa; phylum Chordata; class Mammalia; order Chiroptera; family Vespertilionidae; genus Pipistrellus; species Pipistrellus kuhlii. Next base: position 6,881,195 of record NW_023425405.1, read on the forward strand.
GCTGTGTTTATCTGATTTAATTAGTAATATTTGATATCAGGCTATAGCAGTAGAAACACTACACGACCGCATTGAGCCACAGTAATTCATAAAGCCGTGATTTGTAATGTATGGAATCTTGGAATATTCAAGGCAATTAGTAATGAGTGTTATGATCATTACTACAGCCTTATAGCAATATTACATTTATATTTGCCTTTTAATATTTTTACATGTAAAGATAAAGAAATGCAAACATATTCTTAACACAAAATCTGGACCAGGGCCCCAGTCCCAGTGACTCGGTTGGAATGTCATCCTGAACATCCTGTACAAAAGGTGGTGAGTTCGATTCCTAGTCAGGGCACATACCTAGGTTTCAGGTTCCATTCAAAGATGGGGCACATATGGGAGTCAACTGATAGATGTTTCTCTCTCACATAGATGTTCCCCCCCTCTCTCCCTTTTCTCTCTCTAAAATTACACACACACACACACACACACACACACACACACATGTATATATATAATTTGGACTGGAAAATAAATTCATTAAAATATGTTTTTCTTAACAATAGCTTGCTATTTGAGTAATCAGTTCTGAGTCAATTTTTGTTAAATAATAGCACTTAAAAGGAATCATATTGGAATTTTTATCAAATTTTTTGAATTTTCAGTGGCTTTTTTCTGAATACCTTAAACAATATTACAATTATTTTATCCATTTTTCTCACATTGGAAGGGAAAACTCAATAGGAATAATATAAAAATAGATAGGAATAATTGTTTTTTAAAACTTTTGTTTTCTTACTTTTTTCTCTCCAAACAGTGAAAACATCTTCCTTCCTTCCTTCCTTCCTTCCTTCCTTCCTTCCTTCCTTCCTTCCTTCCTTCCTCCCTTCCTCCCTTCCTCCCTTCCTCCCTTCCTCCCTTCCTTCTTTCCTGATTTTCTTTCTTTCTTTCTTTCTTTCTTTCTTTCTTTCTTTCTTTCTTTCTTTCTTTCTTTCTTTCTTCTTTCTTTCTTCTTTCTTTCTTTTTGTTAGAGACTGGTGAAATAATATTTCCCTACATAGAATATTTTAAGTGTGTTTTTATTTAAGACAATAATTTGTCAAGATGTATAATACAAAGACAGGTAGATAACTCTGGATATCTTGTTGAAGCATTTATTCATTCAGGAAATGTTTAATCCTTAAATTGAGTTCTAAGAAAGTTGCTGAAATTACAACATGAATAAGACACAGACATATTGTAGTTCAAATAAGTCCTTTCGGGCTGCTATACCAAAATCCCATAGGCTGATAGCTTATAAAAAAACAAAACAAAACCAAAAAACCAAAAATCTATTTCTTACTATTTTGGGAGTCCAGAAGTCCAAGATCAAAGTGCCAGCAGATTCAGTGTCTAGTGGGAATTGTTTCCTAGGCTGCCGTCTTTCCTTTACAACCTCACTGGTAAGAAGGCCAGGGATCTCTCGGAGGTCTCTCCCATGTGGCACCAAGCTCACTCACTAGGGCTCAACCCTCCTGACCTAATCACCTCCCAAAGATCTGCCTTCAAATACATCCCAGTGGGGATTTGGATTTCAACATATAAAATCCGAGAAGGCCAATACTCAGTCCCTTGCTAGGGATTTTGTAAAAAGTGAATGAAAACAGCTGAAACCGGTTTGGCTCAGTGGTAGAGCATCGGTCTGTGAATTGAAAGGTCCCAAGATTGATTCAGGTCAAGGGCTTGTACATTGGTTGTACAAGCTGGTCAGTGTTTCTCTCTCATTGATGTTTCTAGCTCTCTATTCCTCTCCCTTCTTCTCTGTAAAAAATCAATAAAATACAATATATATTTTTTAAAGTGAATGAAAACAAATAATGGATGCCTGTGAAATGTCTGCTATTTATACAGCCTCGCTTTCTCTGCCTATTCTGCAGTCTCGCCCTCTTCATTTCTCTCATAGGACTGTTGTGAACTCTTTTACTCTTCCAAGGTCTCCGTGCCTCCCATGGCCCACGCAGTCTGCTCTTCCACCTCCATCTGGAGGTCCTTGGCAGCCACTCTTTGTTCATGGACCAAGCTGGGCTGCTCACTTCTCTCTGAGCATTGCCTGTACTTTTCTGCCACAGGGCATGTACCTTGGTTGCAGGTACACCCCCAGTAGGGGGTGTGCAGGAAGCAGCTAATTAATGTTTCTCTCTCATCGATGTTTCTAACTCTCTTCCCTTCTCCTTTCCTCTTTGTAAAAAATCAGTAAAATACATTTTTTTAAAAAGAAACACATTCAGTAGGTAACTAAGTTAACAAAATACAGTTTCTCGCATGCTCCTGTAGAGATAACCACAGGAAATTTATGGGAGTGGTACTAATCCAGGTAAGTCAATAATTGGATGAAAGCATAGATGTCAATGTGAATGAATAATTTATTTTAATTTTCTAGAGCTGACGTTTAGTCCTCTACAGTCCTCCTCGTGGGTAATCAGCCTGATGATTTTGTGTTGCAACTACAGGGACTCACCTAATTTCTCCTTCACCACATTCACTAATAATGCAGTGGGTGTCATTCTAATGAATTCTGTGCACCTGCTTTCTCAGGCACATCATCATGGCTTTAACCACAATGTGAACTGAGCTCTCCAATTGTGACATGAAAAATGTTAATTTGGGGAGTTTTTAAAATGTTTAAGCATAACATGAATCTAATATTTTATTATTAAAGTCAGGTAAAATACATTTAATGCTTCTTTGACCTATGTTTCATCTGTGTGCATAATTTTAACACATTATTTTACTTCCCTTGGTTTTGTACTTATGACGATTTGAAAGAACCTAATTTCCAGAGTGCTTTGCAAAAAAAAAAAAAAAAAAACATCAGTGGGCTTTTGTTGTTTTATAGCTTTTTAAATGTGTTTTTCTTTTTATGGGACTTTTTCTCTTTTACAATCTTTCCATAAAATTATTTTCCCTACTCTGCCTCTTTTATTTTCTTTTAGTCACAAATGTTAAGGAGGCTTCTTGACTCTGTACTTGACCCCATGCTCTATTTGATGTTTTGAACTAGGTCCACACTCAGTGTAACTGATTCACTTCAAACTTAACCTTGTCACTCGGGATCACTGTGCTATAAAATGTCAGACAACATTTAGGTTAGAGGTCATGTCTTTCTTGATAGCCTTCAGTAGAAGTTTAGTAGAGACTACCTAACAAATCCATCATATGGCAAATAGTAAAATGTGACCTACTGTTGAGGTCAGAAATGGTTTTCTTTTTTTTTTTCTTCCTGTTGCCATTTTATGATAGATCCCTATGAGCTCAAACTCATATAACAAAAGACATTATCATCTTTTATTTGTCTGATTCAATCATTCAACAAATGTTTATTGAACACCTAGGCTATATGCCAGGGCTTTTTTCCCCTCAGGTTCTAGGGTATAGGAACAAATACACATAATTAATATCTAAGGAGAACAAAATGAACTAAAGAGAGGGAATCAGGAATGACCAGGGCAGGGAAGTGTGTTTTATACAGGATGTCCAGAGAAAGGCTGCAGGGACCTCATTGAAGCAAGAGAGAATGAGAGAGAGCCTGGCACAGCTTTTCGGAAAGCCTTCCGGGAAGAAGTGGCAGCAAGTGCTGAGCCCTGGGGCTGCCCATGTTCCAGGAACAGAAAGGCCAGTGCGGCTAGTGTAGAGCCGGCACCACAGCACAATGGGAAATGAGATTGGGGAGGATGGAAGTGGTGATGTCAGGTGGCATCCGTCCGCCATGGTAATGCGTTTCTTTACATTTTACTCGGTGCAAAATGAAAAGTTATTTGAGGGACCCAAGCCAAGGAGTGACACGCAATCTGATACATATTTTAAAATATTACTTTCCCCACTTGTTGCATTCGTTTTCTTACACTGCACAACAAATTAATACAACTTACGATGTGTATTTGTTACCTCACAGTTTCTATGGGTCTAGAGTCAAAGAGGAGAGGCCATTTAGCTGGATTCTCTGCTCAGCATCTCATAAATCTAAAATCAAGATGCCCTTTGCCGGGCAGAGTCCTATTTCCAGCTCATGCAAGTTGTTGCCCGAGTTCACATCCCTGTCGTCGTAAGATTGTGGTTCAGGTCCCCAATTTTTGTTTGTTTGTTTTTGCCACCCTAATCATTTTCCTATTGTGGTAAGAATTTCACAGTATAAAATGTACCCTCTTAACCATTTTTTTTTTAAGTGTACACAGTTCATTAGTTAAGTACACTGACATTAGTGTGAAACATCTTTAAAACATGTTTTATCTTGCAGATTTGAAGCTCTGTACCCATGAAATAATTTCCTTTATCCCTCCCCCTCCCCCCCCCCCGCTTCCTGGTAACCACCATTCTGCTTCCTATCTATGTGAGTGTGACAACTGTATATGCTGCAAATAAGCGGAATCGTGCAGTATTTGCCTTATTGGTACCAGCTTGTCTGTTTTGGCTGGTTATCAGCCGGAGGCCACTCTTAGTACCTAGACATACAGGGTGTGGGAGTTTGGGGGTCCATTTCATAATCCTGCCAACTATGTAATTGGGGAACAGACTTGTGGGAGGGACAGGAGAAGAAGGGTGGAAATCAGAGAGAAAGCAATAGAGATGTCTAACCTATTGTGACTCATAATTTAATATGTGTCTGAATCTCCTGGGGTTTGTATTAAAATTAGATTCTGACCTAGTAAGGCTATGACCTGCCTCTCCTAACAATTTCCTAGGACCTAGGTGATGGCAGTGCTGCTTGTGGAAGAGAAAGACATAGACTAATGATGACTGTGGGCTGGGCTGGGCTAGGTGGTAACAGTGGAAAGGAGAAACTGTCTGATTAGGGATATGCTTTGAAGATAGACCCAAAGGGCTTGCTGAGGAGGAAAGACTTCCAAGTTTAAGGGACCACAAAGATTACAGGAGGAGCTGGTTTCAGTTGTTCAGTTTGGATAAACCAAATAGGAAGCCAAACAGAGATGATCACGAACTGCTATGGGAAATAGCAGGTTTATAAATCACAGGAACTGGTACCAGAGGCTTACTTAAATTTGTATGTTTCTGTGAACCACAACTGTAAGATTGGTCCTAGCTGTCTTGGATTTATTTCACTCTATTAAAAACTTAAGCAAACAAAGGGCCTATTGGTTTGTGCTGCATTTTCTCTGCTCCTCTTGCTCTGACACGGTAACATGAGCAGTGTTTTATGTCCTCATGCCAATTTTCTTTACAGTGAAATAAGCATAGTATTACTCCTTACTGGAAGCTGACATGTGCATCACGGTGCATACTTAAAGCATCTGATACTTAAGTGCTCTCTAGGAGTAGAGTTAGGTGTAAAAAAAAAAAATTAGCATCTGTCAATTTTGGTAGATGCCTCACTAGGGGATGAATTACCTAATCGCCCCTGGCTATATAGGCAGTTTCATGGTATGACTGATTATTATTTTTTTCCTGAGCTAAATTATGGGTATATATGATTACACATATAAGTGTATTATATAATATTAATATTTATATTTACATGCTTATATTTGATGGGAATATAATTTAATGCACAATTATATATAAAATGGATTATGCAAAGCTAGCTTTGCCACATTACAAGAGCTTGCATGGAAGTTCATCCACACTGAGTTCTTTTTCACAGTAATTTTAGTGTGTCACAAAACTTTTTGGGCAAACCCAAAAAAATATATTTTACTCATCTGACAAAATATCGATAGTAGGTATAATTTTGAATGATTTAAAAAAATAATAGTAATTATCTACACTTTTTTTCTCCAAAGTGACTTTTTAAAAATTCAGGTGCCTATAAAGGATTTCTGGTACCAAGAATTAACGAATCATACCCAGCTGGCATGGCTCAGTGGTTGAGCATCAACCTCTGAACCAGGAGATCATGATTCAATTCCTAGTCAGGGCATATGCCCAGGTGGTTGGCTTAATCTCCAGTAGGAGGGTATGCAGGAGGCAGGTGATCAATGATTCTCTCTCATCATTGATGTTGATGTGACCAATAAGATTATATGACCTATTTATTTATGGTTCAAGACAGGGCATTCATACCAGATAGCTACTGTTGTGTTGACTGTTGTCATATTTGTATTTGACAATCTAGGAAAAAGAGGTCAGAGCCCTTCACTAAATAATCAGGTATTGCATGTTTAAAAAATTCTTGCAGCACAGTGTTTGAAAATCGCTGTTTTATCACAAGAAGTAGATTGCATAAACTGCAGGTACAGGGGGATGCAGGTTGTTTGTTTACTTATAATTTCCTTCAACATCAATCATGGAAAACCTTGGTCTTGCTCAAACGTGGGCTAGGACTTACATGACAACCAAGCTTTCTGCTGATTTGGGAGAGAGTGTGGTGGCTAAAGAAAGGCTGTTGATCTCTGTACTTTATGTGGTTGTCCTAGAGGCCTGTTTTGTTTTTTGTTTTTTTATAGTGTATTATATTAAAATCCAGAATCTAACTCTAGGCATAGTTGTTTTATGAATTGGTTCAAAGATGTCTGAATTTTCTTCCTATTATATATATTTTCATGTAATGGATTCATTACTTTATAATATAAAATTTAGCTTTTGCATGATAATTTATGAAACTAATTTCTTACCCTTTTCTTTTCCTAGGAGCACTGAATCAAAAAAATTGGGGAAAGAAATATCCAACATGTAATAGCCCCAAACAATCTCCTATCAATATTGATGAAGATATTACACAAGTAAATGTGAATCTTAAGAAACTTAAATTTCAGGGTTGGGATAAAACATCTTTGGAAAACACATTCATTCATAACAATGGGAAAACAGGTAACATGTTTGCATTTTTGTGTGTGATTTTTTAATATATTTATTGGACCTAGAGGAAGTTCAGATTAGTTTCATTTGAATTGTCTTTTATAATGTATTATACTATGAACTGGACATAAACTATCTATACAACAAACCAAACAGAGCATAGAAAATCCAAAGTTTAGACATTTTGAAAATGTATACAAAAGAATAAAATCACCAAAGTACCGTATTTTGGGGACCATAAGACGCTCCGGACCATAAGACACACCAGTTTTTAGAGAAGGGAAATGAAGAAAAAAAGATTCTGAAACAAATAGTGTCCTAAAATATTTTATGTTCATTAAAACCCAACATCACAGTCATAAACACATGTAATCAACCCTGTAAAGTAAACAGCAGCATTTAGAACCATTTTAGAGCCGGGCAAGCACACAGAGACCACACAGAGCCGGGCAAGTAAAAAAACTTTTTTTAAAAAGTATATGTGTAGGCTATATTTGGACCATAAGACGCAGGGACTTTTTCCCCCTACTTCTGGGGGGATAAAAGTGCGTCTTATGGTCCAAAAAATACGGTAGTTACCTCATGATGCCTCCACTAGAAGATGTGATAAATATACCGTAATATATAATTAATGTAATCTAATAATTCCATCACTGGTTAATCACTTAGTCAATCAGGATTTCTTTTTCTTGGGCATTATAGTTTGATTTGTCTGCTAAACCTCAGACTATATTCAATAATTGGATAAGAAAAAAAGCAATTGACTATAATTGAATTTTAAGAAATTACTAGCGCTTCTACACAAAAGTTTAAAATTATATACAATCTTTAGGAAGCACTCTCAACGTGCTTTTTCTTGACACTGTTTTTAAAAACATGCAAACTATAATAACATAAAAATTCCACTAAATAATAAGTTAAAAAAATAGTTTTCAAAATATGAACATCTTTTTTCTCTGATGTGTTTTAAATAAAATTGTATGTATGTCAAGAAGTTAGATAAAACAAATGTAATTATGGGGAAGAGATTGGAAAAAATATTGAAAATTGTAATAATGGTAATGTTGAGGTGGTTTATCATTAGTGAATTTTTTCTCTATTTTCCATGTTTTAATAATATAATTATTTGAATGTGGCATTTTAGTTTTAAATTCCATAAGGGTAGGATTTTTTTCTATATCAATGCCTAATGCAGATTAAATAAGTATTCAGTATATGTGTGTTGAATGAAAAATTAAGAAAATTACTATATTATAATATATTCTTAATTAAATTCATAAAATTATATTGTTGTAAATCTTGACATTTCCAGTACTGTTTTTTTTTTTTTTAATGCATCTATATTATTGAAAGTATATGGATGTCCCATTGACTTTGTCAATCCCATACCCACCCCTCCCAGGCCTTCACCACACTATTGTTTGTGTCCATGGGTTATGCATTTATGCTTATAAGTTCCCTGGTTAATCTCCCATCTCTGCCTTCCCTCTGAAATTTGCCAGTCTGTTCCATGTCTCTGAATCTATTTTGTTCATTAGTTTATTTTGTTCATTAGATTCCACATATGAGTGAGATCATGTGATACTTATCTTTCTCTGACTGGCTTATTTCGCTTAGCATAATACTCTCCAGGTCCATCTATGCTGTTGCAAAATGGTAAGACTTCCTTCTTTTTACAGCCATAATGTGTAAATGTACCACAGCTTTTTTTTTTTTTTTTTTTTTTTTTTTTGGCACTCGGGCTGTTTCCAAATCGTAGCTATTGTAAATTGTTCTGCTATGAACATAGGGACATATATATTCTTTTCTATTGGTTTTTAAGTTTCTTGGGATATATTCCTAGAAGTGGAATCACTAGGTCAAATGGCAGTTCCATTTTTAATATTTTGAGGAAACTTCATACTGTTTTCCATAATGGCTGCACCAGTCTGCATTCCCAGCAGCAGTGAACTAGGGTTCCCTTTTCTCCACAACCTTGCCAGCACTTGCCATTTGTTGATTTGTTGATGGTAGCCATTCTGACAGGTGTGAGGTGATACCTCGTTTTAATTTGCAGCTCTCAGATAATTAGTGACTTTGAGCATTTTTTCATATGTCTCTTGGCCATCTGTATGTTCACTTTGAAGAAGTGTCTATTTAGGTTTGCCCATTTTTTTTTTTAAATTGGATTGTCTTCCTTTTGATAAATTGTGTGAGTCCCTAATGTATCATTATCAAATATATTCTCTTGTACAGTGGGCTCTATTTTCATTTTTTAATAGTTTCTTTTGCTGTACATAAGTTTTTATTTTGATGCAGTCCCATTTGTTTGTTTTCTTCTTAGTTTCCTTTGCCCTAGGTCTAGGAGATGTATCAGTAAACATAGTGCCATGAGAAATGTCTGAGATTTTACTGCCTATGTTTTCTTCTAGGATTTTTATGGTTTCATGAGTTACATGTAAGTTTTTATCCATTTTTAGTGTAGTCTAGTTTCATTTTTTTTTGCACTACTTGTCTAATTTTCCAAGCACTATTTATTAAAGAGATTGCCTTGACTCCATTGTATGCTCTTGCATACTTTGCCAAATATTAATAGAGCATAAAGGCTTGGGTTGATTTCTGGGATCTCTTCTGTTCCATTCATCTATATGCCTATTCTTTTGCCAGTATCAGGCTGTTTTGATTATGGTGGCTTTATAGTATAATTTGATATTGATATCTAGTATTGTAATTCCTCCAACTTTGTTCTTCTTCCTCAAGATTGCTAAAATTATTTGTGGGAGGTTTATTTTATTATTATTCCATATAAATTTTTGGAGAGTTTGTTCTAGATCTGTGAAATATGCCCTTGGTATTTTAATAGGGATTGCAATGAGTCTATAGATTGCTTTGGGTGGTATGGACATTTTAATAATGTTAATTCTACCAATCCATGAATTGGTATATTCTTCCACTTGTTTATGTCTTGCTCTCTTTTTTTCAATGCCCTGTAGTTTTCTGAGTACAAATATTCTACAGAACTCCTTGATTAAGTTTATTCCTAAGTATCTTTTTTTGTTCTAATGTAAATGGTATTGTTTTATTAGTTTCTCTTTCTGAGAATTCATCATTGGCGTATAAAAATGCCATTGAGCCCTAATCAGTTTGGCTCAGTGGACAGAGCATTGGCCCATGGACTGAAAGGTCCTGGTTTGATTGTGGTCAGGGGCATGTACCTTGATTGCAGGCTCAATCCCCAATAGGGGGTGTGCAAGAGGCAGCTGATCTATGTTTCTCTCTCACTGATGTTTCTAACTCTCTATTCTTCTCTCTGTAAAAATCAATAAAATATATATTTTTTAAATATATATTTTTAAAATGTCATTAATTCCTGGGTATTAAATTTGTATTCTGCTACATTGCTGAATTAATTTATTAAATATAGTAGTAGTTTTCTGGTAGAGTGTTTAGGGTTTATATGTACAATATCATGTCATCTGCAAATAATGACAGTTTTACTTCCTCTGGTCCAATTTGGATGCCTTTTATGTTTCCTTCTTGTCTGATCGCTGTGGCTAGGATTTCCAGTCTATGTTGAATAAGGCGTGGTGAAAACAGACATCCCTAACTTGTTCCTATTCTTAGGGGAAATGATAGTTTTTGCACATTGAGTATGATGTTGGCTATAAGTTTGTTACATATGGCTGTTACTGTGTTGAGGTATGATCTATTCCTACTTTGCTGAGAGTTTTCATCAAAAATAGGTGTTGGCTTTTGTGGAATGCTTTCTATGCATCTATTGACATGATCATGTGATTTTTGTCCTTCAATTTGCTTACGTGATATATCAAGTTTATTGTTTTGCAAATAATGTACCAGCCTTGCATCCCTGGAATAAGTCCCACTTGGTCATGGTGTATGATCTTTTTAATAACATATTGCTGGATCCAATTTGCTAATATTTTGCCATTTTCCCCTGGTAGACCACAGCCCTGCTGCTTTTCACAGCCGGGTGTTATGTGGACACCTTTCTCAGTTATGCTGCTCTGGGCTGCAGAGCCCAGCTTGGGGTTTAGACCCCAGAGTTCTTTGTGAGAAGCCTCCCTAGCTAGGCATCCCTCTGGAACTTCAGCTACTGCCTGTCGGTGCCTGGCCAGCTCTCTCCCATCTCTGCACTTCCTACAGTCTCTATGCCGCCTCCACTTTCCATCCTTGGTTATCAGGATTCTATGCAGCTAGTCCTCAGTTGATTATTCAGGGTGGTTTTTTCTGTATTTTAGTTGAAAATCCAGTTTGGTGGGAGAATATCAGTGTAGCTTCAACTTACTCTGCCACCATTTCCGAACTTTCAAGCACCAGCTTTGAAGGCTGTTATGAAGCCATGAGGCATGTCCTCTGCTGTATTTTCTCAGTGGAGTGCAGCCAACACTTGATCTTTAGAGCCATTCCTGTTTAGTTTTTTTTGCAATTTTTTTTTACTAAAAATATTTAATGTTGACATTATTTCAGGTGTTCTTTCCCCCTCCCCCACTTTTCCATCTGCACCAACCCCATCTCCCTCTTCCTGGGCCTTCACCAAATTATAGATGGGGTCTATGGAGTATGCATGTATTTTCTTTAGCTGATCCCTTCACCTTCTTTTTCTAGTCACCCCTACCCCCGACTATTGGGCACAGGGCAGTTTTGAGTTTACTACTGACTTTTAAAGTACAGCATTAAGCTCAGCAAGTGTGGTTCAGTGGTTGAGTGTCGACCTATGAACCAGGAGGTCGTATTCAATTCCCAGTCAGAGCACATGCCCGGGTTGTGGCTTGATCCCCAGTGAGGGGCATGCCTCTCATCATTGATATTTCTATCTCTCTTTCCCTCTCTCTTCCTCTCTGAAATCAATAAAAAATATATACTTTTTTTTTTATTTAAGTACAGCATTAAATCTTGATCAGGTTACTCTCTGTGACTCAATTTCATTACCCGTAGGATAATAATTATGTCTCCTCCTTCCTAGGATGTGTGAGTAGCAAATATTTAATACATGTAAATTAGTGTAATAAAAAAGGATGTTGACCATTATTGTTATTGTATTGTTATGTTATTATTGTTGTTCTTAATGGAAGTTTATGTATCTCCAGTTGGTTGTACCAGCATGTTGGATTAAGTCCCTAATGCCAACAGCGGTGTCTGCCTCATGGAACAAAAACTGTTTAAATCTCATTGAGAGATTTCACTTTCATATATTAAGCTCTCAAGAGAATCCTTAATCTCCAGACAACTCTTAAAATACTGTCAGATAATATCTGATATGGAACTCAAATTAAGAGATTTTAAGATTCTGAAAGTTGTCGCTCAGGATTCAAACATGAGATGGCTAAAACCTCTCAATGGGTCTGGGTTTCCACCTGCCTTGCCGCAGCCTGGGACACGGCTTGACGAAGCCTGGGGTGATACATGGAGGGGTACGAAGGGGAGACAGAAACAGCAGCCTGGTAACGAGTAGAAATGAGCTGAACGTGAGAAGGTGGGGAGCACTCCTAAGGGAAGACTTTTCTCCTGTCCACTCTTCTGTTCCTTCTCCCTTCACTCTGTCCTCTCACTGTCACATGCCTTTGAGGTAAGGGCCATCTCAGGACACCAGAGAAGCAGGGCAGGTGGACTGGCTGGCTGTCTTCTGCTAAAGGGTCCCACAGCACTTAAGGTCTTCCGGTTAGTTTACATTTTAGGCAATAAGATATATTGATTATATTGTGCAGAGTTACAGTTCAGCTTCCAAAATGGCAACTTATTTTTTTTAATTAATCAAAGACATTTTAATGTACCTGTAATAGGAGAAAATTTTACTTGAAATTTGTCATTTTGATTTTTAGAAATTTAAACGCAGTTTCATTTTTGTCTGTGTATGTGTTTTTAGTGGAAATTAATCTCACTAATGACTACCAGCTCGTTGGAGGAGTTTCAGAAACGGTGTTCAAAGCAAGCAAGATCACTTTTCACTGGGGAAAATGCAACATGTCTTCCGATGGATCAGAACATAGTTTGGAAGGACAAAAATTTCCACTTGAGGTAAGTCACTAGTTCTGCTGGTGCTCCAATCTGGACTGGTCGCCCTCTGCATCCATGCACAGCCATCCTAAGATTCCCCTAATCATTCTCCTCTGAGTTCCCTCTGATTCTTTCCTCTATTCATTGAGATTTTATTAAGCATACTATTATATTAATTTGTTATCAAGTGTTATAATTTGTGCAGTTATATTTTGTTTGCTTTGTTAATATCTGTCTTCCTTATCAGACTAAGTTAAATATCGATAATACCCAAATTTAGTTTTTCACTTCCTGGTCACATTAGTGATGATAAATGGTTATGAGTAAATGAATAAATGAAATTTATTCATATCCCTGTAGGGAAAAAAAAGGGGTGGGTAAGGGGACTTAATCATTATACTGGAGAATCAAAGAAATGCAAAGTAAAATGAGAAAAAAATTTCAGCTTTAAAATTGGCAAGATAAATATAATAAGTCATAAATGTGGGAGGAAATAAATACTTTTATACATGTCTAGAGAGTATAAATTGGTAGACTTTCTGGATGTACTTTGCTGTTTTTATCAAGACTTTAATAAGCTTATTTCCAATATCTATCATTTCAATTTGTAGCAATTTAATCTAAAATATAATTAGCCCTAACCAGTTTGGCTCAGGAGATAGAGCGTCAGCCTGTGGACTGAAGGATCCCAGGTTTGATTCCAGTCAAAGACATGTACCTTGGTTGGGGGCACATCCCCAGGAGGCAGCTGATCAATGTTTCTTTCTCATTGATGTTTCTAACTTTCTATCCTTCTCCCTTCCGCTCTGTAAAGAATCAATAAAATATAAAATGAAATAAAAAATAAAATATAATTATAGATATACTAAAAAATGTATGTGCAAAGAGTTTTTACAGTAATAAAAAGTTGAAACAAAAGAAATTGATTAAATACATTATGATGGGATATTATACATCTTGTAAAAATAATATTCTTGTATGATTTACACAAAGATGGTTCATCGTAAGATATTACCATAGATAGTAATGCTTTTTGCTTTTTAAAGATTTTAATGCTTTTAAAAAAGAAAAGAAAATGGTGAACATGGCATTATTTCAATTTTGTGAAATATGAAAACTAGTGACTGAGAGTAAGTTTGAATCACTAAGTTTCAATATGGATTTCACCATTTAATTATTAAAGACACAACATTGTACAAATTATTGTTACTTTAGTTATTAGTTAAAGACATGACATTGTATAAATTATTTACTTTACCTGAGCTTCCAGTTCTCTTCTGTGAAATTCATATAATAGTAGTAACAGCTATCTTATGCAGTTATTAAGAGATTAAAGGAGAAGATGGATTATTACTAATATAAAAATAAGTGAGGGAAATTAAGAAAACATTAACAATGATTTTTCCCTTTGTGATGGCATATAGGTGCCTTCTTTAAAATTCCCATGTTTTCTAAATTACTTATAATGAAACTATGAATTTATAATCCAAAATATATATTGATAATAACAATAAGACTAGCATGAATGATCTTTTAAAGGACTAAAGGTCATTTTTAATGTGGATAAGCACATTCAGATTTATATTATAATAGCTTGTAATTTATTTTTAAACTAGGGCCCAGTGCATGAGTTTGTGCACCTTGAAAGGAACTGTGGGCCATGAGGCTGTGATGGGCACAGGGGCAGGTCTCGGCCCATCCTCCATACCCTGCCCAGCCCCTCCCACTGCAACCCCCGGTTCTCTGTCTGCCATCAGCACCACTAACACCACCGCCACTTCCATGCGCTGACAGTGCTGGCCCCGATTGCACCTGTGACAGCGTGGAACGATTGGGGCTGGCACCAGCAGTGGGTGTGAGCGGTGGCTGCTGCCCCAATCATGCCTCAGAAGCAGGGGAAGGTGCTTACCTGCTCCACAGTCCTGCCACAGGTGACACCCACCATGTTCCATGTGCACCCCCTGGTGGTTAGCACATGACATAGGGACCAGTTGTTCTATTCCACCATTCTGTCTATTTGCATATTAGGGTTTTATATATATAGATATATTAACTACTCTTAAAGAAAATACAGTATCAATCGCTTCTCGGCCTTTTGGCTAAGATCAAGTGAAGAAAATACAGTATCAAATTTGGCTTGTGAAAGAAAAGTAAATTCATTAAGCACACATAACATTCTCATTTCTGAGAGTTTAGCTCTCTCACAATTTAGAACAGAGATGAAAATCAATATAGGGTACAGATGATGTATTATAGAAGTATACACTTGAAACCTATATAATTTTATTAACCAATGTCACCTCAGGAAATTCAATAAAATTTTTTTAAAAGTCAAGAAAAACTCTGACAACAACGTAAGTCCTGAACCAGCAAAATAAACAGTAGAGAGTCTGTACACTAACCTTCATATATTTTTCTTATTTGAAAAGGCCCTAGAGTGTTCTCTCAGTGGTATTGTTTGTTTGATGTTTGCTTGTGTAAACTCTCTCCATATCATTTTGCAAACAGGAAACTGAGGGGCATCCTGGACTTGTTCTGTTTTTCTGGTCTTTCTGCATTGCTACAGACAGATCTCCATTCTGCCCCTAAATGAAGAGGGAGATCAGATAAAAATTTAAACCACCTTTGTCTCTTACTTCGAATCTTGAACTGGTCTCCTTCTCTCTAGTCTTAATGTCTTCCACGTTCCCCTTTCCCCTACCCCCATCCTGCTCCTTCCCCACCCTGTTAGATGAAATGCATCAGGATTTGTCATTGCTCTCAAGACCAAACTGCATCACATACCTTCCTGGGTGTGCCCCCTGCCTACGTCTCCAGCTTCACCTCTCCTCTCCGTCATATATGCTCAGCTGAAACACCACCCATTTCTTCCCATTTCCTCCACTTCTCATATTTGCTTGCCTGTTGGCCTTTCCCAAGCTGGTCCCTCTAACTTGAACATAAGCTCATCTTTCTGCCTTTTCAGCTCTGAGCTTGAAAGCTTCTCATCCTTTTGGGTTCAGCTTAGTAGAAATTCTCTCTTTGAAAGGCTTTGGGGATCACTCAAGACAGGAGCCACGGCCACCCCCTGCTTCACACCCACTATTTCTCTGATCACAGCCCTACTGCACCTTAACCTTCTCAGAGGCGTTCTGTTCTTTCCTTAATTATGTTCTAAACTGAGTTACCTTATTCCCAAGCCCACAGCATGAGGATCACCAAATTATAAGTGAGACTAGAATCTATCAATCAACAGATATATAGGCTAAAGTAGAAATTAACAAGGTGTAGCCTCATACCCAGAGAGAAGACAAAACAAGAAATTAAAACTCCTAGCATTTTTTAGGTGGAAATAAAGTCCTTAAGAATTTCACAATTAATAGAGTGGAAGACAAAGTTCAAAAATGCTAACCCTCAGACCATCAAGAAAGGCATGTCCAGTCAAAAAAGAATGAAACTGTATTTGAAAGAATACCAGCAAAATAGTTTAAATAATATTTGATCATTTATTGCATTTGATAATTGTTCTAGAAATTATTACTTTAATGCCACCTAGTAATCTCAATGTGTCATTTCAGTTACAGGCATATCTAACTTGTGTTTCCTTCCTCATTGCAGGATGAGAAATGATAGTAAATGCAGTTATGTATACTAGTACACAAAATTGAAAAATTATTTTTAAATATGCAGAGTACAGAATTATACAGTTTAGAAAATTTTTCAGGTAGAAGTGATTGAATTGGTAAATCATTTTATTGTCTCTTTGCTCACTTTTGTGAAGCCTTTCTATATACTAAAGCCTTCATTGTTACATTTACAGATGCAAATCTACTGCTTTGATGTGGACCAATTCTCAAGCTTTGAAGAAGCAGTTAAAGGAAAAGGGAAGATAAGAGCATTATCTATTTTATTTGAGGTAATCATTATACTTAGATTTAACGCTAACTTAATTTTTGAATCACATGAAATATTGACATGAAATATCAAAACATTCTTTGGAACAAGTAGAAGAGCTCACAAGTAGAATGCTAACTGGGAGAACCACCTCTTGGCTGGGAAGTTGAAAGGGCCTCTTGGACTCATTTGTTGGGTACCTCACTGCCTGCCAGCTTGAACTGTATGTGCTGAGAGCACCAATTTGCCTCTTTGTATAGGCGAAATGTCGTAATGATATAGCAGAGACGGTGAGTCATGACATTTTAAAATGTACTTCTCTTGGTGGAAAGTTGAAGAGATTTAAAAGGTTTATGTTGCACTTGTTTGTAGCTTGCTGTGGAAAAAAGTGAGCAATTTAGAGAACATTGCTTTTGACTACTTAAAATGCAAATCACTAATCTTTACATTTTAGTGAACACTTAATCAAACAGTTTATCCCATTTTTAGAATATCATTCTTCTTTAACAGATTGGAATAGAGGAAAATTTGGATTACAAAGCAATTATTGATGGAGTCGAGAAAGTTGGTCGTTTTGGTAAGTAAGCTATTTGGAGACATCTTCTAGATTCTGCTTGGGGTTCTTATGAATTTTTACATTATTACAAAAATCAGTTGGGTGGGAGAATGGGTTATACACAGATCTCACTGGGAGATTGCTTCCTGCATGAGTGAGGGATGGCACACAAAATGCCCAAGGCAGTGGTCGTGCTACTGGGACATGCTACTAGGAAATGCAGAAACAAAAATGGGACTATTCAAGGAGCCAGGAAAGCCAGATTGTTTCAGGATTCTAAGACCAGATGAAATACTTAGGAAAACTCTACCCATTTTTTGGGGCGGAGGAAGTGGGTAGGGATTCTCTGTTTTGAATAAAAGTCCTATATTATATATCTAGGAAGTTAAATCAATATTTATTATTGTACTATACATGTATGTGTATTTATATACATACTAGAATGTATATAAATACACATGGTGCATGAAATTCATACATGGTGGTAGGGGGTCCCCTTAGCCCAGCCTAAACCTTCTCCAATCAGGACCCCTCGGGGGATGTCCAACTGCCGGTTTCAGCCTGATCCCAGGGATTGGGACTAAACCAGCAGTCCCTTTCACAATCTGGGTCCACTGGCTCCTAACTGCTCACCTGCCTGCCTGCCTGATTGCCCCTAACTGCTCCCCTTGCTGGCTTGGCCATAATACCCCCTCTGCCAGCCTGATTACTTCCAACTGCACATCCCTGCTGGCCTGGTCACCCCTAACTGTCCCCCCCCCCCCCCCCCGCTGGCCTGGTCGTTCCTAACTGCCCTTCTTGCCATCCTGCTGGCCTGGTCACCCCTAACTGCCCCACCCTGCCATCCTGGTCACCCCCCGTGGCCACCCCACTAGCCTGGTCGCTCCAAGCAGCCTGCAGTTCAATCATTTGGTCATCCCTCACTAACTCCCCTGCTGGCCTGATTGTAGGCAACCATCTTATGAGGGTCAATTTGCATATTACCTCTATTATATAGGATGGACTTTTGAAGATAATCATCAGAATAAGCTTTTGTTTTTGTTTTCCACTAAGTGTATTGAATCTTATCAAATAGTTTTTCCGGATTTATTAAAATGGTCATATAATTTATGAATATCTTTTATATGTATAATAATCTTTCTAGCATCTTCCTGGTGTAAAGATGAAGCATCTAACACTATGTAGTGATATATGTAAGAAAGTTATGTATATGCCAGTTTTATTGCCATTTAAAAAGTAGATCCAAACTGTTCTCAAATTTTCACTTCTGATTAAATAGATGTCAAGGCATATGTCTCTGTTTCATAGAAGTTTTGAACAGCTAAGTTGCAGAGTTGGGATGCCAGCTGAGACATATGTGATTACTTTGCAGGGAAACAGGCGGCGTTAGATCCTTTCATATTGCTGACCCTTCTGCCAAACTCAACCGACAAGTATTACACCTACAACGGCTCGCTGACCTCTCCTCCCTGCACGGACACCGTTGACTGGATTGTTTTTAAAGATACAGTTAGCATCTCTGAAAGCCAGGTAATATTAGAAATTCAAACAAATGAAGTTATTTGAAAAAATAATTTTCCAAGCTTCACTACAGAGTATGTTTTAGAACATTTACTGATGCCCGTGGAGCAGGAATGTTAACGTACATGTTACATTCTCTTCTTTTTAGTTGGCTGTTTTTTGTGAAGTTCTCACCATGCAACAGTCTGGTTATGTCATGCTGATGGAGTACTTACAAAATAATTTTCGAGAACAACAGTACAAGTTTTCCAGGCAGGTGTTTACCTCTTATACTGGAAAGGAAGAGATTCATGAAGCGGGTATGTATTGAAATATGATTTTTCTACAACTCACAGATTCAGTGTTGTAGAAGATAATTGTGGTACGATGGAAAACAACAATTCCTAGTAATATTTTTATTATTAGCTTTGTAGCGTTAAACAAACTATTTAACTTCTCTAAATCTCAGTTACCACATTCATAAAATGGCAACTTAAAATATCTGTTCTTTCGCACATGGATATTTCCATTTTGCAGATGAAAAACAGTGAGATTCAATAAGGCAGTGTTTTTTTCTAAAACACACAGCAATAGATGGCAAAGCTACAGACACACCTCTGAATTCACCTGATGGAATTTGTCTGTTTTAAGAGCTATGAAAGAGAAGTGAATAAACAACCAAGGTGTTCAGAGCATGGGGAGATCACATCCGGTTGGGGTGATCAGGAAACCCCTGTGAGAGAACTACATTTGAGCTGAGCCTTGACAGGTGGTTTTGTTTTGTTTGTTTGTTTGTTTGTTTTTGAGGTAGATGAATCATTTGTTTCAACAAGTGTTTTTAAAATAAATTTATTGGGTTGACATTGGTTAAGAAGATGATGTAGGGTACATTTCTAAGATACTCCATTGAGTGCCCACCACCAAAAGTCAAATCTTTTGTCACCATATAGTTGGGTTTTAAGGTGTTCATTTAGTGTCAGCAGCTCCTGGAGAAGAGCTATTGCCTAGTAGAAATGGAAACTAAATGCGCTGAATTATCCTATATAATAAAGAGGCAACATACAAACGGTCGTTACATCGTGATGTGTAACGACCAATCACCAGGAGGGCAGGGCAAAAAGCTACCAGCCACAGAGAGCTACAGAAGGGTGGGGCAGTGAGCTATGTGCAGGGAGAGCTACAGCAGTGGGGGGCGGGGCAGCCAACTGAGGCAAGTGGCAGCAAGCTATTTGCGCACAGATTTGTGTGTACATGGCCACTAAGTAATGAATAAAAAATGAGTCTTTTCCCTAGTTGCCTTCTTTGGGGGGAGAAAGGTCTTGTCAGGCAATGGAGAAGACTCAGGGGAACATCTCCTCAGTGACTTCTGAGTCTTTTGAAGCCAGCCCAGCAGCTGGAGCCTTTGGAAATGCCCAGAGGATACAATCGGTTACATCTACTGACTTGTCCTTTTCATTTCACCGTTTGAATGGACTAGTTCATGAAGGAAATAGTTGAAGTGGCCTTAAGGGACTTAAAATCTTTTCAAGGACATGGTCTTCTTTGATCTCAGCCCTGCAATGAATTTTTGGCCATGTATAACATTAATTTCATAATCATCTGCTTTTGAAGATTAGGCATTAAAATGGCATGTTTTAATGTGCTATTTGTGAGCATTGTTTATGCTTTAACCACACAAGAAAAAAAAAATACAGCACAAGACAGCAATGATGAATGGCTGCATTTAATGTTACATTAAGTTTCAAATTAAATTGCCCCAAAGTGAGGAAATTTAATTATATTTCTACTAGCAACACTAAATACTATAAGATCCTGTCTGGTAAATAATAGACAATTGATTAGAAAAAAGAAGCGGGATTTAACCATTTCCTCTTCTAAAATGCAAATAACCAAATAAAAAATTTTAAATAACTGTATTTCTGTCATGTACTTTTATATTTTATTGAAACCCTTCCATACCATTTGCCATTTTACGGTAGTCTCAGGGCATTCTGCTCCTCACCCAGCTTCCTCCTTTCATTCTGAAGAGGGCAGACCCTGTCTCCCAAGTTGCACTTACACATGTTATTTCCTGTCCATGGTATGTTCTTCCCCGCTGTCTTCACTCACTGGTCTTCTCATTCTTCAAGACCAAGTAGATGGTTGCATCCACTGGAGAGCCACTCTGACTCCACTTCCATCCCCACCAAGTCTAGCTCTGGCCGGGGCACAGGATTGTGCGCTGGTGGAGGTGCTGTACCCACAGAGTACAAGATAAATTATGTGCATCTGACGTTGTGTGATGGGCCCAGGTGTGCCTATTTTCTGCGCATCCACACCTCATAGCAGTTGGCATAGAATGATAATTGTCTGTTTACTCATGAAAGAAGTCGCTAAGTGTCTCACCTCTTCACCTCTATTGCTGAGCTAACATACAAGTCTTATTCACCAGACATCTACCAAATGACTAAAAGAGTTCATCTCCATAGAATGCAAGTAGGGTAGGTCTATTGCACCATTTAACATGTCTACCCATATATAGTTCTGATTTAATGTGGAACATTGTTGTTTCCACAGTTAAGTGATGAAGACCAAAAGTAATCAATAAAAACAATAATCTACCCTGTATGGTGTGAATCAGTGTGTGCAACCATACATTGGCCTTATTTTCCAGTTTGGAAAGATGATATAAAGTGGTTTGTCCAAGTTCACAGAACTATAAAGTTCTGAATGAGTATTTGAACCCAGTTCTTCTTGATTTTAAAGACTTCCAAAACTTTCTCCGCTATGCTTTATATTTAGAAGGGAACATGATTTCTGCCTATATGAATTCATCATAAAAACTGATTACCTTAATGACATGAAACTTTTCAAAAATAGTATTTCATTTTTTCTGCAGAAGGTAACAACTGAATTCTTGCTTGTCCCATCATTAGTACTGGTGTTCAACAAGCTCCTATTATCAATTGCTTTGAGCATATCCCTGTGATGGTTGTTTTCTTAATCGATACACTACTTCCTGTCTACTTTCTTGAACTGAATTTGAGAATAAGAATTGAGGTTTGCATTTATGTTCAGCACTTAATTTTTATTATATTTAATCTGAAAGTAAGTTTTTATTAAAATAAATATTTTTTTGAAATCAGAAAATGTAGATAAATACACAGAAGAAAATAAAAACATTTTATAATGTCACCACCCAAAGATACTTGCTATGAGGATTTTGGTGAATATCCTTCCAGACCTTTTCCTTAAAAATATATTCTTATTTCTCACAGAAATGAAATTGCACTACATACATATTTTTATGGATTTTTTTATTCCATGATATAAATATATTATTAATGCATCATTTTTATGTAATATTGCATTATAGAGTCATAACAGCTTGTTAATCCAACCTCTCAGCTCTGGATATTCAGGTTACATTTATATATTTTACCATTATAAATACCTAACATTCTCATTTTGACCAAGAGTTGGCATGAAAATGGTCAAAATTCTCCTCTCAGTAAATGCATTGTAGAAAAATACACTCTGAAAACTACATTGCAAATAATTGCAAAACCCACATGAGGTCTGTATATCTATACCCTTCAGAGCAGAGGTTCAGCTTCATTCACTTCTGCATTCAGAGCAGGAACACAGTCAGAGTTTGTGCGTGAACATGTCTTACCAGAACTCAGTCCTCAAGTTTTGCATTTTTTTATGTGGAGCTGCCACTTATTATTAATAGAAAGGCATGTCTTTTTGGCACCATGGGATGCACAATGGCTTTCTAAGAATCACAGAATTTAGTAGAACCATTGGATCCTGAAGGAGTTAGTAAAAGCAGTCTTTTAGATAATGAGAAATACGTGGAGTAACCATACAGACACAGCGTGAGTGGGAAGTAGGTGAAGTTCAACTTTGTCGCCTGCCTTCCGGGCACCAGGTGCTTCCCTGCTGCCCTCGCAGCCCACTGGCAAGACTTCCACTGAGAAGCAGGGCCTGGGCAAGCACAGTGGGAAAGGCGTGGTCTTTAAAGTCCAGTAGGCTCTTGCTTTCAAACCCCTGTGCCAACACTTATTAGTTACACAGAAATTGTCAGTTTACTTAATTTATCATAGCCTCAGTTTCTGCACCTAAAAAATGAGAGTTAAAATGCCACCTTTGGCCGAAACCGGTTTGGCTCAGTGGATAGAGTGTCGGCCTGCAGACTGAAAGGTCCCGGGTTCGATTCTGGTCAAGGGCATGTACCTTGGTTGTGGGCACATCCCCAGTAGGTGGTGTGCAAGAGGCAGCTGATCGATGATTTTCTCTCATCGATGTTTCTAACTCTCTATCCCTCTCTCTTCCTCTCTGTAAAAAAGCAATAAAATATATATATATATATATATATATATATATATATATATATATTTAAAATGCCACCTTTGTAGCATTTGGGTTTTAAATGAACAAAAGTTTGCAAAGCAGAGCAGTCCTTTGAACATAATGCGCTTCAGACTTATAACTACTACTAGAGGCCCAGTACATGAAAATTCGTGTACTTGAGGGGGCATCCCTTAGCCTGTTCCCTCTTGCAGTCTGGGAGCTCTCAGGGGATGTCTGTCTAAAGGCTTAGGCCCACTCAGCAGTCGGATATCCATAGCACTGCTGCTGCAGTCACCAGCCTTGAGCCTGGCTGCATTGAGCATTTGCTCTCTGGTGGTCAGTGAGTGTCATGGAGACCGGTTGTTCTGCCATTTGGTTGATTTGCATATTAGCTTTTTATTGTATAGGATTATTGTAGTGTGTGTGTGTGTGTGTGTGTGTGTGTGTGTTACACTCTTGATTATATGTGTGTATGCATATATGTGTCTATATATGATGGATAAGCTATCACAGCAAGTATGGCATACTATTCAAGTTTTCCATGTTTAAGGCTCTTGTTTGTTGAATAGAATTACAAATGCACTTCATTTGCTGGCATGGTAATATATTTAATGATGCTTTTCAGTGGAAAATGGCATTACAGGACTGTCTTTATCCCCTAATGTTGTATTTGAGCAATAAGAAATTGTCTATAATTGCCTGAAAAATGTCACGATGAATTATACATCAGCAGACTTACCTTCTTGAAAGTCAGTAGTTATAAATAGCATTCATTAATATCACATGTCCACTGACACTCTCTACGGAAAAGTGACTGGAGACTTCTTAGGAGATTATATTAGTATATTACTAATCAAACTATTGATGAAGTTCCTGTGCTCCCCAAGAGAAGACTGACTGAATTAGGGAGAATTTAAAAGATTCCTCTTGGCTATTTATCTCAAGTGAATGCTGTCATAATTTAGAGTACCAAACAGTCACAGATCATTTCTAGTTATTTGTCACAGTTGTAGCCATGTTTACATTAGCTTTAAGATCTGCTACTCCCTGAGGGGAAATCGCAACCTTAATATTGATTGTCTTCTGGGTCTGTGAATCTTTAAGCTCCTCTCACAATAGTTTTTCAAATAATGCTCATAAACCTCAAACAAAGATGAGGTGGGTTTACAGTTTGTCCACAAAGTCCTCTGTCATGGCTTGTGTTAAATGGCACCAAACTTCAAGTCAGTGTAAAATAACTGGGTAAAACTTAGCGACATCGCAGGCAATTGTGACATTTCCTCTGCCCCTCCCTAAGAATCACCATCTGTCTTGTCACCTTGACTCATAAGCCATGGAGCTAAGCCTGGACCTTCTCCCTCAGCGCAGACTGCCCTTCCCCCAAGGGGGGCACATGAAGCAGCAGAAGGAGACTCGCACCTCCCCTGACCATCTGCAGCCACTTGCTCCATTAGCTGAGAGATGTGTTATTCTCGTGCCGAAGAGTTGTCATGTTCTCATTTGTACTTTACCTCTTCCTTTTCTTTTCTTTTTCCTCTTTTTTTTGCTCATGACACCCAGTGCTTTGCTTATTAATCTTTCATACTTGTTCTCCAAGTCATGCACATCCCTACATATGAGATATTCGCCCTTCATATAGACTTATATATGTAATAGAGGATAAATGACTCTCTGTCAGCTGAAAGTTTGTGAAACTTTTACAACTTATAGTGGAAAAAATGGGTGGTTTTGAAAATCACAACCTAATTTGGTCTAAATGGTATATTTTTACAAATTTATTTTTATTCCTCTATAAATGGAGTCTAGGACTAAGAAACTAAAAACAGCCATTCTATTTTATAGCTTACTAGCTGTGAGGGTTAGAACAAGCTTCATAGAGGCAGGGACAGCATCACCTGTATTTGTATATTAAGAGAGCCCGCTATCAAGTGGATGAGAATTTAACGTGAGAAGTAAGTTTTTAAGTGAGAATATGTATTGTACCCTGAAAAGGGGGACTGTATCCTCATTCTTTATACGTGAGCGTCCTTTGCATTCCTACCAAGGCAGTTGATGTACTCTACGTGACTTGACATGGACCACAGGATGGTCAAGGGCAAGGGCTTGCAGAAACCAAATTCTCGTTCTTGGCCAGTGTTGCTTAAAGAATCTGTAACTATGGTTCAGATCACATGTATCTTGTAGAAAGATATCGGGAGATGTGATTCAGTCCTGCTGTAGGAACTGGGACCTCAACATAGTTCTGAACTCCTCATAATCAAGAAAATTAATTACATTCTTATTATTACTTTATTATATCAATTGGTAATCTGATCTGGAAAATGCTTCATAATTTTAAATCCAGATAATATGCTTTGTAGAGTATATGTCCTTCTGATATGATAATTATACTAATTCCAATAAAAAATATAATGAAAACCTGGAAAATTTAGTGCAAATTAAAAACTCATTTCATGGTAATTACCAGTTTTATGCTTGAATATCAAGTAGTGTGTATATATATATATATATATATGTGTGTGTGTGTGTGTGTGTGTGTGTGTGTGTATACACATATATGTATGTATATATACATATATGTATATATATATATATATATATATATATATATATATATATGGTTAACTAGATTGTTATTTAAAGATTCCATCCTACCTTATAGAAGGGCAGTCCTTTGGCAAGATCAATGACTACAAATAGAAATACAGGCTTATATTTTTAGTATATCCTGAAATATATATATTTTCCCCATAAGAACCTGTATTTCAATATCTAAAGTACTAGATTGGGCTGTAGCTTTGTAACCTATTATTAAGTTTTTGGTTATCAATAAACAAAGGGAACCCTGGCCAGGTGGTTCAGTTGATTGGAGCCTTGTCCCTGCATCAAAAAAGGCTTCAGGTTCGATCCCCAGTCAGGGCAACCACAAACAATCCATGTTTCTCACATTGATGTTTCTCTCTCTCTCTCTCTCTCTCTCTCTCTCTCTCTCTCTCTCTCTAAAATCAATTTAAAAAACATATACACATATCGTCCAGTGAGGATTAAAATGTTTTTAAGCCGCCGAAACCGGTTTGGCTCAGCGGTAGAGCATCGGTCTGCAGACTGAAAGGTCCCAGGTTCGATTCCGGTCAAGGGCATGTATTGTACATTGGTTGCAGGTACATCCTGGTAGGGGATGTGCAAGAGACAGCTGGTCGATGTTTCTCTCTCATCAACGTTTCTAGCTCTTTATCTCCCTCCTTTCCTCTCTGTAAAAAAATCAATAAAATATAAAAAAAATAATAATAATAAAATAAAATGTTTTTAAGCCGAAACCGGTTTGGCTCAGTGGATAGAGGGTCAGCCTGAGAACGGAAAGGTCCCGGGTTTGATTCCTGTCAAGGGCATGTACCTTGGTTGCAGGCACATCCCTAGTAGGGGGTGTGCAAGAGGCAGCTGATCAATGATTCTCTCTCATCGATTTTTCTAACTCTCTATCCCTCTCTCTTCTTCTTTGTAAAAAAAAAAAAAACCAATAAAATGTTTAAAAAATTTGTTTTTAAAATAGTGTAATTAACATACCATTTATAATTAAAAATAAGTGAACTTATTTTTAATTACCAATAGGCTCTTTGGGAATAAGAATAGGATTCTTCCATTATCATAAAATATAAATTCATAATAAGAAAATATATTCTAATTTAGATCCAGACTACATTATCTTTACTGTACCTCCACTACACCCACAGCCAATCAGAGTGAGTATGCAAATTAGAAGGCCAAAGATGGTGGCCACCCAGCTGCTCCAACCCGAGTGGCCAGGTGGGGCAGGACACCCGCTATGAGAGGGAGGGCCTGAGGAGGGGACAAAAGGGGATGGGTCTACAGGAGCGCAGTGCCACAGTGAAGACAAGGCTGCAGACTCCGGAGTCTGCAGCAAAGATGAAGAAGGCAAACTGGCCAGAGTGAAGGCCTGGATCCCAGGTCCTGGAGGAAAACTGGTGCTAGAAGCCAAGGGAAAGAAGCCTTTTGCATGAATCTCTTCATGCAACGGGCCTCTACTAGATCTATAAATAAGAAAGCAAATCAATGATGACTTAATGAAAATTATAGCTTTTTTTTTTTAGAATTTTTTTTACTAATGTTGATTCTTAAAATATGAAGCAACTGTGATTTCTACTATTATTAAATTTAGCTAAACATAGACATCTGACCAAAGAAGTTTGTGCTATTTAGAGAATAGTCATTTGGATATTTTGCAGTCATTTGGGTATTTATACTTTTTTCAAGCAATTTTTATCATTTCTGGGCATGCACAAAATTTATGAATTTTAAGATTAATTTGGGGGGAAGAGAATAGTTCACTTTAAATCATTCCCATATTCTAAAACCTGGGATTGAATTTTTAGGACAAAATCAACAAATTATATTGTCTAGAATTGCTTTTTTCCTTCCAAAAAGAACTTGGGAATCATTACAAGCAAAACTGAGGAATCTTGTTCCTACCATGACAGTTTATGTGAGTAGCTCACATATATTTTGAGATGACTTGATGGTCTTCTGCCATCTGGTGGACACTAATAAAAGTGTCACTAGGTAGAGTAAAGATAATGTAGTCTGGATCTAAATTAGAATATATTTTCTTATTATGAATTCATATTTTATGATAATGGAAGAATCCTATTCTTATTCCCAAAGGAACACTTTACCCTAATTCCCTAATAAACAACAAAAAAACTTCATAGTTTTTACAATAATAAATCCTATCTCTAACTCATATGAAGTTATTCATGCATTTGTTTATACAAAGTATATATGTTTATATTTTCCTGAATCATTCATATTCCATTACTAGCATAGTGCACATTTGCTGAAATTGTTAATACTAAGTACTGTATGTAAAACTTTTCAATTTACGAGGCCAATTGTTAGTTTTGGGTGCCCTCCTGTGTTCATGAGATAAACTACAGATTTGTACAGAGATGCGGACGATGCTATTAAGGCACATTTTCACTGAATCGTTCAACTATTTCGTAGAGCAGTGACAATTGGGTGACCTGAGGCAACTGCCTGATCTCAGCCAGATGCTTTAAGTATCCCCGAAAACAAAACCCAGATTGTGTGAGCTGATTAGTTAATCCTGGGTCTTAGTGACCTTGCTTTCTCTGTCTTTTGCAGCTCGATATGGTCTATGAAGAAAGATACTTATTATTTTGCTTCATTTGCACAATATAATTTTCATTCTCACAATTAGCTCAAATTACAATAGCACATTATGTATGTTTCAGAAAGTATCAGACTACTCTTTCTTTGGACTAAGTATTTGGCACCATTCCCAGCATAGGCTTCAATTCTATTTGAAATCCCTATATGATTAAAAAAACAAACAAACAAACAAAACACCTTTTTTGCAGATGAGATAAGCGAAATTTCTAATTCCATGAAATTGTTTAATCAATTTATTATGCCAAAGTGGGATTTTTGTTAGCAGATCTGAAAAATACTGAAATGATTGTTTTACTTGTTCTCCTATGGTTTTTCTCTGGTTGGAAATTTTTAATTATTTCAAGGATTTTCTGTCAGCAAAATGTTCAGTAGTAGGTCATATTTTATAATTAAAATTCTCCTCATCCCAAGCTAACCACCTTGATCAAGTACCAAACAAGAGAAATAAAGGCATCACAATCTTGTAGGTGTCTTTTGTACATTTATTTCCAAAAATAATGCCAAATATTCAAAATAGCATTTTAGTCAATCCTACCTAATAAAGAGGGAATATGCTAATTGACTGCCACACCACAGCCACATGATGGTGATACCCAATCCCCTCAGCCCCGCTGGGGAGGCAGGTGTGGGGCACAGCTGGGACCACCCCCAGGAGGGTCTGACTGCTTTGTGCACCTGCCTCTGGAGCCCCCCCTCCCACCCCACCCCCGTCCACTCGGCCGCCCAGCCATCCAGGGCCAGCCTGAGGCTCAGCTAACCAGGGCCAGCCGAGGCTTTCACTGTCGGCAATGACAGCAGCTTACGTGTGATGGGGGCCTCACCTTCCCCTGATTTACAGGTCACCTCCAGCAACTGAGGGATCTCAGACTGTGAGAGGGGGAAGGCCGGGCTGAGGGGCTACCCCTCCAGTGCGTGAATTTTCATGCAACGGGCCTCTAGTCTAGAATTATGGCTTTTATGTTTATAATCAGCTAGAGAAGTTAAGAAAGACCAATTCAGAAAAACAATATAGGAGAAAGTGCAATTAATACAGTAGTGAAACCAAGCAGACAAATGACACGGAACAGCAGAAGTGAGAGCATTTGACCTAGACTTTTCCTGAATGGAAATGTAGGACTTGAACAGCTAGAGGTAGGTGGGAAGGAAGTGGCATAAACAAAAGCTCTCCAGCAAGTAAGTATAACTCTTTACATTCTTTTGAAATAAAATACCGAAAAAATCATCCATATATATATATATATATATATATATATATATATATATATATATATATATAAAAGGATAATATGCTAAGTGTCCAACTATCCAGGTAATAGCATCATGTAGTAATGACCAACTTCCTCTCCCTAGCTAGCCTCCTTGCAGTTTCTTCAGCCCAGAAACATGACTTGCTTTATAGCCAGATGGAAACATTTCACACTTTAACCAAATGTCTGTGAAGCATTTTCCCATGCCTGATCTCATTTGATCCTCACAGAAGTCCTGGAGTAGGTAGATAGGAGACTCAGTGGAATCCTGTATTCATTAGCTGGAAAATGGAGATTTAGAAAGCTTAGAAACTTGACCTGACTGAAAAGAAGTAAGAAATGGTGGACCTTGAAAATGACTTCACGTTTTCTCACTGTGCAGAATATAGTCAAACACTGCTGCAGTTAAATATTTTACCCTTTGTTCTCCCTGCTGACTATAATAATAATCTGCTTTGTGTTGATATTTACTGCTGTGTTGCTGACAATTACCTGAAAGAGAAGTTGGGCTGCTTCACTGGGCTGGGAAAAGTTTAGCTAAATCAGAAAGCAGGTCTAGTTAAGCAAATTTATTTATCACACATGCACGATACATATAAAGCTCTCACGGGTGCCAATTGCATGCCTGTGCTTCAATCTGTCATTGTTGATGTGAATTTGGTTGACACTTCTAATATAGAGAAAGGGCAAATAGTGATATTATAATGTTTCTTCTAATTAATTTTCTTTCAATGTGCATGAATTCATATGCCAGGCCATTAGTAGAATATCATCTATTACTTGTTAAAATCCTAGAGGCTGACAGCTGTAAATTTTTTCTCTCTGAAGTTTGTAAATTTTTTCTCTCTGAAGTTTGTAGCTCAGAACCAGAAAATGTTCAAGCCGACCCAAAGAATTACACCAGCCTTCTTGTTACATGGGAGAGACCTCGCGTCGTCTATGATAATATGATCGAGAAGTTTGCCGTTCTTTACCAGCAGTTAGAGGGAGAAGACCAAACCAAACATGAATTTTTGACAGATGGCTATCAAGATCTGGTAACTATAAGATCAATTGTTTCTTATATTGATAATATTATAGTTTAATTTTCAAGGAAAATCTTACCAATGATTGTATGTTGTTGCCCTTGGTTATTTAGAGTTGGTATGAAGGTCACCAGAGGGAGGAGGAGGAAGAGGACCTAGCTTAAGTTATATCAAATCTTACAGTGAATCACACTATGTTATTATTTATGGTTTTAATTATGGGAGACCACCACTTTGCCAACAACAACATTACAGAGTAGACACAGACAGAAGGCTTAGGAATTAGAGGTCATCTAGGGTCACTTCTCTTTAGAAATAAAGGGACGGAAAGAGCAGTTAAATTTTTGGAGTGTGACCTCACGGTTGTGGAAAGAACTGGGCTGGAATCTCCATGCTCTGGCACCATCCCGTGTTCTTTGCCCCTTCACGTTACACCAGCACAAGGCAAATACGGTAGGGCTCTCCAAAGGTCTTTTTTTTGGCATCAAGTTTGCAAGTAGCAAAGAAAACAATTGAGATCGAATTTTCGGAACACAAGGCAGGTAAGCCTCAGGAAAGATCTACCTGCTTTTCCTCCCTGCCCAGGCATATGAACTAAAGAAAATAAAGGGCAGAGTCCCACATGACCTGAGCGTCTCAGTAGCAGACTTTGCCTGGGCAGGGAGTGTTGGAAGTGTTGGCTGTGGACTCGGGTTTCATTGAGGCAACACCATCTGGGTGTGGCTCTAGGAAGATCCCACTGCAGGCCAGACCCTACACTCTGCATTCAGACATTCGAGTCCCACATGCCCTAGAAAGCTGCCTTTAAACAAAAACTGTCCCTGTGATCGTGGTGTTGACTACCATATGGACAAAATGGATCAAATTTGTTCCAACTTTTAGATTCACTTAACTAGAACTGAGACTCTATGAACATGGAAGATTGTGGAATTTATAGAAATACACTATTTTTCATTTCATAATAGTATGATGATAATAATTCTGTTACTACCTAGCTTATATATTGTTAAAACTGGAAATAAGTTGTTTTTCCATTGTGTTTTCTTCACCTTTTGCTCCTTGCAAATGCTACGTGTTTATTTGTCTAGAATATTAATTTGCAGATTTTGACACTCATGTATAACTTTTATGAGTTCTAGTTAAAAAATGAAACTTTCTAAAACTAAATCGGATTTTTTTTTTTTTTGTAAAGTTGAAAGATGCCTAGTTTTCGGTAGGTTTTCCATTTAACACTACATAAACATTTTCTGTGGTTAATAAAATATAAATATTTCTCATTTAATGAGAAAAAAGTTTTCAAGGACAAATGTGTACATGCTATACTCCTTGAAAATAACACAGTTATAATTTATTGACATCTTTCTTTTAGGGTGCTATCCTCAGTAACTTACTACCCAATATGAGTTACGTTCTTCAAATAGTAGCCATATGCACCAATGGCTTATATGGAAAATATAGTGACCAGCTGATTGTGGACATGCCTTCCAATGACCTTGGTAAGTGGCCACCTAGCAAGCCTTTAGATTATGTACATAAATGCGGCTAGTTTCATTATTGGACGCATTGGTGTTTTCTCTCTGCTTTTATATCCTTTGGACCAGAAGGCAAAATGATTCTCTTTATAGTCTGGGTCACGGGTAATTTTGTGAAACATGGAAGCCATTTTTCGCCCAGCAGGTCTGGACAGGACAATCACTGAATTTACTCTGAATATTGAATTTTTCTATTTGTAAACTAAGACCAGCAAAACCTTTTGTAACATCTGAGGTGGTCATCAAATGAAAATAGCTGTGTAAACACTAAGACTTTTATTTTGGACAATGAGGTTTGGTTTCATTTGTGTTTATTTCCTTTTCAGCCCTCAAAGCATTTTGTAGTAAGTATGTGATGCTGGGATTATGTAAGGTACTTTGGAATATCTATACAAAGCACCTCAAGAGTTTATCTAGATATTTCTATTCACTTTTTGTGATTTGGTCTGGGGGTGGGAGTGCTTTTCTCTTAGTTGATTTCCTAAAAGCAAAACAGAAAGTTGGTTCTAATTGTATTTTATTTGCATGCATCTTCTCTGAGTATTATGGGGAAATCTTTTTATCTCAAAACATATGCAATAATTAAATGAATTGCTAACTATCATAATTTTACAATTTATAGATATACCTAATTAAACAAAAGTCTTTCTTTGCTAATATAAGCAGTTTTAAATAATAGAATTGAATTAAATATATATATGCATATATTTATACATGCATACACATACATGCCCTACATATGCATATTCATAAATATATTCAAAGATACATATATAAATCTAAATATTGTGTGGTCATCCCTATAATAAGGTAACTCACTGAAATTTTTACAGGTTTTTAATGGAAATGAATGGTTACAAGTTACATTAAGTATAGCAAGTTTCAGTCTTACATATGGATGGACAACTGATGTGTATTGACTTTCCTGTGGTCCATTTGCTATAGCATAGACTTTATTTAATCCATATGAGCTGTTCACTAATTATCTCATCTCAGTATTCTTACTAGTTGAATTTTGACTGAAAGAATATATGCTAGAGCACTAGATATTAGAGTATGTATTTTTCCAAACTACAGGCTACAAAACTTGCCAAGATATTTCCCAAGTTAAAACATTGATGGCTAATAAATATTACTACTATCATGTTGGCAATAAGGCGACCCAGCACTGACTGCCACTGACAAGGCAGGTGCTATATGACTGGTCAGGGGGCCCCAGCTTTGCCCCACGATTGCCCAGCAAAGGGAAGCCGAGGCCACCGGTGGGGGGTCTCCATGATTGCCCCAAAGAGGGAGGCCCAGGCTACCCAGCTGATGGTGGTGGGCGGGGCCTCCCTCTGCAGAGCATTCAATTGTGGGGCTCCTGAACTGCCAGAGGGCGCAGGCCAGGCAGAAGAACCCCCCATGTTCCTGAGAGCACGATTTCTGTGCACCGGGCCTCTAGTTATTTTATAATATTTCACATGGCCTGGGTCTAAAAATCTTTCCTATTGCTCTTATTTAGCATTGTTTTTCAAAATCAGGTTACTTTTAAGTGGAATGTTAGCTCTAAGTCTTATTAAAAGGTGAGTATCAAATGAACTGACCATGGTTTCAGCTGTACCATCTCATGCTCCTCCACAGAATGTCATCCCTCACCTAGCAAAGTGCTCCTATTGATCCCTTCCAGAAAATGGCATCTTTATCAGTGCAACGCTGACCGTGTTGGTCAGTATCATATGTGATAGGGCATCCAAAAACCTCCTCTAATTCTATTGTGTCTTTTCAGAAATGAATTATATTGAATATATTCACTTGATACTATTTTGGTTTCATGATAGCTATCTAATTTCTTTACATAAAAGAATTTCCCAGTAGTTTACAAAAAACACTTACTGTTAGCTATTTATATTATACTCTTCCTTATTCTATCCACTATAGTGAAATTTAAGTCCACTATGGTAAAATTTTAAACTTCCTGAATGTTTTTTTCTTTTTGAGAAACTTATTGCATATGAAAAAATAGATCAAATGTCTATTTTTTATAGAAGTGATTTCTGAGTGATCCTTTTAGACTAAATCTATATTGGCACAAAGTACAATACTCTTGTATCGCTTGTAGCACTTTCACATTTGTACAAAATAATCAATATTATAACTTAATTTCTATTTATTTAAAGGGCCTGGACAGTATTGAACTAATGAGATGCTAGTGTGGACACACCATTTAATCTCCATGAATGTCTCAGTCTTTTAAAACATTTTATATTGTAATGATGTTTTAGTAGAAGATGGTATTCGATTTATGCTTCACTATGATACTCATTTTAAAAACCAAAGGTTAAAAACAAATAAATGATCCTTTAATTATTCTTTCAAAAACCACTTCATCAAAAGTCAATTTACCCAAAATTTGGGGTCCTCCTGTTTTATATAGAAAAAAGATTAGTTTTTTTTACAACTCATCCTTTCTGATCTTACAGGCTGCAGAATCATTCTAATCAATATGTTTTCAATTCATTATTGAAATTACATTATGTTAAATATTGTTTCTATGGTAAATACACCACAGTACACGTCATGGTTTAGTGTGATAGTACCTTTGTGAAGTTTGTGATTTATGTGGCTAATATAGATGTAAGTAGATTTGAGTTTGCTTATTTCATTGTCTTTGTTATACCATTTCATCCTGTTTATCATGTTGTTTCATTACTTTAGTAACCTTGTAATATGTCCTATTGAAGTACTCTATTATTATTTTGGATAAACTGTTTTCTAAATACTGTATTGTTTATTGCTTCTGCTCAAAAGAAATGAAGGAGGTCATTTATAATTGCCTTTATTCTTTCAATCAATGATTTCAAATATTTTAATCAATATCTGTGAAGGAAACCTCAATCTTCCAAACTGGGCGTTTAACTTTGGCTTCTTAGATTAAGTTATTGCGTTGCATTAAATTATATTTTTTGTGTACAGCAGTATCACAATACACTATGGATCATTAAATATAATTAGAATCTGCTGTTTTAAAATAAATTCATATTCATAAACAATTTAACTTTTTTTCCCTTTTAAAAAGGAAAACTTTTTAAGGTTAAACAGAAAAAACAGTCTTTTCAAATACTTTGCAGATGATTTTATTTATAAATAAATAATTTGTAAATATTGTTTCTATTATAACTGAAATAATTTTATTTGTTTCTTTTCTATAAAGTAGAGCTAATGACTATACATTTGTGGAGACATTATATAGGTACATGTTTTAGGGCCTTGGTAATTATGTGTTCAATTTAAATGCATGGTGAATTAAATCAACACATTTTTTCTGTTATGTGTGCTTTTTAGTTGTGTAACAATTGTCTTTGTGAAATCACTCTGTATCTGTCCTTATCCTGCCTGTACCATCCTACGCTGTGGCTAATATGATATAATATAATATCACAGTTTGAAGAAATCGCAGTCCACGTGGCTTTCACTTTTTGCACTGTGAAACTTGGCTTACCTTCAAACAATTAAATAAGTCTTTCTTGCCAACCTACACTAGTGTTGCTTTTTTGTGTGCTATGGAATATTAATGTCTAACTAACAGGCTCTTTTAGAAAATCTGGCATTATAAGTACCCAAAACCAAAACCAGGATGGGTCAAGAGCTTTTGTTTAGTTATCACACAAATATGAATTTTAAGTATTTAGTAAATAAATAAAAAAATCTGACAATCTTGGCTGTTGGACTTTTACAGCCCTCATGGGATCTATTTTGATGAAGGGAGAGGATTCTGTTAACAAGCGTAATTTTTTTCACTCTTATGTATGAGTGTAGAACCTGAGTCAGACCAGTGACTACTAAAATATCATTATTATTTGTGAGGAAACAGCAGGCCAAAGGGTACCCAATATGAGACCTTTTGCCAATCACTAGAGTTTGACCTTGGCTGCTATGAACTCTCAGACCCAGAAGTATGACTTCTGAATCTCCAGGATGATAGAAACTATCTCCCCAAATTATTTTATTTCAAAATTGTTCTGAAGAGATTCAGCAAAAAAAAAAAAAAAAAAAAACACAAAAAACAAAACAAAAAAAAACTTATTTGGATTATTTGGAGGGGGTATTGAAGTGTTGCTGGGTAACCCCGATTTCAGATAATTAAAATAATCTGAGTTTAATAGGAAACCAGAATTAGGGTTTTTCAAAGTGTGTATACTTACCAATATGAAGGCCCACACATGGGGTACTCACCCATAAGAGTGCCTTGAAACAGAAGGGGATCAAAAGGCAGTGTGGGTGCATATATGCTTCCCTTTTAAAATATATATCTTAATTGATTTCAGAGAGGAAGGGAGAGGGAGAGAGAGATAAAAACATGAAAAATAAGAGAGAATCACCGATTAGCTGCCTCCTGCACTGGAGATGGAGCCTGCCACCTAGACATGTGCCCTGACCAGGAATCCAATGATGACTTCCTGATTCATAGGTCAATGCTCAACCACTGAGCCACACGGTTCAGGCAGAACTTCAACTTATAATGCAGCAAACACAGAGTAGAACTCACTGATACTTTAGGGATATGTTTGGGTAAAATCATGTATTTTAACTTTTCAGGATCCATAATCCATATAGTTAATTTAAACTCTGTAATGGGGGAATAAGGACACATGTGTAATACCATAATCAATAAAGATATTTTAAAAATAATTATACTCTGGCAAAATGATACAAATATTGTAAATGCAGTTAACACAGAGAATATTGATGGAGAAGAAAATCAGTCTTCAATGTGATCATTATGTGTACTCCCCCAACCCTGACAATGAATAAGAAAATTACTTTTACCCATTACAATTATAGAGTTAGGTGAAGTTAGGACTTTTTAAAAAATATATATATTTTATTGATTTTTTGCAGAGAGGAAGAGAGGGGGATAGAGAGTTAGAAACATCGATGAGAGAGAATCATCGATCAGCTGCTTCTTGCACACCCCCTACTGGGGATATGCCCACAACCAAGGTACATGCCCTTGACAAGAATCAAACCTGGGACCTTTCAGTTCGCAGACCAACGCTTTACCACTAAGCCAAACCGGTTTCGGCATGATAGGACTTTTTTAAAATTTTTTATAAATATATTTTATTGATTTTTTTCAAGAGGAAGGGAGAGGGATAGAGAGTTAGAAACATCGATGAGAGAGAAACATCAATCAGCTGCCTCCTGCACACCCCCTACTGAGGATGTGCCCGCAACCAAGGTGCATGCCCTTGAGCAGAATAGAACCTGGGACCTATCCATTGAGCCAAACCGGTTAGGGCAGTTAGACCTTAAAAAAAAATTTTTTTTTTTAAAATGAACACTTCCTTAAGCATATTGGAGAGAAAAGCATATTTTCCGGCGTATAAGATGACCTCCTAATTTTTACAGTTAAAACATAGGTTTAGGTCTATATTCGCTGTATAAGACTACCCCCCACTTCAAAGAAAAGACTTACTTTGCCTTCAAGATTTGCAGGTAATTTTTGGCAATTTTGGTCTTTTGCCCCCGATTTTCGGTTGACTTTTTTTTTTTGTTTCAAAAGTCGTCTTATACACCGGAAAATACGGTACCTTTGAGATTTTTGCTCCTAGCTTCTTAACAGAGATAGAGCAACAGTATAATATATGTATCACCAAGTATTTGA
The DNA here is from genome assembly GCF_014108245.1 of Pipistrellus kuhlii. Taxonomy (NCBI): domain Eukaryota; kingdom Metazoa; phylum Chordata; class Mammalia; order Chiroptera; family Vespertilionidae; genus Pipistrellus; species Pipistrellus kuhlii. The sequence goes on from NW_023425405.1 coordinate 6,918,892, forward strand.
TTATGATTTGCCCTTATTAACATTAGAGTATTTTAAAAGTCCACAAGGAGTGACTGCGTTTGAAAGCATTGTCAGTCAAATTTTGCATTGTCTGACTGCTGAATTTGAAGATTTTACATGCATGACCTTCTTAAATTGCAGTTTTTACAAAGTCATACTGAAGTTGTTATATGTCTCTCAGTTTAGTTGCCTCCCACTTTAAATTCACATGTAGTGTTTCTTGCTTTCCTTGGTGGTTATAGAGACACAATTATTTCTGACTATTGAAATCGTTTTCATTGGTAACCTAAGAAATAAAGAACGTGGAAATCATGGTGAGGAAGGGGTTTCATACAAACAAAACTAAAAAAGAGAGAACAGTAATAACCCAAACATCCAAACTCCTTCTGTTTTGGTCAGTTGTAATAAGAAAAAACATTGAGAGCTAAAATTTAAGATTTGTTGTTCTCAGGGAATATTTTCATTTTTACAGCACAGAAAATTGTTCCGGGTAAGTAACTTTGAAATAGCTAACAATAAACACTATTAACTTTATCTATTTTTTTAATTCATGCATACCACTGTATCTTATGGGCTTACATTTTTGAGCAGCTAGAAATTTCCTGATAAAAATAAACTCAGGAAAGTCTATGTTATAAAACGGGCCTGGGTTTGAGAAACATTTATTGTTAGTTCAGTCATGCATTTGAAAATTCTATAGAGCTTGCATTTCCTTTGAGGATATAGAGAGGCATACGACAGAACATCAACAGCATGGGGATAGTGAAGAGCATAAACTTCGGTGACAGAATAAGATTTTTATAAAATAATAGCAATAGCAACCTCATTGTAGTAATGCCTGCACCCTCCCAGTTAGCCTGTCTCCCTCGGCAGCTCAGATGGAGAGTGAGCAGGAATCCTCTGTCCCCCAGTAATTGGCCATGGGGCTAGGTCTCTTGGAGAGAATCAGCTCCTAACCTTTTCTAATACTTACAGACAGATCTTGTTTTAGGATTCATATGTCCATGTACTAGAAATATGCTGATTCTCGTCTGTTGGAAAGTGGATTTGAATGATCCTGGTCATTACACTCTTTGGATGGGCAGCATTAACTGCGTTTCCCTGGGGAGGAGGCAGGGAATGCCAGCCCAGCCCAGACCTGCTGGAAAACACGCTCCAGTTTACCTGGGGCAGCACTCTGTGTATAGTTAGTTATGAGCACAAATCTGAGGAATTAAAGACGTAGTCTACCCTTAGTCAGAAGATTAACTTAGGGAATCGTAGCTGAATGAGAAAGTAAGTCCTGTTACTTCTCCCCCAAACCTCTGTCATCTCCCCAATTGTGCCTTCATCAGCTCTGCACAGGTTGTAAGTAAATCTGCACTGATGAAAATTCTTTGATTTTTTATACTCAGAACATCAGCCTCACTGCCTCCCTATCCTTCTTTAGCATCAAATACACGGGGGTGGGAATGGGGAAGGGAGTTGGATTAGATTCATACAGGTGCATGTAGTGTTGTGTTTTATAGTGTTCAGTAGTGTTGAAAACTGAAATTCAAGATTTTTATTTGGACATATTCTGTATTTTCAAAGCTAATAGTCTTTTTTTTTTGTCTTTTTCCTCTTTCCATACAAAGGTAAACCCACACAGCTAAAATATTGAATAAAAACATTAATAATTTTGTTTTTAATTTCATAGAACTTGACTTCTTTCCTGAATTAATTGGAGCTGAAGAAATAATCAAGGTATCATAGTTATATTTTATATTCAAATGTTTTAAACTTTAAAAGTCTATTATGAATTATTCACTAGGTTTCAGATATTACTTTAATAAAAATTAGTGTTGCATTAGATTTTGTAGGGTTGGTTGATGAGCTTCATAGATAGTCATATAATTGGTGTACATAATTTTTATATGAAGAACTTAGAACTTTTATTAATGGGTATAATAAAAATAATAGAGATGCAAAAAATTTGGTGATAATGAAAAATAAATCTTTAAAATAATTATGGCTATGAACTATATAGCTATAAACCAGAAATTGTTCAGTGTCAAATTTTTCAAAAAGAATAAAATAATATCAATTATTTTTCCATTTGTATTTTTATTTTTTAATTAATTCTTAATATTACTACAGTTTATTTATAACCAACTTAACTAATGATTAGTAGATTGATAATAACTATGGGCCAAAATACAAATTGAATATATTTTTTGTCCATTTAATTTGAATATTTATGTTTGGACTATTCAGATTATAATGTTTGTTTTTCAAGTAAAGGGGTAATTAAAAATATTTGTACATTTTAATGTTGTCTTAATTTTTAAAAGATAGAGAAACTGACTGATATACCTTATATTTAATCCTAAACCCAAATGCACTATTCATCTTAACTGAGATTATATGTTTAAATCCAGGTGCTATTGTTAATATAGTATGAATGTGTGTGTGTGTGTGTGTGTGTGTGTGTGTGTGTGTGTGTGTGTGTATATATATATATATATATATATATATATATAATCATAAAGTGTGATAACTAATGCTATTATCTAGCAATAAGTAGCAATTAGGTTGTGTTTTACATCAATACTTTATATAACTTACAGCAATTCTCTCTTGCAAAGGATTATTTTATCAAATAGTCAGTTTATCTATTAACGGGAGCTCCATAGAATTCAGCTAAGGGTATTTCTGTGTGAGTGTGTGTGCCTACATGCTTGTGTACACATGCGCATGGATATGTATGTACCTAGAAATTATCACCAGAATCAAGCCAAAGGCAGGAAAAAGAGAATATTTTTACACTGTAAATTCAAACCTTTAGTTTGTGTCTTAAACTGGGAGTCTGGGATTAAGGTTCCAGCAAGATCAGGTTCCGGAGGGGGCCTTCTGGGTGCAGGCTGCACGCTTCTCCACATGGCAGCGAGCAGAGCAGAAGCAAGTTCTCTGATGACTCTTATAAAGGCACTGATCCCACTCGTGAGGGTTCCCTCTTAAGACTTAATTTTAATTACCCCCCAAAATCCCCACCTCCTGATGCCATCACATTGGGAGGGGGTGGGCACAAACATTCAGTCCATAAACACTGCTCACTTTAATTGACTCATGCAGGAATGAATGATAGAGGTTGGAGAATATCTAGAATACATTTGTAGTGGGTTTAAGCTTCAATATGGAAATGAATAGTTTTGGGATGTTTCTTGGATCCTCTTTAAGTAGAATTGTATGACTTTGAAAGACAAAGTATCTCCAGCATAATCAAGGCTTTCCAATTATTTTTGAAAAATGGAATTTGTGAAGCGCAGATCAAAACCACAGTGGAAGAGAGATTCACAACTCCGTAAGAAATTAGAGGAAGAAGTAGCCATTAAAATATTTGTATAATCGTAAAGCATGACTTACATATTCTTCTTGAAATGCTGACAAAGGCAGTATGGCCTCATAAAGATTTTCAAGATTGGATGGGTATGATTAATAAATGATCCGTCACCTTCATCAGCTTCTAGTAGGTATCTGAACTTCATAAAGTCTAAAATCTGCTAGAAAAAAAGAGAAATAGAAAGGAGGTGTGTGTCTACCCGCATATAGTAATTTTTCCAGATTTAACAGAAGAAGAAGGTGTGTAGTATTATGTTTTAAGAAAAATTTTATAGAAATCCACAGAACTTATGGTAGGAAGATAATAAAGTGTGTTTGTATAACAAAAAGAAAGAGAAACAATGCTATTGTGGGATTTGATAGAAATTGTTAGATTATGTAGAGAATATAGATGATGTCTTTTGGGAACTTTGGTTGAGAAGGGGAGGAGAAGGTGGAATAATAACTAGAAGTTAATTAGAGAGGGTGGAGTTGGTAGGCCCCTGTTTTGGGTGTTTTAGTGTTAGGAGGAGGTATGTGTTTGTCTGTGGCTTCTATTTTTCCTGTAAACATTAAGGTGAATGAAGGAAGAGGAGAGGAAAACAGAGGTTCGAATAGAGCAGAAAAAGGTTTGAAAGAGTCTTGGCAGAGGATAAGAACATGGAGTGATACCAGAAACTAGGCACAAATCCAGATTTGCAAAAATGAGGAAGAGTTGAGAAAATCCATGTTGTTAAACTTGACACTGATCCTCAGCAAAACTTTCAATCAGATTATAAACCAAATTTTTAAGAACTTCTAGGGAAAGGAGAGATATCTGGCACCAAAAAATTTTCCCCAAGAGAGTCAAGGCAATCTATTCTTATTTCCTTTTTTATGAAGTATTTGGGCTTGTAGATTAAGTGAGTATTTTATTCAGGAAAATTATTTGGCGAAAGCACTTGGGTTGTATTTATGAACAAGATATTAAACAATGCAAAATTACATGAATAAATACTGACCACTAGTGAGGCAATTGTCTAGGGCAGTGGTCGGCAAACTCATTAGTCAGCAGAGCCAAATATCAACAGCATATCAATTGAAATTTCTTTTGAGATCCAAATTTTTTGAACTTAAACTTCTTCTAACGCCACTTCTTCAAAATAGACTCGCCCAGGCCCTGGTATTTTGTGGAAGAGCCACACTCAAGAGACAAAAGAGCTGCATGTGGCTCGCGAGCCACAGCTTGCCGAACACAGGTCTAGGGGATCTAAAAGAATATTTATTTTTAGCATCAATACAATCTAGATCATTGAAATTGAAATCCTTCCCAAAAAGTCAACCTATCTCTTAGAAAATATTTAAAATCAAAATAATTAAGTTCTGGATATGAAAACTTGTTTTTTACCAATGTAGCTTTTCATATGTAAGAGAGACATGATCATGAACACACGTGGTTTAGGATTCAAATATTATCTATGGATATTGGTCAGGTTCTACTGATTAATTTCTACTCAGTCACTTTTTTCTTCTTTTAAGGGACACGGCCCTAAAAGACCTAACAGGTGACAGTGCTAACAAACTGAAAATCATATCTCATATGGGCTAAAAATATAATACTTTGATACCTTTGGCAGTTTCGTTTCTAAATATATAATTAGGCATGTTATAAAATGAACAGACTAAGTGGTCATGAAAGGCTGGGCCACCTGAATGGTGTTTCCAAAGGAAACACAAAATTAAATAACTAGCACTAGAAATGTATTTTGACAAGTTGTCTCTAAAATGTCTGCCTAAGTCATTTGTTCGGAAAGTATTCCAAACAAAATGAAAAACAAAAATAAATAAAAAACCTCTTTCTATTATGAAGACTTAAAAATTGTGATTTATTCTTAATATACACAATGAAATATGCTGAATGTGCAACTACTTTAGTCTTTGAAATAAGTTGTTTCATTGACATTTCATATTACAAAAAGCTAATTCCTATTTAGTTTGTTGTCAGATGCACTGAACAGAGAAACATAAAACAAAAAAATAATAAATACTATGTTACATAACACTCCCAGTAAATAAATGTAACTACAAAGTTCCTTTCAAAACTGTGGTATCTCTTAATTTGATTACTTCATTATATAGCATTAAAATAAAGGCAGCCATAAATAAGATGTTTTCATTAAATTTAATTACTCTCTCTAGAGCAGTGGTTCTCAACCTTTCTAATGCCACGACCCTTTAATACAGCTCCTCATGTTGTGGTGACCCCCAACCATAAAATTATTTTCGTTGCTACTTCATAACTGTAATTTTGCTACTGTTATGAATCGTTCAGTCAATATCTGTGTTTTCCGATGGTCTTAGGCGACCCTGCTAGTGGTTCTCAATCTGTGGGTCGAGACGAAAATAACTTTATGGTTGGGGGTCACCACAACATGAGGAACTGAATTAAAGGTTCTTGGCATTAGAAAGGTTGAGAACCACTGCTCTAGGGGGTGGATGATAAAGATTATAGTATAGAGCAGGGATTTTCAACCCGTGTGCCAGAACACTTTTTAAAACATGTAATACCTGGCTCTTTAATTAGAGGCACTGACCTCTTTTCCCTTAGATTGTTAAGGGAAAAGACAATCTTTTGTCTTTTAAAAAATGTTGTCAATTAAAAAAATATCAACATCCCGGCCAGTGTGTCTCCGTGGTTGAGTGTCATCCTATGAACCAGGAAGCCACGGTTTGATTTCCAGTCAGGGCACATGCTCAGGTTGCCACTAAATCTCCAGTGGCAGAAGGCAGCAAATCAATGATTCCCATCATTGATGTTTCTATTCTTCTCTCCCTCTCCCTTCCTCTCTGAATAAAGAAGGAAAAACATATTAAAAGAAAAATGACAACAGCCAACCCAATAACCTCCCAGTTGAAACAAAATTATATCTAATTGTTTCAGCAGATTGGAAAAAAATAATATATTTTTGTTGGGCCACCGAATTTTAGTCATTAGTTTTTTTTGTGCCAAGAGATGAGAAAGCCTTCTCTGGAATGGTGCTTTATGGGAAGTCCCCGAGATCTCACGAAGATTAGCAGTATAATGCAGTATAAGATATTATAAAACAGAGATTTAGCTGTTCTCTCATGTTCCATTAAATCTTGTTTGCTTTTCCAAGGAGGAAGAAGAGGGAGAAGACACTCTTGTGAACCCTGGTAGAGACAGTGCCACAAACCAAATAAGGAGAAAGGAACCCCAGAGTGCTACCACAACAAACTACCATCGCCTGGGGACCAAATCCAACGAGGCCAAGACTAACCGGTCCCCAGGACGAGGAAGCGGATTCTCTGGAAAGGGTGCTATTCCCAGCACGTCCTTAGATTCCACCTCCCAACCAGTCACTGAGTTAGCCCCAGAAAAGGAGGTTTCTTTGACATCACGGACTGGGACCAAACCTCCTTCTCTTCACTCTCCGGAAGGCTCTTCAGCCTCTACAGCAGTCCTCAGATTTCCGCAGAAGACCGTGACTGGGACTGCGGAACCTGTAAGCACAGTTTCTGGAGTGGAATCTCAAGAGGTGTCCACTGATCTCGGAGAGGAAGAGAGCTTACTCGTCAGTGTCAAGCTTGAAGGGGGAGCTGATGATGCGTCAGGCTCCAGTCCCACCCCAGCTGCTGGCCCGTTTGCCTCTGAGAACACATCCCACGGGTATGTGCTTTCTTCAGACAGCCCGGAGGCCATCACCGCTGACGCCCTTCTCCCAGACCCTGTGAGAAATGTCTCCGAAGAGCCAGCATCGTCGGGTTCAGAAGACTCCCTCCGAGACCCTTCCGGGGAGGGAAGTGTGTGGTTTCCCGGCCCCATGGATGGGAGGACACCGCCCGATGTTGGGTCAGGTGGCGAGGGCCTTCTCCAGACCCATCCCACCGAGATCCAGGTGGACCCATCTGAGAAGACGGCCGAGTCCTCTTCCCCAGGCCCGTGGGTGTCCCAGCGTCCCCCGGTCACAGATATGGAAATGCCACCCTCTTCTTCCTTTGCCTTCTTCCCCACCGAGGGGACACCTGGCGCTTTCACTCCGTCCTCCGGGCAACGTGACTCGGGGCCCACCGTCGGCGTGGTCCCTGCGCAGACCACGCAGCCCGGGTACAACGGTGAGACACCTCTCCAGCCTCCCTCCAGTAGTGACGCCTCTCCTCTAGCCGCCCCTCTGTCGCTTGGCCATCCGATCCTCGACACTCCCCCTGCCGCTTCGAGTAGTGATCCGGCCTTGCATGCGACGCCTGTGTTCCCCAGTGTCCCTGTGTCATTAGAACCCGTCCTGTCTGCCTCTGGTGGTGCGCCTCTGCTTCCGTTTTCCTCTGCTTCCTCCAGTAGTGAACCGTTTGGCCGCCTGCACACAGCCTCTCAGACCCTCCTTCCACGAGTGACCTCCACTGGGTCCCTGCATGCTTCTCTGCCCGTGGCCGGGGGTGATGTCCCGTTAGCGCCCAGCCTTGCCCCGTACGCTCCCGTGATGCCGCATCAGGCCACTCCTCCTGCTGCTGCTTCAGAGACGCTGGAATTCAGTGGTAGTGAAGCTGGTGTCCTTCATAAAACGCGCCTGTCTCCTCAAGCTGAGCCGTCCAGCGGCGATGTCACCGTGCATGCACGTTCTCCGGGGCCCGGGCCTTCCTCTGCCCTGTCTCATGCCGAGGCCTCCCGGCACCTCTTCACTGCCTCTTACGGTTCTGCGGTCCCCGTGCATGGTCCTGTCGGTGTGTCTCCTCGGGGTTCCTCACTTAGCAGTCCCAGCCACACCCCCACGCCTCAGCCTTCGTTACTGTCCCCAACCGCACCATGGCTGCAGCCCACTCACGGCCTCTCTGGTGACGGGGAGTGGCCTGGAGCCTCCTCTGATGGTGAATTTCTCTCACCTGACACAGATGGTCTGCCAGCCCTTAACATTTCCTCACCTGTTTCCATAGCTGAATTTACCTATACGGTATCTGTGTTTGGGGATGATGATGATGATAAGCCGCTCTCTCAGAGTGATGTAGTGGATGGAAATCAGACTGAACTGCACATTTCTCCTCTCACGGAGATGGGTTCCCAGTCTGAAAGCACGCCCGGCCTGCACAGTGATGTGAATGAGCTACAAGAATCCCCTGTTTCCATTTCTATCACAAAGGGCATGCCTCCAGGCTCGCCTGCTTATACCGTCACTAGGGCTTCTGATCATGAGATTAGTCAATTTCCAGAAAATAGCTTTTCAATTCAACCTACACATGCAGTCTCTCAAGCACCCGGTGATACTTCCCTTACACCTGTGCTTAGTGCGAGCTCAGACCCAGCGCCCTCTGACCCTGCTTCTAGTGACATGTTATCTCCTTCAACTCAACTCTCCTTTTACGAGGCCTCCGCTTCTTTTAACCCTGAAGTGTCGCTGCCACCTTCTGATGGTGACACATTGCTCACAACTGCTCTTTCGGCTGTGCCTAGAGAGCCAATGTTGGCTGCATCCCCCGAGGTTGAGCACATTAGTCCTACAATATCGCATCTCATGGCATCCACTTCTGCTTCAAGTGAAAACATGCCACTCTCTACATCTGTGTCAGTTTTTGGTGTGTCACCTGCTTCTAGTATGCCTGCTGCCTCACTTGAAAGTGTAACTGTTTCTTATACCAATAAGAAAGATGTTGAACCAGTCTTGCTTAAGAGTGAACGTTCCCAGCAAGTGGTACCGTCATTGCTCGGTAATGATAAGTTCTTCCAAACGGCCGGTTTGGAGACTAACCAGGCCTTTCCCCAAAAAGAGAGGCAGGCATTTGCTACTCCTGTTTTATCGATGGATGTACCTCCCCATACACTTTTCACTAAGTTTGTCTATCCTGATGAAGTCTTTACCTCCTCCCAGGGTTCCATTCCTGAGGAGGTGTTGGCTGGTATGCCAACAGGTGTTCCCGATACACTTTTCACTGCTGATCATTCTGTTCCTTTCGGAAATGTGCATGTTTCTATTCCAGCCGCTTTTCCCAACCAAGAAGGTTCCGTTGCCACAACAAAGTCGCTGTTTCCTTCTGAAACAATTTCCGTGCTGACTCACAGCGCCAAATCCGATGCTGAGTTAGTGGGTGATGATCGTGATACGGATAATGATGATGATGATGATGATGATGATGGTGATGACAGAGAGAGAGATGGCTTAGCTGTCAATAAGTGTATGTCCTGCTCCTTCTATAGAGAATCCCAGGAAAAGGTGATGAATGATTCAGACCCCGAGGAGAATGGTCTTGTGGATCAGAATAACCCCATACCATACTCCCTGTCTGAGAAGTCTGAAGAAGAAAGTAAAGTCACAGCTGTGACCTCGGAAAGTCAGACCTATATGCACAGAAGTCCTGATAAATCACCATCACCAGATGTGCTCTCCCAAAAGCACAATGATGGGAAACAGGACAGTGACATTCAGACTGCTAACGCCCTGCTTCCTTTCACGGCAGTATCTACAGTGTGGGCGATTCTTGCAGAAGAGAGTGGATCAGGGCAAAGTATGTCAGACAGTCTTAATGAGAACGAGACCGCCACAGGTTTCAGTTTTCCAGATGTTAATGAAAGAGCTGTGGCTGGGGTCCCGGAAGCAGGTGACTCAGAAATAACCCCTGGACCCCCACAGTCCTCAGCACCGACTGTTGCTAGCAGGCACTCAGAAGTGTTCAACATTGCAGAGGCAGGTTAGTTGTGGATCAAAAGGATAGACTGAGGCTGGTGGTTTTCTTCCTCAAAAATTAGGAAAGTCAGGAAAACATAGAAATTTGGTAAAATGATGTATCAGTTTTTAACCAAAACTTCAAATCAGTTTACGATTTTTAGGGTATGATTTTGTTCATTACTTCAAATGAATACTCAATTTTTTTTTTTGCTTTTTATTAAAATATTGTTGGCATACCATGTTGTGTTAGTTTTAGGTGTACAACATAGGGATTCAACATTTATATACCTTGTGATGTGTTCAGCACAAGTCTATTAACCATCTGTCACCGTGCAAAATTATTATGCTATTGTTGGCTCTATTTCTTATGCTGTATGCAATATCCCTAGGTCTTATTTATTTTATGACTGGAAGTTGTCCCTCTTATTCCCCTTCACCTTTTTCAGTCATTGCCCCATTTCCCCACCCCAATTCCAGAAGCCATCACAATTTGTTCTCTGAATCTGAGTCTGTTTCTGTTTTGTTTGTTTTGGTCTTTAATTCTCTGCAAAAGAGAGAAAGTGACTTTTATTTATTGTCAGTTTTTCATGTTCTACATGATGCCTGCTGTATGTGGGAGCAATTATGCGTGCATAATATATTTTTACTTATCCTGCTTTTTGAATGATAGATTAACGTGTGCTTTTTTAAAGATAATTTTCATATTTACATATTTTCTAAAATAAGTTATAAATGAAATCTATTGAATTCAAAAATGAATTATAAATTCTGAGAGTAATATGATATAAGCACCTTTTTCTGACCAGCCCCATGAAAAGGAATTACATAATTTGCACCATATTAGCTTGGGAACTTTATAAAAAAGTTCTGTTGCTAACTTTTGAGAGTGAATGGTGTGCTTCTTTATAAAATAAGGTTTTAATTTTTTTAAATTGTCTTTGTTTGATTATCTTAATGTTGCCTAAAGAGGGCAGTGTAAACTAACAAAGCACAGTCTACTATGTACTTGTTAAATACCTTTCTAAGAAGTTAAATAATGGACATTAATATGCAGTGTATTTACAGGTATTGTATGACAAGATGCAAAATGTTAGAACACTTTCTGTGGAGATGCATTTCATTTATTAATGTATTTTATGAAAATTAGTTTATTGGCCAGATGTTTCTTAGAGCAGATTATTTATAGCATGTTTTCTTCAAATGCCAATGAGGAAAAAAGGAAATTTAATACCATTAACCACATGGGATACTAGATAATTTTATTGAATTCATCATAAGAATTTTACAATTTGCTTTTATTAAATTTTAAAGCACTTTTTAAATTAACAATGAAAATAATTAAATCTAACAGTAAGTTAAAAGACAGGCTAGAGTAACATCTTTCACTATTATTGCATAAAAGTGAACATTTATAATCCAGAACACAGACAGCAGACTCATTGGGAGATTTTTTCTCTTTCATTATTTGTATCCCTTCAATTGTATGCTGTTCTTTCAATACAGCAGCAATTAAAAGTTTGTACATTTTGATAGAGAAGTTGTCTAAGTATTTTGACTTGATATTATTTAACTTGATATTATTTAAAAACTTAAACTCTGTGTGAGAATAAATAATGAACCCATAGGTCACCATATTCACTAGTGTATAAATATATATATACATATATATACATACATATATACATACATATATATGTGTGTATATATATATTTATATATATATATATATATATATATATAGAGAGAGAGAGAGAGAGAGAGAGAGAGAGAGGAGAGAGAAGAGAGAGAGAGATGGCTCCAATTATAATATATTTTTTAAATGTTTATCAAATGCATTTTAGAGGAAAATATCAGGAATCAATCTATTTTTCTGTCCTACTGGGTAGTGACATTATTGAGATATTCTTGCTAGATTATGCTTTTATAGAAAAACAATATATATAGGGAAATAACAAACCTAGAATTATTGACTAAAACTTAGCAATTTCTCTTCAACAAATCTTAGTAGATTTATGAATTATTAAAAGTATGTTTTCCCACTGATGAGGAGAAAACAACATGAATATAGCATCCCACATCATAAAATAACAATTAATAAACTAATAAAGTAAAACAAGATTAGGGAAATTATGGCTTGTTTTTAAACCTTTATCTGTAAAAAGAATAATACATAATTTGTCTTATCAAATAATTTAATAGGCCTCTTTGTCAAATGCCTATTGACTAATTCTGAAACTTATAATTTGATTATGTATCTTTAAAGATAGAATAACTTACAAGACATGTTCCTCAAAATAATATAGGTAAGCCAAATATTATTATATGCAGTCTATGACTGCATAAACCTAGACACAGAGATACTAGATTATCTGATCCAGGTCAGTTAGGGAGTTAATACAAAACTGAAACTGAAAACCTGAGTTATTGGTGTCTATTTCTCAGGACTAAGCTTTTGAGATTATAGATAATAAAATATGTATATAATGCTTAGTTTGTAATGCCAGAATTATAATGTTTTATTCTGAAAAGTTACTTTAAAATAATAATCTTAGTTTTTTTATTTTCTAATTGTCTATTAGTAGATTCTTGCCTTATCATTTCAGTAAGTCATATATACAATTTAGCTTATATCAAATTAACATTTTAGTTTAATATATATATGAACTATATAATATATATAAAAATCAGTACAACTAGTTGTTATTATAACATGCAATGCAATCAGTTGATTGTGTGCATTGCCCTGTAGTATCCCACCTTGAACAAAAAAACCTAGGTTTCATAATATATAATTAATTATTATGGACTTATCATTCTAATTTCTCAATTAAAGATTTTATTTAAAATCAGAACTCTCAGAAAACTTAAGAGAAAGTCTGTATACAAAACTATATTGTGCACATGTGTATGTACACAGAGTGTATGGTATATATGTTAATTTGTTATGCATTTTATGTTTTCTGTATCTTATATAGCACATATATGATTATACATACCTCATATGTGTTGCACATGCATATATATAAATGAGATATGTATGTATCTATATGTTTATATGCATATTGTTATGAATATTTGTAGTCATTGAAGACCTCTGTAATTATATAAGCTCACTTTGTATGTAAATTAATGTACATCATTGGTTCTCAAACTTTAATGTGAACCAGAATCACCTGAAGGACTTGTTAAACACAAATTTCAGGGCCTTATCCACAGTGTCTTTAATTTCGAGAGAGAGAGAGAGAGAGAGAGAGATGGAGAGGAGGAACAAACCATTGACTTGTTCCACTTATTAATGCATTCCTTGGTTGATTCTTGTTTTTTGTGAGGGGAGGGTTTTTGTTTTTTTTGTTTTTTTTTGTTTTGTGTGTGTGTGTGTGTGTGTGTGTGTGTTTGTTTTTTTGTTATTGTTTTTTTGCTGGTTATTTGTGTATTTTTAATTCTTTATTGTTGAAAGTATTATATATGTCTCCTTCACCCCCACCCCCCACCCCATTGACCTCTCCCAGCCTGCTTCTGCCCCCAGCACAGGCCCTCACCCCACTATTGTATGTGTCCATTGGTTATGCTTATGCATGCATATAAGTCCTTTGGTTGATCTTTTACCACCTGCCTCCCACTTTCCTCTGCCTTCCCTCTGAGGTTTTACAGTCTGTTCACTGCTTCTGTGTCTCTGGATCTATTCTTGTTCATCAGTTTATGTTGTTCATTATATTCCACAAATGAGTGAGATCAGGTGATGCTTATTTCTCCGACTGGCTTATTTCACTTAGTATATGCTCTCCAGGTTGACTCTTTTATGCCCTGATTGGAGACTGAACCTGTAACCTTGACATATCAGGATGACACTCTAACCAACACTCTAACCTACTCAGCCAGGGCACCACTGAGTTTCAGGAAATATGGGATAGGCCCCAAACATGCATCAGGGGATCCAATGCCACTAAGGACTGCACTTCAAGAATAACAGACACAGATAATATTAACCACCCTGTGTAATTACTAGGTACCAGGAACTTTGCTAAGTGGTGATTTCATTTATTACACAGACTTGCCATTTAGATCATGATCGTTGTGATAGATAAAAGTATGAAGACAATAAAATAAGGTGCTTTTGTAAATTTCATAGAGGTATTTTAAAAGATTCATCGTCAGATTAATTCATTTTCTAAATGAGCCTTGCCCTAATACAGAACTGCCAGAGCACATGGCTAACAGAGTAGAAAGTAACCGGATTCTCACAGAATATTAACTACAGGAGTCAGTTGACTTACAATATTTCCACTTTTCCATTTTATGATTTTTAGGCACATGCTTGAATTCCACTATATTTTTTTTTAGAAAATGCATCCATAAATTGAAAGAACAAACATTTGTGGAAATTTGGGTATCATTTCTGTGCCTTGGATCTGTATGAACAGATTAAATTGTTGGCCCTTTTTGCAGCATCCAGTTACAGAAGGAAGTTATCATTTTACATCTTAAGCTCTCTGCATTAGATATATTTTGCTTATGAATGTATATCACTCTCAAAATATTTCAGTTTCCATTGAATTCCTTTGTCTCATGTCACTAATGGTAAGGTACTTCGTACAAAAGCACCAAATGTGCCATTTGTGAGGAAGCGGTGGAGACTCTCCTGGAGAATGTAAATGTAGTTCTTTCTAAACCTCTCCAGGCAGACAGGTAATGGTGTCAGCATGTCATTATGGTAGAACAGTTCTGTTCAGGCACTTTGTCTCCCACTGCACACACCTCAGAGTAGAAGGGACGGTGGTGCCTGGCCACTGACACCCCGGATTCTGAACCACCTTTACCAACTTGGACAGCGCCAGTGGCAGTGATTTTGAAAATGCTAGGACAATGACATTCCTGATTGCTCACAAAAATACTTGCGACCTTTTTCAATGAACCCAAGGAGAGAATTTATTCTTTTTTATTTGCATATTTGAAAATAACTTCTTAGATCTATGAAGTCCTTCCATTCACGTGCAGTCGTATTTTTCTTTTTGATATTTTTATTTTTGAAACATTTGATAAGATAACATTTTAAAGCATCCTGCACCTAAATTTTAAATAGTTGTTATCTTCATTAAGGTTTATCTTAATGTAAGAAGGGTTGTCCTAAGATTCTCTTTGAATGAAATGATTAACTGCTCCTAATTATTTACCTAATTTCGAGATTAAAAATTAGTCTTATATGGTGATTCACTAAGTAGCATTGTTTTCCTGATTGTTTTATTTAAAAGCTGGATAGCCTTCTTATTTTAATACTTCCATTTCCCTTTTAACAATCTTCTCAAGGCAGTATTATGCTCACTCTTGCTATGGCTCCCCTACCGGGGTGCCAATCTCTGTTAGGATTTTATAGTTCTTCAGGTCTGATCTCCTGCCTTCTTTTTAGATTTTGGTTTATAAATTGGCTTATAATAATAAACATTCTTTGCATCATAGAGTCAAAATTTTAAAGGTAAGCAATTATTTGCAATTGTTTATGATTGAAAATTGCAATTATTTTATTGAAAATGTTGTAACTTTCCTTGACACTTAAATATCAACTCTCTTCATTTTCTCCGACTACAGAGGCCAGTAATAGTAGCCATGAGTCTCGTATTGGTCTAGCTGAGGGGTTGGAATCCGAAAAGAAGGCAGTTATACCCCTTGTGATCGTGTCAGCCCTGACTTTTATCTGTCTAGTGGTTCTTGTGGGTATTCTCATCTATTGGAGGTAAGTTGAGTGTTTGTTTTGTAAATGTTTCTCTTAAAGCTCAGATTTTTGCCCGTTTTTACCTGAAAATTTGTCAAAGCACATTCAGATTCCTTTTACTTGAGAGCTACCATTAACTTATGCAGGTACTGTGAATGAGATTAATTTTTGAATCCAGAGTCATAATAATAAAAGATTTGATTATTCTTCATACTTCAAACAATGAAAGGTAAAATAGAGGACCTTTGGCTTAAGTTACTATAATACAGTACTCTTACAATTGTACTTTCATATTTATCTAACATTCAAACCTTATCATAACATTTAACATGATTATAAGTTTATCTGCTTCAATGCTCCCACTGTTATAATTTTAAAAATTATTATTTAGGAACACATAATTTTTGATATAGTAAAACATAGTTTTTTAATTATTGGATTATGTACAAGATGCATACAACTGCATACTAAAAAAAATAGTACCCCAGACGAAACCAGTTTGGTTCAGTGGATAGAGCATTGCAGACTGAAGGGTCCCAGGTTCGATTCCGGTCAGGGGCATGTACATTGGTTATGGGCACATCCCCAGTAGGGGGGTGTGCAGGAGGCAGCTGGTCAATGTTTCTCTCTCATGGATGTTTCTAGCTCTCTATCCCTCTCCCTTCCTCTCTGTTAAAAAATCAATAAAATATATTTTTTAAAAAGATTGAAAAAATAGTACCCCATATATAAAAGTAAAATTCAAGCAATTAAAATATGAATTTAATTAGAAAACAAAAAATTTAACATAAAGACCTATGGGATTTGAAAATATATTATAATTTGCCTTGAGGATGAAATTTAGCTTCATTCCCACCAATAACATACTAAAATCTTGAAAAGATAGAGAAAATTGTATCCATCATAACCGATAGCAAGATGAACACAAAGCAAATTAGTGAGTTTAACATGGACACAAATGTAGGTCAGTATAGCTGTTATGATTGTGTCAGTTAGTAAACAAGAACTTTATAACAATAAAGGGAATCATATCTGTAAACCAAGAAAGAATATAGCTTAGCATTTTCTACTTCTGTTTTCAAAGAGCATTTTGTTCAGAAGATCTATAATTAACTCCTTTTTGCTATAAATCCATTAACTACATTTTGATAGAAACCCATATTACCATTCTTTATGTGTTATCCCAAAATATATTCTCATTTTATTAAAAAATATTTACTATTTAAAAATATTGACAATTTTCCATGTACTACAACTATGAGAGAATATTTTTAAATGAATGAATGACAGTCACTTCTGTCAAGAAATTTATGCTCATTGAGGGGGAAAATTCTCTATGGAAATACTAGTATATAAAATATCATAAAAGTACATGCATGTAAAGCTAAAAGTGGTCTAAAAGAACTAAAGAGCTAAAGGTAACTGAGAACAAAGGATCTTGCCAGGCCAGAAATGGCAGGCAATCATAAAATGTAGTGTTGGAGTTGAGCAAAATTCAGAAGGTAGAGATAGGCCTGGCTGGCATAGCTCAGTGGTAGAGTGTTGACCTATGAACCAGGAGGTCACGGTCTGATTCCTGGTCAGGGCATATGTGGGACATACAGAAGCAGCCTACCAATGATTCTCTCTCATCATTGATGTTTCTGTCTCTCCCTCTCTGAAATCAATAAAAATATGTTAATAAAAATATCTTTGAAAACCTTCAACAAGGCTTTGTTAAAGAAGAAGAAGAAGAAGAAGAAGAAGAAGAAGAAGAAGAAGAAGAAGAAGAAGAAGAAGAAGAAGAAGAAGAAGAAGAAGAAAAAGAAGGTGGAGATAAAGGAGAAGGCATTGCAGGCAGGAGGCAAAACCAGAAGCAGCATGAGCTGAGAGCATGACATCGATTGGCTACAGTAGAATGTTTTCAAGGCCAACTGCATTTCATACCTGATTTCCTTTACAGAACAGAATAGACTGCAAACTGTGGAGAACAGATCATGCTTCTGTTATTGTACATGGGTTAGGTGCCTATTTTGCACACAAAGCTGCTTTTTTCAGTAAGTTCTGTAGCTGACAATGACTCTTTTTCCCAGAAGATCCCATGCTCTGCAGAGTCCCGAGATCACAGTACAGAATTCATACATGTTTGCTCAACAAGAATTCATATTGCTTTTCTCCCTTCTTACCAACAGTGATATCATATTTATTTAAATGACTTATTTATATCTAATCTGATTCCCCCTGCCAAATCAGTGTTTGAACTTATTAGGAATTGGAGTTAAACAAATTTAAAATAAGATGGAAAGCAGGACCTAATTCTACTTTATAGTAAATAGTGCTAGAACAAAGTTCCAATGAAGATGTCAGATAGTTTAGTTATAACCTTGAAATAATTATTATGAGTCTTCTAGTCTCTTAGTATTTTAAGTTTATTTTCTACAAATTTATTTTCTCTTATTTCAATACAATTTGATATTTCATGGAAAATTAAACTTTGGAGTGTTTTTTATCTTATATTAATAATGGGTTATTCCACCTGTATTAAGCATGGAAAAAATATAAAATTATAAGTAAAAATAAATTTTACTTTCACAATGAGATGTTTCTCTTTTCCTCACAAATAACACGTGATGTACCTTGAATAGAGAGTGCATTAGCACTCTGGTGTTTTATGTGTGTGTGTGTTTTTAATATATTTATTGATTTCAGAGAGAGTAAGGGAGAGGGAGATAGAAACATCAATGATGATAGAGAATCATTGATAGGCTGCCTCCTGCACATCCCCCATCAGGGATCAAGCCCAAAACCTGGGCATGTGCCCTTGACCAGAATTGAACTCACAACACTTCAGTCCGCAGGCTGACACTCTATCCACCAAGCTAAACCAGCTGGGCTTTAAGCATATATTTTATATCTAACTATCAAATGTTTTGATAATTTTTGCTACTTTTACTTACCCATTTCAGAACTTGACATATTTGTTCTACTCACATCCACATGAAGTTAAGTAACTTTGAAATGTAACCTTTTAGATCAATAATATGGTAGTGGTATCATTTGCTAAATTACAAAATGCCAGTGTTGTAACATTCTTCAAGATTTGTGTCAATTACCCAAATTCCAGTGTAGATGCATTTGTGAACAATATGATTCCACTAGTCAATTTAGGCCTTCCTGGAGACTGCAGCCTGTGGAAAGGTTAAAAATCATGCCAGCCCGGCTAGCAGGTCATGGTTCTACTCCCAGTCAGGGCACATGCCTGCATTGCAGGCTCGATCCCCAGTAGGGCATGCAGGAGGCAGCCGATCAGTAATTCTCTCTCATTATTGGTATTTCCGTCTTTCTACCTCCCTCTCTGAAATCAATAAAAAATATATATTTTTAAAATCATACCAACAAGAGTCCCAATGGCCCTTATATGGGTTTCCAAGCTTACATATTTAAACATTTTTCTAGCCTAGTTTTTAGAGGAAAAATATAACCTCAGAGTATGATGATAAATCCTCTCGTCTAATTTACCTAACTCAAGGTGGTCTATGTTTTGTGTAAATCTTGAGAGAAAATATGTTGTAGCTGGAAGACAGAATTAGAGTTATAAAATATAGATCCCTTCCCCAGTTCATCCTGGCATTTGCTTTATGGCCTTGGGCACCTCACTCTCCCATCTAAGAATTAGGCTTCTCCTGTTACCATTTGCAGGGAAGTTTTAATATATAGATTACCGTAAAGATTCCAGTCAGACCTTTCAGGTTTCTGTCATGAATTCAGCATGAAGAATGGATATTGTTTCATATTTGTATAAAAATCTAAAAAATTGAGTAATAATTACAAAATTTTAGTTTTTAATTCTAAATACGGTGATGAAAAGGTGTAAATTGAATAATCAGATTAACGTTGATTGATAGGGCCTATGTCTGCAAGTTTAAAACAGTTATCACTTTCTCATCATGGCTGAGTGATAATTAGCAGGAGACATTGTGATCAACACTTAGCACATAGATGTGAAGACAGTCACTGCTTATACAGAACAGATGGACTATAGATAGTGAGTCTTGTCATACATTTAATAATATGCCTTGAAATTATCTTCCAGATGTTTTAAGGTATAATTTACATAAGCTAAGTTGTAAGTTTCAAAGATGCAAAATTACTTTATAAGGAAGATATTTAAAAAGTACCTTTTAAGCCAAAACTGGTTTGGCTCAGTAGGTTGAGCGTCAACCTGCGGACTGAAGGGTCCCAGGTTCAGTTCTGGTCAAGGGCATGTACCTTGGTTGCGGGCACATTCCGGGGGGGGGGGGGGGTATTGTAGGAGGCAGCAGATCGATGTTTCTCTCTCATCAATGTTTCTAACTCTCTATCTCTCTCCCTTCCTCTCTGTAAAAAATATATTTTTTAAAACGTACCTTTTAAAAATTCAAAGGATAAAAAATTTTAGAGCTGTTTTAGTAGTTAGAATCTATCAAAACAAAAACAAAACAAAACAAAACAAAAAAACACCACCAAATTTATATTCAACAAAACAGCATTCATTAAAAGCAGTATAGAGAAGAACTTGCCATGGACACATTGTTTTGACTGGGGGGAGTGGGAAGAAAAGCATTTTGAATTCTCTCTTCATCATAAAGATAAGTGTGCAGGCCCTTGAGGGGAGCTACCAGCCCAGAATAGAGGCCTCCCAGTACCATGCTGCCTTTTAAGTAGAATGTCACTTCTTAAGTATGATTATCTAGTAGCAATATACAAATGCCCTTCATCCAAATATTTTAATACTTCCCACTTATAAGCTTTTTTGTATGATTTTCCTCCTTACAAGATTCTTTTGCTAAAAAAAAAAGTAGAGTTGGTATTTACCCAGATACTATAGTGAACATTAGCAACATGTTAAACCTCAGTACCAGTGTATTTTTAATTTATCTTTTTTGTTGTATGAGATGCTATCTTCTTTCCATTTTCTCGGAGACAAGCTCTTTCTATTTGTCCTTCCATTCATCCACCCATGCATTTATCTTTCTCTAGCTATATACTCCACCTCTCCCTCCCAAATGCTTTGAGATTTTTAAGTTATCCCATTTGGGGCTTGAGTAGATTAGAGACTTTAAAATGCAGCTGTAAACTAATTTATGATTGGTGGATTTACTTGCTCCTGGAAATCCATCTAATCTTTTAATGTTTAACACCTATTATACTCCGGGCACTATATTTAGAGTTGAGTCTACATAAATCCCATCTTTAAATATATATGGCACAAAATAAACATATTGCAAAATAATTACTCTAACCACCAACTAAGAAGAGAATTTAAAATAAAATAATGGAGAATAATGTCCAGTGAGGTGGAGGTCAGGGTTAACTAGGCACATTTTTGAAATCAAGTAAAGGTGATTGTGATTGGAAGTTTGCGTTAGGTGCAGTGGGAACAGAGAAACTGAATGCTAGAATCTGCTCAGACAGCCAGGGGTTGTTTTCCCAGGGAAGATGCTGCTGAGCATCTCGAAGAAGGACAGCGCTTGCCTGGCATCTCAGTAAGAGAGGCATTTGACCAGAAGGAGGACAATGTTTACAGCTGGGAGGAGAAATACTGAGTTCGGACAGACAAGGGCAGGTTCAATGATCTGTAACTTGTTAGTATTATTAGAGTAGAAATGTCAAAACAGGTGAGGACCATAGGTAGATAGGGTATACATGTTATAAGATACCGGGTACCATAATCTAAAGGTCTGTAACATACAGAACTAGAGCCAGTGTGTTAAAGGAATAGGGAGACTGAGTTCCGGTTTGATACAAGTATGATTTCAACAGTAAGAGGCACAGCAGGGGGACAGGAAGGCCTGCCTTTGGTGCCATTTGGAGGCACTTAGAAGGGAATGAGCTTTGAAGTAGGAGGAGGAAAAAAATTTCTAGAAGCTAAAGATAACACAAAGAAGTGAGCTCCTTGTTACGGAAGGCATTCAGACTGGGCCTTCTTTCTGTGTCAAAGATGCTGCAGAAGAGATTCTTGTATCAGCTGCTATATTGCTCTGTCTCTTCACGCATCCTATAGCTTTAAGACTCGTTGAAAAATGAATACAAACCCTTTTACCTGCTTGTGTAACCTTATTTTAGAGGAATGAAAGAGATTGTATTCTGTGATCATAAAAGCAAGTGTCTAACCCAGTTTCAGAATAGGCTACATCTGTGGTTGCAAAGATAAGCCAAACTTTCCTGGGGTTTCTGCTCCAGTCTGCTTTCAATTCTATTCAAATGTGGTCTTTTAATAGGATGGTTTCTTTATTGATTGACTGATTGGTTGATTTGAGAGAGAGAAACATCAATTTGTTGTTCCACTTTTTTATGCATTCATTGGTTGCTCTTTATATGTGCCCTGACCAGGGATCAAACCCAAAACCTTGCTGTATTGAGGCAATTTTCTAACCAACTGAGTTATCCAGCTAGAGTTAAGGGATGGTTTCTTTATCATAAGACCTACTAGAGGCCAGGTGCACAGATTCGTGCACCGCTGGGGTTCCTCCACCTGTCCTGGGGGATCAGGCCAAAACTGGCTCTGACATCCCCCCAAGGGGTTCTAGAATGTGAGAGGGTTCAGGCCAGGCCAAGAGACTCCACCGGTGCACAATCAGGGCTGGGGAGGGACCATGGAGAGATCCAGTCTTGCCCAGTCCCAATCAGCCAGACCCCAGCAGCAAGCTAATTTACTGGTCGGAGCATCTGCCCCTTGGTGGTCAGTGTGTGTCATAGTGACTGGTGGAACAGTCAAACAAATGGTCATGCACTTAGCATATTAGGTTTTTATTATATAGGATGGCCCTCATCCCTCCCTCCATTCCTCACTGATCTGCCGTATCTACTCCACTTTCCAGATGTGAACAGGATCCTTTTGTCATCTGATTCTACATCCACTCATTTTCCTTTTGTACCACCTGTTCGGTTTTTAAGGCATTCTTGTGTTCTCTCCATTATCTATGCTCTCACAGGTTTCATTATCAAAGACATAGCAGCATTGCAGCAGAGGGCTAGGTTTTGCTATGCACATCATTGCTTTTGAATTATTTTTCTTGTGACATGAAGGTTACAAATAAACTATATAATGTTATGTGACTCATACTGATAGCAATGAATTCATTGAACAAATATCTGAGGGCCCCTACACATGCCAGACCTGTTCTTAGCACTGAGAACTAACACTGCACTGATTAAGACAAAGTACTTTGCCTTCATGGGATTTACAATACATTCTGATGAGGGGAGACCAGCTAAAAATATATAAGGCAAATGAACAGATACATAAATAGGCAATCACGCAGAGCTAAGTGCCACAAAGCAAAGGGCAAAGAATAGGAAGTTAGTGGGCTAGGCTGGTATCTTTAGTTAGTATGGTCAGAGAAGGACTCTCAGAGGAAGTGGCTTTTGGGCCAATGCAAAACTGATGGGAAAGAGGAAGGTGGCCAGAGGGAACAGCAAGAGCCAAGGGCTTGGGATGGTACTAACAGGGCCTCCTCCAGGGAGAAAGAGGGGAGCCAGGAGAACTAGAGCCCACTGGGTAAGGGAAAGTGTTATAGGTGATGAGAGAATTGAAGTAGGCAGGGGACCAAATCATGAAGGGTCTTCTGTCTTTCCTGAAATACTTGAATGCCATTCTATTGGGAAGCCATTGAAGAATTTATGCAGAGAACTGATTACTGAAACAATGTAGGTGTGTCATGGAAGAACAAATGTTGTGTTCGAGTTCATTAGGATAAATATCTTGTAGCTTGATGCTTTTAAATGGAAAGTGAGATTGGCATTTTCTCACATAGATATTTCTATTTAAGCTTAACCACTCATGAGTAATACTTCAAATAAATTAAATGACCCACATCAAAGAGTGTCATTAGCAGTTTTAATTATCTAAGTTTTGAAATGAAGCGTGTTTTGCATTCATTTATAGCAGCAGTTGGTTCTTTGCTCTTCTCAGTAGTTTGTAGTGTGCTCTTACCAGATGTTACACTTATTATCTGAATGGAAATAGGTTCAGGTGACATTGTAGGTTATAGTTACCGTTGATTCCAAATATGTTTATTCTCAAAACCCTCATCAACAAGGCCAGCATCTGTTGGGAAGAAAATCACCCCTATTTTTGGTTATATGCTCATTATTTCCTCACTTTGTTCTGTTATCAGTGCATTATCATACAGTATAAAACTGACTTCTTTTTTTCATCAAAATGTTACCACTGTGGAATTTTATTTCTATGTGATCATAGCTTGCTGCCTTTTGCTAGCAGCTGACTGGGCTTTGCAGGTCTTGGTCACTGAAATATTGAGTGAAAATAGCTTTGGACAAGCTGTTTTCCACTGAGGTCCTGTCCAAGGTAGAAACAGTGGAAGAGTAACTAAGGTGTTAAGACATTCTACCTCAGCCAAGCTACAACTTCAACTACAACTTCAAATACCACCACTACTTACAGCAAGTCTGATATGCACTTGCTCTTCTGCATCTGGTACCTAAAACTGAGATAAATTTGGAGGCCATAAATTGCTCCAATACTTTGTGTTTTATAAAATAAATACAGATGCCCCCTTATGTTTTGTTTCTGATGATTTCTGTCATGACTTTGAGGCAGCGCAGAAATTGTCTCATTCTCTGAGGCAGCTGGTAGTTTAAATTGCTTTCTTTCCTTTCCAGGAAGTGCTTCCAGACTGCACACTTTTACTTGGAGGACAGTACTTCCCCCAGAGTGATATCCACACCTCCAACGCCTATCTTTCCAGTTGCAGGTAACAGCTTAACGTATGACCACTAGGAGCTGGTTGATGTTGAATGAAAAGCAAAATGTTGGAAGGGTTGTCCTTACTGTACTTTGCAAATGCATATAATATACTTTCATAAACATTTGTGTTGTCCAAAATATGTATTACATCATGTATCAGACACTCAGTTGTTTAACTTGTTCTCAGAGATTTTGAACATTCTTAACCATACACATGATGTGGGAAAATAGTTTATAATTATTCAGATGTACTATGTTAAAGAGCATAAGCATTTACAGCAATAGCGTATTAGTTAAGAATAATGCTGAGTTTTGGTCCTTTCAGCTTCTTTTCATGCAAACCTAAACAAAAACAAAAAACGGACTAAACCAGTGCAGTAGGGTGGATAGGACAAAATAACAAAAACGAGGAGAACCTTTAGTTCTTTCTGACCATCTGCATTTGTGTGGGGAAAGGTTTCTTAACTGTTAGAAAAAAAATCAACGGCTTTTATCAGAACTTGCCTAATTAACACTATGCAAGAATCAGCCAGTGTCATTGAAGACACCCATTGACCCTTGAGTTCACACTATGACTACATTCCCAGACACCTATTTTATTACCATTGTACTACCTCTCAGCATGAAAGAGGTAACAAACAAGGAATTGTCTGGAAATGTGTGACCTATGGAAGAAGCACAGATAGAAGGTGGGATAAGGACATGGAAAGTCATCAAGTCAGGGAAAACAAGAGGAAAAATTCATCCACGTGGCCATTTTACAGAAGCCTCTTTTAAATTTTCTGGGACTACATACATACATATATCTATTACTGCTAAAGACACAAGTTCCACCTGGTATTATCTTCTGAAATCTCATGATTTAAAAAATGGAAAAAAGAGAAGCATTTTCTTTGTAACTTTTAACAGACATAGGAATTCGACATCTTTGGCTGTTTTCCACCTTTCATCAACTCTGTCTTTAATCCGCTATTGTTTTTTTTAAAAAAATATATTTTATTGATTTTGTACAGAGAGGAAGGGAGAGAGAGAGCTAGAAACATCGATGAGAGAAAGTCATCGATCAGTTGCCTCTTGCATACCCCCTACTGGGGATATGCCCGCAACCAAGGTACATGGCCTTGACCGGAATCAAACCCGGGTCCCTTCAGTTCCCAAACCGACGCTCTATCCATTGAGCCAAACCAGTCTCGGCCCGCTACTGTTTTATTTATATTTAACTCATTGTATTAAACTACTGTGTATTTATGTTAGTGTAGCATAGTGGTCTGCAAACTTATTAGTCAACAGAGCCAAACATCAACAGTACAAATTTATTTTGAGAGCCGAAAACCAACTTCTGCGGATGGGCCAAGAAGTTTCAATCGCACTATACGTGTGCGCCCTCACGTGGTATTTTGTGGAAGAGCCACATTCAAGGGGCCAAAGAGCCGCAAATGGCTTGTGAGCCACAATTTGCCAGCCACTGGTACAGCACAATTTCTCATGGACATATAAGGGATTTTGAGACTTTCAGTTTTGTTATCTATTGCATTTTGATCCCCTTCACTTTCAAACATACCTCTTTTACATGTCCTGTTAGCCTGGGTATGCAAATTAACCATAATATTATCCAAAGTCCAGCATAAGCTATTACTGTATTAACAAAGAGTTAATCCAAGATCAGGACCTTGTTTAGGAAATCCAAAACCCCTGTTCTGCTTCTCAGAATAGTGATCAAGGGATCTCCTCTTTTTTCCCTGCTCAGCTCTCAAAAATGCACTCTTGATCACCCAAACGTGTGCATTTTCATATGAAATCTGAAAATAAAAAGATATTTGGGTCTCATTTGCAGACCAATTCATAAAAGCAATCAGCAAAATAGCAAAATTTTAAATAAAAAGTAGTCCGTGTGCTTGTGCACAGAGGTTACCTGTGCAGGATAGCATCGGTGGATTTGAAGGATCTTTAGTAAAGAACCAACAATTTTGATGCCACAAATTATTTCTGTTTCCTTATCTGCTTATAAAAGCTACTTGCAGGCAAGATCCTCCAGGAGGTGTGAAGGTGGAGTTACACCTTTGTCTAGAGTTTCTTAAACTTAACTGGCTAATTCAATGTTAGTATTCAGGTATACTCATCTAAGAGAGAGAACAGATGGATTCTAATTTTTTTTAATCAATCAATTCTTGGTAATTGAGGCTTAAAAATATTAAATGTCCTGGATGCTTGAACAGCTGTTGATGTAAATAACTGTTTCCAGTGAAATGTGTTTGATGTTTCCTTGTCAGAGAAATCACTTGTGAAATTGCATGCTGTGAACTAGTAATGTGTTTAATCGAAGAAAGTCTTTCCAGGAATAAAAATAGAGCCAGTTGAAATAATTTGGCCTCTTCACAATTAACTCACAGATATGATAACTTTGTTTTCATAGTATATTCAACTTAAAATTCTTGATATACTACAGATTAAAAGTCCCAAAGATTTTTTATATCATTTTCAATGAATAGTCTGCATATAAGTCTTCTCTATTACATAGAAAATAAAGGAAAAATGTTTTCAACTGTAAAAAAATCTTACTATTTAACTGTAACACAGTGAGCCATACAATTTTTTAAAAACTGAAATTGCACTATATATCATGTCCGTGGTAAAATTGAAAGTATATTGTTTCTGCATTTTCCCCTAGAATTTACATGCAACTCATAGCCATGTTAAAGAAAGTTGGCCATAAAGAGTTGCAGTTCGCTGATAAGAAGTGAGGCTTTGGTGGTATTTATCATTTAACATTGAAAATGAACTCTTCTCTCTTTGGAATATAAAAGGAAAAAGAGATTCTTCATCTAATCAGAATTCTAAAATGCAGATTATGGTAAATAGTAAATATAGAAAACATTGGCAATTGTTGCTAAAGGTTTCATTGAGGTTATAAGAATAATTGAATTTTGAAGTTCTTTTAGGAGAAGGCTCCTAGTAAATCTTTATAATAGGAGGCACATTCATGTAAGTTGAATCATCCTTTCCAACCTCATTTTTTTTTTATTCATTTAGATGATGTCGGAGCAATTCCAATAAAACACTTTCCAAAGCATGTTGCAGACTTACATGCAAGTAGTGGGTTTACCGAAGAGTTCGAGGTACGATTTTACTACGTCTATGTTAAGTAATAGGGAAAATGGCAAATTTAAACGATTCAGCAGTAGACTATTTTTTTACCTAATAACATTGAAAACATTTTCACTTCTAGTAAGAATATTAGTTCAATATATGTGTTTAGGAGATGTGTTATGATTATCATATAATTTAGAAAATTGGTTTTCCATTTTAAAAAGCCATGTTGTGCTAATAAAAAAAATTAAAAAAAAAAAACAAAACATAGTTAATATTGGCACATAAAATACAGAAATCTAGCATTCTTTTTAAAAATAATAGGCATTAGTAACACTGATTCCTTTTAATTTTCTAAATTATATAAATTACCCTAAATGACTAAATTATTTTTTTAAATATATTTTAATGATTTTTCACAGAGAGGAAGAGAGAGGGATAGAGAGTTAGAAACATCGATGAGAGAGAATCATCAATCAGCTGCCTTTTGAACACCCCCTACTGGGGATGTGCCCACAACCAAGGTACATGCCCTTGACCGGAATTGAACCTGGGACCTTTCAGTCCACAGGCCAACGCTCTATCCACTGAGCCAAACTGGTTTCAGCTAAATGACTAAATTTTATGCTTCTCAGCCAAAGTATATACAAAAAGTTAATTATAAACATCATGGCAGTGTAAATGCATGACATTTATTAAACAGATATAATAAATATTATACAAAGTGACATCCCAATTTCTCAAAAAAATACACTTAAAAGCATTTAAAATTTATAATCAATGAAAATTTTTCTAGTAATATCTTTTAAAATACTCCTAGATAGATGAGACAGATAATTTGCTGTGAATTTATCATGACCCATTGAACTATCAGTTTATAGACTTTTTAAAATAGGGTCACCTATCCTACTTTCAGCCTTCACCCAACTCCAGAAGTTATTTGCTCTTATTACATTACTGGTGACATCAGTTTCCATAGAAGTGAATTAATAACTAAAATAGCAGGGCTGGGATTCAAAACTAAGGATCTTCAGTGCCCCCTCCTTTCCCTCTAGGGGGCATCAGGTGGCTTTTCTGTCTCTGCTGAATACCCCAGTGCTCTAAGGACTTCCTCCCTCTTTTTTTTTTTTTTTTAATAATATATGTTTTTATTGATTTGAGAGAGGAAAGGATAGGGAGAGAGAGAGATAGAAACATCAATGATGAGAGAGAATCATTGATTGGCTGCTTCCTGCACACCCCACACTGGGGATCCGGCCCACAACCCAGGCATGTACCCTGACCGGGAATCGAACTGTGGCCTCCCTAGTTCATAGGACAGTGCTCAGCCACTGAGCCATGCCTGCCAGGCTAAGGGCCTCCCTTTTTAAAGCACTTTCAGCTCTGCTCCTGCCCAGAGGGTGTGCCACTCTCTCCATTGCGCCCAGCAACTGCTTCCCAGGAGTCACGCCAGCCAAGGTGCACTGAGGGAAGGTGCCACAGATCAGAAAGCTTTAAGAAATCAAAAGAAATTGAAATGAAAAGTGATGTTGTTTCACTAAATTTAAAATAGGCAATTCACCAGATCTTAAAAGAAAATTAAGCCATGGCTACTGAATAAGAAATCAGTGTGAGATAATGACTAGGTAAAGTGGAATAATATAAAGAATTACATATTTTATTTATTTATTTTTTAAATATATTTTATTGATTTTGTACAGAGAGGAAGGGAGAGAGATAGAGAGTTAGAAACATCGATGAGAGAGTCATCGATCAGTTGCCTCTTGCACACCCCCTACTGGGGATATGCCCGCAACCAAGGTACATGCCCTTGACCGGAATCGAACCCGGGTCCCTTCAGTCCCCAAGCCGACGCTCTATCCATTGAGCTAAACCGGTCCCGGCAAGAATTACATATTTTAAACGTCAAATTAGTTGTTCTTACTTATGTATTTTCCGGCGTATAAGACGATCCCCTAATTATTATTATTATTTTTTTTTACAGTTAAAACATAGGTTTAGACCTATATTCACTGTATAAGACTACCCCCACTTCCGAGTTTGCAGGCTTTTTATGCAGGCAAATTATACATGTTCTGTACCTGAAGCTACACTGTGTTCTAGTAAAAAGCCTGCTCAGATTGGCCAGAGTCAGAGAGGCGGTCTATTAAAAAAAGAACTGGTGTTGCCTCGGAAGTGGGTCTTATACAGCGAATATAGTCCTAAACCTATGTTTTAACTGTAAAATTAGGGGGTCGCCTTATACGCTGGAAAATACGGTAACAGAGGTTACCGAGTGGTACCCATGATACCTCATAGGAACTGCCAGGCACACCTCAAACAAAATTGTAATTGAAAGAGGGAGAATGTGCCAAAGATAAGTCTGATTCTCCAAATGTGAAAAACCATCAAGAAAAAATAGACAATTTATAATAAAGTTGCTGATAGCATATGGGCAAGAGCAGGTTTATTGCTTTCACAACTAAATAATCATTTTGAATATTACTATGCTATTGTAATAATGAAATTAATAGCCTCAAGAATGTGTTTTTTAATTCCATTGCTTTTAACTCACAGTTTGAGTCAAGAAAGAAAACTTTTCATTAACTTAATAATTAGCTTAGTAACTAATAATGTTATACTTTTTAAATATTAAATTGTTTTTAAATCTAGAGTCAGAATGACTTGCTGCAAAAAAAGACATTAAAAGCTTACTTGGAGAGAGGCTGGGCCATTTGTGATTAATCAGGTTCATATTGGGGTTATATACTTTCTCAAAAAAGTATAAGGCTTTCATGTTATTATTTTAACATTAAATAATTATTAATTTCAAACTCATATAATTAGAAAATATCTCTGAAAAAAATTTTAGCTCATTTTTAAAGTTAATTTACAGAAGTAATTTTCTGTACCCATTAAAGTTTAAATTAAAAAGAGTCGGTGTATAGAAAGTAATGCTATCTAAATTTTTGTTTCAAAAAATATATGATAAAAAGTTTTTGGAGATTTTTAATATTTTGTAACCCTAAATCTATTTCAAACCACCTAATAGGAAGTGTTTTATTCTTTAAAATTACACAAACAAAAATATGTATCACTAATTCAGTTTCAAATAGTGCTACAGTGATCAAATAGCATTATATTTGGTTATTAGCAAATCTAACTAATATGACAAAATGTGTCCTCAAATAGATGGGTTTCCTCATCTGAATTTTTTTAAAAACCATCATATTATCGTACCACTGTCCTTTTTTAAAATGTTTATTTTTCCTTTCACATAATTTTAAAGTTCCAAATCGTTAGAAATTTTGATTTGCATGTGACATGTTTGAAACATTCTGTTTTGTATTTGATAAATGTATTTATTGCATGATCATAGTTTTCCATTGTAAACCTAATATGAACACTTTTTTTTCTCATTTGTCGTGTGCTGTGGAATTTGATTTCTTTACTTATTTGGCATTCATTCCCTCATTAGACACTGAAAGAGTTTTACCAGGTAAGGCATTATTATTTCACTGCATTTTCTCTTAGCCAAGAACTAGTTGTAACATGCTAAAATTTTTTTAGATAGACTATTTTTGTTTGTTTTGTCTTCATTATATTTTAAGGCCCTTTCTCTGAAAGGACACGTGTGAAAATGTTGCACGTACAATTTCTTTTCAGGAAGTGCAGAGCTGTACTGTTGACTTAGGTATCACGGCAGACAGCTCCAACCACCCAGACAACAAGCACAAGAACCGATACGTAAATATCGTTGCCTGTAAGTATGTCCTTCACTCAGCTCTGACTTGGTTACCATTGTCATTGCTATGCCCTTAAACAATGTCCTCAAGTCTTCTCAGCAGCCCTATGGTCGCTGTTGCCGAACCTTTATGTCAGGGAATAAGACGTGTTAGATAATAGATCGAATTTATCTCTATGATTTAAATGCATTTTGCCATTTAGGACACATGTTTCTTTTATTTTTTAAAATTTATCTTTATTGTTGAAAGTATTACTATTGTCTGTGTCCATGGGCTGTGCGTATATGCACATAAATTTTTTGATTAACCTCGTCCCACCCCCCACCTCCCACTTCCCTGTTTCTTTTAAATAAAACAAACTCATTTTAATCCAGTCCTTTCCTCAGGTCCCATTGACTATAAATCTATTCTTACGGTTTCTGTCATTATTTATACTGGTACTAGAGGCCTGGTGCACGAATTTGTACATGGGTGGGGTCCCTGCAGGAATTGGCCAAAACCCCAGTCCAACACCACCTGCAGCTCCTACCTACCACTCTAGCTCATCCTGGCCCCACTGTGCCTGCTTGCACCCAATCAGTCCCTATCAGGAGAGGCTTGAGCTGCTATAGCAGTGCTTGCCAGCCATGAGCCCTGTGTCTGGTGCCCTCTCAAGGGGAGTGGCCTATGGGATCAGGCTGAAACCAGCACTCTGACATCACCCAAAGGGTCCCAGATTGCAAGAGGGCATAGGCCAGGCTGAGGGACCCCACTGGTGTATGATCAGGCCAAGAAGGGACCACAGGAGGGTTCCAGGATGTGTCCAGCCCATCTCACTTAGACCCTATCTACCAGACGCTACAGGTCAAAGCATCTGCCCCCTGGTGGTCAGTGCACATCATAGCAACTGGTCAACCAGTTGACTGCCCCCTGGTGGTCAGTACACCCCTGGTGGTCAGTACATGTCATAGCGAGTGGTTGAGCAGCCTGAGCATATCATTAGCCTATTATGCTTTGATTGGTTGTTCAGTTGTTCTACTGTTCAGTCTATTTGCATATTACCTTTTTATTATATAGGAATTCTATGGTCCTATTTGTATTTGAGATCTACTTACTATTATGTTAATTTATTAACCAAGGTATATTTTCTTTGGACTTTATTTTTTCTTCCACTCTTTCCTCCCTGTCTTGCCATTCTTCCTGGGGTCTTGTAAAGGGTTAGTTGGATTCTTTCTTTCCCTTTATTTTCTTAGTTATGTTTCTCTTTTTCTTCTCAATAACTCTTTTCCGTAATGCAAGTTTACCTCTTTTTTTCCTATGAAATTACCATCTTTCTTCTGTTGTTGATTTTTAAATTGAAGTATAATTGACATATACAACATTATATTAGTTTCAGGTATAAACCTGAAGATGCAACACTTGTATATATCACCTCTTGCTTATATCTCTTTCCTCTGATTTTCTCCTATATTCCCTCTCCTCCATCTCTTGCAATCCATCTTCATCCCCCTTCCTGAATCTCTACTTACATTCTTTCGTATATATTCCATGTGCTTCCCTAGATCCATATGAACATAGTATTACCGGCCTGGTTATTTAAATACTGGTTCCAGCCTTGTTTCTGGAGGCCAATGAAACTGCACTCGCCTCCCTTTGTTACTACTTTTTTTCTAAATAGTTTGCATAGATCCTGCCTGTCTCCCCATGGGGCTTACACCAGTGTTTATTTTTTTAGTAGAAGGTCCCCCTTCATGTTTCTCCTCCTCAACTGAAGCAACTGTCTGGCTGCACACAAAAACTCACTGCTGCTTGGAGAGGGTGAAGTTGTTAAACTATTCCCTTTACCAGCTAAATAGAAAATGCCCAGCGGGTAACTAAGAAAAAGATGGAGATGAACATTTGTTGAACAACTCCTATGTGCCTGGCACTGTAAAAACATCATTTTGTTTAGCCTGAGACTATTTGGATCAGTGGATAGAGTATCAGTCTGTGGACTGAAGAGTCCTGGGTTCGATTCCATTCTGGGGCACATACCTCGGCTGCAGACTCCTCCAAGGCCCAGGCCCTGGTCGGGGCATGTGCAGGAGGCAGCCAATCGGTGTTTTCTCTGACATCAATATTTCTGCCTTTCCCTCTCTCTTCCACTCTCTCTCAAAATCAATGGAAAAATATCCTCAGGTGAGGATTAAAAAAAAACAACCACCACCACAAAACATTATTTTGTTTAATTCCTGAAACAATCTGGCAAGATAGGTAATTAACAGTCCTGCTTTAGAGATGGAGAAAAACAACTCGGAAAATTTAGCCAGTAACATCCATCGAAATATATTAGAACAAAAGTACAAAAATCGGTGAACCTGCCTCACACCCTTCGTTCCATTGCCGTACATTATTTCTGCTTATATCCCTGCGCCTGTGTGAGCAGCTGTCATCACAGAAGCATTAATATCGCTGAAGATCTCTAAATCTTGTCACTGATTGGTCTGTACTCACTTCTTTACCCTTGAAAAGAATAGTCTGCCCTGTGAAACTACCATGTTTTCTTCCGTTAACATTTTTCTTTCTTATTCTGTAGTTCTCCCAAATAGTTTCTCTGCAGAAATGCAGCTAATCCCACACACTTCATTTCAATATATTTCAATATTTAAATTGCCACAGTACACAGTGTGGAAGTCACTATGGCTTTCATGGACAAGGCAGGATCCACGTCTGTTGTTGGGCAACCTTTCTTCTGCCTCCTTTTGCAGGAGTTTCCTCTTTGAGGTTCTTCCCTTGATAGAGCTGTTTGCTGTAACTGTTACAGAAGTCCAGAAAGAAAAACCAGCAATGCTTCAAGAGTTTGGAGTCACACTTTAATATACACCAGTAGGCTTAGAGAAAAATGAAGTCAAATTCTAAGCAGAGCAAACAAGCAGAATTTTTTCTTTTTATTAAAGAGCCAACCCTATGTGTGTTTAGTGGTTATCTCGCTGGAAGCATGTGGCTTTGAAAACAACACCACAGTTGTATCTAATTAAAAAATGCATCCGGCATGGTATGAGAGTATGGGCGTATCTAGTCTCTGGCCTACAAGGTCAGACAGCTAAGTTTATCTTCCTCATTATTCAAGCAGGCTAGAAAGCTAAGTTATTTTTTCCAGAATAAAGGGCCGTCAGAAAAATAGCAGAGAATTTCAAACAATGGTTTTACAAAATAGGGGTTAGCCTTCTCATAACCATTCACAGATGCCTCCTAGGTCCCTTGTGCTTCATTCTCTACTTTCCTTCCTCCCTCAGCCTCACCTTCAGAGCATTCATACAGCCATCCTTCCTCAGCTTCCTGAGACCCCATCACTCTTCTCTCCCTTCAGTGGCTCCTCCCAGTTCACAGCCCAGGATCCACCTTTAGACACCTATCTAAGATGTCAAGTGCATATTTCAATCTCTACGAAAATGTTTATCATCCCAAACCAATACAGGTTCTTCCTTCATACCTCCCTACTACTTTGTACCTCTCTCAACGCCTCAGCCTTCTACATGTGTGCATGTCCATTCTTATCTTCTACATTAGAAAACTTGAAGTCAGAAGCTCTTGTTATTTTTATATTTATCTTTGTCATCTCTGGAGTCCCCAAAAGCCTGCTATAGTAAATTACATCGCATTGATTCTAATTATA
This sequence comes from Pipistrellus kuhlii, assembly GCF_014108245.1. NCBI lineage: Eukaryota > Metazoa > Chordata > Mammalia > Chiroptera > Vespertilionidae > Pipistrellus > Pipistrellus kuhlii. The sequence continues at coordinate 6,953,762 of NW_023425405.1, forward strand.
CTTGACAAATTATTACATAAATAGAAAGAACCTTTATGCTGAAAAGTAATCCATGCTACAATGAAATTTTTTTTTTTTTTTTTTTTTTTTACAGATGACCATAGTAGGGTTAAGCTGGCACAACTTGCTGAAAAAGATGGCAAACTGACTGATTACATCAATGCCAATTATGTTGATGTAAGCATGCTTTAAATGAAATGTTATAGAAGTTATATTAAAGTAAGAATTTATTGTGCCACTTACTAGTATTTAATACATGTTATATGATCGATAATAAATACAAATCAGTGGTGAGAGATTTCCCTGTTTAAAGGATTTCAGACTGAATAACAGTCCAGCTCATAAATATGGTTTTCTTCTAGATGTGTGAGGGATTCAGGCTGAGAATGTATACTCAGGGTAGGATGGATGGATAGATAGATAGCTGGAAAGATAGATAGGTAAGTAGATAGATGATAGATGATAAATAGGTGGTAGATAGATAGATAATAGATGATGATAGATGATAGATAGATGATAGAGAGAGAGAGAGAGAGAGAGAGAGAGAGAGAGAGAGAGAGAGAGAGAGAGAGAGAGAGAGAGAGAGAGAGAAGGGACTTAGGGAGGTTTATAACCCCTTCAATATGAGGGGCAGGACCAGTGCTTATTTTACATGTCCCAGACCTCCTGGCACAATGCTGTGTAGATAGCAGATGATCAATAAATCCTTACTGAAAAACTCCCAAGGTGGTTCTGGCTAAAAGTGATTACTCCTAACCAGTTATCAATCTTCATAACCTTGGGCTTCCCTCAGGACACTAGCTTTGTAGGACCTGTTAGAGCTCCTCAGGGACTAACTTAATTGGTTTTTCACTGTGGTCAACGGAATGTCAGTGGAGCTCCGTTATTCTCCTGACAATGAGCTCTCAGTCTTGCTGCCTTCATGTTTATGCTGCGTGGAACACTGAATTCAAAGATGTGAGCACCAAATATAAGTACACAGTGGGTTTGTTGTAAGCAACCACTTCTTGCTTCCAGATAAGGCAATAGGTATGTCATATGAAACATGGGGCTGGGAGTCAGCACTACCTGTTTTGCATCCAGGTCTGCCACTGGCTAGCTGTGGGAGCTTGGAAAGCCACTTAACTCCTCTGAGCTCCAGTGTCCTTACCTTCAAATGAGGATGGTGCTTCCATTTAGCATGGAGCTTATGGATTAGAGTCAATGTCTGTAGAGCATCTTGGCCAGCAATGGGTGCTCACTGAAGCATAGTTATTAATCATTAACGTTGCTCAGTTCCACCAAGGAAAGGGTAAGGAGACACCAGAGGTTTCCTAACTGTTGTAAACAATTGAGTCCCAATACCTGGACCACATTTCAAAGCAGCACAATTAAGGACCAGATATTAAGCAAAGTCCATAGACTTAGAGTAAATTTACTTGGATTAAAGATGCACAGAATGGTACACCTCTTTTTCTACAAAAACATGTAGCTAAAGAAGAGTTGCTATATTTTTTTTAGTACTAATAAGTTTATCCAGCTTTGCAGGTTTATTTTTTTATGATTTTCTTTTATAGAAAAAAAAAATGTGCTGACCTAAAAATGTAAGTCTTAGATTGTTAAAAATGGCACGCAAATCAGTTAATAAGAAATGTTTTCATTTATTTCTTCAGGGTTACACCAGACCAAAAGCTTACATTGCTGCTCAAGGCCCCCTGAAGTGCACAGCCGAAGATTTCTGGAGAATGATATGGGAGCATAATGTGGAAGTCATCGTCATGATCACAAACCTCGTGGAGAAGGGAAGGGTATGTGGTAATCCCTATGGCATCCCCAAAGTAACAACCAGAGGCACTTCAAAGTGCTTTCATGGAGTCAGCTTTAGGAAGCAGCCAAAGATAGGAGAGCTCATCAGGATTCTTTTCCAGTGAATATGACAACTAAAGGAAAACTTAACATTTTAGGGCAGAAAGTTTCACTATTAATCCAGTTATCTGCTATTGAAATGCATTCTTTATAGTTTGGGGAAGATAAATGGAGCTCTTTGAGTAGCAATGTGGAGTGAAGCTGATTATAATTTAGAGGAGCTGTATTCCAGTGCTGGCCCTATGGTGACTAGATACATTCAGCCTCACTTTCCTCATCTGAAAAAGGGAAGTTTGGACCAGATAACTGCACTGTCCTTTTGCTTCTTTGATCTATCTCTGGTCTCCTCTTCAGCCAATCTGGTATCACTTAGAAAGGAAAGAAATATTTAGAATAGTGCGAGAGTCCATTCCTGTCACAGTCTCAGACCTTAAGGCACCCCTCTTACCAGTACATTGTGCATTGGATATGGAAAAAGCATCTTTACTTTCCCTTTTGCAGAGAAAATGTGACCAGTACTGGCCTGCTGATGGTAGTGAAGAGTACGGGAACTTTCTGGTCACTCAGAAGAGTGTTCAAATGCTTGCCTATTATACTGTGAGAAATTTTACCCTTAGAAACACAAAGATAAAAAAGGTGAGTCCATAAAGACATCTGGCCCATTTTCAAGTGAGTGGGTGGTATAAGGAAAATAGGGTAAAAATGTATAATAAAGACATTAAGTGCTCTTATTGGGTGTATTGTAATAAAATAAAACACGATAATTTCAAGAGTAACATCAAAAGTGCTTTATTCAAAGTAATGTCCATTGCTAGCTACATGTTTCCCCATCTTTCAGGTAATTTGTGGATACTGTCCTAATACAATACAAGAACTTTTCTTGTATTGAGGCAAACAATTCAGAGACCCAATTTTCTACTTCTTTGTATTTTGAAGTGCTGTTCAGAAAGTGTGTGTGCTATTGATCGGAACAAGTGGTAATCTGAAGGAGCAAGGTCTGGTGAATACAGTGGGTGGGTCAATACTTCCCAGCCAAGATCTTTTAACATGTCTTCAACTGATTTTAAAGTGTGTGATGGTGTGTCATCATGAAGCAAAATTACTTTGCCACGTCTTCTGGAACATTCTGGTTGTTTCATGACTAAAGCATTACTTGTTCAAATTGATTACTTGCTGTTGGTAGCGATCAGTATTAACAGTTTCACCTGGTTTTAGAAGCTTATAATACACCACACCTTCTTGATCCCACCAAACGCAAAGCATTATCTTCTTTCCAAAGTGATTTGGCCTTGCAGTCAATGTTGATGGTTGACCTGGATCACCCCATGATTTTGTGCATTTGGGATTCTCAAAATAAATCCACTTTTTGTCACCAGTCACAATTCAATGCAAAAAAAAAGTACTTTCTTTTGTGCCATTGAAGCAACATTTTACGAATGACTCTTTGGTTTTCCATTTGTCTTTTGTTCAGTTGATGTGGCACCCATTTTCCTTCCTTTAAAACCTTTCCCATTACTTGTAAACAATTGAAAACTGTTTGCTGAGCAACGTTTAATCTTTCTGCAAGTTGTTTTTGAGTTTGCCACACCTCTTCATCCAATAATGCTTGTAACTGTAGGTCCTCAAACTTTTTCGTTTGACCTGAACATCTTTGTCTTTCACATAGAAAAATATCATTTTTAAAGCATTTTAACCAGTGTTCACAAGTATCTTGAGATGGAGCATGTTCACCATAATTTTCCCGAGGTATTCAGCAGCACTTTTCTTCAAAATAAAGTAATGAATTAAAACTTCCAGCAAATGCTCCTTTTTTGGCACAAAATTCAACGTTTATAAGCATAAAAATATCTATGATGGTAACACGTTAAGCAAATTTGACATATGAAGTTTTGAAGCTTATTGTCAATACAACAAAATAGCATACATATCAAATCGCGCATATATATATCAACACATGTGTAACTCCATCTATTGAAAATAATCCGCATTAGCCAGTACACCTAGTATAGCTGCACCTCAATCCCAAAGTTTCTTCCAAGTCTCTAAATGCCAGCCTTGGCTTTAGAGCTAGATTGGACATAGTCCTGATGGTTGCAGTGGATTTGATGCACAAACAAAAATTCCTGCCCCCTTGATCACTGCACATCCAAATAGAAATAGTGGAGCATCAAGTTAAAGGAAGGGAAAAACAGAACAATGATGTAGTAATCAGAGAGGGAAATAGGAAGAGAGAGAGAGAGAGAGAGAGAGAGAGAGAGAGAGAGAGAGAGAGAGAGATTGACTGACTCCAGGGTGGAAATTCAGGCAGTGTCTGTGTTACAGACGGGAGAAGAATTCCTTCCTTCCTCTTTCAAAAACCTCAGTCTGCTCTTCAGGCCTTCATCTAATTGCATTAGGCCCACTCATATTTTGGAGCTTAACCTGCTTTACTTAAAGTCTATTAATTTAAATGTCAAACACATATAAAAATATCTTGGCAGAAACATCTGGTATGACTTGATGTTCGACTAAACCAGTGGTTGGCAAACTGCGGCTCACGAGCCACATGTGGCTTTTTGGCCCCTTGAGTTTTTAGCAAAGGCCAGCTTAGGAGTATCCTAATTAGGTTAATAACAATGTACCTACCTATATATCAATAGTTTAAGTTTTTGATAGATCCTCCTGGTTTGGAACTCAAGAGGCTAGAGGCCTGGCTAGCCTGGGAAGGGCTATGGAGCCTGTTCCCTTCCCGCCTCCTCCCCCTCCCCCCAACCCCTGCCTTATAGAAATACTTAATGGAAGGTCTGAGGCATTTTTGAAGAACGTAGAAAGAAGGTTTGAAGGCTAATTTGAAAGGTTTTGTGAAGGTTTGTGCATGTAAGGCACATGATTAGGGACCTAGGGACTTGGGATTCAGGGGCTTAGGGTATTTGGCAGGTGCTGATTGGTGGTTCAGTGCTCAGGAATGTCTGGGCTGTACGTGGAGTTTACATCATTCTCTGTCCATCAGTTGGAGGAAAGGAGGATCTATCCGTTTTTTAAAAATTGGCTCTCAAAAGAAATTTCAGTCGTACTGTTGATACTTGGCTCTGTTGACTAATGAGTTTGCTAACCACTGGACTAAACCACAGGCCACTACAGCCTGGCCAAGTGAACACCTAAGATCAGCCACCACAAACAACAGTGTGCACATTTTCTTCATTACAGGCTGATGACATCCAGCTATGAACCCTAAGCCGCTTTAGAGTCCCATGTGATTTGTATGTATTCCTGTGATTGGCTGTCTGGTCTCTTCCAGGGCTCCCAGAAAGGAAGGCCCAGTGGGCGCGTGGTCACGCAGTACCACTACACGCAGTGGCCCGACATGGGAGTGCCAGAATACTCACTGCCCGTGCTGACCTTCGTGAGAAAGGCGTCCCAGGCCAAGCGCTATGCGGTGGGGCCCGTGGTTGTCCATTGCAGGTGAGTCCCGGAGATGGGTTTCTAACCCGTAGACTTGCTTATGCTGATGACAAGGGAATCAGTGGAACCAAGATTTTGCCAAAATGGGAATGATTTCATGAAGTGTTTTGAAACCGGACAGCCAGTTGGTCCAGGCTGCCGGTCACTACTTGAGTCAATTCAGCAGTGACAGGGTTGAATCATATATGAGTGTTTATTCCAATGAGAGCAGCAAGTCATCCACAAAAATCTGCTCTGCAGCCCCCCTAAACCAGTTGCTTATATAGGACAGGACAAAGATTGCACGGAGAAGTAGGGATTACAGGTATAGGGAAGTAGTTAATTCAGGCTGGGGTGAGACCTTTGTTTGGGCAGCAAGGTGGTTCATCTTGTCATTCTTGAATGAGAATGGACCACATTCCACGGTTGACTCCCAGGTCCTGGGGGCATACAACTCCCAGCCAGGTCAGAATGTCCTTCCTTTAACCAACACAAGGCAATCATGGTTAACAGCTCATGATTAATATTTCCCATAACCATAGTGTTAATGTAAAACATTCAAACCTATAAAGAATTTGTGAGTTTATTGAGCCAAACTGTTGACAATTGCCAGGAAGCAGGATCTCAACAAATTGGGATAATGCTCTGGAGGATGGCAGTTCTTCAACTTGTTTTATACATTGCAATCAAAGGAGGAGACATAGGTGGGTTCCATGAACTCCATTAGTGATAGATTAGAGGTGGGAGAAAGCAAAAGAGGGGAGAGGGAGAGGCGGAACCTCTGGGATTGGATAAAAAATAAAATGATAGACACACACTTCTTTTACTTAGGTGGGTGCAGGATAGTTAACTGCAACAATTAACATGATAACAAAAACAATGAAGGAATTTGTGGTCTGTCCTGGCATTTGGCTGTGCCTTGAGGGTTCCGGAAAAAAAAAGGGAAGTTAAAATTTACCCTGACATTCCTTATCGGAGATTCCAAAAGACAATAGGCTCAGTTCAGGTAAAGACTGACCTTATCAGGGAAGAGGCTGGCATATGATGTGACTACCTACCACAACAACTTTAGTTAAAATTTAATTTCAGACCATCCTTGTGGTTACTTTAGGTCTTAGAATTTGCAAGACCGCTATGTAGGCCTTCCCTGAGCTTGTCAGATTAGCATGTGCCCCTTTTGTCCACAAGGGCTAGTCCCCTATATTCTATTTTTGCCCCTAACAGTTTCATGAGAGGAATGAAATTACATACAGGTTTTCAAAAATATTGATCACTAGGTAATCAATATGTCAGACTCACAATTTGATTACTAAATATTTCAAAGCATCAGGTATTGTTATAATGTTTATTATATCCTATTTGACTGTTGAATTTGGTTTCAACTTATTAACCATGTGAGGCAGGTGGAACAATATTTTGTACTTAAACAAACATTTATACAATACTAGAGGCCCAGCACACGAATTCGTGCACAGATGGGGTCCCTCAGCCTGGCTGGCAATCTGGGCCAATCAGGGCCATCTAGCCCAGTCCTGATTGGGTGCCGATTGGGGCCAGCCATTTGGGGAGAGGGACCATGGGGGGTTGGCTGGCCACAGGAACTTGGCTGTGGGAATACACTGACCACCAGGGCAGCTCCTGCATTGATTGTCTGCCCCCTTGTGGTCAGTGCGAATCAGAGAAACTGGTTGACTGGTCAATTGGCTGGTCATAACAGTTGCTTAGGCTTTTATATATATATTGTAGATAATGGCATGAGATAAAAATGTTTGAGAAGCAACCCCTGTTCCTAGGACTTAATAATCTATTATAGATGGTTTGTTTTGTTTTGTTTTAATCCTCACCCAAGGACATGCTTAGAGAGAGGAGGGGATAGAGAAACATCTATCTGTTCCCTCCCATATACACCCTATTAGGATCATAGCTACAACACAGGTAGGTACCCTGACTGGGAACGGAACTGACAACCTTTGGTGCACAGGGCAATCAATGTTCAGTCAGCTGAGCCACATTGGCAGAGCTGTTGTAGAGTTATTATGCCAGGCTTACATTAGAGAAAACGAAGCACATGGAATGTGAGGAATTTAACAGAAGACTTTTTTTAAAAATATATTTTATTGATCTGTTACAGAGAGGAAGGGAAAGAGAGAGTTAGAAACATTGATCAGCTGCCTCCTGCACACCCCCTACAGGGGATGCACCCACAACCAAGGTACATGCTCTTGACTGGAATTGAACCTGGGACTATCCACTGAGCCAAACCAGTTTCAGCTTGACAGAATACTTTGAAGTTGTTTTAAAACAGTTTTGGATCTAAAACCCTTTTCTTATTTTCTTGAGTTCTCCCTAATATATCCTACTGAATGTGTTATCAATTCATCCTTGCCCAAGTCATTTTATTTCCAAGCCTGGATTGATGATAAGGACAAAATGATGTAACAGAGAAAGGAAACAACATTGGCGGTTCCAGGTGCTATTTTTCAGTTAAAATAAAAGAAGCAGTTAACCAATCCTGAGTGTTGACTCTCCACCAAGCTTTGTGATCACAGAAATCAAATCCCTCTCTGAGTGCAGTATTTTCATCAAAGCAATACCTGTGTTCTCATAGAAGCAAGCATTTTCCTTTGTTCTACAGCTTACCTGACATATTCTAATTACCTATCTCAGGAGTTCTCTTCAGACAAAGTTTGAGAGACCTATCTTGAGGTTTTTATCTGTTCGCCTGAAGATGAGGGAAACAGGAAGATGCAAGGAAAACAGCTCTGAAGGTCAGGAATTGTTTCCGAGCAAATGGAGAAAGACCAGGGTATTGTGCAGAGCAGGTGCCAATTTTCCTTTCTAGCACTTTCCACTTGTTGGAGCAGCTGAAAGGAATCCAGTCTATGAATTCTGTCCCTTCAGTAGAGTCTTTGAAGAAGTCAGTAGATAATGACCCTTTAGAAATGACTGAAGTTAAGCTTTATTCTTCACGCTCTCACTGAAATGATATTTTTCAGCTGCAAGCCTGATCAAATTCTTTTTCTTGTTAATGCGGAAATCTTTACAAATATCTCTCTTTGGCAATATAGACCCAGGGACCTTTCTTTTTTTTCTTTTTGTTCAGAATCTGGTGTCACTGATGCTTTTATTTTTCTCAGATTGTCTATTTATTATGCTCTGACAAATAATATTTTCACTGTGAAATACAAAATGAATAATAAATATACTTATTGAAAATAAAAATCCACAACAGAGCCCTCTCTGACTTGGCTCAATGGATAGTGCATCAGCCTGCAAACTGAAGGGTCTCGGGTTCAATTCCAGTCAAGGGCACATGTCTGGGTGTGGGCCAATCCCCAGTGTGGGGCATGCAGGAAGCAGTTTATTAATGATTCTCTCTCATCATTGATATTTCTATCTCTCTCTACCTCTCTCTTCTTCTCAGAAATCAATAAAAAAATTTTTTTTTAAATCTACATCAGAAATGGGTTGTTTTGCAGTTTGACTGGTAGCAAAAAAAAAAAAATGAATGGAAACTTTGTCATTTGAAGCATATGTTTAACAACTACTTACAGTTTTGGGTAGCTAATTATTCATTATGTGGCTCATTTGCTCGAGGAAGGAAATTATTTTAATTTACAAGACAGCTGATAGTGACCTATCTTCCAATTTATTCTGTGCTTGATATTGAAACCATTTTTGTTTGTTTGTTTGTTTGTTTGTTTTCTTTAGCGCTGGAGTTGGGAGAACAGGCACATATATTGTGCTGGACAGCATGTTGCAGCAAATTCAGCATGAAGGCACCGTCAACATATTCGGCTTCTTAAAACACATTCGTTCACAAAGAAACTATTTGGTGCAAACTGAGGTATGAGAAGAAGGATGATTTTATTTACCTAAGGGTTGGAATTAAAATGCTAGCGCTGGGAAGATAAGTGTTACAGGCGTCCTCAAACTTTTTAAAGTGGGGGCCAGATCACGGTCCCTCAGAGAGCTGGAGGGCCGGACTATATGAACTACTAATTCCTACTGTAACACCTCGGCTGCGCTCACTGCCCAAAAAACCTGGCGGGCCGGATCAGACTCCTCTGCGGGCCGCATGTGGCCCGCGGGCTGTAGTTTGAAGACGCCTGAATTTAGTCTGGTGGGGCTGCCATATAAAGTACTACAAACTGGTTTAAAACAACAGATACGGATTGCCCCATAGTTTTGGAAGCCAGAAGTGCACAATCATGGTGTTGGCAGGGCCATGCTGCCTCTGCAACCTCTAGGGAAGGATCCCTTATTATCTTTTCGAGCTTCTGGTAGCACGTATGTTCCTGGGATGGAGCAGCATAATTCCACCTCCTGTCTCTGTCTTCAAAGGCCCTCTTCCCTCTGTGTCCTGGTCCACATTTTCCTGTGACTAGCCACTACCTCATTTCAATTATTTACATGTGCAGTGATTCTGTTTACAAGTACAGTTACATTCTGAAGTGCTGAGGGTTAAGGCTTCAGCACAACTTTTGTGGGGGACACAGTTCAACCCATAAGAGGTAATTGCATGTAATTCATTAAAGGACCAACTAAGTTTTGTCTATTTTGTGATCAAATGAGAACTATCTTTAAAGCAACACCAGTTACAGAGAAGATTCAGAAAATGAGTCATCTGCTAGCAAAATCTTCAAGTTTTTCCTCCACGTAGTAAACAAATGGATTCATTTTTATATTTAAAAAGTATGCATTATGCTAAAGTTCTATCCATCTTTAGGCCCAAATTCTTTACATGTCTATGGCACAGGAGAAGTCTGCATATCTGTGTTGGTTTTCGCTATGTCTAAATAGAAAGGAATGTAAATTGAAAATTATTGATGGCAGCTTGAAAGCGATTTGAAACTGAACAGGTTTAAAACCAAACCAAATTTCATTTCATAAGAGAACTGACATTCTAGTCACGTAAGACTAGAAAAGAGGTTCCCAGTGTGGGACACACACCCCATAGGGGGCAATTGGATTTTTAAGGGGGGGGGGGGGTGTCTTTTGAGAATGAGTTATTAACAGTGAATTTTTTGCATTTCTTCTGATTCTAGGGGCCTCGTTTACAGTATATAAATATATCTTGTGACATATTTATGCATTTCAATTCTCTATTATATGTTTTGAAACTCTATTTGATATTTTTATATTGCTTTGTATTATTATTATTTTTAAAACAATTTCTCAGTGATTTCTTCCTCAGTACTTCAACTGTCCTTTTGTTCTTTTATTTTTCTCTTTCATGAATGCCATAGTCTTTGGAAGCTTGTTTAGACCAAATGAATGGCTTTTGACGCTTCCTCCACGTGAATAGGAGTTCACTTTGCGAATAGTAAGAATTAGATGTCACAGGGACAGGCATCAGGATTTTAGAGGTGCTCAGGTGGGGCATGGCCAAAAGAAGGTTGGGAACCACTGGTCTAGAGAAAAAGAGTCCTATTCATAGAAAAGAAGATAACTCTTAAAAACCGTATAAATCATTACACTAAGTTATATATGACTGGCTACAAGGAGCATTCGAATGGACAGAGGGGCAGACCCATCCGAGGGAGAGGGGTCATGGAAGTCCTCATGCAGAAGGCGGAAGTGGGCCTTGGGTTGAAGGCAGGGCAGAGAAGAGGCATTGCTTTGCTTCCCCGAATCACCTGCCTCCTTCCCACAGATGTGAGTCCACAGAAATGGAGAGGTGAGGGAAGAGGAGAGCTGTGTTCTGCCCCCACTGCTTCTCTCCCTCCCCCTGCCTTCCTGCCGGGCCTGATAAGCAATCTTTTGTGGCTCTCTCTCCACCCTCAGTATAACTCCTTCTGTCTGTCCGTGGAAGATACTGCTTTTATACCTAGATGCACATAAGGAAAGCCTGAAGTAATATTCCCTACTGTCCCTGCCTCGCCAGGAACAGTATGTCTTCATTCATGACGCGCTGGTGGAGGCCATACTTAGCAAGGAGACCGAGGTGCCCGACAGTCACATTCACGCCTATGTCAACGCGCTCCTCATCCCCGGGCCTACGGGCAAAACCAAGCTGGAGAAACAATTCAAGGTGAGTCCTCTTGGCAGCGCCTCGGGCCTCTCTGCCCACAGAACTGAGGGTGCCTGCCTCCTCCCCTCCGCATCCACAGGGCCACGGGGATGGGCCCAGAGAGCTGTTGGCACAGTGGCTCCTATTGTTCTCTGCCCCCTGCAGCGAGGCCACGTGGTGCATTTCAAGGAGAACCTTCCTCTGGAGTGGCGAGGAGAAAAAGTTCTCAGAAACCCTAGACCAACTTTTATAAATGCAGACTCGGTCAGGGAGGGGAGGGGCACCCAGCCCACCAGGAGGAACAGACAGGACTGACAATACAGAGCGGACAAGGGCTCTTCTCGCTTTGAAAAAGCCAGACCACTCAGCCGGGAGGGCTGTTCTGCTCCTGGGGAGAAGCCTGCCCCACTTGAAGCCTCTGAAGGAGAAGAGGCGACACCACAATAGCTTCTGCAGCCCGCTCCTCCCCCGCACCCTGTCCCAAGGCCGCGCACTGGGGAGGAGGGCACGGGGTGTTTCTGCTGTTGTTTAGTATTATTCCTCCTGCAGCCCAGCTCTCTGCCTTCCAGAAATCAGGGAGCAGAGAGCTCAGAAAGCAGATGTGCCCCGGCCTGCCAGCTGGGGTGGGCATCGCAGAGGCGAGGCTTCCAGAGGAATGGAGGAGTTACTGCGCTTCCCGTTATTCCTGTAGTAACCTCCTACTTCCCAGGATTCCCGGGGAGACAGGGTCAAGTTCTGAAGAAGGACTATCGAGGGAGAATTTGGAAAGACATTGGAAAAATCCAGGAGAGTTAGTTAACAAACCTTGAGATTTTGGGTTTCCCCCTCCTTTCTCCCCAGCCTGCAACATAGAAGATGTTAGCTCTGATTTGTTTCTGATGTGTTGCCCTCTTCGCACTGTTTGCACTTTGTAGGAGTAAGAGAAAGATGAGATGCCTTACCTGGTTTGGCTCAGTTGAGAGCATTGGCCTGTTGACTGAAGGGTACCAGGTTTGATTCCAGTCAAAGGCATGTACCTTGGTTGCAGGCACATACCCAGTAGGGTGTGTGCAGGAGGCAGCTGATCAATGTTTCTCTCTCATCGATGTTTCTAACTCTCTATCCCTCTCTCTTTCTCTCTGTAAAAAATTAATAAAATGCGTTGTTGTTTTTAAAGAGGAAGGCAAGGGGTGAATGCTGAACTGAGCACCTGTCAGAAAACATGAATGTTTCCCTTAGTCAAGCTTATCTGAGGCAGGAAGGAACGCTTAAGGAGAAGTGCACAGCATGGCTCCCAGAAACAGATAATAAGGAAATATTAAATGTTAACATTAGCTTTTCCATTAATTAAAAAAATAGATATATTACTCATATTCCGCATTTCACTATGCGTTATTCCTGACACAGTTCTATAGGAGAACTGATATGGCTTCGACTAGATGGCCAGGATCAAAATGGAAATATCAATTATGACATCAGAATCCATTGAAAAAGAGGGACATTTGACTGTTTTCTGTTAACATCATAACTAGGAAATGCAGATGTGTGTGTGTGTGTGTGTGTGTGTGTGTGTGTGCTTATTGTCGTATAAGGAAAGGTATTGATTCAAGTTTAACCATAGGAAAATTTCTCTGCAATAAATTTTGCATGTCTGTTTATTCAACTAATATATATGAGACACCTATCACATGTCAGGCTTTTGTGTTTGACACTGGTTTTATTTTATTTTTTTGACACTGATTTTAAAATTAATATAGCATAAAAGTCCCAAAACATGCAAACCAATACTGAAAAGTAAGAAATAGAAATGTATTGTTCTACTTATGGAAGACTTATTATGCAGATATAATAATATTTAAAAACAGACAAATAAGCCAAAGGACCCACGCACATGTGGAAATTATGTGATTAATACGACATTACAAATTAGTAAGGTAAGGATGAACTAATGGATAAGTGATATTAGAACAACTTCTATGTGGAAACAAGTAAATTTAGGCTGCTACCACACCTCAAACACTAAAATTATTCAGAATGGATTTTAAGTATCTCAAGGTGAACGCTAAGTATTATAACTATTAGAGGACTATATCTTTCAAGGGTTCAGTGTAGAGAAGGGGTTTTTAAATAAAAACATAATTTACAGAAAACTTAAGGGAAAACTTAATACATTGGGTGTAAATGTCTATGTAATTAAAGAGAAAGATATTTGCAACTTTTTTTTTTTAACAGACTGGAGGTTTACATTCAAGATATCAAAAACCCCTACAAATCAATAACTGACAATGAAGTAGAAATAAGAAATTACAGTGCTCAAAGGAGAAATCTAAATGGCTAATGAACATTAAAGTACTTCATTTCACAATAATTAAGGGAATGCAAACCAAAACCATGATACAGCATTTTTTACATATCAAACTATCAAAACTTAAGCACTGAACATTCTGGCTGGTTGAGTTCCTGGTTCGATTCCGGTCAAGGCAAATGCTTGCGTTGCAGGCTCGATCCCCAGTGAGGGGCATGCAGGAGGTAGCCGATCAATGATTCTCTCTCATCATTGACGTTTCTATCTCTCTGTCCCTTTCCTTTCCTCTGTGAAATCAATAAAAAATATATTTTAACAAAAGATTTAAACACTTGGTGACTCCTAATTCTCTATAGAAATCCTCACATGTGAACATTCAGAAATATAGAAGGGAAATTCATTGCTACAATTTTGGACATAGCAAAACATTGGAAATGACCTGGACCTTCAGTAACTGGGGAATAGATAAAGATTGTTCATGTGTTGGAGTTCTAAAAGAATGAATAAAATCCAACTATATCCATATATATTAACACACACACACACACACAGTATGCAGCTCATCTCCCAACTGCATGAGATTTAAATAGAGGAAATGGAGAGTGCACACCCACAGAGGAAGCCATGGGGAAGATCTTCCCGATGCTGCAAGTCAACTAGGAAGCTAGTATTCTCTGCTTCTTCCAACTTTCCTGGTGTCAAACACGGATGTGCCACGGAGTTCCCTAAAACAACTTCAGTTCAAGGAATTCTTGAAAAAAAAAGTCAGATAAATTTATATTTGGTATCTTACCTTGGTTGGGCTGTGTATGTATAGGAGTGTGTGTGTGTGTGTGTGTGTGTGTGTGTGTGTGTGTGTGTGTATTTGAGTGACTTTAATGAAATAATCTGTATTTTTCCTTCATTCCCATTCTCAGCTCCTGAGCCAATCAAACATACAACAGAGTGACTATTCTACAGCCCTAAAGCAATGCAACAGGGAAAAGAACAGAACTTCTTCCATCATTCCTGGTAAGATATGTGAAACTTGGGGAAAAGAATTTTTTTTTCATTTATAATAGAACCCTTGTAAGTAATTTAACAATATTTGTACATTTTAGGACAAAAGCAATACATTCAGATTTTTCTAATTATGTAACTTTTAAAGAAGAATCTCAAACCCTGAAGTGTCACCTAAAACTGCAAAATACATGATTAACATGAGCTTAAAGGTCACAGACACTCAGTACGAGACATGCAGCTGTTTTTCCATGTGGGGCTGGAGGGGAAGGTGGAGGGGGGGAGGCCAGTTGTTTACCCAGAATGCTCTGTGTTGCAGTGGAAAGATCACGAGTTGGCATTTCGTCTCTGAGCGGAGAAGGCACAGACTACATCAATGCCTCCTATATCATGGTAAGTCAGAGAAGTCGCTGGGGAGACTGCCTGCCAGTTTGTGCCACCAGGACCAATGCCAGAGTGAGCTGCCTGAGGCAGTAGCTGGGGACATGGGCAGCAGCCCTGGGGGATAGAAGTCAGATCTGATGACGTCAACACCACCCCTTCACCCCCCAAAACACCCCCACAGAAGCGATAGATAACAGCCTTCCCTGATGCTTTAACTAGGCCGGGATTGGGAAAATCTGCAAGTAAGTAGGTGCAGGATCCAAACACCATGCATAGACACAAAACATGTGCTCACCTGTCAGAGGGCCTCTGGACACCAAACCTGCCCTGTTGCCAGCGGTGTGAAATGTGGCACTCTGTCGTTGGGATTTGTGGGAAATGAGAAATGTAATTCTTCTCTAGATTTCCACTTTTTATAGTGAAGGAAATACGGTTCGTAAGTCATGTTGATAAGTCTGCTCCTAGAGCTGACGACTGTGTGAACTTGGGCATCTGCTTAACCACCTGTAAAACGTGGATAGCATTTTTTATCCCATAGTACCACTGGGAGGAATGACCCACTTAAGGGGAGAAAATGCTTAATGCTATACCTGGCATAGAGCAGTGTCCCCTAAACATTGATTGGAGGAATCACATTGTTATTTATAAACACAATCTGAAAATAAAGAGGCTGCCATAAGCTTACCAATGTTTTCTGAATATGTAAAGTCATATGCCAAGGTTTTATCTACCTTCTTCTTGACTGTGTAGGGTTATTACCAGAGCAACGAGTTTATCATCACGCAGCATCCCCTTCTCCACACCATCAAAGATTTCTGGAGGATGATATGGGACCATAACGCCCAGCTGGTGGTTATGCTTCCTGATGGTCAAAACATGGTAAGGCCCTCAGGCCCCTGTTAGTATTGTCCTTGAAGAGAAATATCAGCTCACAATCATCGGAAGATATTGTGATCATGTTTGCAACTAATAAAGTAATGTCACTGGAATTGCACCTTGACTGTTATTGGGCCCGGTTTGGTTATGCATTCAGGTCTGAAATTGTTGAATGACCGTTTTAAATAAGGGTAGGTTGAAATTTATTTAAATTTAAGTATTTTGTGACACAGTCTAAGAAAATCACAATCATAATCATGAATGTAGTCAGTCCGTATGCTTCTAAATATTTTTAATAAAACTCTGTAAGATATTTGGAGATTCCCCCAGTTTGAGGCTATCCATAGAAGACCAATTTGGAATAAAGTAAACTGCCAGTATCAGAAGGATTTCTTTAGTATCAGAAAATCATGGATGCCCTATGCTACTATTCATATGTATTTGGAGAAACCACAAAATAAAATAAAATTAATGTTTCATTTAGCCTTTGCATATATACCTTGAGATTCATTTCTTGTCCTTAAAGTTATGCTGACCGTTCCAAATGATGCTGTAAATTGCTGAGCTCTAAAATCACTTGACTTTCATTTGCTAAGTTATCAATTATAGAAGCTGCCATTAATCTCTGTTATTGATAAACCAAGGAAACAAAATAACAAAGCAATAACTTGGGTTCTTAAGTTTTATTCTGCAGGTTTATAATACACAAGATTTTAAGAGTAAATTTTGAATTCATAGTAAAATGTGTTGAATTGTCTATGTTAACCAGTTAACTTCATTTCACAGCCTGCTTAATTAGTCATTTTATTAAAATCTAGCATTTTCTTTGGTTTTTAATCCTCCAGGCAGAAGACGAATTTGTTTATTGGCCAAATAAAGATGAGCCTATAAATTGTGAAAGCTTTAAGGTCACTCTTATGGCTGAAGAACACAAATGTCTGTCTAATGAAGAAAAACTTTTAATTCAAGATTTTATCTTAGAAGCTACACAGGTATGGCTATAATCTAAATGACAAACTTTTCATCTTAAGCACCTGTTAAATATATGCTCTTTAAGGATCTTTTACAGCAATAAAAAGAAGGAAACTGATTTCTTACAAATTGAGACAGATTACCTAAATAGTAAGTTTTACTTTACTTGTCACTTTCATTTTCAAAATCTTGTAGAATCATTAAATACTTGATTATCACTAAACAGAAAACAAATATTTCTACACACACAGGAAAACAAAGATTTCTCTTTTACTTCAGAACAGTTGCCAATAGAACTTAAATTGAAAGTAAACACAATTAAAAAAAAAAGTTGAATCAATCCTTGTTCTCATGTGTTAACTTTACCTTGGATTCTGCTAAATAAAATGGAAAACGTATTACTTAGTAAATTAACGCATTGCTCTCCAGGAATGTATGAGTCAATAAGTGAAGACGTGCTTTTTTATTATTTAATATATTTTATTGATTTCTCTCAGAGAGGAAGGGAGAGGGATAGTTAAAAACATCAATGAGATAGAAATATCAATCAGCTTGCCTCCTGCACAACCCCCACTGGGGATATGCCCAAAACCAAGTTACATGTCCCTGACTGGAATCAAACCTGGGACCCTTCAGTCCAAAGGCTGACACTCTATCCATTGAGCCAAACCATCCATGGCAAGAAGTGCTTTGAAAATGTGCAGTGAACTAGAATTGTTTTACTAAATTCTTTTTAAAAATATATATTTATTTTTATTTATTTCAGAGAAGAAGAGAGAGGAAGAGGGAGATAGAAACATCAATGATGAGAGAGAATAATTTATCAGTTGCCCCCTGCACACTCCCTACTGGGAATCAAACTCTAAATCCAGGCCAGAATCAAACCAGGGATCCTTCAGTCCACAGGCAGATGCTCTATCCACTAAGCCAAACCAGCAAGGGCTGTTTTACTAATCTCTTGATTATCTATAAGGCATTACTCTAAATTATTTGTCAATATTTACATAACTGCAGTACAGTACATTATTTGTTGTATAGCCATAAAAAAATTCTAAAAGATATTAGGAATGATAAATAAGGAATGTGAGGTTCAGAATAACTTCACAATCAAAAAAAAAGTTTTGGATGGTTTAGTTGTTTCACTTTACAATAC
Source organism: Pipistrellus kuhlii (assembly GCF_014108245.1). Lineage (NCBI taxonomy): Eukaryota > Metazoa > Chordata > Mammalia > Chiroptera > Vespertilionidae > Pipistrellus > Pipistrellus kuhlii. The sequence continues at coordinate 6,971,708 of NW_023425405.1, forward strand.
CCTAATTCTGAAACCAGTAAACCATATCCTACCCTATATAATAAAATCCTAATATGCAACTAGAGTGAACAGTCAAACGACCAGTGAGTGGGGGGTGGGGCCAGTGAGCATGTGGATGCTAATCCTTAGTCAACTATATATACTGGAAATACCTTCTTTTCTGTTTGTGATTTGACATTTGTGATTTGTGATTTTTTCGGTGAATAAAAGTTTTAATGTTTAATCCATGTAAATTTATTATATTTTTCCCTTCCCACTTAAAAAAAATAACTTTTATTGATTTCAGAGAGAAAGGGAGCAGGAGAGAGAGATAGAAACATTAATGATGAGAGAGAATCATTGGTTAGCTATCTCTTGCATGCCCCCTACTGGAGATTGAGCCCAAAACCCGGGCATGTGCCCTGACCCGGAATCAAACCATGACCTCCTGGTTCAGAGGCCAACCTATGCTGAACCACTGAGACTTGCCAGCCAGGTTCTTGTTACTTTTATAAGGAAATCATTTGGTGTCTTCGAAAAAATAAAAATAAAAATCCATTTTTAGCTTGAAAAATCAGTTTTTTTTATCCTTTTTTCTAAATGTTTTATAGCTCCACCTGAAATTGACATTTTGTATTATGTTTTGTGAGGCAAGGGTCAAATTTCTTTATTTTCCATGTGGATAAACATTGTTCCAGCATACTTAGTGATCAGCAATACCAGTTCAGTCATAAATCAAATTTCTCTCGTATATGTATGGGCTTGTTTCTTGTATCTCTGTGTATTGTATTGGTCTCTTTGTTCACGCCTCTGCCCAAAATACAGGGTCTTGTTCATTCTTTTATGATATAAGACTTTGTGATAGCTAATGATTATCTTGATTATCTTCTTCAGTGGTTTCTTGGCTATTTTTGACTTTTGCACTTTCATATACTAGAACTAGTAAATTGTTGGCTCTGCTGCTTTTTTAAGTTTATTTTTTATTAATCTCTAAAATATTTTTTATAGATTTCAGAGAGGAAGGGAGGGGGAAAGAGAGAAACATCTAAATGAGAATCATTGATCAGCTTCCTGCACTCCCCCTACTGGAGGTTCAGTTTGCAACTGGGCATATGCCCTTGACCAGAATCAAACCTGGGGTCCTTCAGTCCGCAGGCCAATGCTCTCTATCCACTGAACCGAGCCAGCTAGAACATTTGCTGCTTGTTTTTAGATGTAACATTTGATTGCATACACTTCAGGAGCTGGAGGTCAGAGGTGTAAGGGATTTAAAGTCACACAGGCTGCTTGGTCACTTAAGCAAGAATCAGAACTGGGACCAGCTGAAACCGGTTTGGCTCAGTGGTAGAGCATTGGTTTGCAGACAGAAAGGTCCCAGATTGGATTCCGGTCAAGGCCATGTACATTGCTTGCGGGCACATCCCGGGTAGGTGGTGTGCAGGAGGCAGCTGGTTGATGTTTCTCTCTCATCGATGTTTCTAGCTCTCTATCTCTCTCCCTTCCTCTCTGTAAAAAATCAATAAAATATATTAAAACAAAACAAAACAAAAAAAAGAACTGGGACCAGCTTGAAACCAAAACCACCCTCCTTGCCAGCATCTTCCCCAGTGTCCTCCTGTCTCATTTTCCCCTCAGTTAAACCTGAGTGATACTGGTACTGAAAAAGTCTATGTTATTTTTAAAATAAGTTTTAACACTGAAGATTTCTCCTTGTAAGTTTAAATGTAGCATCACAGACACATCTTTTGCACATACTGCCATGGTTTGATTGGCATACACCCACAAATGAGGTTTATTGTTGGAATAAGTAAGAGATGCATCTGTGTGTGGCCAACGGGACCTCAGACCAATGCCTTCCTTTCGTGAAGGACAGGCTGACACTGCTGCTGCTCGCTTGTGCATGCCGTTTGCTTTCATCACCTTCCTGTGGTTTCTGATTTCCTCACTTATTCTACTCAGTGACCCATCTGATTCTTTTAGCACTTGATTTTTTCTTTCCTGTCACAGGATGATTATGTACTGGAAGTGAGGCATTTTCAGTGTCCCAAATGGCCAAACCCAGACAGCCCCCTCAGTAAAACTTTTGAACTTCTAAGTATTATCAAAGAAGAAGCTGCCAGCAGGGATGGGCCTATGATTGTCCACGATGAGTAAGTACCACACTCGAAATCAAGTTGTGCCTTAGCATCCCCTAGGTCAGTGGTCAGCAAACTCATTAGTCAACAGAGCGGCAAACCGCGGCCCGCGATTTGCTGACCACTGCCTAGATGTATGCAGATTTCTGCTGTCTTTGTTCTCACCTAATGCTTTGGGCTAATGTAGTGATTCAGTCTGGGTGGATTATCTGCTTTTTACAGACAAGGTGAACACGGAATTTTTGTTCACTTCTCTTGGAGCTTCTCCTGAAGGCAGGAGATGGGTGTGTGATCACAAAAATGTGCTCTTGCAATGGATGCCAAGAGCCCGACGTTGGGTGATGGTCCAGATTTATTGATTTATTTATAGTTAATCCTCACCCAAGGATATTTTTCCATTGATTTTTAGAAAGGGTAGAAGGGAGACAGATAGAGAGAAACATCAGTGTGAGAGAGACACATTGATTGGTTGCCTCCCACACATGCCCTGACCAGGGCTAGGGATCAAGCAAGCAACTGAGGTGCTTGCCCTTGACTGGAATCAAACCTGGGACTCTTCAGTTCATGGGCTGACACTCTATCCACTGAGCCAGGGCTGGTGGCTCAGTTTTAGCATTTGAGTTTTTACGGGTGCTAATCAGAGACATTTCTCAGCCATGGACTTTCTTGGAATAGGAGTAAAATTAATATATTTTTTATTTATCAGAAACAGAGATCTTTATCCAATAAGTGTTTCCAGGTTTCTGTTATAAGCAAATAAAAAATATGTGTGCTGGAATTATATATTATATACATATTATATATAATGCATATTAATAACCTTAGAGTGTTCTGATTTATTGCTAGCTCCAGGTAAAGCAAATCTTAATCCTCTATAAAGTATCTCATTATTAATATCATGAGCACTTGTTGAGTGTTCTATAAACCATAGTTTTATGCACAATAAAGAGAGGCAATTCATTGGAAATCTCAGTGTTCTTAGGATAAAGTTGTCAAGAGTACAATCTGTGAATCTCAAATATGAAAGTCTGATGAATCTGAACAAAGTCTGTCCCTTCCCTTTGCTTCAAGGCACGGAGGAGTGACAGCAGGAACTTTCTGTGCTCTGGTGACCCTTATGCACCAACTAGAAAAAGAGAATTCCGTGGATGTCTACCAGGTAGCCAAGATGATTAATCTGATGAGGCCAGGTGTCTTCGCTGACATCGTAAGTAACCAAGCAATGAAGCAAACACCTCACAGTTACTACTTACTTCCTGGAGGCTGCCAACCTCATTTTATCCTACATCAAAAAAGGTCACATTGACTGATAGCATTCGATGTAGTTTTCAGCCTGAATTACAAGTTATTCTGTCTCCGATCCATATAACTGGAACTATAAATAAGAAACATTTACATTTTTTCTTCTAGAAAATGTATGGCTAAAAATGTTAAGTAATGTGTATGCTTTTTTTTTTTTTTTTTTACAAGACTTGTAATTCTGCAAAATATCCCCAGTAGAAGCATTAACTCCCTGACTGATCCAAACAAAATAAATAACTACATTTCCAGAGTTCACATTCTGCCCAGCTCAGAGAATTGTTAGAAGACACACCCCAAAGTCTTAAACTTTTGAAGTTTTCACTTTTTTATCAAGTGAAATTTAATTTCATAAGTTAACAAATGACTAATTTTGGGGTACTTTTTAAAAGAAAGAGAGACTCAGATGATCAAAACAAAGATACAGCACATCTGGAGAAGTTGGTCTCAACACTGAAATAATCTGGAAGTTTTTACTGTAGAAATATGGGCTGGAAAGACGATAGGGAACTTAGTTTAAGTGGCCCAATGGGAGGAGCTTATGGGGATGTAGAATATAGGCTCATCCCCTGGTCTGTGCATGTTTAAGGGACTTAGAAAAGCCCATTTTTTAAGCTATAGCCCAAACCCAATGGCCAAAGGCAAGGTTACCCTGCACACCTGCACTTCAGAGGAGTCCCTAACAAACATCCCTTTCAGATCCATTGGGTTGTATCAAGCTTTTCCTGTGTATGAAATTGCTCTCCAGAGGTTGACCTTTGACCTATTCTGAAGATGCCTTCAATGGGGCACCAATTCCCATGTCATCCTAAGGACTGTTTGCTATGATGTCAGTCTCCAACTCACTTTTTCTGTAGCTACCTTCCCCTCCGCCCACCCCCACAACCAAACCAGCATCTGTAAGAGGAAAGCTACCTTATTCTACAGTGTCTTTACTCTGAGACCTCAGCAGGGCACACGCTCGCTCACCTTTGGCAAAGCAGGGATAGCGCGGTCAGGTGGGGAAGAGGATGAAGAATACTTGATAAGTGGATTCTGCATGGGAGTCTTAGCTGACTGATGTGCAATCTTTGACCTCCCCCTTAATAGACAAACCCTATGGTTTCCATAGCAACTAGAGAATAGAGAATGAGCACCTTATTTGGGAGTGGGTCACGAGTGCCCATGCCAGAGAGCTACACACAAGTTGACCAGTCAGTGACGGAACCCTGTCACATTGCCTTCTCACTGACGTCATGAAGTAAATGAGTAAGGACGGAGTGCTTACCATAAGCCAATGTGTGTGGACCAATTTTCTAGGACATAAATGTTAACTAATTAAACAGCTTTTTTTTTTTTTTAAATCACTTGAGGATATTTTTCCATTGATTTTTAGAAAGAGAGGAAGAGAGAGGGAAAGAGAGAGAAACATCAATGTGAGAGAAACACATCAATTGGTTGCCTCCTGCACGTGTCCCAACCAGAGCTCAGACCCAGGAGGGGTCTGCAACCAAGGTACTTGCCCTTGACCAGAATCAAACCTGGGACCCTTCACTCTGCAGTCCAACACTCTACCCACTGAGCCAGGCCAGCTAGGGAAGTTAAAAAGCTATTTTAATTGTATCAAAAGAAGAGATTCATGTAGATTGCGTGCCTCTGCTGAGTATAACAGAGCCCCTAACACAGACAGTGGACAGTGCCCAAGTGTCACTAAAAATATTCCAGATGCGTGTCTTCACTGAGCCTCTGTTTATGTCTCCCGTTCCCTGTTTCCTAGGAGCAGTATCAGTTTCTCTACAAAGCAGTCCTCAGCCTTGTGAGCACGAGGCAGGAAGAGAATCCATCCACCTCTCTGGACAGTAACGGCGCAGCATTGACCGATGGAAATATAGCCGAGAGCTTAGAGTCTTTAGTTTAACACAGAGAAGGCGGTGAAACTCCATATCTCAAATCAGACTGGAAAACCCATTCTTCTATTCCCTGTTTTCTTTCCCATCCCCTGAAGGTAACTTTCATGACATAGGATTCTGCTGCCAAATTTATATTATTAACAATGTGTGCCTTTTTGCAGAACTTCTTGTAATTCACTTATTGTGCTTAAACTAAAAATGATTGAATTTTACAGTGTTTCTAAGAATGGAATTAGGGTGTTTTTTGTATTGATTTTAACAAAAGTTTTCAATTTTTAGATATTAGGAATTACAAATTACAAAAAAAACATGTTGTTTTAGTGTCAAATTTTTAGCTGTATTTGTAGCAAACATCAGGTTTGCTGGGAATATAACTTTTAATACAGTAGACTGTAAATAAAATGTTCTGTTCCTTATGATATTCAACATTTTACAACTGCAGTATTCACCTACAGTATGAAATAATCTTCTACTCACTGTAAATACTGCGCTAGTGTCTCCATGGACCAAATTTATATTTATAATCGTAGATTTTTATATTTTAATACTGAGTCGGTTTTCTAGTTCTGTGTAATTGCTTAGTTTAATTATATAGCTCCTGGCCTGGTCTTGCTTTATACGTCTCCTGATATTGTTCCATGTTATCTCAGTGACTAACTGTTTTAGCATGTGATTTTAACTTTTATGAGAAATAGAAACACATTTGTTGTGAAAGAATATGTTTTTATGAAAATAACAACCTTACCCAACATTGTTTAAATGGTTTATTGAAGGGATTGAAAAATAAATAAATATAAGTATCGTCGTCAGCTTGCGTTTGCCTGTGGAGTGTTGTGTGCAGGGCCTGTGTGACAGCGAATGGAGATGATGGAAATGAAAAAGATGGATCTGATGGGACTGTGATTCCAAACCGCACTGAGGCACACAGGGACGTCACTTTTTCCATGTTTGAAGACAACATAGTAACAAGTACTGACACTGCACAGCTATTCACTTGAAATTAGTTGGACCTAATTACTTCATAAAGGGAATCATGATGTATGTCTTTGGCTTAGTGGAGCTAGGAAAATGTTCCCGAGAAGAGAGGCTGTGGGTACCACATACCAAGAAATGTTGAGAAATTTTTGTTGAGAACCAAACTTGAGAGTTAGATTTGCCAGCCAGGGACAGGCTCAGCTGGTTTGAAAACTAGGTGAGTAGAAAAGGACCAGAAGGTCATAAATCCCAGCATGGAAAAGGGGAAGTCCTATGTGAAGGTAAATCGGCAGGGCCCAGTGGCTGTGGGGAGCCCAAATGCAGCAAAAGAGGGAGTCATGGGTAACCAGCCTGCTGTGATACTGGAAACTGTGCCCTGACTCAGCCAGGAGTGTTTTGTAGCGCTGCCTGCTGCAGAGGGCTGTGATCTCCAAGAATGCCCAGCTTAGGGCCACGGCAGGAGGCCAGGAAAAACTTCGTCTAAACCAGTGGTCCTCAGAGTCAGGTTCCCAGGCCAGCGGCACCACCAAGACCTGGGAACTTGTTAGAAATGCGAATCCTGGGTTCCCATCCCAGACCTACCATGTCAGAAACTCTGAGGTTGGGATCTAGCAACCTTAAGGCGTGATCAGGTTTGAGAACAATTCAGGGAGCCTCGAGTCTCCTCTAGTAATATACCAGGAAGTTTTCACTAAATCCTTAAAGTAGAACTAAAATTAATTAGCTCTTTTTTGAAGCTTATTTTTTAAAGCAATAGTCATGAAGATAATCTGAAATAGGAACATATGAAATGGAAAAACAGACCTAGCCATTTGGCTCAGTAGATAGAGTGTTGGCCTGCAGACTGAAGGGTCTTGTGTTGGGTTCTAGTCAAGGGCAAATGCCTGATTGCAGGCTCAGTCTCCAGTAGGGGGTGTGCAGTAAGTAGGCAGCCGATCGATGATTCTCTGTCATCATTGATGTTTCCATCTATCTCCCTCTCGGTTCCCCTCCACAATCAAAAATATAATAATTTTAAAAAATGGAAAAACAGATATTAGAGTGTCACAAATCACAAAATGGATAGCCCCCGGATCACCCACCACTAAATGTCAGTAGTACCAAGATGGACAAGCCCTATTATCAATGTACACCAGGGATCTTGTTATAATTTTCCTGATGTTAACTATTTAGACTCTTTTCAAATTTTTCCTACTACAACACTATGACAAACATTTCTTTATGTAAAAAGCTTTTACCATGTTTCACATTATTCCTTAGGCCCTAGCCGGTTTGGCTCAGTGGATAGAGTGTCAGCTTGTGGACAAAAGGGTCCCAGTTTTGATTCCCGTCAAAGGCACTTACCTTGGTTGCTGGCTCCTCCCCGGCCCTGCTCTAGTCAGGGCGTGTGCATGAGGCAACCAACCAATATATTTCTCTCACATTGATGTTTCTCACTGTCTTTGCTACTCTCTTCCACTCTCTCCAAAAATCATGAAAAAATGTCCTTGATGAGGGTTTAAAAAAAAAAAAAGATTATTCTTAAGTGCTGATTTCTTTAAGTATCATTGGGCAAGCAGATTGTATGAATATTTTTATGTCTTAAAACTCACTCTTCAAAAGAGTTATACCATTTACATTCCTACTGGTGAGAGAATAGTTTTTCATTGTTCCATTCATGGGTTCAGGCCTCTGCTCAAATATCTCCTCCTCGGAGCAGCATTCCCAGATCAGTCTGTCTGAAGTAGCATTGCTCCCAAGGAAAATGTTCAACATATCTAGCACTGACCATCACAAGAGACATGGCTGTCCTGAGTGAACCAGCTGCATGGCAACCCACTGCTCTGCACCCCCTTCGTCCTAAGGACCTCCTCATCTTCTTATCCTGCTTTAATTTTTCTCAGTAGCAGACATTGTTTCCTGACATACTTTATGTTGGTTGCCCATTTCCTCTATGAGTGTGCAAGTTTCATGAGGAGATGAATTTTGACTTTTCTTTTTAAAAATATATATTTTATTGATTTTTCTTTTTACAGAGAGGAATGGAGGGGGATAGAGAGTTAGAAATATCAATGAGACAGGAAATCCATCAGCTGTCTTCTGCACACCCTCTATTGGGGATGTGCAGGCAACCACAGTACATGCCCTTGACTGGAATCAAACCTAGGACCCTGCAGTCCGCAGGCCGATGCCCTATCCACTGACCCAAACTGGTTATGGCTTGTCTCTTCTTAATGTCTGCATTCCCAGACAGTACCTGGCACATTAAAGGCAGTCAGTAATTTTAGATGCATGAATGAAGAACGAATGAATGAGTTGATTTTTACCTAGAGCAAAACTTCTCTCTTTAATAGTCTTGAGAAACTTGATACCCTGTAGGTAACGCTCCTCAACATATGATAAATACCAATTTTGACAAAATATGTCTGTTCTTCATTTTTTTCTATAGCACCTTTGTAAGTTAGCCCTGTTGAATAAAGGTGTTCTATACAGATTTTTATCTCCAATTATGCAACCTCATGAAAGTATTAAGAATGAACATAATCCAGCTATTCAGTTAAATGCACCAGAACCATAAATTCCATCATCATCCCAGTATTATACTCCCTGAAAACTATGGCAACTGCTGCTTCAGATAAAATGAGTATCACACCATAAGAATCTTACTTGATTTTCATATTTCTGATCTGAATCCCCCTTATTGTTAGCACTTAAAAAGACTCATACCAGTTACCTAATACACAAAACATGGAGAATAAGATCTCTTTAAAAGCAGATACATTTTAAAGTATTTTCTTAGAATTAAATCCCACTCACATAGCACACAGATACAGACATACTAAGCATTTATTGAATTAAAATTAACTTTTTAGAAAAACTGGGAAAGAAAATCTACACATTTGTCAAAATAAAGAAAAGCTTTTATTATAAAATTTAAAATGATTTAATATTATTCACTCACTTGCTAATTGCAAAATATTCTGGTACATTAAAGGTAGCCTCCTCATTAGCACAATATTGGCATGTGAGTAGGTGGTATTAAATGTTAAGGCATGTAAATGAGACACAGTACACCAGTTTGAAGAATCTAGGCATCCTTGTCATTTAATCATAATGAAGTTTTTCTAAGGTTATTATTTCTTAAAAGAAAAATAAGAGTGATGTCAGAGGAATGGCAGCCTGAGAGATCCCCTTGGCTTCTCCCACTGAAATTTCATCACGTTAACCAACTCTAATTCAACAAAGAATTCTATACTCAGTACAGAGGCATGCTCGAGAGACCAGCCGATTGAAGCATCTAAAGATGGGCAACCGGGAATAAGTAGAAAGATGAGGGGAGTAGGCTGCAAGAGGCCACAGATAGCAGGTACTTTCTTAGGCCTGGAGCAACAGGAAGTTGCAGGGGGCAGCCCAGCAGGGCAAGGAGAGTGAACAGTGATTGAGCAGCAGATGAGTGATAGGACACGGGGTTCTGTGCATGGCTCTCCATTGTTAGGTGTTGGACTTTCAGACCAAAAAAGAGACTACAGAGATCTACTTCCCCTTGGACTCCCAAAAACTCACCTCCCATTGCCATTGGTGTCAACTAAAGGAGCACAGTACCTATAAAACAAAAGTTATTGCAGATAAGTGCTGCTTCCTTCTGTGATTGATCCCCAGTTCAGGTCCTTGGGGAGGGTCCCCACGAAGGCCTGGGATTGCCATTAAGGTGAGGGCAAACCAAACCCTACCCCCAAGCAATGTGGTTGTACTGTCTACAGATGCTGTGGTGGTAAGCTCTGGGAGATAACAGCGGTAAAAATCTTGGGATTCAGCAAGATCTACTGAAAAATAGTAGAAAAACCTCTTCAGAAAAAGCTGCTAGAAAAGGGCCATTAATATGGATATCCATACATGCCTAGACATTGGAGACCAGCAAATACCACGAATAACCATGAATACTATCAGTAACAAGGATGCTCAGAAATAAAATGAAAAATCCCCAGAAATCTACCTAGAACACATAGAAATCTATATATATAAAACCCTAATATGCAAATAGACCAAACGGCAGAACAATTGAATAACTAAACAACCTGTCACTATGACATGCACTGACCACCAGGGGGCGCATGCAAAACATGGCGGGCATCAGCTGCAGTAGGATGGTGGAGCAGGTGAGCAAAGGTGCCAAACCAAGGCGGAGCACCAGTCACTGTTATCCAGGTGAGGCTCTGGTGGTTACTGAAAATTCTTTGTTCTCAGTCACCCCTCAAGGCTTCTCCATCTACCACTGCTCCTGAGGGGCAATCAGGGCCAGCAGCTGCCTCTTGCACCCACTACCAGTGGCAGCCCCACTTGCACCTGGTGCCTGCACCAGAGCCACTGCTTGAACCCGCTGCTGGTGCTGGAGCCACAATTCATACCCACTGCCAGCATCTGGCACTGGTCCCCATTGCTCGGTGCCATCAGTGGATGTGAGCAACAGCAGCAGTGGGAGTGGGGCTGCCAGCAGGGAGGGGATTAGGGCTGTGACAGGAGGGGCCAGGCAGTTGTATGGAGGATGGGCTGAGACCTGCTCTGTGCTCACTGTAGCCTTGCAGCTCATCATTTCTTTCAAGATGCACAAATTTGTGCGTTGGGCCCCTATTATCTGATATAAATAACAGATTTCAAGTCATTTAACTTTGAAAGGCATATTCTCTCTTCTGCAATATCAGAGGCCTGGCCAAATTATTATTTTGGTCCTTTCTACTCTATGACCACTTGAGATTCTTATTGTGGAGCAGATACATCTATAGTTCATTTGAGGAGCATAGATGTTTGAGGAGTCCTCCAAAGATATCCAAAAGATTAACATAAACTTCAGGCAAATATGACATTGCTAAAGAGAGAATGTGAATCTTTTGGAACATCTATTAGGTAACAGGCTTTTATTAGCTCATTAACCTTTATAAATATCCTATCTCTCTGTTACCTTCATTTCATGTAGAAGAAAATAACTAGCATATTGGATGACTAATCACACTGCATCTCAGAGACCCAGGCTCTACTATCTCAAGGGTCTGGGACAAGGAAAATGGATAATAGAAAATAGTATCTGAAAGAGGCCAAAAAGGTAGAAAGATCTGGAAGATGTGGACTTTAAACCTACCAACATGGTTAGACCAGGAGTTCACAAACTTGGCTCAAGGGCCAAGTCATCCCATCACCTGTTTTCATAAAGTTTTAATGGTACCAATCATGTCCAGTCATTTAGGTACCATCAATGGCTGCTTTCACACTACACAGGCAGGAAATAGCAGCTGTGACACCCCTTAGCCTTCCTAGCCTAAAATATTTATTTACCATATAAGTTTCCTGACCCTCTGATAGAGTCATATGCTTATTAACTATAAGCTATACATTCATCCCCAGATCCTATCACCACCATCTTTATTTTTGACATTTCTGTTGGAAATGTCTTTACTGGAACTTACTGACATTTCCTTTTCTAGTGTTGACATTAAATCAGCCCTGCAATCACATCCCCTATATCACTGCTATCATAAACCCAAAGCAGTTAATTATATCAAGATCTCAACAAGTTTCCACTCCCACACAAGGTGCTCTTTCCCTAGTTCCCATTCCATCAGGACACTCTTCAAGGTTGGGGTGGAATCAAGTTCTATTTCCAAATTCATTCTGTTAAACTCAATGAAGAGGTAAAAACTTCCATAACAGAATATCTTTACTTATTAACAGATTAGAGGCTCTGTGCATAAAATTCGTGAACGTGGAGGTCCCCTCAGCCCAGCCTGCACCCTCTCCAGTCTGGGACCCCTCGGGGGATGTCCAACGGCCGGTTTAGACCCAATCCCAGGAATTAGGCCTAAATCGGCCGTTGGACATCTGTCTCACAATCCGGGACTGCTGGATCCTAACTGCCTGATCACACCTAACTGCCTCTGCCGGGCCTGATTGCCCTTAACTGTCCCCTGATGGCCTGGTTGCCCCATGCAGCCTGCTGCTCAGTAGTTACTGTGATGGAGCCCTGGAAAATTTGCATATTCTTCTATTATTAATATGGATTATTGTACTCCATAGAGTATTTGTGATAGGTAGGACCAGGCCTTAAATCAACTTTGATCCTTTCAAATAGCATAGATGCTTTCTCAACTTTCATATACTCTGCATCTAATATCTGCTATTTCAAAGGTAGAGTTAGTTTTATGTGCCAGGATATGAGCAGTCAGTGAAAGTCAAACAGGTATTTAGTTTATATGAATAACTATAAAATTTTTATTAGTTATATATAATGGTTTTCCCAAGGAGCCAAAAAATGTTTTATTTGTAATTGAATTTCTTTTATAACAACTTGAGATCTAATTCACATTCATACAGTGTATATTCAAAATACATAACTCAGTGATTTTTTAGGATATTCAGAATTGCCTACCATTATCACAACCAACTGTACAGTATTTTCATCACCCCAAAAAAGGAACCCCCAATTCATCATTAGTTACTCCCACTCACTTCCAGCTCTAAGTAACCTCTAATCTAGTTTCTCTATAAACAGATTTAACTACTCTGCACATTTTATATAAATGAAATCATATATGTGGCCTTTTCTGTCTGGCTTCTTTCACTTGGCACAATGCTTTCAAGGTCCGTCCATCTTGTAGCTTGTATCAGTAATTCATGTATTTTTTTGTCAAATATTCCATTGTATGAATACACCACATTTTGTTTATGGATTTATTAGTTGACTGGCACTTGGATTGTTTTCATTTTTGGCTATTATAGATAATGCTGTTACATTTATTTACAAGTTTGCGTGGACAAGTGTTTTCATTTCCCTTGTGTATATACCTGACAGTGGAATTGCTGTCAAATCGTAACTAGGTTTTAGCCTTTGTGCTAAGCTGTTTTCCAAAGCAACTGCACCATTTTGCATTTCCACCAGCCCTTTATGAGGGCTCCAGGGTCTCTACATCCTCACCAGCATGCTTTTATTATAACTATCTTTGTGAGTATAAAGCGATACCTCGTTGTAAGTTTGATTTGCATTTTTTCTGATCGCTAATGATGTTGAGCATCTTTTTATGTGCTTATAGTCTGTTGTTTATCTTCTTCGGAGAACTGTCAATTTAGATCCTGTCCATTTCTTTACTGTGGAATCTTTGTCTTTTTCTTGGGTTACAGTAGTTCTTTATGTATCGATATTCTAAATATATGTAAGTTCCTCTCTTACTTGATATATGATTTGCAAACATTTTCTCTCATTCTGTGGATTGTTTTGCTTTTTTGATGGTACCCTTGGAAGCACAAAGGTTTTTTATTCTGATGATGTCCATTTTTTTTCCTTTAGTTGCTTGTGCTTTTGATTTCATTTATTTAAGAAATTATTGCCATAAAACCAAGGTCATGAGGATTTATGCCTATAATTTTTTCTAATAGTTTTACTGTGTTTGCTCTTATATTTAGGCCTTTGGTTCACTTTGACTTAATTTTTGTTTGTACTGTGAGGTAAGGATCCAACTTCATTCCTAAGCATGGAGATATTCAGTTGTTCCAGCACCAATAGATAAAGACACTATTTTCCTCTAATAAATTGTCTTAGCAACCTTTTCAATAATCTATTGGCCATAAATGTAAGAGTTATTTATGGACTCTCAATCTATTCCTATGAGTTTGGAAGTGTTCCTTCCTCTCTAATTTCTTGGAATGATTTGAGAAAGATATGTGTTAACTCTTCTTAAATGTTTGGTAGAATTCACCAGGGAAGCCATCAAATCCTGGACTTTATTTGGGGGGAGTTTTTAATTTACTGATTCAATTTTATTAACTATAATTGGTTTACTCAGATTTTCTACTTCTTCATGACTCAGTCTTGGAAGGTTTATGTTTCTAAAACTGTATCCGTTCCTTCTAGGTTTTTCAGTTTGTTGGCATATCATTGTAGTAGTCTCTTATGATCCTTTGCGTTTCTGTGATGTTGAGAAAATATTTTCTATCTAAAAAGATGAAACATCGTCTGCTGAATATAGGAAAATATATTCTTGTAGGAAAACAGTTGCACAATAAATTAACAAAAAATACAATCATTATCACTTTTACACACACATGAAAAAATACATGATAGAATTATTAAAGTTCTCTGGTAATTACTGGCATATCCTGTTTCAAATATTTGCATAAGAAAATAGAGATTTATATTTCACAAACCATTGTAGTGACAATCAAAATATAAGTCTTATACTTTAAAATAGTACTGTAGCAAACGTGTTTGTTGCACAAATGTTCAGAGCTTTATTGCTTGATAAAAATAAAATATAATTCTCAATTAAGGTTTGATTGTGCTCTGTGTTGTATAGATAATGCCTTCTGCTTTAATTCGCTCCAATATTGGTCCATATATCTCCTTTGAAAAGGGTCCCATTAGGCCTTTAGCACGAATTTCACCTGAAAGAAAGTTAATTTATAGTTACCGTTTTAAAGGTGGTATTAAATGTTAATTTCTGCAGCAAGGATCTCCATATAGCAGTCAAGTCAGAGTCAATGAATTATTGGAGGCCTAAACATTTTTTAAAATAGCTGCTTAAATGTCCCCTACTAAATTATTACTTAATCAATTTTAGATTAAAAACAACTGGATTTAGAAATAGTGTCAGAATTTATACACTTGACTACATTATCTCCTGCCAGGACAATCCCAAGAAAAAAGTAAAATAAGGAAGTAAAGTTGCCAAGACCGGTTTGGCTCAGTGGATAGAGCATTGATCTGCAGAATGAAAGGTCCCAGGTTCGATTCCTGTCAAGGGCTTGTACCAGTAGGGGGTGTGCAAGAGGCAGCTGATGGATGTTTCTAACTTTCTATCCCTCTCTCTTACTCTCTGTAAAAAAATCAATAAAATATATTTAAAAAAAAAAAAAGCAAGTAAAGTAAATCTAACTGGCTGCTTCATTTGCTGATTTCATTTTATTTAAAAGCATAATACCCAACAGAATGAAGGAAAGCCCATCTGGTTATTTGGGCAAGTCTGTCTGATTGCTGAAACAGTAAGTCTGGACACATTCCTTAAAGGCCATTATTACTTCATCCTTTATCACTTCATCACCCTTGTTCCGCAATCCCTAAGTACATGGTTTAACTTGATATTAGCTGATACGCTATTGTAGATACATTTTCTCATTATTTGACATTGATGTGCTTTGATGTTTTCTATTCTCCCTCACACTTTCACAAGGACCAAATGTGTTCAGAGGTAATGCTTACTTGAACACATATATGATCTTCAGGAAAGAGTGAAGAGTTTAAATTTTAATTCATTCTGTTCAAAATATTTATTGAGTACTGATAATATATTGAGACATGAAGATTAATAAAACATAGTCTCCATAAAGCAAGTGCTTCACAGCAAAAAAAAACAAAATAAAATAAAACCTGGTCGCTATGTTGGAAAACCTGGAAGTGAATGCCCTTTGCTATTTCAGTGTTACAGTTTCCCAAAAGAATAAAATAAAAATTAAAAGAAAAAACACAGAAAGAAAGGGAGTTCACTTTGCTTGGAGGTCCCCCCATGTGGTAGGAGCTTTACGTATTATTTCACTTAAGTGTCACAACAACCCTATAAATTGGCGATGACAGTCCCCAGATTGAAGATGAGGGAACTCTGGCTCAGAGATACTAAGTAACTTGCACCTGATCACTCAGCCATCTGTGCCTGAGCTGGGAGAGAAGGCGGTGAGTGCTCACTCCAAAGCCCATGCTGTCACTCCCGTGGAGTCACTCCCAGTCAGCCAGCACCTGGGACTTCTGAGGTGGCTCACTTTTAGTGAATGCGGTGTCTTACTCAAGATTACTTATTGGGTGTCTAGGCACCGAGTGACTTGAAGATGATAAGGAGATGAAAGAACTTACCATCAAGCAGCATCTTGGCTGCCATGGCGGTGGGGAAGCCCACAGTTTTAGCCATGGCTGAAAAGCCATTGATGTCTCCATAAACCACAAGATCAATAGTTTTATTTTCTAAATGTCCGGAAGGATGTCTGATTCCAAAGCTGTCTCTCATCACAATCATATCTTTCTCTCCAGGACCTTAAAGTAAGTAAGCAGACATTATAAAATGCCACTGTCATTACAACCCCAATATTGTATTTGCTCTCCTGCTGCTGCCCTCTTGCTCTCACACATCTCCCTCCCCTTAGATATGGTTCTTAGACAACTAGCCATCCTGCTCTGTAGCTCAAAGACCCATAGAAAACGCAAAGAAATTATGACTCAAATCAGTCTGCTTTCCAGGTTTGTTATCACTATAGCCTGGTATAGGCACGAGGGCTCTGCTATAGAGGCCATCCACTTTTCTCTCAAAAATGCTCCTGTAGTTTTCCCAAATGAGCTAAAAATTAAAAATAAAACTAAAAATATTTTCCTTTTACATATTACCAAAGTTCATTCTTTTCTTTAATGTTATTATTTATTTTACAGAAAAAGGAAGGAAGAGGGAGAGAGAGAAAGAAACATCAACAATCAAGGATGCTTGGGTCATTCACTCAGAGGGTCAGATTGGGCAAGAACAGGTTTTGGGTGGAAATGAAGAGCTCTACATTAGCTATGATCATTAGGTACCACTTCGATAGCTCAACCAGGTTTGGGTCTGTAACTCCACCTGGGGTGCAGACTGGAGACTTGAATCTGGAATTCTTTAACCTACAGCACAGCGCTGTGCAACAGAAATAGAATGTGAGCCAACTATGTAATTTAATATTCCCCAGCAGCTGAATTAAAAAATAAAAAGAGCTGGCAGGTGTGGCTTAGTGACTTAGTGGCTAAGAGCTGACCCATGAAACAGGAGGTCACGGTTGATCCCCTCTCCAGGCACTGGTGGGGTTGTAGGCTCTGTCCCTGGTAAAGGGCCTACAGGAGGCAGCCCATAGATGATTCTCTCTCATCGTGGATGTTTCTCTTCCTCCCTCTCCCTTCTCTCTGAAATCAATAAAAATGTTAGAAGGAAGGAAGGAAAGAAAGAAGGAAGGAAGGATCAACATTGAGAGAGAATCACTGATTGGCTGCCTCCTGGGGATCAAGCCCACAACCCAGGCAAGTGCCCTGACTGGGAATACAACTGTGAACTCTTGGTTCATAGGTTGATGCTCAACCACTGGGAGACGCTGGCCGAGCCTAATTCATTCTTATTTTATAGTTCTCTCATTTTTCCCTCTGAAAAAAAGTCAAGTGCTCTTTCCCTCATATCATACTGCCCCACTCCTACTGCTTCGCTCCAGCCCTCTAACATAACTTGTTGATTATACTGACTACAT
Organism: Pipistrellus kuhlii; assembly: GCF_014108245.1. Taxonomy (NCBI): domain Eukaryota; kingdom Metazoa; phylum Chordata; class Mammalia; order Chiroptera; family Vespertilionidae; genus Pipistrellus; species Pipistrellus kuhlii. The sequence continues at coordinate 6,989,250 of NW_023425405.1, forward strand.
CGTATGTTCCTTCTGAAATATCCAGCTAATGTCCAACGGCTTACCATAGGAAAGTTTCGCGGCCAAATACTTGGAAAGTGCATCCACAACAGACTCGGCCCGAGGGACTTGTTCATCCCCAAGTAAGCCCAACCTGAGAAGCACAAGAGATTGGCTGCATTAGTGCAAGTCCTGGACATATTCTCACTTGGGAAGCGGAAGGGAGCACTCCTGGATTTCATCTTGAAGGGAAGAATCACAAAATGACAGTTCAAGGTATAGGACTCTCCTACATTGTAAAATAATAGTAACAACAGCAATGTTATGGCCTTTACAATCATCCCCAGATTCTCCCAGGCAGCACTCTCTGGAGCAGAACTAACACACTGGAAATCCATGCTATTGTAAAGATTTTTATGGGATTCTCTTGCAGGTTCGTTTCTCCCACATTTAGGAAGCAGCTGAATGTGCCACCTCTGTGTGAACAAATGTTTTAAAACAGTTGGGAAATGACTGGATGATTCTCCAGAGGAGGGAAAAAAAAAATCCCACCTGCCTTGAGTACTGAGTAGTAAAGTGTACAAAATAGGTATTTCCCGAGTTATAATTGCCATTGAATTTCTCTCTTATTCTACATTTCATCCCCACATGAACATGGCATCTGATAATCTCTCTAAAACAGGCCAACACTAGAGCAGCAAGTTAACCAAAGACCATGTGAAGAGTTTGGTATTATTCTGATCTTTCTTTGATGGAAAAGGGGCTAAGGGATCGTCTATCCAATTGTTAGCTCTACGTTGACCGGTGGGTGCCTACCTTTCAGCGGCCTCCAGCTGGGTACCGTCTCCACCTAGTTTCTTAAGGACAGCTTCCTTAAGCACGTCCTGTGTGGAAGAGGGCGGAATCCCAACCAGATCGCACAGGAGCTCTTTCTGGTTAGAAAAATGAAAATTAAAACTCTAAGTTCCTAATAGAATAAATAAATTGAGAAAGTATTTTGATAAGACATTGGACCTCAAATGCACCTTGAATTAAATTAGAAATAGTACACTGTAATGCATACATGTGCATACACATGTGTCTGCACACACACACATATCAATAAATGCATGGTATTCCAGAATGATATTTCATCAATAAAAATGAGCCATAACATTACAACAATACTAAACGGATGGTATCATAATGACATCACATGTCCTTTCTTTGCATATCCTCTCCATTTTTTCACCCATTCCCCCCTCACCCTCCAGTTATCCATTTTGGCCAGGATGAAGTTATTTTGTAGGTTCCAGAGATGAAAAAGACCTCGCAGATAATAAAATATCAAAGAAGAGAACTTAAACAGTGGTTATAGCTTTTTCTACTAGCTAAACCAGAGTTTTTCTCAGGCTCCCAAGGGAAAAGTTATGCTTTAGGTGGAAGGGGTAGGGAATGTCCAGCCCACAGGCCATAAAAGGCCCCTAAATCCTTCGGTCTGGCCCTGTGAAGGCATTGGAGTGAGTTAATAAAATGTTTGACCAAATATAGTGAGCTAATTTTTAAGTTGATAATTTTGTATGGCCACGAATGATACTGTAAATATTCAAGTGGCCCTTAGCTGAAAAATGGTTCCCAACCCCTGGTTAAGGAAAAACAAGCTAGTTCACAGGTCAAATTTGGCTCACCACCTGGCTTTGCAAATAAAAAGTTTTATTAAAACTTGCTCATGTGGCCGAAACCAGTTTGGTTCAGTGGATAGAGCGTCAGCCTGCGGACTGAAAGGTCCCGGGTTCGATTCTCATCAAGGGCATGTACCTTGGTTGCAGGCACATCTCCAGTAGGGGGTGTGCAAGAGGCAGCTGATCGATGATTATCTCTCATTGATGTTTCTAACTATCCTTTTCTCTTCCTCTCTGTAAAATATCAATAAAATATATATATTTTTAAAAACAAAAAAACTTGCTCATGTGTTGACCTATTGTCTATGGCAGAATTGAGTAGTCTGACAGACATCGCTGGTCCATAAAGCCAAATATATTTTTAATTTGGTCTTTAAAACGTGGACCAGCTCTAAGAATACCTGTACCAACCTTCCCAATGCAGCTGCCTCACCCCCACGTTCACCCTATAGATACCTACTCACTCCTGTCCAACAAGTACACTTATGAATGGAAAACTTGAATTGAAAAGACTCTCAGCATATAAAATAACTGAATTGAAAAGCAACTGACCAACAAGAATACCAAAGTTTCTTTGGGGAGACTTACAAGGATCGGCAATATTGACCCTTTTCTCCCAGTGATACATTTCTGGCATTCCTACTGGGCACATTAAATCGGATGACCAGCTAGTAACAAGTTGATTTCTAGCCAAGAGTGGAAGCTCTACTTTACATTTAGTTCCAAGCCTCCAAAGTCCCTTCCAACACTTAACCTTTTTTAATTGATTTTTTTTAGAGAGTGGAAGGGAGAGGGAGAGAGAGAGAAACATCGATGTGAGAGAGAAAAACATCGACTGGCTACCTCCTGCATGACCTCTACAGGGGATCGAGCCTGAGACCATGTGCCCTGACACAGAATGGAACTGGCAACCTTTTCATGCACGCGACAACACCCAACCAACCTAGCCACCTGGGCGGAAAATCTTCCCATTTTAATTGATTTTAACACAACACAGATATGGGGTGAACTCGGGAACTGGAAACTCAAATTACACTTGATTACAAATGGCGGAACGAAAGAACTGCGGGGATTCTCGGGTTAGGAATCAGTTCTGACACCAGCACCCTCCTGTGCTGTTAGTGCAGGAGGCCCAGGCTTCATTCCTCTCATGGGGCCATGACGTAGGCCAGTGGCAGAGCCCAGAGCCCAGGGCAGAGGGCAAGCCCATCTCTTCCTGGAGTGAGGGAGCCCTCCAGTGGTAGAAGTTCCTGAGGAAACAGGCCCAGAGTCCGCCTCCAAGCTCTCTCCATCCTCCCAAAGGGACAGGGGACTTTGGGGCTAGGGCTTTTCTTGCTGCGGGTAAGCCACACAATGGGCTCCTTAGCTGATCCAAACCAAGTTCAACCCTAACCAGTCAGAATGCGTATCACTGTGGAATCACTCACCCAGGTGAGAGGCTTGGCCTCAGGTCGAAGCGCGGGAAATGCATCTCTGTTTATAAGCCCCAGTTTCACAAGACCATTCAAGGCTTTGGCGTATCCCTGCGAGGAGAATGATTAAGCAGTGTATGAACATTTTCTCTTCAAAAAACATGTTGAAGTGTTTTTGGAAACAGGGCTCTATCTCTACATGTCCAGAACACAGGCTGACAGAGTCATCTGCGTGGCTCCTGTGGATGCAGCCTCCTTCAGGTTCAAAACAAAATCAATCGCGTCAACAACAAGCCCGCTGGTTTACATAAGCGGCCTTGAGAAAGCGGGGTACTGACTGCTGTTTATGGGGCCACCGAGTGGAACTCTCTGGCAGCAGGAAGGCAAATTTCCTTCTGCGTCAGATCTCAGCTCAGCAAACAGTATTCAATAGAACAGTTGCTCTCTCTCCTAATGGAAGAAGAACGTTTTAAGAATAGCTCCCAAAAGCAGGTAATCCATTCTGATGATTAACAGCCACCATCCTAATGCCTAGAGATAAGGGGGGGGGGGGGGGGGAAATAAACCAGAAAGATTTTTCTAAAATGTCATAAATCTGACAAAAATTCCTCCTGTGTTCTTCATTGTCTACAGGAGAAGTCTGAAGTCCTTGGCCTATTTCATAAAATCCATCCCAATGTGCCTTTCTAGCCGGCTCACTATCAACTCCCCCACCGCTCACCATTCCCCAAACACGCTGTGCTCTTCAGAGACCTGGGCCTCTGTGCACGCTGCCCCTGCGCCTGGAATGGGGAGCCCCCTTCTCCACCAGGGGAATGTTTACTCCTCCCGGAAGGTTCAGCTCAGCAAACCTTCTGAGCCCTAGGTGAACAGCACTCCCTTCTCCTCTGTAGCATGTTGTATATATCTCTGTTATGGCACTTGGCACATATTTGTAATTATCTATTCAGCTGCTGAATGTAAGTATAGAGTGGTGTGTGTGTGTGTGTGTGTGTGTGTGTGTGCCCTCACCCTTTTATCCATCATGCCAGCAAGCTGAGAGAACAAGTGACTGCATGAATAGATTCAGAAATGTTGATGAAGTGATTGAAGACCATAACTGTATGTTATTCTGTGAGCAAATATGGGGGTGAGGGTAAGGGGCTTTATATCAGAGACAGAGGCAGAGAGGGAAAGAGCAGCAGGAGGAGGAGGAAGAAGAGAAAAATGTAAAATTGTTTTAAGAAACAATAAAATGTTAACATATCAAAACCCCTGCAGCATCGATAGTTCACCATTTAATGTGTGGCCAACTAGTAATTTTCACATTTCAGAGGTTTTATTATTCAAACTGTTCAAAGGTTACTAATTAAAGTTCACATTTATTTGACTCTATCCAATGCAAATATATTTCAAACAGGAGAAACAAGAAAGCAGTCCCCAGCTTGCTTCTGGAACCCCTTCATCCAATTTCTCCAATGCTGGGACATTTCTTAACCTCAGAAATGTATTTTATGGCGATCTCTAGAAGTAAATGTACCGTATGTGTTCACTCACCAGGAAGCATTTAGCAAATTGCTACCCTGTGTCAGACTTGTGCTAGGGGCTGAGGCCACAGAGATGATCAATGCAGTCCTTGCCCACAAAGAAACTGAAGTCCAATAGAAAGTTGAGGGGAAAAAAATGCCCAGTGCATAGTGAGCAAAGCTACGTGATCGCTGTTGACTGCACTGCAGGAGAACATTCTAGGTGCTATGACAGAGGTACACAGAGCCATGGGAGATCAGAGGGGGGCCTCACGTAGGTGTGGGAGAGGGGAGTCCAGGAGAAGGAGTTAAGAGAAGATCCCAGGGGAAGGCGTAATCAAGCTGAGTCTACAAAGACAGCAGGTGACGAGCAGATGCCTAATGCCCGAGGTGTCCTCGTCACTCCGGGATGTGAGTGTCTCATCTCTAACGCCCAAAAGAATGGCTGGGCTGTGAAAGGGCGGCTGCCACTGCTCAGGACGGTGGCCCTTGTGGACAGGACACCATGACGTCTTCCATCTCCAGGGCTCGGTGGCCTGGCTCCCAGCCATGCACTGGGGAGCTGGGTTCAGGTCCTGAATCTCTCAAAACCCTGTTTCTGGGTCTCCATGTTTGGGAAGCGACTCTACCTAAAGGTAACAGAAAACCCTAATTCCTGCGCCTCCCCCAAGAAGTTACTACTTTCGAAATGGGAATCAAGAAATGTGCCAGAGCTGGGGCCGGTATCACTTTCACTCAGACTAGAACTTCTGTTGTGTTTCAAGACCCGTGGGACATGGAGGCATCTAGATCCCCTCGGGAGGTCGCCACAGGCATCTCAGTTGATTCCTGGCCAGTGAGGAAATCCCAGTCATGACTGTACATGTTCCTGCACTCCAGGGGCTTAAAGTCTATTTCAGGAGACAAGAAAAATATACATAAAATAGAAGTAGAAATGCTGGAAGTAAATGCTGTGCCAACAAATGCCACCGATGTTCTAAAGAGCAAGCGATGTGGTGGCTGTCTTCTCTTTAAGGTACACGGGGCTCAAGGAGAAGCCAGGCAGACCAGAAGGCGGTCTTCACGAGCTGGCACTGTGGGGACAGCCTCTGCCCTCAGCCACTTTCCCAGTGATTCCCTTCACACACACACACACACACACACACACACACACACACACACACCCATGCCACCGGCACCCACCGCACACAGGGAAGGGGACTGGAAGCATCCTGAATGACAGAGTTCTGATTTTACTTATTTTTAAGAACGTAATTCAGTTTAGTCTTTAGAAAAAAAAAAAAAAATATATATATATATATATGTTGTTATTGATTTTAGAGAAGAAAGGAAAGGGAGGGAAGGAGAGAGAAACATCAATTATGAGAATCATTGATTGGCTGCCCCCTACTGAGGATCGAGCCCACAACCCAGACATGTGCCCTTGACCCGAATGGAACCCGAGACCTTCAATCCTCAGGCTGATGCTCTATCCACCGAGCCAGAACGGCGAGGGCCAGAGTTGTGATTTTAAATACCAACGTATGGAAAGCCACACAGGCATGGGACAGTTTCTTTCTCAAAGCCTTCAGAAGGTACCCACCCTGCCTGCACTTTGATTTCAGACTTCTGGCTTCCTGATGGTGAGAAAAGACATTTGTTATTTTAAAGCACCCAGTTAGTAGTAACTTGTTATTATAGCTCTAGGAAGCTATTTCAATAAAATGTCTTAATCTGGTCATTCTTGTAACTACTCTTTTGTGATTAATAAATGTGTAGTGACATTTATGTTTATGCTCCTAGAACCTACACCTCCTTTTGTGGTAAAAAGATGTTGCTTTGGCCAAGCCGGAGTGGCTCAGTGGTTGACCTATGAACCAGGAAGTCACAGTTTTATTCCAGTCAAGGGCACAGGCCCAGGTTGCAGGTTTGATCCCCAGTTGGAAGGTAGATGGAGGGGGAAAGAGAATGCAAGAGGCAGTGGATCAATGGTTCTCTCTCATCCTTGATGTTTCTATCTCTTTCTCCTTCCTCTTTGAAACCAATAACAATATATCATATTTTAAAAAAAGATGTTGCTTTAGGAAAAGTGATGCTGACTACATCTTCAGCTTAAAGGACATAAAACAGAGGGCAAAGCTTATTGGCCTCAGGCACTAATGAACCAAAATTACATTTTTCGATATTAAAAGATGCACTTTTCCTGCTCACTGAACCTAAGAGGGTGGAGATGTACCACCACCCGGCCGCCATGGGAGCCGGGACAGCAGCCAAAACCTGAAGGCAGAGCTGAGAGGTGAAGAGAGAGCAAGTCCCAGCAAGGTCACTTGACTCCCCAAAACTCATTATCCTTGAAACTGGTCCTCTGCCCGCCCCCACTCCTCCTGGGTCTGAAGTTCCCTTGTTGCTCACCTCATTTTAAGCGGTCTCCTGATATCACTCAGTCGAGAGTCCTGAAGACACAGACTCTAGCGTGGCCCAGCATCCCCGTTATTCTGATTGCTGGTCACAATGACGTGTGCACATCACTCACATCAAAACAGGCAGGAAACACAGCCGCTTACCTGATATCTCAGTGTCCCTCGCAACAAGGTGTGAGCAGACGAAATGCCATAAATGTCTGCGTATTTGGTGCTGTCTCTGTTAGGGTAGCCTTCCAAATTCAGCCCAGGGTAGAAGTCCATGGGCGTCACTGAGTCAAGGAAGGAGACGCCCCCTGCAGCGTTCACAACCTGAGGAGAAGGCACTCTGGTTACACAGCGCTGCCCGGGCACCTATCCCCAGCCTGGCATTTGCATAATGAAGAAATCAACGTTTTAAAGGAAAGTGATAGGGAATTAAAAAAACAAACAAACAAACAAACAAACAAAAAGAAACTTTACTGAAACTACCATAATCAACATTCCATTTTCAAGCTGTTTCACTAGTATGGGGATTCACAAGGCCATATGCTCCCAAGCTTCACTTTAATCATTTTTTACTAAATTTATTGAAGTAACTGTTGGTTAGAATCATATTATAAATTTCAGACTTACAACATTACAGTTTGATATTGGTGTCCTCTATGGCATGCTCACCAATAAAAGTCCAGTTTTATTCCACTACCATATAGTTGGCTTCCTTTACCCAGTTTACTCCCTTCCCATCTTGTCTCTACCGCCACCCCCCCACTTCTTTCAAACTTGAAAATCTGACTGAAGCATTTCATTTTTTACTAAGATCCCATTTCTCTCTATTTTCTCATGCCCCCAGATTAAGTGGCACTGCATAGGGTCCCCATGGGGTTTTGTTCTTAAGCAAACAATAAATTAAAAGCAGCAGCAGATACTCATTTCAATGGCTTCTAAGCTCAGAGCATCGGCAATGTTCGCTCTGTTCTTTGGCTTTCTCTGTCCCCTTTCTGCATCCACCCGAGGCACCAGCCTGGTACATCTCACTCACACGGCTAGCGCTTGCCGAGCACCCGCTCCATGGCCTGGATTCCACTCACTGTGGAGGGAATGTGATGGATCAGGCACAATTCCTGCCTCCATTCATGCCTCTACTCACTGAACAAACACTCCCTGAATGTCCACCAAGTGCCAGGAGCTGTGCTGGAGCAATTACAAAGAACTCATAGCCTGCACTAGTCAACCTGCAGTGAGTGTGTTGGGGACAGGGAGCAGGGGAGATGTCCCCTCACAAGAAAGACAACCAAATGAACATACAGTGAAACTCAAAACAGTGCTGCCCCCACTATTACCGCTGGGGAGAAGCTAAATAGCTGGTGCCTCTTTGGCCCCTTGAGTGTGGCTCTTCCACAGAATACCATGGCCTGGGCAAGTATATTTTGAAGAAGTGGCATTAGAAGAAGTTTAAGTTTAAAAAATTTGGCTCTCAAAAGAAAATTCAGCCAAAACCGGTTTGGCTCAATGGATAGAGAGTCGGCTTGGGGACTGAAAGGTCCCGGGTTCGATTCTGGTCAAGGGCATGTACCTTGGTTGCGGGCATATCCCCAGTAGGGGGTGTGCAAGAGGCAGCTGATCAATGACTCTCTCTCATTGATGTTTCTAACTCTCTATCTCTCTCCCTTCCTCTCTGTACAAAATCAATAAAATATATTTTAAAAAAAATAAAAAAATAAAAAAAAAGAAACTTCAATCGTACTGTTGATATTTGGCTCTGCTGACTAATGAGTTTACTGACCACTGATGTAGACCAACGAGACACATCCTAATTCATGGGTCACTGCCTATGTCGCTGGGGAAGTGTGAAGCTTCACTTTAAGCAGAAACCGAGGTCCCCTGGGTCCCCCTTTATGATCCTATGAGTAACATAAGGCCACTCCATGGTCACAGAGGGATTGGAGGGACAGGAACACAAGAGAGGCTTCTGGTCTGCGAGACAGGCTGATGCACTTGAGTTACTGAGTGAGTGACACAGCATCAGAAAGGATCTTAGACACAAAGTGTGGGAGTGCAGACAAAGGAATGGTAAGGGCTGGAGTGGTCAGGGAAAGAGATGCCTGTAAGAGGAAAACTTGAGCAGGACCTTGAAAAGAGTCTCTATTTTAGCAAAGAAAAGCATCAGTTTTCTCTGAGTCCTCCACGGAGGCAGAGAGATGCAAAAAGCACTTTTTACAAAAGGAGTTCAGGCTGAAATGGAAAAACTTCAAATTCAACAAATACAACTTCTGCTGAAATCTCCTCTGCTTTTCCCCCAGCTTTCCCCGCTATTGAACCTCCGGCAGGGACCCTGCAGGCGGGTGTTACGTTTATCTTCCAACTGGGAGCCCAAAGCTCAGAGGGGTGGAGTGATTGTTCTAGTGCCCCAGCCGGGCCAGAGCACGAAGCCAGGCCAGCTGACATCAAAGTCATTGTTCATATATATATATATATATATATAGTCAATTAATATATATATTGATTGACTTTTAGAGAGGAGGAGAGGGAGATAGCGATAAAAACATCAACGATGAGAAAGAATCATTGACTGGCTACCTCCTGCATGCTCCCTATTGGGAATTGAGCCACAACCCGGGCATGTGCCCTTGACTGGAATTGAACCCAGGACCCTTTAGTCCGTGGGCCAACGCTCTATCCACTGAGTCAAACCAGCTCGGGCAAAGCCCTTGTTCTTTATGTAGCACTCTCCAGACCTGACCCGCTCATTGCCATCACTGATATGGCCACCTGGAGCATTTTGCCCAAATGAAGCAAGACGTTTTCCTGCACTCACAGGTGGGCCAGTCTCTTTTCCAGGATTGCAGAGGTGACAGACAGGGGCATCGGGAGACAGGCTCCAACAGAAAAAAAGACATGTTGTTGGGAAACCAATGATGAGTTTCTTGGCCAAGCCTTCATGAGTCACAGACTCGGAGAACTCGATGGAGCACTGGTGCTCATATCACATCATATTGCATCAGGAGACAGACAGAGTTCCAGGGGACCTTTGCAATTGCCTGGCCTTTGGGGACATTGTCAGGGGTGCCACCACCTGGACCAGAACCCAGAGGTTTGTTTCATCCTAAAAACTGTGAGTGTATCTTTCCAGCATCACATTTAAGTGTCCCGATTGTGTAGTAGGGTCTTATGTGCAGCTCTGGTACTCTGGTCACTGACTCGGTCCTTCCTAAATCCAGCTGCACATTAGAACCATGGGGAATCAGAAGTGCTGAGAACGGGGCCAGGCACCAGGGTTTTGTAAACTGCCCCGTGATTCCAATGTGCAACAAGGCAGTGAGCCAAACTGTCCACTGAGGCCCAGAAGACCAAGGCTGGTAACAACATGCACCTCATTTCTAAAGAAACTATTTAAGCCGTAGCCAGTTTGGCTCAGTGGATAGACTGTCAGCCTGTGGACTAAAGGGTCCTGGGTTCAATTATAGTAAGGGCCCATGCCCAGGCTGCAGGCTCAATCCCCAGTATGGGGCATGCAGGAGGCAGCCAATCAATGATGATTCTCATCATCGATGTTTCTCTCTCTCCCTCTCCTTTCCACTCAAAAATTAATAAAAAATATATATATTAAAAAAAAAAGAAATTAAACTTTACTCTTTTGTTTGTATACAAAACACTCTTAGATTCACAGTACACTGGGAATTTGTAATATTGCTGCCAGCCGAACCTTTTTAAGGTGCACATCTGATCACATAAGTCCTCACTCCCTGCGGGGCCAGGACAAGACGAGGGCAGGGAAGGGTGGTGCCAAGGTCACAGCATGTGAAGAGGAGCCACATTTCTTCCCAAACCTGAGTCTTTCCTCCTGGTAAGGGAATAACCTCTGAAGGCAACCACAATGCTTCAGTCAGATTGTCAAGTTTAAAAATCCTTTGTTATCACCCTGTTACCACTGCGACTTGGAGATTGGCCGTGCCAGTTGCAACCTCTTGAACCGTGGCTGTTAGCCAGGTTTCCTATGCTTGCTTTCTGCCTTCTGAACCTGGTAAGGCTGTTGTAAGAAATGAGTGGCAGCAATCCAGCTCGCCTGGCAGCGTCTTATCCTTCAAGGCCAAGCACATCTTCTCTTCTCCACTAATCTTCTCCTCCCCACCCCCTCACCAAGTTCACCTCAATCCCGTGGCACTTCAGCACACTTCGGAACTGCTCTTCCTGGAGAGCAGCTATCATTCCTGGGCCTGTCTTGCCCACCATGAGGAAGAAAGAAACAGCTCAGAAGTTAGTGAGACATACTTTTGGGAGTTAGTGAGACACACATTTTCAAACCAGGCTGAATGATCTTCATGTTCTCTTTAAGCCACAGTCTCATTACCAAACTTGGAGAGCACTTAGATTCTGGTACACAGCAACTGGGGGGAAATTTGTCTTTCTCTGACCCACCAAACCTTCTATTCCAAGAGCCACCCCACTCCAGCTGTAGGTTCTCTGAGGTCAGGAGCTTCATGCATTGTAACAACCTTGGGAGTCATGCCCGCTGGCCAGCACACAGTAGGGACTCTAATCACTTGCCATGTTGAAGTAAATCACAAGATGACCAGCAGTGGCACATGCAGAGAAGTCAAGAAGTGAGTTTTCCAAATGCAGAAACATCTTGCAAGAAGAGGAGAGAATGAGCGCAGGCCATGCTGGGAACAGTGAGGAGAGGAAAGGGGACAGAAAATATGCTCTGGGAAATGTCAGAGGAGGAGGGGATGGAGCACAGGCAGCTCAGCCAGCATGAAAGGGCCTCGGTATCAGGGAGGAAGTCTGGACTTTGTCAGGCAGTTGCTACAGGTCTGTATCTGTCCACAGGTTTTGTATCAGGAGCATCCCTCACCTTTCCGTTGAGCAGGTAGGTGGCGGACTGCATTATGTTCATCAGAACGCCCACCGGGCTCCAGCTGAACTTGTACCGCAGAGGGTTGTCTGAGTGCTCGGGGGCGGGAAGCCCACCGCAGTAGGAAATGTAAGATTCAATCTGTAAAATGAAGATTCAACAAATTAGGAAGAATTAGCAATCACTTAGGGAGTATGATATGCATGAGGTAGACTTGCTACAGTTTTTCCTCTCTTAAAGTTACTAAGTCTTTCCAAAAGTCTTTCCATATCCTTAAAGGCAGATATCATTTTGATTAAGTCACAGTTATATTTTATGCTTACTTAATTTTTAAAAAGCCCTCTAGAAATTGTGACTAACACTTTGTTTATTTAAAAATCTAACTATTAAATCAAGTTGGCTTGGTATTATATTGTATGCTTGATGATCATTTGATTATATATAATATGCAACTTTAAATACACTAATCAGTATATGACATAAATAGTATATATACATTAAACCTTGTTTCTCAAACATCTACCATCTCTAACTATTTGCTTCTCAATCAGATAACCCTTTCATGTTGGTACCTGTATGACCAGCCACACATCTCTCAGGTGATAAAGAAGGAGAGAGTGTGTGAGTATGAGTCAGTTTATAGCCGTTACCTTAGGATATTGTGCTGTGGATATTTTTGGGTTTGGTTATTTTTTTACTTTTGTTACTACTTACCATTGTCATTAAATTTTCATTTTTTTTTTACTGTATATTTTCTTTTTGTTAAATTTTCATTTATATTTCATGTCCTTTTTATTTTTAAAGTATTTATTTATAGATTAAACAGTACCTTATTCATGTACTGGAAATAAGAAATGTTAAAACAGGGAATCATTTTGGAGTCTGGAACGGATTAATTCAATTTACATTATTCTAATGGGGAAAAATGCTTCGATTTTCATACATCCTTCATGAATGAATAAAGTTTGAGAATCAAGGTTCCACTGTAATTATAATTTATTTGAATTTGTATTTGTTTACATATATCACACACATAAAACCTAAAGCATTTCATCTGATTCATCACATTTAATGTCCAATAGTTCTTTCTCCTGCATAAAAGATACTTCATGTACCAATAAATGGGTGTAAATAAGACTCACAGTGGCTCCCACTTCTTTGGCTTTATCTATCGTATCCATTGCCAGCATGTGATCAAGACCAGGGTCCAATCCCAATTCACCAATGACTGTGATGCCAGCATCGTCCACACTACAACAAGTGAAAACAGGAGGAAGAAAAAGTTGAATGTGAAATAAAAATAATGTGCCCAGCTGGCATGGTTCACTGGTTGAGCATCAACCTATGAACCTGGAGGTCACAGTTCAATTCCCAGTCAGGGCACATGCCCATGTTGCAGGCTTGATCCCCAGTAGGGGGCGTGCAGGATGCAGCCAATCAATGATTCTCCCACCATTGACATTTCTCTCTCTCGCTCCCTCTCTGAAGTCAATAAAAAATTAAAAATTAAATTAAAATAATGCCATGGAGCTACTTTCTTGAAAATGACTGAACTTACCTCTTTTCTAATTCCTTTAGTGCTGGTGTGATGTAGCTTGCTGTGACCATGTTAACTTTGCTTTTGATGCATGCCTTGGCCACAAGAGGATGCAATACATAAGGCAACAAGCTTAAAAACAAAGGGAGAAGCCAATCAGAAACTTGTCCAACCTTATCTCCAAGTGTACCTTGAAGCACTAAAGCGAAGACCTTGCTCTGATTAATTTATTCTCTAAGAGATGATCATGACTCCTTAAGGACTATAGAACACATGCATCCTGTTATCACATTTAAAACTCCACAATATGACCGTCACCTAACTTCACTGTTTTTCTCCCTCCATCTTCTTTATAGATCACATGTCAGAACCAAAGAAGCCATTATAACTCTCAACTCCCAGTCTTTACTTTGCCATCTCTGAACCTTAACTCACTGTGTCTTCCACATGAAATGCTCCCTTCCCATTTCCCACCCCACCCCCAGGCCATACCCTCTTTAAAGAAATGTCTAAACAGTTATTTCCTCCATGAAGCTTTCCCAGATTCCCCAAAATTCAATTGTCCTTCCTCTTCAGGTATCCAGCTATTTTTTATAACATTAAGTGGAAATTTATTTTATCCATCCTTATATTTATATTATTATCCTGTTTAGAGGCTATAACCCCTGTAAACATATATGCAACCTACTAAAAGGTAAGGCTGCTATTCTTTTCACTTTCACATTTCTCAAATGATAATCAGGAAGGGGTGAAACTTAGTCTAGGTGGCCTGTGTGTTACTTTAAGGAGCAGAGTCTATGAAGGGCCAGAGTGGAAGACAGGTTTTAATGGTATTGCCTGGTGTAAAGCCTATCGGAATGGCTAAAAGGCTATGTACTGAGTAAAAAATGAAGATGTGCTTATAACTCAATTTAAAGTAGGTTTTCCAAAACTCTGGTTTTGGTGTTTTAACTTGGTGCTGGGAATACACAATCACACACACAAAAAATGAATTTCTATAAATGTTTATATAAATGAGTATATTCATATTCTAGCCAAGAAATAATAAAACATATTGCAACTCACTTCCCACTACTTAAGTTCCATTAGCATTTGATAAAGCATTCTACACAGTAACCATGAAAATGTAAATACAAACTTATAAACACATTCATGATGTGTCCATGTGTATATCAATGTCACCCTGCATACTTGAGCTTTTCTTTTACATAAAACAAAAATTCTTAGATTCTACTCCTGCTCAGGTCAATAGAATAAGTATAGTTAAATAGATTTATTATCATGTAGAATTAAATTATGCACATAGTTTGCCAGTATAAATAGGAAAGCCCTTGATCTCTATTTCCTGGTTTTTTCAATTCAAAGGAGTTATTACTGAAAATAAAGAGATGGAAAAAGTATTTCATAGTAATACTTATATCAGACAAAATAAAATTCAAAAACCAAGGCCGTAATGAGATACAAAGAAGGTCACCAAATAATACTAAAGGGATTGAGCCAACAAGAGGATATAACCCCTGTAAACATATATGCAACCAATATATAATAGGAGAAATTAAAATATAAAGAAATTTCTGGTAGACATTAAGTGAAAGATCAATAGCAATACAGTCATTGTAGAGGATTTAACTGACATCAATGGATAGATCTTCTAGACAAAAAAATCAAACAATTTAGCCCTCTACCTAAAAGAAGTAAAACAACAACAACATAACCAATAAACAAATCCCAGAGAAAGTAGAAGGAAGGAAATAATTAAGATTAGAGTGGAAATAAATGACATAGAGACTAAAAAGGCATTACAAAAGATCAATGAAAACAAGAGCTGGTTCTTTGAAAAGATAAACAAGATTGATGAACCTTCAACCAGACTCATCAAGAAAATAGATAGGTCCCAAATAAATAAAATCAGAAGTGAAAGAGAAGTAACAACTGATACAACAGAAGTACAAAGGATTGTAAAGTAAAATACTATGAATAACTATATGCCAACAAATTGGACAACCTGGGCAAAAAGAAACATACAATCTTCCAAAACTGATTCAGGAAGAATCAGAAAATTTGAATAAACCAATTACAACTAAAGAAATTGAAGCAATAAAAAACAAAAAACAAAACAAAAAAACAACAACAAAAAAACTCTTTTTATGAGGCCAGCATTATCCTAATTCTAAATCCAGATAAAGACACTACAAAAAGGAGAATTACAGGTCAATATCTCTGATGAGCATAGATACTAAAGTCCTCAACAAAATATTAGCAAATCTGATCCAGCAACATGTTAAAAAAGATCATACACCATGACCAAGTGAGATTTATTCCAAAGATACAAGGCTGGTACAATATTCGCAAATCAATAAACATGATACATCACATAAACAAAGTGAAAGTCAAAAATCACATGATCATATCAACAGATGCAGAAAAAGCATTTGACAAAATCTAACACCCATTTTTGATAAAAACTCTCAGCATAATGGGAATGAGGAAGTATATCTCAATATGATAAAAGCTATATATGACAAGCCTACAACGAACATCACACTCAATGGGAAAAAAACTAAAATGAGTTCCCTTAAGAACAGGCACAAAATAGGGTTGTCCACTCTCACCACTCTTTTTTTTTTTTTTTTTTAATATATTTTTATTGATTTTTTTACAGAGAGGAAGGGAGAGAGATAGAAAGTTAAAAACATCAATGAGAGAAGAGTCATTGATCAGCTGACTCTTGCACAGTCCCTATTGGGGACATGCCCGCAACCAAGGTACATGCCCTTGACTGGAATCAAACCTGGGACCCTTCAGTCCACAGGCCGACGCTCTATCCACTGAGCCAAACCGGTTTCGGCCACTCTTATTCAATATAGCACTAGAAGTCCTAGCAACAGCAATCAGACAAGAAGAAGAAATAAATGGCATCCAAATGGAAAAGGAGGAGTAAAACTCTCATTATTCAGAGATGACATGATATTATACATAGAAAATAATAAAGACTCCACCAAAAAACTACTAGATTTAATAAATGAATTTGGCAATATAGCAGGATATAAAATCAACACTCTTTTTTATAAACCAATAAAGAATTATCAGAAAGAGAAATTAAACAAAATATCCCATTTATCATTGCAACAACAACAACAACAAAATAAGATACTTAGGAATAAATTTAACCAAGGGGGTAAAAGAATTATATTTAGAAAACTACAGGACATTGAAAAAAGAGACAGAGGAAGATACTAAAAAATGGAAGAATAGCCGAAGTCGGTTTGGCTCAGCAGTAGAGCGTCGGTCTGCGAACTGAAAGGTCCCAGGTTCGATTCCGGTCAAGGGCATGTACATTGGTTGCGGGCACATCCCCGGTAGGGGTGTGCAAGAGGCAGCTGGCCGATGTTTCTCTCTCATCGACATTTCTAGCTCTCTATCTCTCTCTCTTCCTGTTAAAAATCAATAAAATATATTTTTTTAAAAATGGAAGAATATACTGTGTTCATGGATTGGTAGAATTAATATCATTAAAATGTCCATCTGCCCAAGGAAATCTACAGATTCAATACAATCCCTCTTAAAATACCTACAGCCTATTTCACAGATCTGGAACTAATACTCCAAAAATTTATATGGAACCAAAAATGAATAGCTGCAGCAATCTTGAGAAAAAAGAACAAAGTTTGAGGAATCACAATAGCAGATATCAAGTTATATTACAAAGCCACTGTACTCAAAACAGCCTGGTAGTGGCACAAGAACAGGTGTATAAACCCATGGAACAGAACAGAAACCCCAGAATTGGCCTCTTACATTTGTTAATATTTGACAAAGGAGGCAAGAGGATACGATGGAGTCAAGACAGTCTCTTCAATAAATGGTATGGGGAAAACTGGACAGACACATGCAAAAAAAAAAAAAATGAAATTAGACCACCAATTTATACCATACACAAGAATAAACTCAAAATGGATAAAATATTTTAAAAAGATAGGTCAGGAAACCATAAAAATCCTAAAAGAAACCATCAACAGCAAAATTTCAGATATCTCTGGTAGCAATATGTTAATGGATTCATCTCCTAGGGCAAAGGAAACCAAGGAGAAAATAAACAAATGGGATTACATCAAAATAAAAAGCTTCTGCACAGCAAAAGAAATCATCAGCCAAACAAAAAGGGAGCTCACAGTATGGAAGAACATATTTGGCAATGATATATCTGATAAAGGGTTAATGTCCAAAATATATTATTATAAGGAACTCATACAACTTAACAAAAGGAAGACAAACAAGCCAATTTAAAAATGGGCAAAGGATCTAAATAGTGGACATATGAAAAAATGCTCAAAGTCACTGATCATCAGAGAAATGCAAATTAAAACCATAATGGGGTTTCACCTCACACCTGTCAGAATGGCTACCATCAACAAATCAGCAAATGACAAGATGTGGTGAAAAAGGAATCCTAGTACACTGCTGGTGGTAATGCAGACTGGTGCAGCCATTACAGAAAACAGTTTGGAGTTTCCTCAAAAAAGTTAAATATGGAACTGCCATTTGGCTCAGTGATCCCACTTCTAGGAATATATCCTTAAAAACCTGAAGCACCAATCAGAATGAATGCATGCACTCCTATGTTCATAGCAGCCCAATTTACAACAGCTAATTCTGGAAACAGCCCAAGTGCCCATCAGTAGATGAGTGGATAAAAACACTGTAGTACATTTATACCATGGAATACTATGCAGCTATAAAAAAAAAAAAAAAAAAAAAAAAAAAGAATCTCTTTCCCTTTGGGACAGCATGGAGGGACCTGAAGTGTATCATGCTAAGCAAAATAAGTCAGTCAGAGAAAGACAGGTATCTCACTCATATGTGGAATCTAAGGAACAAAATAACAAAATAAACTGATGAACAGAGTGGATCCAGAGACATGGAAGCATGGAACAGAGTGTGGAATCTCAGAGGGAAGGCAGGGGAGAGTGGGGGGGTGGGAGGTAATCAAGCAAAGACCTTGTATGCATATAATGCATAATCCATGGGCACAGACAATAGGATGGTGAAGGCCTGGGCTAGGGGGTGGGGTTGGGCAGGAGGAGGTCAATGGGGGAAAAAGGGAGACATATGTGATACTTTCAACAATAAAGTAGTATATGTGTGTGTGTGTGTGTGTGTGTGTGTGTGTGTGTGTGTGTTTTAATTTTACATTTTAAAAGCTAAAAATAAAATATCACTGGGACTTAAAAAAAGGGAAATCTTATATTTTGCAACTTTATGGATGGACCTGGAGATTATAATACTAAGTGAAATAAGCCAGACAGAGAAAAATAAATACCCTATGATCTCGTGGAATCTAATGAACAAAATAAACTGGAGAGCAAAATAGAAACAGAGGCTTGCATATATGGAATGGACTGACAGCTGAAGGAGGGGAGGGTGTTGGAGGGCTAGATGAAAGATAGCAAAAGAATTAAGCAAAACAAATAAACAAACAAAACCAACACAGTGTGTCTGATAACTCAGACACACTGTGGTGATAGCCGGAGGGAAAAGGTGGTGGGAGGTAGCTGGGTAAAGGTGGGGAGAACTGTGACAGAAAGATACTTCGCTTGGGGTGATAGGTGCACAGCAGTGTGCAGATGACGTTTGGTCGAGTTGTACACTTGAAACCTATATGGTTTTGTGAAGCAATGCCACCCCAATAAATTCAATTTTAAAAAAAGAAAGTCAACATGGAGAAGTTAATAGCTATTTAACCCCAAGAAAATGAAATGTAAGTGAAACCCATTAACTTTTTATGTTGTAATATATTTTTGGAAGATTAAGTATACTTCATCCTGGCCAGTTTGGCCTTCCCTGGTTCGATTCCGGATAAGGGCACATGCCCAGGTTGCGGGCTCGATTCCCAGTGTGGGGCATGCAGGAGGCAGCTGCCCATCAATACGTAATTTATCTCATCATTGATGTCTCTATCTCTCTTTCCTTCTCCCTTCCTCTCTGAAATCAATAAAAATATATATATTTTTAAAAAGAATACTTCAATAATGTTCATTATTTAATCCTTTTGTATACTTAGAAAAATCATTAAATTTTCAACTCTCCTTAAAAATTCTCTATAAATAAAATTTAAAAATAAATAATAAAAGAATTGTCTAACCACTATTTTGTATACCTAAAACCAATATAAAATAATATTGAAAACAAAGTGCAATTGAAAATAAAAACATTAAAGAATTATTACTAAATATCAAAACAATTTAAAAGCCAATGAGCAAAATACTTGCAAAATGCTTTGTTGAAAAAGTATTAATAGACATATAGAATTACATCATCTGAAAGATTGAGTGGAGACTTTTTGTCACCTTCCGATCACTGAAAACTTGCCTACTAAAAGTGTTATCTAGAGCTAATAATTTTTTATTTGGCATTAATTACACTAACCTAATAATATGGTGAGAAATAGAATGATAGAACTTTGATTGATGGTGCTTTTTTATTTTATTTATTTATTTTTTTAATATATTTTATTGATTTTGTACAGAGAGGAAGGGAGAGAGATAGAGAGTTAGAAACATCGATGAGAGAGTCATCGACCAGCTGCCTCTTGCACACCCCCCACCGGGGGTATGCCCGCAACCAAGGTACATGCTCTTGACCATAATCGAACCCGGGACCTTTCAGTCCCCAAGCCGACGCTCTATCCATTGAGCCAAACCAGTCTTGGCTGATGGTGCTTTTTTAAACAAAGAGATTAGAATTCATAACTGATTGTCTTTTTAAAAAAATATATTTTATTGATTTCTTACAGAGAGGAAGAGAGAGAGATAGAGAGCTAGAAATGTCGATGAGAGAGAAACATCGACCAGCTGCCTCTTGCACACCCCCTACCGGGGATGTGCCCGCAACCAAGGTACATGCCCTTAACCGGAATCAAACCGGGGTCCTTTCAGTCTGCAGACCAACGCTCTACCACTGAGCCAAACCGGTTTCCGCCATAACTGATTGTTTATGTGATATAGTAACTAGCCAAGGGCCATAACTCTAAGTCAAACACTTGCAAATACCCTTGTAAAAACAAATACAAATGTAATTTTCAAAGCAATGTATCAAACTTGATTAATATTTACATTAAATCATCAAAAACTAAACTTGAAACATTCAAACCAAAAAGATTTGATATACCATTATATAATTTTTTTGTCAAACATATCCCATATTTTATTTTGGTGGTCACTGTGCTTAAAACATTCTTTCTGCAACTTAAAAATAAGGTATTTGAGGAACATTACAGGATAACCATGTCCCACAGCATTATCACTATTCAGTAGGGAAACTCAACCAAGAAAAACTAAATATAAAACAGATTTGCTAATGCTAACTTTCATGAAAGGCCACCGGTTTACTAAATTTAAAAAATTTTTAAATTAAGGAAAGAGAAATAATAACACCAACAAATCACACAGCAATCTTTTCATGCTAAATACTAACCTGATGACAAGATCCTGTTTTGCCACTAAGGAGGCCAACTTCTCTTCCTGTTTGCAGATGTCCATGATAACAGGATTAATATTATATTTCTTGCCTAACTGTTCAAGTTGACTCCTTAGGTCAGAGCCTATTTCCAGAATAAAGAAGCCCAAATTTTAGATTTCCCTCTACTAGTCAGAGAGCAAACACACTTTAATATCTCCCAAGTAACTTTTCAAAGTTTAGAAACAAATAGTCATTTAAAATTCACAAGGAAAGCATGAAATTAGTTTTTTCTTTTCTTTTTCTTCTTCTTCAAATACTAGGGCTTATTTACCTACTGTTATTGATATGTTGTGATCTCTTGACAGGTATTCCAATACAGGCTCAGATACATAACCAGTTCCAAGGACCAAAACCTTTTTCTCAGTGCCCATTGAAAGTGACTGAGCACGTTCCCTATAGAAATCAATAAAAAGGCAGGGTAGGGGGAATCATTTAACAACAACAAAAATTAAATAATAGAATCATGCTGGCAACAAAACAAAATAAAAATTAACACTATAAGGCAATAATTCCCTCACATTATTCATAAAAAGAACCTCAACAGGAGTTCCCCACACCAACATTTTTCATTGATTATTTTAGATTTTGGACAATAGACAACGGACCCTGACATCTCTGAGGTGCGTGTTCACAGACTTTCATGAATTTGCCTAGTGAGGCACAGGTGCTGGGCCACTGACTGTCTTACTCATGACTGAGTAACTTTGCCCTTCCAGGGGATGTGATTCAAAATCCTGCTAGCAGCTTTACCATGAAACCCGATTCGCTCCACACAAAATCCGGGGAAATTATTAATATCCATATTAGACATTTGTTTGGTTGTTTATCTTTAGGATCACTCGAGAACAGTTGCAACCATAACTTTGAAATCACAAATGTCAGGGGTCAAATATAGAAACCGAAGTTACCAGGCAGGAATTTAATTATTGAACAGTTGATTCTGTTAAGAATTTATACCTTCCTGACAGATAACTCTTTGTCTTTCCAACAAACTATGACCTCCAAGACAGTGATTAAGTCTTACTCATCTTTATAAACCCACTGATTCTCAGTTTAGTTTGTCTTAAATACAATAGGTACTCACTAAAGGCCTTCTGAATCAAATTCCCAGGTATCAATGTAAAACCATGGAAATGGCCTGGTGCCAGGAACTTACGCAGCAAGCTCTGTTGTTTAGATCTTTTAGACCAGGATATCACTCAAACTTGAACTTTTTCATTCATTATGATGATTGACTAAAAATAACTATAAATGTAAAATGTTCCTGCCTCTCATCACCCCAACACTTATATTACTGACGAGGGAAGGTCTTTAACTTCCACCCCATTCCATGCTACCTCCCAGAGAATATCACTATTATTTGATTATTGATATGCTTCCTAATAACACTTCCTACAGTTTATATAATTGAAACATATTTTGATATCTAAATGTGGTGTGTTCAAAATAATTTTTTTGTAATCTCACCTAGATTCTAATACAGATCATATCATGAGCACCCCCAAACACTACAGGTTAAAAGCCACCATGTTAAGTAATAAAGATAACATCAGAATAAGGCAGGGTGCAAGATAATTATATTTCCTTTCAAAATTCAATCTTCAGATTACACTCTTGGCACAAGATTCCGCTTAGGGAAGGAAGGCAGGAAACCCTAATTACGGGAGCCGAGTAGACCCGCTGCCACATGAAACAAGGCGTGTAAGAGTGAAGACGCCATCGTCACTGGTCACGTCAGATATGACGTTGGGATTAGTATGAGATCATCAGGTGATGAGGATCAAAAGACACAGGGAGTATAAAAAAACAAATGCATGTGACATTTCCCAATAATTAACTCTCCTAAGGGGTTATAGAGTTAGCTCTTTTTTTTTTTTTAACACAAATTATGCATACTTGCTATCTTATGCCAAAATATCTCATTGAAGCATACAAAGTAACTATAAGCAAACACATGGAAACAGCATAACAGTAGTATACTTGGTCTGTGCTGCTCTCCTCATTTACCTCTAGTAGAGACAACAACTGAGAAAGAAGACAAGGCAGTTTGTTTGCTTGTTTATTTGTTATTAATTTCCCCACCCGGCTTTTTCCTGGGCATTCAGTGCATGGGTTATTTTGTTAGATGGGAATAGGCCAGTGGGGAGCAGAGCTAAACACAAACCAAGCGCACTTGGCTGAAGTGGACTAGAACATTCCCAAGAAATGATTTTGAGTAGGAAAATCAATCGAGGGACTGAGGGCCTTAGCTAAGCACCTTTCTGTGAGAACTGTTCTCTTGGGAAGATTTGTCACGGTACTTTCTGGCACCTTCCTCCTAGGAAGAATCTCCAGGAAAACTGACTTCTGATCATTTTCTTTCTTCATGGCTTCTAATCTCTAACCAAGAGCTTTCTTTCCTACACAAAAGAGAGCCCAAACCCTCAGCTAAAAACCGGACTGAAAGCACCACAGAAAGAGTTAGTTTGCTCACTGTCTTCAAGCAAGTAACAGAGGCAGGACGTAGTCAAAGTGCTAGGAGGGGGGGTTCCCAGAATGGATAGTCTTTTCGACTTTGTGGGTTTGCATACAAAGCTACACAAGACAGGATACAGCCCAACACTGTCCCAGAGAAAATAATTCTCACTGGTTTCAACCAGTCACTTAGTTTGGATGTCCTCTATTTATAGGCATTTTCAAAATTTCCCTGTTGTATAAACCTAGTTCTTCTGAACTCACATTGAAACATTAAAAAATACTCATCAGATCCAAGATAAGAAAAATGCTTACCTGCTCTCTCGGAGTGTCTGGATATATTTATACTTATCAGTCAATATACCGTTGGATGTAATCACTGCCTAAATATATATGACACAAGACATTTCTTTAATATCCACATATTAATCCCACAAACATGGCTCATGATAGATAGAGAAGAGACAGAGCGATAAAGAAAAGACAGGGAGGGAGGGAGAAAGGGAAGGAAGAGAGGGGAGGAGGATAGTAGTGGGGAAAAGTACATTCATAGAAAAAAATTATTTTTATAACTTACATCTCGCACCACAGGAGAAAAATTCTGACTTTCAAGAGGCTGTGTTGCGTCTGATAATATCTGAAAGGAAAATGAGATTGGTAAGAGATAAATGACATTGCAAGGAAGGCTTCTTGGCATTTCTATTCATATTACAATATTACTCAAAAGAAAAAGGAATTTAGAAAAGTTTCTGAAGATCAGAAAATAATTGGTAATGAAGTCTGCCCCCAAACACATGCCATTTCACAATTTTAAAAGTTAAATTTGATTAAATTCATCTTCACTTACTGGAAAGGTGAAAAACTCAGACCCCCCCCCCCATCCCCTGCACACACACCACACACACACACACACACACACACACACACACACACATCCAAGTTAGATGTCATATTGAGCATGCTGGCAAATATCACCACAAGGTCTATAGCCTCACTCTGGGGCCTTCCTTCACATTTCAAAGGTTCGGGCAACAAGCCCCCAAGCCCCCAATAGGGAATCTCCCTCAGGTCAATATGAGTTCTGAATATAGACACATTTAGCTTTTCAAGAGTGTTAGGGAAAATGACTACTTTTTTAAGTAGATTTAAAAAAGTCATCCACTCTTCCTTCTATTTTGCAAGAATGACTCAGATGGCCAACAACAAAAATGGTGCCACTCATTTGAACATCCTAGCATCTTTCTCAGTCTCCTCTTTTCTTGCTAAATAAATAAATAAATAAATAAATAAATACCACTCTAGAATCGACTGCAAATGGGTAAAGATAATATAAATCAGTATTGTTGCTTCTGGTGGTCAGAGTATTAGGGTTAATGAGCAATCCATAGGTTAACTCTAGAGCACCCACCCAAATAAGAAAGAGCAAACTGAGCGGATGCTGGCATTGGAGCATTTATATTCTGCATTAAAATACACATGAAACTATGATACTTTCATGTATCTAAAACACAAGACATCTAGGCTATCTATTCACAGGACAAGGGCATTTAAATATATATATATATATATATATATATATACTAGAGGCCTGGTGCACAAAATTCATGCGTGGGGAGGGTCCCCTCAGCCCAGCCTGCACCCTCTCCAATCCGGGACATCCTTCTTACAATCTGGGACTGCTGGCTCCTAACTGCTCACCTGCCTGCCTGCCTGTTTGATCACCCCAACTGCCCCCTTGTCAGTCTGATCACCCCTAACTGCCCCCCAACCTGCCTGGTCACTCCCAATTGCCCCCGCTGCTGGCCTGGTCACTCCACGCAGCCTGCTGTTGAGTCGTTTGTTTGTCCCTCTCTAATCCCCCTGCCAGCCTTGTCATACCAGGCTGCCTGCTGGTCATCACTCTTACTGTGATGGCATCCTGGACAATTTGCATATTTCTCTGTTATTAGATAGATAGATAGCATAAGCAAGCACGTACTTTGGGAAGCTCATGGAATTAACACACCAAGGGTCCTCCCACTGCCCCTTTCTCCCAGGCTCCCTTGGAGTGTTCCTTTCTCAAGCTGATTCCTCTACCTACCAACCCTGTCTACAGGCTGGAATCCATTAGTAGATAATCAAATGAGGCTTGAATTTCACTCTGCATATGGTCAAACCACTGAACACTTGTGTATCATTCCCTTATCTGGGCTCTTTCTCTATATTTCTACAGTCTTACTTAGGCCTTACCGGGATCATGAGAACTACCTCTCAACTTTGTTCCTTTCATTTAAATCACAAACTGATTGCTTCCCTGTGCCTATTTAAACTGACTCAGTATCTTTCCCTTACCTCCAAGATAAAGTCTCTTCAAGTGTTCCTAAGTGTCCTACAACATTTTCTACAGGCTGGTTCTGCCTCTCCACCTCAGCTCTCCCTTTTGCCTCACACCAATTATTCAGACCCATTAACAGCATGAAGTTACTGCTCTGGGTCATGCTTTTTTTTTTCTTTTTTAATATATTTTATTGATTTTTTTTTTTTACAGAGAGGAAGGGAGAGAGAGAGCCAGAAACATCGATGAGAGAGAAACAGTGACCAGCTGCCTCCTGCACACACACACACACACACACACACACCGAGGAGGTGCCCACAACCAAGGTACATGCCCTTGACCAGAATCGAACCCGGGACCTTTCAGTCCGCAGACCGATGTTCAAACCAGTTTCGGCTGGGTCATGCTTTTATATGCTTCTGTGCTATGCCAGGTAAATGCCTCCCTCACATGCTGTTTCTCTACTTGGAGCTCCCACTTTTCTACTGCAAGGAGCAGCTGAAGAACTGTCTCAGCTGTGAAGTCTTTACCAAAATCTGCCCCTGAGCACACCTGGAAGGGAGGAACTGTACTTGGCATCCTACCATATACCTGCTACATTATAAAATGGTAAATATTCAGTGAATATATTAGTAGATCCATACAATAATTATTTAAAGTTCAATGGACTTTTCCCCCAAGAAAGCTAATAGTTATCATGAGTTCACTTAAAGAAAGGCACGCATGTAAGACAACCAAAGGCTACTCAGTTCACCCGTTACACATGTGCAAGCACAAGGGTCTTGAAGCACATGGGATGCTTTATCACTTTCACATAGAGCTTGCAGAGCTCATCACTCTTTTTTTGTTTGTTTGTTTGTTTTTGTTGTTAATCCTCACCCAAGGGTATTTTTCCATAAATTTTTAGAGAGAGTGCAAAGGATGGGGGAGACGGAAAGAGATAAACATCATCGATGTGAGAGAGACACATTGATTGGTTACCTCCCACACGAACCCAGCCTGCAACCTAGGTACATATCTTTCACCAGAATCGAAGCCGGGACCCTTCAGTTTGTGGGCCGATGGAGACCTCATCACTCTTGCCCAAATTAATTTCAAGCTATTTCTTCTGATGTTAAGACCCTTTCCGATATGAAACAAACATACTTAACCTTTACTTCAATCAGAATCTCTAGATTAAATTAACTACCTCATTTGCTCTCCTGTCTCCATCACATATTGTGCCTCTCACTACCATGCAAAGAACAGATGCTATACATCTATCAGGAGCCAGCTCAAACATCACCTCTTTCATAAAAGCTTTCCTAACTTTACCCAAACAAGACATCAAATTCAACTAAAACAAAAATTCTATGTTGGTACAAAATAATAGTATGTACCCTGCAATGCTACAAAAGCTACCTGGACCTTAAGTCAAGAAGGGAAATCTGTAGGGGAAAGGACATTATATACTTTAAATACAGTTCGCATACAGTTACAGTTCGCAAGAGATCACAGACAATATATTGATACTTAATATTTTAGCTATAAGCTGACACACACACACACACACACACACACACACACATATATATATGTATACATCAACACTACAAAATACAGTCATCAACTATCACAAAAGTTCAATACTTCAAAGTAGCACAGAAATAAATGCCCCTAAGCCAAGCCAACCAAGCTATTTAGAGGACTAGCCTTTGTAAGAAAAGCCTAATACGTTAAGTGTCCAACCATTCGTTCAACTGTTAGACCAGTCACTGTGACACACACTGACCACCAGGGGGCAGACACTACGACCAGTAGGTTAGCTTGTTGCTGGGATCCGGCTGATCAGGACTGGGCCAGACGAGTCAGACATACCCTGGAGCTCTCCCGCAGTTCCTCCCCAGCCGGCCAACCTCCTGTGGTCCCTCACCAGCTGGCCAACCCCAATAAGCCCCGATTGGGATTGGGTGAGACGACCCCAATTGGCCTCAATCAGGACTGGGGGAGATGAACCAGACACGCCCTGGAGTCAACCTCCCGCAGTCCCTCCCCCGCTAGCCAATTTCCCACAGCCCCTCCCCAGCTTCTAAAATATTTCTTCTAATTAATTTCCTCTCAGTGTGCATGAATCCATGCACTGGGCCTCTAGTCTATCCTACCTAATAAAAGAGTACTATGCAAATTAGCCATCACTCCACTATACCCACCAGCCATGCCCACCAGCCAATCAGAGTGAGTATGCAAATTAACCCCAACCAAGATGCCTGCCACCACAGAGAACAGGAGGGAGGCTTGGGTTTCTCCAGCAATGGAGGAAGCCAAGCTTTCCAAACACCTTGGCTGGCCCAGGCCTCTACTCAAGGATACAAAGTTTTAACTATAGAAGATAAATCCCAAGAAAAATGGCAGCCACATAGCTGGAGAGAGCAGGCCAAGGTTGCCCCTGGAGACGGAGAATCAAGCCAAAAAGAAAAGAAAAAAGAAAGAAAAGGAATTCAGGGATAGGGACAACAGTGTGGTGATGGGACAGGGAGGGGGAGGGCAGTGAAAAAGGGTATAGGTGGGATAAATGGTGATGGACTGAGACTTAACTTTAGGTGGTGAACACACAGTACAGTGTACAAATAAAACCTGTATAATTTTGTTAACCAAGGTCACCCCTGTAAATTTAATAAAAAGGAGAGAAAAAAAAGAAAATGGAATTTAGATAACATAGTATTTCATTAATCAATTACTGACCACAGTGAAAAATACAAGACCTCAAGAAAAGCTGTCACTGAACTAAGTATTAGCGACTAAAATCCAATAAAATCTCCTATATACCTGATTTTTCAAGTCTGTTAATCACAGCACACTAAGAATACCCCAATATGAATTGACCAAAGAAGCAGGAAAATTGAAAATAAATCTAATCTTATCTTCCACGTCATGAACATTCTTACCAAAACATGCATAAGGAGAGGCAAGAGCAAA
The DNA here is from genome assembly GCF_014108245.1 of Pipistrellus kuhlii. Lineage (NCBI taxonomy): Eukaryota > Metazoa > Chordata > Mammalia > Chiroptera > Vespertilionidae > Pipistrellus > Pipistrellus kuhlii. The sequence goes on from NW_023425405.1 coordinate 7,017,818, forward strand.
CTATAATTAAGCATGAAGCAGTTATACAACCATATTTCTCATGAGACACAGAAGCAGAATATGTAAAGTGTCAATAAGGGCTTCAGGGAAGGGCTGGCATTTCACTTTGCAACAGATTTCTTAATACCGGAGACCAGAACATCCATAAAATCACACCACAGTTCTATTTCCAGCCATGGAATTGTCACAAGGCTCTAGGTTTGCTTACCATTTCTTCGACGTAAGGAAAAAGCATGTCGCCAAAGTATTCTGTGGCTTCTTTTGGAAGCTGCGCGGGCAGATTGTCAATGGAACACATCAGAATCCCAGAACCTTCAACACTAGGAGAAGCGATATGCTTTATTTGGATGTACAAAATGTTACTTGTGAGCTCTCACTTTTCCAGAAAAAGTTTCTAACTACTCCATTAGATATGCTTCATATCATTTGTAACATGGTACTAGAATATGTAACAAAATAAGCAAGGATTTTTAAACAAAGTTTTTCCCTTCTTCAGCAACCTGTTTCCCATTTAAACATTGTGATTATGGGATTTAAGTGTTCTAATTTGCATGCGGGTCTTCTACCAAATTTTTAAATATGTTTCAGTATAGTTCTGGAAATTTGCGTAGTCTTCATCATGATGTAAAATATTGAGTATTTTAGGACTAGTATACAAAGCTAAGTAAATGATGTGTTTTTATGTCTTTCTCACCGTCTAACAGCGTTAGCACACTCACCTATCGTGAATCATATGCTGGTCTGCATCGTACATGCAGAAAGGATGCTCGATTGTCGTGCACTCCGTCATAAACTCTATCGATCCCCCTGTGTCTGCAGAAATGTCACATATCGCTACGAGTCTGCAAAGAGCATCAACACATAGGTCAGAGTGTGGAACTTTAAAGTCTCCAACAAGATCACAAACGATTCAAGATGAAAGATGCTTGGAACGATTTTTAAGGTGGCTGCCTAGGCTCTTGGCTTTCCCCCTATAGTTCCCTGTGTTCTGGAACACACCACAACTCCTCACTATGAGTTTCAGGCTTCACAAGGAAGAAAAAGTGGGAGGGGAAAGAAGAGGGAAATAAAAGTGGAAAAATCCCTTCCCTACATAAGTCATTGACAACAGCCTGAATTTAACCTACTTGGCCTACTCCCTCCTTCCTGCTTTGTACTATTACATAAATTTACATGTTTTTACGTGGAACAAATGTCACCACCTGAAATCCTTTAGCGTTTGACCCCATATTCCTGCCCAATCTCCAATTACCATTTGCCTATATAAACCCTCAGCTAGACCTAGACTGGCCCACACACTGTCTTAAACTGTGCTTTGGTGACCCCGTATTTATCAAGCAGCAATCCTGTCACTTGCAATTCTCATTCTCCTCACTCATCCCTCTTAAGGTGTTGCTGAGGCCAGCTCCCACTTTCTCCTAAACTCTGGTCATAGTGATTGCTCCCAGCATTCCCTTGGCACCTACTTGCTGCCAGTGACATGCCTGAGGGGAGCAACCGCAGGTCTATTCTCCTTTATCTTTTAGCTCAGCAGAGTGTCCAACAGACCTGGTGTTCCATAAATATTGATTGATTAATTAATTAACTGGACATTGAATCATCATTTGAATGCATATGATTTGTCAGACAATGTTCTGGGTACTGGTAGCCAAGAGACATGGCGGCCCTCTCCTTAAGAAGACCAAGTTCAAGGAGGAGAGGGAAAATCATAAACACTGAAAAATAAATGATGGTGAGTGTCAGTAGAAGAAGCAGAGGAGAAGACTAGAGAGAGAGAGGGAATGGAGAAGCAGGAAAGGACCTCACTGAGGAGGAGACTTCTGAGCTACATTTGGAGCCACAGAACTTCAGAGATACAAGAAGGGGGGAAGTTTAACTGTCAAATGTTCTCAAGAGCTCAGCTAAGATAAGGCAACTAATGACTCAGTAACAATCCAGTCCTATGACACATGAATCCCCTCTGTGTGATACCCTAACAGTGGGCCCTGCCGTCATTGCTGAAGTAAGGTCCTTACTTGTGTGACAATGCAGGGCAGCCTTCCACACCAACAACAGGGGACTTGCCTGGAGCCAGGAGATTCTGAAGATCTTGGCGGGTTAGTAGACGTGGGCTCCTTTGTTCCCAATAGATTCCATTAACAAGACAAGTTGTGTAGGGTGCAATCTGTAAAGCAAGTTTTAGGTTCAACAAACCAGGAAACAGTGTATTTCCATACAGTGTGCTGAAAGAGAGCTATCTGTAAATGCCATGAGAAATAATTTAATGTTATTTCAAGTTGACTTTATTTGCTAGGTCAGTGGACTTCTTTTGAGCCTGAGACAATAAATAACCACCCAGATTCAGTGTAAAATTTCCCATGATAAATATATGAGCATAAATATATTAATACATTTGCTCTCTCATATATTACATAGCTAAGAAAAAGAAAGGGACCAAGAATCAGGTGACCTAACACTCTATACCTAAATCAGGCTACCTCAACTTCCCATCCTCAAAGGAAAGCCATAAAGATTAAAGCATCTGTAGGTTCCATGAACAAATGTACTACGTACATGCATACACAGTAACTAGGTCATTATAAGTTTTAGGATGCAGCAAATAACTGATACTTCTGAGATTGGGAAAGACAGAAGGAATGGAAATTTACTAGATGCAAAAATTTTCAGTTTGAATCTAGTTTCATAATATTTCTTTCTCAAGTGTCTCAAGAATTGGCAAGTTACAGGTAAGATGCTCTTCCTATAACATGCTTTACATGCTAACCATTACACCAGGATCTAAAAATGCTATGTTGTTGAAACATATTCAAAGTTACTTAAAGTACAATATTCCTTCTCACCATATATGCCTGCATTTTTGTTTTATTTTTTGTTGATTTCTTTTGAAGAGGATGGTTGCATGACCAATGACTACAGAACATACAAACATGTTCTTATGAGTCCAGTATGCTTCCATCAGAAGGGTTTTAATTGAAAGTAACCTTTTATTTGTCCACTGGGGATGGGTCTATGCTTCTACAGCCTCACTGTTTCACCCTGGAGCGCTATAATCAATGGCATGCATTTCAAGACAGCTGGCTGAGGCTATGACTGCAATTCCTGGCCTGGAAGGAATAAACCTATGTTGAAATCAAACCTCATAGACACTGTGCTTGGCCAACAGTACAAGCTAGTCCAAAAATAACAATCCACAGGAAATGTTTTAGAGCTATTGGGCACATGCAGACCTGAAGAAGAAACAGAGACAGTAAAATAAAAAAAATAGAGATAACCACAGAAACCACCAAAACCACTCAGCAAAGGCCCCTGCAAATTTCAATAAAAGCCAACAGTGCCTTAGGCCAACTCATAACATCCAAGGGAATCACCACAAGTCAATCTGAGGAACTCAAAACAATGTACACATCCATAATTTCTCTCCTGAAAACAGCCTGGCTATAGTGTATCATGAGCAACCAACTCAAAAGCTGAGTGTGCTACTCACATAGGTATTAAAGCGACTTATGTAGCGCTCAGGATATTTGTCATATTCCACGGGATCATATACACCATCTGTTTTCCTGACAAGGTGATGATGGCGACTTATCACCGTTCCATACACTTTCCTCAGGTCTTGCAGAGGAGAAAGAAATTAGGAAAGTGGGTGACAAATGATAAAGATTGATAGTGATAAAATATTGTAACACAGACACTGTTTAAAAAAAAAACAAAAACAAAAAAAACAAAACAAAAAATACAGACAGCCACCCTCCCCCTCTTACCTCCCGTTTGGGAAACTTCTTTTAATTCATGTGGTTCGACATATTCACAAGGCAGTTCATTGAAGATTTCTTGGGCCCCCTGTCAATAACACGTGAGTAAAAATCTAAAACTCCATAGGAAAAGAGCCAACATGATGTCATGCAAAGATTCGAATTCATCTTCCCCACAATTACAGCTCCACTTGTCCCGCCCTGCGACAAGGAGTACAGATGAGGTTCTTGCTCACAGCAAGCAATGTGAACACCATGCATTTAATTTAATTTATAAGATATTCAGTATAGAAACAAGAGTATTTAGAAATGAGAGCAGCATAAAGTATTTCTGTTTACTTTTTGCTCCATTGCAGAAGTTATTTCAAGTGGGGAAACTATATTTCCTATCAAAACAATTAGATACCTATCTCACAGAATAATACAAATAGTGATGTCCTTTTTGTAAAATATTTTCATTAAAGAAAGATCTATTTTATAAGTGTCCTGGGGAGCAGGAGAGGAGCTTGGGGGAGGTCTACAAATGCATCCTCAAAACCATCCCAGAAGGAAAAAAGTATTAATTCATCTTGAATGCATCTGATTAACAAAACTCCAAGTCATCTTGAAAAATTTACAGCCTAGGGTAATTAATGTCCAAACTTCTGAACATCTCTGTGATGGTGAAACAGATCACCTTAAGAACAGAGTTTTACACCATTAAAAATTAGTTTTCCCTCTAAAAAGGGGGAAAAAGCATTCAAAACCTCTTACAGCTTGGAATCAAAAACATAGAACAAAAGTTTAGACTATGGTTGCTCTTTACTATAGTTAAGGTACATATATGGATAAGGAAAGCACCCAAAACAGAATGCCCACTTATGAAATGCTCTGAAATGTTCACAAAATGCCCACATCCTCTTAGAGTTTCAGGCTGCATTACAGAAACAAGACAGGTGGGATTTACCTTAGATACATTACCAGTCCCTGTGAACACAAATGTTAAGGGCCCTATCGACTTGGGCATCAAACCCAGAGATATTTCATAGCCAGCATCACGGACAGCTTGCACAGCCTGACTGCTGTTCCTATAGTTATGAGCCATGCCAATGTGCTGAAAGCAAGCACACAGTTCAAGTTAGTCTACCACTTGAGACATTTTCCAACTCTAAAAGTGTAATATGTATTTTAAAAAAAATCAAATAAACATCTCACCATAAAAGGTGTGTGATGTCCCAAAGCAAGGAGCCTTAAACCCATTCCATGCAAAATGTTGATCATCCCTATTGTAGAATCAGACCAATAGAGAGACCATTAGTTGGGAGAAGCAGGACCTGTCCTCTCTGCCCGTTCTCCAACCTGCTCAGGGCTCTGAGGAAGCACCGGTCACAGCCTCTCAGCTTTGAAGGAGGCCATCATCGTATCCATCCCCTCAACTTGCTGCAATCAATGGCACTCAGTCAGCTTCATTCCCACCCTCCCTGCCACTTTCAATCCAGCTACAATGGGATGAGTGTCCCTCTTCTTCTCTATGAGTAATCGCTCCACCTTTGCTCCTTCCTGCCTCTCAAAGGAATCAACTCCACTTTTGAATTATTCTTTTCATTATCACTATCTATGGGTTTATTCTTATCAACATTTAAACACTCTTCCATTCCTGCCATACCAAAAAGAAAGAACAAATGGAAACATTCACCATTGACCCATGACCCTCATTAGCAATTTTAGTAACCTAAATAACTACACTCAGTAGACACTTCAGATCTTGACTTACTTGCCAGAGGTATTTGGCAATAAGGAGTCCCTTTGTTGGAGTCTCTTCCCTCAGTACCCTATGCCCATTCCTTTTACATCAGTGTCCTCTGCCTTTGCCTTAAAGATTAATCAGCTAGCTTCAGGATTCTGTCCCGGGTCCTGTCCTCTTCAATCTCTCATTTTTTCTCTTAGATAATTTCATCCAGTCCTAAATTCCAAGTACTTTCTGTATACAGATGACACCAAATCTGGATCTCTAACACAGATATTTTATATCAAGCTCTAACCATCCACCGATTTCTCAGCAATAATAAAACAAACAAACAAACAAAAAAAAAAACTCAGCATGTCTGTAGCAAAGTCCTCAACATCCATTCTTTTCTTCTTTATTGGAACATACTTTTCAGGACCTACAAAATGTTCTTTTATCTTTATTTTCCTGAATCAACTTTTAAATGGATAATTTATACACAATAAAACACAGCAACAAATGTATCCATCCACATTACCACTAACAATCAAGATAAGAATATTTCCATCACCCCAGTCAATTCTCATAAACCCAATTCTCATAGCCAAAAATAATTATTGATCTATTTCTGTCTGTATACATTAGTTCTTTCTACAGTTTCATATAAATGTATGAAGTGTATATTTTTATGTGTCAGCTTTCACTTAGCTGAATGTTTCTGAGATCCATACATACTTTGTGTGTATAGGCAGTCTGCTTCTCTCTATTGCTGAGTTTTCCATTTTATAGATATACCAGAATTTATTTATCCATTCCTGTGCTGATGGGCATTTGGATTATTTCTAGCCTATTATGAATAAAGATACTATAAATAAGTCTCCACAAGATATAATTCATTTCCCTTAAGTGTTTATGTATGGTATTTATTTTGTACATTGATATTCAAGCTTTTTATTTCTCCTTGAGTTGGAATTGGTAATTTGTATCTTTTAAGAATTTGTCTATTTTATTGCATTGTCAAATTTCTTGGCCTAATTATATTCTCTTAACCTCTTAATGTTTGTAAGATATATAGTGTGTCCCTTCTTGGTAAATAGTGTCTTCTCTCTTTTTTAAATCAACCTAACTAAAGATTTATCAATTTTATTAATTTTTAAAAAAATAATCAGCTTTTGATTTAATTGATGTTCTCTATTGTTTTCCTGCTTTGATTTCATTGATTTTTCTCTCTTTCCTTTATTATGTCCTTTCTTCTATCAATACTTGTTTTTGGTTTAATTTCTTGTTAATTTTCTAACTTTTTAAAATGGAAGTTTAGACCATTAACTTGAGAACTTTCTTCTTTTCTAATAAAAGCATTAAATGCTGTAGATTGCCTTCTAAGCACCACTCTATCCACATCCCAAAACTTTGGGCATGCTGTTTTTAAACTTTTATTCAACTAAAAATATTTTCTAACTTGTCATATGATTTTTTCTTGACCCTTGACTGGGTTATCCAATAATACATGGTTTCTTTTTCAAATATTTGGAAAATCTCTAGTTTTCTTTTAATTATAGTTTCTAAGTCAGTTTTCTTATAGAGCATATACTCCATGATTTCAAATCTTTTAAATTAATTAAGAATTGTTTTGTAGGCCATGTGGGTGAATGTTCCACGTGACGTGGAAAGAATATGCATTCTGCAGTTGTTGGGAGAAGTGATCAGTAACTGTCGCTTTAATCAGGGAGGATGGCAGTGTGCTGGTATCCTATGTCCCTACAAATTTCTATCTACGTGTTCTGACAATAACAGACCTTCAGGTAGACCAATCTGATACAGTTACACTACATGGTGTTTCTTGACTAAACAAGGTTCAAAGAACTAACTGAAACATCAAGTAGAGTTTTTACCCAAACTCCAGCTTCTATCCCTTCTGGATTTCTCCTTTGTTGCTCTTGCCCCGGTACCTTTATCCTCTTTGTCCCTTTCTTCTACTCCCCAAGTTCTCATCACCAAACTGACCTCTCCATCTAGTCTTCCAACAGAACTACTGAAAGTCAGAGTCTATCTACAGTTGCTTTCCGTCTCCCTGCCCTCTTTTTCTTTTTAATTTTTATAATAAACATATTTCCATGATTTACTTTGTTATTCTAGCCCCCCGATAGTGATCACCCTCAGACACACCCTCACGTTTATTTTTATTGGAGAAAATGAACACTTTTGCCACAAAAAAGAAAAACACACACAGTCACTCCACAGTTAAATGTAGAGGGTGAGTGATGTCAATGCCCACACATGTACCTGCCACACCGGCCCACTGTCCAAACGCCACGACACGGATTCCTCTATGATCCACCATTTTCTCATAATCAATAAGTCGGATTTCCTGACGAAAGAATAAAAGATTTCTCAACCAGACCCAACAAGTTTAATTTCAAAGAGTAAAGCACAAACATAACCAAGTCAGTATTGCATATTTTCCCCTCTAATAAAATACAACTTCACTGGCCAACATCAGAGGGGCACCCTGAAACATTTAGAAATATTTAGAAAATATCATGGGTCATTCATGGGTCACGGGCCAATGATAGGTTTACGATTAGAGATGAAAAACATGGTCCTAGACCCGTGCATGCTAAATGCCCCTGGAAGGTAGTCAATCAAATAACAGTCATTATTTCTCTTAAATTTTAGCCCAGCAGCATCTATAAATATATCTACAACCCCAGGTCTCCCCACATCTTCCTTCTAGTTTTAAAGAAAACAAGCCCCTCTGGAGACTAAGCCCTGTGAGCTAGATCCCAGCTTTCTCCATGTCCTCCAAGACCATCATTCTTGAGATTTTTCTCTGTCCTGCATTCTTCATCTCTGCACAGCTCCTTCCCCTCAGCTATTCTGACATTCACCCAGGCCCCTTCTAACTTAAAAATAATACCACCACTCCCTCTCAAGTCTATATGCTCAAATATCTCATTCTTTCTCTCTCTCCCTCTCTCTCCCTCTCTCTTCCCCTCCTTTTCTCCCTCCCTACCGCCCTCTTTCTTTTTTCCCCCAATATATTTTATTGATTTTTTACTGAATTTGTTCTTCCGAAACACTGCAAATTCAATGCAGCCTGGGTATAGCATATTTCAAATGACTAAGAGTGTGTTTTAGCCCAGCTGGTGTAGCTCAGTGGTTGAGCATCGACCTGTGAGCCAGGAGGTCATGGTTTGATTCCAGGTCAGGGCACATACTCTGGTTGTGGGTTTGATCCCCAGTGGGGGGCGTGCATGGGGCAGCAGAAGTAATTCTCTCTCATCACTGATGTTTCTGTCTCTCTTTCCCTTTCCTTTCTGCAATCAATAAAAAAAAATTTTTTTAAAGAATATGTTCTATCACCTATATAAAATACTACACTTGATCTTAGCCAAAAGGCCGAGAAGTGATTATCACCTATATAAAATACTTCCACTGCTTTTACTGTTTGCAAACTCTCCTGTCCTTTGCCTGTTCTCAGGTTCTAGTCTAGTTTCTAACACTCTAACATCCTTACCCCAGGACTTTGTAAAATGTCTAGTTGTCTCTCTATTATAACATACCTCAGGCTTCTCTAGCTACACTCATTCCGATGCTCATCCACTCTTGTGGCTTTACGTACTATCTAGTCTCTGACCACCACAACATGTGTGTCAGAAGGAGCTGCCTTCCTGAGCTACAAATTCACATCCAACGGCCCACACAGTGTCTCCTCTTAAATACCAATGGACAAGCTAAACTCGACAGGCCCTAAACTCAACTCCCAATCCTCCATTCAAGCCTGCTCCTCCTACAGTAGCATCCTTTCAATTTCTGGCAACTCTTTTAAAGTCTTGATGTCATCACTGTCTCTTCTCTTCCTCATATTCCACATTCGTTCCATCAGGGAATTCTTTGGAATCAGACCTCTAAAGTACATCCAGTATTTGTCCCTGCATCACAAACTCCATTGTAGCCTAGCATCTAGACTGGTCTAGACTTACAATCTTCTTATCAGCTTTGCTCTCTCCCATTTCCACAAAGCAGAAAGAGTAAGCTTCTTAGAACATCATGATTTACTCTCACCCTTCACTCAAAAAGACCAGCAGGTTTTGTGTTACTATTCTCTCTGCTTGGAAGACATCCAGATGGACAGTGTGATCCTTCATCTCCTTCAAATTTTTGCTCAGTGAGGCTCTCCCTGATAATACTATTTAAACTAGCATTGTCCCTTTTCCCCAGGCCCAACACTCCTTTTCTCCTTCTAGATTCTATTTGTCTCCATTACACATATCACCAAGTGACCTAGGAGAGGTCATTTATTTACCTGTCTTATCCCACTAGAATGAAAGCTCATGTCAGACACAGTATAGGCACTCAGCAAATATTTGTGGAATGTATACTCTGTATTTTAAGTAGCTACTAGTCATTCCAATAGTATTTATATCTCAAAAATGTTTTTCTCCCCTTTTAATGTTAATGAAGGTAAAAATCATCTACACTCCAGGTCTGGCTCTACGGAGTTGTGCAACCTCAGGCAACACTTCACCCTTCTGGGCTCCATCTGAAAAATCAGGAGGATTGCCAAAACTGATTTGGTTCAGTGGATAGAGCATTGGCCTGCGGACTGAAGGATCCCGGATTCGATTCCAGTAGGGGGCATGTACCTTGGTTGCGGGCACATCCCCAGTGGGGGGTGTGCAGGAGGCAGCTGATCGATGTTTTTCTCTCATCAATGTTTCTAACTCTCTATCCTTCTCCCTTCGTCTCTGTAAAAAGTCAGTAAAATATATTTTTTTAAAAATTAGGAGGATGGATTATATGATTCCTGAGGTTCTTTTCAGCTCAAAAATTCTACTTGCTAATATCTGACCCAGTGGCCTCATAAACTGGGGATCATTTGAGAGAACGGTTCTCTTGTTCCTTCCATTTCAGAATTCAAAAGGAATAAAATCTGTTTGTCTTCTCCTATAACAAACTCCAAACTCAGGCCAAAGAGAAGCCTCAAGAACAACAGTGCTATTCAAGCACTAGCTCATAGATCACCTTTCCTCCTGAGGTGAATAACAAGATGTATTTCCCAGATGCTAAAAAAAAAAAAAAAAAAAAATTCAAACTCTGCTTGATAATTCAAAGTAATTTCTATGACATTTATGAGTGTTGTTTACCAATTACCTGTTTTAGGATTTCATCCAACAGGCCCATATTGGCCTCCTGGGCCTTTATTGTGTGGGAGAAGAATGCGTACGTCTTCCTGGGCATTAACTTTTCCTCTGGGGGTCTTTTAACTCCCAAAATAAGACAAGCTTCAGAAATATCCTCCTGAAGAATGCCGCCAGCCTTGACATATTCCTGAGAATGCAATTTTGGTTAAGAGTTATTCCCCTGAGTTGTTGTATTCATGTTTTCTTCCATAACTAAGTATTGCAATTAAAGGCACAACCTTCTGAAGGAATACAATCTTTATGAATAAGAGCACATAATAGAATAGCTACTAATATTTTCACTTGCTGGCTAAAGATCAATCTAACATGTTTGACTTTTATAGTAAAAAATGTAGAAAATTCAGCACATTTTCCTATTTTAAGAACAGTTAATAGTTTGATCATAATCACTAGCACAAATGATGTAATATCATTGTGAAATATATATTTTATACCAACAATGCACTGAAATAGTAAATGCAAAGGACTAATTTATTACTCAGGTTCATTTTTTTAAAGGAAGATATATCTGCAATATTTACTTTTCTGTGTTTAATTACCATTTATTACTGCCCTATTCTATACGCAGACTGTGTTAGAGATGACATGATGAGACACAAAGAAAGCCAGGTAAATCCTTCCTATAAAGGAGTCCACAAAATACAGTAAGAAAGAAGTAAGGCCGGGGGCTGGCATGGCTCAGTGGTTGAGGTCAACCTATGAACCAGGAGATCATGGTTCAAGTCCCAGTCAGGGCACATGCCTGGGTTTCAGGCTTGATACCAGTAGGTGACCTGAAGGACGCAGCCGACCAATGATTTTCTCCCATCATTGATGTTTATATCTTTCTCCCTCTCCCTCTCTGAAATCAATAAAAATGTATAAAAGAAAAAAAAAAGAAGTCAGGAGCACAGTAAATGAGGCTGAATTAAAAATAACATCATGATCTGCAGAATCTAAGTGATTATTACTTTAATCAATACTGAAATAATTCCCAGGTGAGATGATGAAGGAAGTAGAAAATTTTCAATTAATCTAAAAGGTTGGGTAAGATTTGAAGAAGTGGCAATATCAGCAAGAGGCTTTAAAGGAATAGATATAAATATGGAGGCAGGAAAGTAAAGATGTTTAGGGCATAAAGGGTAAATCAATTTTAAAAAGTAGACTAACTATTATCATGGTAAAGGTGCCCTTTATTGTATAAAATAATCATCAACATTTATTAATAAGTTACTATGTGCTTTGCCAAGTTCTTTGCATGGATCGTTCTATTTAATTCTCATAAAATTCCATGAGGCAGGTACAGTTATCATCCCCATTTTACCAATGGGAAACCTGAGAGTTGAACACGTAACTGAGATTGGACAGCTGGTACGGAGGCGATCCTGAGAAAGAGGAGTAAAGAGTCACGCTACCTGATATCAAACTATACTACAAGGCCACTGTAAACCAAACAGCATTGTATTGGCATAAAAACAGACATATAGACCAAAGGAACAGGCTAAAGAATCTATAATTGAGCCTATGCCTCATGGTTAATTAATATTTGACAAAGAAGGCAAAAACATACAATGGGATAATTGCACAGATATGTGCTGGGAAATTGCACAGATATGTGAAAAAAAAAAAAAAAAAAAAAAAAAAGGAAAAAGAAAAAGAAACCAAACCACCTTCTTATACCATTCACAACAATAAACTCAAAATGGATCAAAAACTTCAATGTAAGACTCACAACCAAAATCCTAGAAGAAAATATAGGCAGTAAATCTTGGACATTTCTCATAGCAACATTTTTTCTGATATATCTCATTGGGCAAGGGAAAAGAAAAAGTAAACAAGAGATTACATCAAAAGAAAAAATGAACGAAAGAGATTACATCAAGCTGAAAAAAAGTTTTTTGTGCAGCAAAGGAAATCATCAACAAAATGAAAAGACAACTCACTGAATGGGAGAACATATTTGCCAATGAGACATCTGATAAGAAGTTAATATCTAAAAATTATTTTTTAAAAAAACTTATATAGCTCAACACCAAAATACAACAACAAAAACAATCCAGTAAAAAATTGGCAAAGGATCTGAATACACTTCTCCAAAGAGGAGATATAGCTATAAAAAGGGCAATAGACATATGAAAAAATGCTTAAGTCACTAGTCATCAGAGAGATGCAAATTAAAACTACAATAAGGTATCACCTCTCCTCTGTCAAAATAGCTATCATCAACAAATCAACAAACAACAAGCACTAGTGAGTATGTGGGGAAAAGGGAACCCTCCTGCATTGCTGGTGGGAATGCAGACTGGTGCAGCCACTGTGGAGAACAGTATAAAGTTTCCTTAAAAAATTGAAAATGGAACTCCATTTGACCCAGTGATTCAACTTCAGAATATATCTGAAGAAACCTGAAGCACTGATTCAAAAGAATATATGCACCTTAATGAATATATATACCTCAATGAATATATGTTCATTGAGGTATTATTTACAGTTACCAAGATTTGGAAGCAGCCCAAGTGCCCATCAGTAGCTGAGTGGATAAAAAAGCTGTAGTACATTTACACAATGGAACACTACTAGGCTGTAAAATCTTTCCTTTTGGGACACATGGATGGAGCTGGAGAATATTGTGCTAAGTGAATAAGCCAGTCAGAGAAAGACAAATACCAAATGATTTCACTTACATGTGGATTCTAATGAACAAAATGAACTGACAAACAAAATGGAAACAGACTCATAGATACAGAGAACAGACTGACAGCTATCAGAAAGGAGTGGGTTGGCAGGCTGAGTGGAAAAGGTGAAGGGATTAAACAAAACCAAAATTCATAGACACAGACAACAGTATGGTAATTACCAGAAGGAAAGGTGGGGGAGTGGTCGATGGGGGAGGCAGAAGAGAGTAAAGGGGCGATAAATGGTGACAAAAGGAGACTTGCCTTTGGTCAGTGAACAGACAATACAACATATGGATAATGAAATGCAGAGCTGTACACCTGAGACCTATTTAATTTTATTAATCAATTTTGCCCCAATAAATTAAATTAAAACATTTTAAAAACCTTAAAAGAAATAGAAAGGTCAAAAATGTTTTTAAAAATTAAAGTAATTCCTTTACCCCTCAACTGGAGAAAGAATGAAATGGGATGAAAAGAATATTTATTGGTTGAATTCTGGACTCAGACAAGGATTCTACTAACCATCTTATGATAACCAAAGTGAAGAAATATTGCCATGTGGCTGTTCAAGTGACAGGAGCCACATGTTCTCTTCACTCAGGAGCTCCCTTATCTCCATTGCAGAGTCCTTTTACTCTCACAGACAGAAAACATCGCCGCTATTTACCTCATCGTGAATGGCTCGCCGGTTGGAGGGCTGGATTAGGACCTTGTAGCCCAGGTTGGTGATGCCCTTGATGTGCCGGGGAGCCAGCGGCGCCCTCCGCTCCCAGGCGTTCACGTCCTCCCGCCGCACGGCCATCACGGGCTTGTGGTGCAGGCCCCTGCGGAGGCCGGGCCCCAGCCGGCCCAGCCGGGAGCCGCAGGTGCGCAGCATCTTCAGGCCTGTGGCTGCAAAGACAGCGTGAGAGCCAGGGACAGCTCGGGCAGGCGGGCGCACAGGTCAGTTCTGGTCTCCTAAGAAATCTGCTGCAAAAGCCAGCCCGCTCAGAGGGTAGCAGATAGAGGACAGAGCAAACAGGAGGGGAAACATGGACGGTAGTGTTCCTTTACCAGGACAAGCACAAACTGCCACAAAAGATGTTATTCCTTTCCAAAACTGAGAAAAGTACAGAGCACCTGGCCAGGTGGCTCAGTTGGCTGGAAGGTTGTCCGTGCACCAAAAGGTTTTGGGTTTGATCCCCCGTCAGGGCACATACCTAAATTGCAGGTTCCATCCCACATCCAGGTGTGTACAGGAGGCAACCAACTGAAGTTTCTCTCTCACATCTTGCTCTCTCTCTTGCTCTGTTTCTCAAAATCAATAAAAACAGCCGAAACTGGTTTGGCTCAGTGGATAGAGCGCTGGCCTGTAGACTGAAAGGTCCAGGTTCGATTCCGGTCAAGGGCATGTACCTTGGTTGCGGGCACATCCCTTACTGGCAGCTGATTGATGATTCTCTCTCATCGATGTTTCTAACTCTCTATCCCTCTCTTCCTCTCTGTAAAAAATCAATAAAATATTTTTTTCAATAAAATATATATTTTTTAAATCAATAAAAACATATCCTTGGGTGAGGATTAAAAAGAAAAAAAGTACAGAGAAACTTATGGGACACTAACCCATATCTGGGGAGCTGAAGTCGATTTTAAAATATACGTTTTCATCAAACAACTATTCAGCACAAAAATGTTAAGCAAGTTAACCTGCTATACAAATATAGGAAGATAAGGTATGTCACTTCTGAGAGCATGACATCAGGAATTTTTTAATCATGTACAAGATTCTTAGCTCAACGTGTTTCAAGTTTCATCTCTGACCATTTTCTACAAGCGCCGCTCAGTGCTGAGAGAACTGCTTTCCACTTTCACAGCTAAGTGATGCACAGAATAGAAAGGCAGCACTTAAAGACCTTTGTGTCACATGATCACTTTTCTAGTAATTCACCGTTACTGAAATTTATAAAAGTATTGGTCCCGGGCAGGTTGGAAATTTAAGAAAACAAAACAAACACACATGTTCGTCCACCGCACGTGTTAAAGAGTTTTAGGAAGCAGAGCCCTGACCGTAACCCCCGCCTCCACCTGGGACGCCCAGCCTCACCTTCACTGGCTCTTTTGTTGCTCTACTTGCTATTCCCTTTCCCAGAGTTTCCTTTCCAGAACAATCCTCCTCTCATATTAAACCTGAGCCTGTCTCAACCAGTTTTTTGGGGTTTTTTTTGCTGTTATTCCAGACTGCAAAATTTCACTCATTGATTCAATCCTGAAATGTTTACACGGAGGCTCACTATTAGTTTTTTTGTATGTTATTTTTATTGATTTTTTTATAGAGAGGAAGAGAGAGGGATAGAGAGTCAGAAACATCGATGAGAGAGAATCATCCATCAGCTGCCTCTTGCACACCCCCTACTGGGGATGTGCCCGCAACCAAGTAAATGCCCTTGACCAGAATCGAACCCGGGACCTTTCAGTCCGCAGGCCGACGCTCTATCTGCTCTATCCGCTGAGCCAAACTGGCTTCAGCAGTATTAGTTTACATAAAGTCTTAGAGCACAAATATCAAACAGTATTCTATCCCTCTCCATATGGCTAAATACACTTGGTAGTCAAATGTCATTTCAGATGATAATTTACTGGATAATTTGGATGCTAATGTTTAGGCTCTTATGTTTAGGTTGGCATCAAAATATAGAGGGTTTGGCTCAGTGGATGGAGCATAGGCCTGTGGACTGAAAGGTCCAGGGCACATGCGGGCTTGATCCCCAGTAAAGGGCAGGCAGGAGGCAACCGATCAATGATTCTCATCACTGATGTTTCTATCTCTTTGCCTCTCCCTCGTTTCTGAAATATACACACACACACACACACACACACACACACACACACATATATATATTACATGATTTCACACCTCCCAGAAATGTTCTACCAATTACTACTAGCATTAAGCCAAATCGGTACAGAATACATTACGGTTACATCAGACTGCAACCTCTAAATCAGACCCACCATGCTGATGGGGAATGTTTATCCAAAACCTGGGGCCATACAAATACCTGCCCCCCTCTTCAAATACAAATACCACCCCCCGAGAAGGCAGCTCACAGCACCACGGAGCACAAGAGCACAGGGACCAGCGAGGCGCCCTCTCAGAAGGCTTTGGGAAGGAAAGGGCATGGGCAGAAGGGCTGTCCGCAGCGAGTGAGCACGCAGGTGGTTAGGGCCCGCATCGGTGATCAGCACCTCAGGAAAAGACTGCTGTGTGCCCTCTCTAAATGGCGGTTTACTTAACATACTCTTGTTTTTAAAAGAGACAACATTGAGGCCAAACCCAAGCCAAAGCACATAGCAGCTATTCTCTCCCAAGACAGAGAAGAAGAAAAAAAACAAAAACAAAAAAAGGGCAGCAGCCAGGACACCCAAATCCCTATGTTCTCCAATAGAACCCACTCCAAAGACACGCGATTCTTTTAACACACAGGTAAGCCCAGACATGGCCCCATCCTCCCAGCAGAAGCTGTACTTCATATTCCCTAGGTGGTGGAGGGACGCCACATCATCTGTTCTTTACAGCAATTCTTAACATGAGGGAGCACTTTCAGAAATATAGCCTCTCCCCCCTCAACCTCATAACCACAGCCTCTCCTCCCTCAGGGACCATCCCTCTTCCTCTTCCCTCCTCCTCCGCCGGGGTGGAGGGGCGCGATGTGGTAGGAGAGTCACAGACACACGTATGTAACAGGCACATAGACACCGGCAAAGGCGGGCTTTCCGTGGGGACAGGAACAGAAAGCAGCAGGTGGGAGCCTCTGCAGTTTATGTGGGAGGCTGCTTTTACTCTTCCTGCTTGCAGGCAAGTCTCAAATCACAAGTCCCAAAACTTTGTCTTCAAAGAAATGTTAACTATGGTTATCACTGACTCCGCATATATGCCACGCACCAGGCCGAGCACCTTACAGATATTATTTCATTTTCTCCCTGCAAACAGTCTTAATAGGTAGACACTTGTTACCCTGTTTTACAGGTGAAAAAACTGACGCGGAGTCTAGGTAGAACTGGCGCTTTGAAGCAGAAGCAGGATTCCTGTTCCTATGTAACACTCGGGATTTTCTCTTTGCTGAAGCCTGCAGATCCGCACCATGGAGACCTGACCCAGGGTGTTCCTGCTGCCAGCTTGTTTCAGAAACCGAACAGGTCCATATGGCATCGGCGTTGACAGTCTTAGTGAATGATCAATTCCTCCCCAAGCGTGGGCTGCCTCTACCTACCTCTTTCCCACGTGCCACCAAAAACCATTCCTGGGTCCCTGGCCAAGTTCAAGTCCAGTTCTCTGGGAGCTCAGGAAAACATGCATGCCGGGATCACTGCATTGCTAACTGTTTGAACTGGAAACTTGGTGTCAGCCTAGCACTTCCCGGGCCCACCATTCATCTCACTGTAAGGCACACGTGTCAAACACAAGGCCCGCGGGCCAAATCCGTCCCGCCAGGCCTTGCAATGTGGCCCGCACCACGCTGTCATCACTGCACTCCGCTGCGTTTCCATCACAATGACAGTTTATGACTGTTCAGTAAACCATTCGGCCCGCGATTTAGGCTGGATTTTAGATTTTGCCCCTTCTCTGATTGAGTTCGACACCCCTACTGTAAGGTTATCCTGAACCATCTAGCAGTGAAGGTCTCTCCATTGCTTTCAGGTGACGGACGGCAGGTGTCTGGTATTTATTTCCGAGAAATGCCCAGGTTGGCTGTTCCGTGTGTCCCTGTCCTGGAATTTGTGTGTTTTTCCGAGGAGATCAGGAAATGATCAACATGTATAAATATATTCCTGGCAATGCCTGCAGTGAGGCACAGAAGGAAGGCCCCTGGCTTCCCACGGGCGCTGGCCAGGTCACTGCACGGTGACAGGTGCTGAAAATGGCCTGCAGCATGAGCAAAGAGGATGTGGAAGACAAGAGGAGAAGAAAAAGAAAGATCTGAGGAGAATAAGGAAGAGCGAGAGGAGAGAACTAGTGGAGGAAAGAGAAGTGTCACCCAGTCAGGGGAGGAGAACAAGAGCCTTCTCCTGACAATCGCTAAAGTCTTCCCTTCAACACAGGAAGGGCTACTGCTTCAACAGCATAAAATGAAATTTAAAAGATTCTATCCCAGGTTTTTGTAAAACAAGAAGAGCACTAAGGTACACATTTTACTTCCCTAGAACTGATCGGGAGTTGGAAATGACTCTGAAAGTCATGGGAGTACTCTCTGAACTAAGTGCTCAGACAGGCACAGAGACAGGGGGACAAGCAGGGGATGGGCTCTAGCAATAGGACACAGTGTGTGATATTGCAGTACCTTAAGAATTTCTTTCAACTCACAAATTATCGATCTTTGCAATGTACACATGAGAACCAGGGGAAGAAGGAGAACATGCTTAAATGTTCTTGGTATTTTCTATCCTTTTTGAGACAAATGAAAAGGAAAATGGTGATTAAAAATAGAAATAGAGGGGACCCTTTCTCACTCCCTATGTGGGAGTCCGTTCTGTGGGACTCTTTCCCTCTCCCCACAGGGGAGTCTGTACTTGTTCTTCAATAAAGCTCCACCTTTGAAAAAAAGATAGAAATAGATGGATAGATAGAGTGTAGCACTCCATACATATCCCACAGTTCTCCTTCAGTGACCATGATATAAACTATGGTGATTAAGTATTTCATCACCCCAAATCACATGAAGGAAACAAAGAAAATTTTGTGAGGTGTACTGGTATTTATAAAAGATTCTACCTGAGGAAAAGCCACGCTCATAGGAACTGATATGTATTTGGAAAGGTCCTTTCAAATGATGAGCAGATTGATCTTTGAACAATTATGATATTTAAATAAAAATATCATAAAAGCCCAAAATGTTCTTGATGGAGTTAGATTTTTCCTATTGATTATAGAAGAGGTGTTTTGATTTCCTTCTTTAATTCAAAAAAAAATATGGTGTATCCCTAAGGTGTGTATAGCATGATGTTAGGTACTTCTAAAGAAGCAGAAATCCTATTTCTGCTCATTTTCATGGGATCCCAGGGTGGGACAATTTCATTTAATTAAATGGCCCCCAATAAAATCTGATGGTGAGTCCTGGCTGGTGTGGCTCATTTGGTTGGAGCATCATCCTGTAAACTAAAAGGTGGCATGTTCTATTCCCGATGGGGAACATGTGAGATGCAGCTCATTGATGTTTCTCATTCTCTCTCTCTCTCTCTCTCTCTCTCTCTCTCTCTCTCTCTCTCTCTCTCTCTCTCATGTGAGATGCAGCTCATTGATGTTTCTCATCTCTCTCTCTCCCTCTCCTCTCATGAATTTCTAAAAAATTTTAAAAATCTGATGGAGAAGTATCAATTACTGTTTCTAACTGGTGAATTATCAATTACTGGTTGTAACTGAATATTAGAGTCAGAATGACCCTGAAGGTAGTGAGCCCCATGAAAATCAGGAATTTTCTGTGGTTTATAAAAATCATTTTCCAAGTATCTATAAATGAATCACAATAAAACTGTCTACTATTCTGGTAGGCATAACTTTTAAATGTCACTGGATTAACCGTTTGTATGCCATAAGTGTCTATAGACGCAAGCAGTGTTACTTTTTAAATTAAATCCAATATATTGTGACAGTTAACTGGTTACGTTATATCTATCTGCTACTGTTTAGGTAGTACTTATGCCATAAAACATTCTATTTCATTTGTGCTGATTTTCATGAGTAAAAGTGGTAGGTTGTTTAATAGAGCTGAGATCTACATAGAGATTTTTATTCTTTCATCTAATATTAAAAAATCCTTTAAGTCTCTTCAATCCTTTTCATAGCATCGACCTAACCAGGAAACGTTTTAAACTCACAAACCACCAAATAAACCAGAACAATTTGTGATCTAAATACAAGAACTTAAGTACAAAAAGGGCCACCTAAATTCTCTTTGATTTATTTATTTATTTATTAAATATATTTTTATTGATTTTTCACAGAGAGGAAGAAAGAAGGATAGAGTCAGAAACATTGATGAGAGAGAATCATCAACCCGCTGCCTCTTGCACCTCCCCTACTGGGGATGTGCCCGCAACCAAGGTAAATGCCCTTGATAAGAATCGAACCTGGGGTCTTTCAGTCCACAGGCCAATGCTCTATCCACTGAGCCAAACCGGTTTCGGCTAATTTCTGTTGTTTTAAACTCACAAACCTAAACCAGAACAATTTGTGATCTAAATACAAGAAGTTAAGTACAAAAAGGGCCTCCTATAATAATTTCTGTTGTTCCCAGTGGGACATGTATAAAGGATTACAAATTCCTAACTAACAAATGAAGTCCAAATCTCCCAACTCTAGCCCAGTAGTCAGAGATGTGCTCTTTGTCCTTTAGATTTTTAAAATAATGCCTCTAGACTACAATTCAATAGCTAAAACTCAATCCCATGGAGAGATTTCTCAATGCCAATTATTTGTTGTACTAATCAGACCCCCATCTTGATTAAATATTGAGAGACTAACGAATGGAGTAGCCTTGAGTTGAACAAAATAAGGAAACAGATGAGAAATGAAAATGTTTTATTCCTGCCCTTCCACGTCACTCAAAAACCACAAGTGTCTATTAAAAACACACACATACACACACACACACACACACACAAAAAAAAAAAAACCAAAAAAAAAAAAAAAAAAAAAACCAAAACATGGTTTTCCAGGAAGCCCTGGTACTAAAGCTCCATGACCATGTGCCTTGGCCCACACTACACAGTATGTGGTATTCAGACCATAATAATCCTGGCGAGGTCCAAAAAAGTTACAAATTAACAGAACACCTGATGATGGCCTAGAACTAATTCAAATACCTTCCAACCCCAAGGCTTGCTAGAACGAAGCTAGGGCATGCAGTAACACCGTCCTCCCTCCATATCTGTACTTCCTGTTGCACAAGTACATCCTTTAACGCTTCCACATTAAACTCCTTATAGCCGGCCAGAAATTTAAAAACAAAATTAAGTAGACTTGGGTAGGTGGACTCTAATAATTTTAACTAACCTGGTCTAGTAATAGTCATAAGTTTCAAGCCCATGAAGTAGGTAAGCATAGATATCCAAGGACATGAGACCCAAGATTCTCCTGGTGGCTAGCCCACAGATTTTGTTTCACTGAGATGGAATGCAAAGTTCGTTCTGAATTGCAGACTCATCCAAAATGTCTCTCCGCTTATTTGTCTCTTTGCTGAACTGTAAATGCTCTGAGGGAATAAATGGTGTTTTATTCATCTTTTGTTACTGGTGCATAGGAGAGCTCAAATGTTTTAAGAAAAAAAAAAAAAGAAGAAAAAAAAAAGAAAAAAAAAAAAAGAATGAATCAATGACCAAGTTTAAGCGAACATCATAAAGACCTAAGCAGCAGAGAAAACAAAATAGGCACATCAAACAGGGACTCATATTCCCCTCCCCACTCCAACTCCTAGCCACAACACTCAACAACAACAAAAAAGGCTATTCTCTGCCAAGGTCTTATAGACCAATAAATGTTATGCCATGCAATAGGATATGGTAGGAAAATTCACACCTGGGAGCTGAAACTAATAACTAGTTGTAGGTTCCTTCTCAGTTTCCTCTTCCAGACTAGATTGTAGTACAAAAGTCCTTTTCAGCTCTCATAGTCTATTAAGAATATTAGTGCCAAAACCAGTTTGGCTCAGTGGATAGAGCGTCGGTCTGCGGACTGCAAGGTCCTGGGTTTGATTCCGGTCAAGGGCATGTACCTTGGTTGCGGGCACAGCCCCGGTGGGGGATGTGCAAGGGGCAACTAATCAATGATTCTCTCTCATCAATGTTTCTAACTCTCTATCCCTCTCTCTTCCTCTCTGTAAAAATCAATAAAAAATACATATTAAAAAAAAAAAAAAAAGAATATTAGTGCCCAGGCACTGTGGATCACAAAATCATTAGAATTTTAGAACATAATAGACACTCTGACTCAGGGAGATCCAGCTAAAGTATACTAAACAAGGAAGCAAAAACACGAAAAAGACTATGGGAGGCAGACATTCACCTGTTCCCTGCATTAACCAACGGCCCTCAGCCGGAGCTCAGAGCTTGCAACAGGAGGGGCACACCTCAAAGGTACACCAACTCCTTGCCTCCACAGACGGCCTGGCAACTGGGCTCCACTCACTCTGTGCCCTCGGTGCATAACCACCTGTCTATGTTTTACCTGCACATGGAGTCAGGGCTGCTGTGAAGTTCATTTCAACAAATACATATAAAGTGCTGAGCGCCGCCTCACATGCTGCAAACACTCCGGAAACGCTAACAAATGAAGTCTCGAAGCCTGCCCGCTCCTCCGAGATGAGCGCAGTGACACCCCCAGCAGAAGACACCACCTTCCTCTCCTCTTCGTCAGACCTGTAGGCGAGCATGTCAAACTCACGGCCCGCGGCCCACAATGAATATTTACATACCAGTCAATATAACGGTATGTAAGAAACGTTTTAATAAAAGTTTAGTAACTTAATTTTTACAATATCCTGTTATACATAATGATTATTAATAACGAACTATAACATTTACTAATGACTGATTACTATAATCGTGTTGCACTCATTTCCCTTTCTCGCCATACACACAGGTCCACCATCTCCTCCATTAATACTAGCACAAACATTTTAGCAGCCGATTACTATGTCATTAATCTTACACTGACTTGTTTGATGTGCGCAACAGGAAATATTTTGCTTTCGGAGAACAAGAAAAATGGGTTTCTTTGCGTTACGCGTATTAATTTGTGCAGTTATTCAGTGTCTGGCAAGTTCATGTTCAAGAAGAAATACTAATTTTTATTAAAATGTTCTATTATTTAATGTTTAGCGATGACTCATTTATTTCAGCCCTGTGTATTCAGCATGTCTATCAAAATAAACCTGTGTTTCTATGAAAATTGAAGCTTTTTTTTTTTTGCAACCCACGTAAACTTAAACCTTGTTTTTCTGGCTCGTGTTAGCCTCTGAGTTTGACATGCTTGTGGTGAGGCCTTCCCAATGGCTTCATGTTGACTCCCTCTCGGTCTTCCATCCAAAAAAGGAGCCCAGGAGGCCCCCTTTTCAACACTTACCCCCCTCTCCCCCCGTTAGGCCTGGGCATTCAGGATAAATAGCTTACCCTTCTGATGCTGCATTTCATCACATTTTAGACTTTTTATTTTTTCACATTTTACATCCCTGAAATAAGAATGCATCTTAAATGATTTCACCTGAGGTTAACATGGCGATAATGTTGTTGGTTATTTCCCATTCAAAATGCACAGTGTTTCTGTGACTCCATGAATTTCAGGAATTTGTTGTGGCCTCACCAAGAAAATTTGCCACTATTTATAGTTTTATTTCTATATAAAACAAAAAAACCCACTAACGAATATTTGCAAAAATAAAAACTTTTTTGTTAAAGGGACACTGCCTACACTTGAAAGACCACTTCCAAACTCCCATGCCATGCTTGGTTAAGGCTTAAACAGAGATCATTAGGGGGGAATTTTTCGGTTGTAAAGAATTCAAATTAAAGTGCTGATGCTGCTGCCACCAATAACAAGGGAGACTGGTAACAAATACGAATTTCCGAGAGTGGGAGAGTGACTTAGGAACGCTGGTTTAAACCTCTGTCCTCCTAACTCACTCTGCAGGAAAGCCACCCGCTTAGGTCACCGGGTCAGGAAGCCTAGTCTTCATGGGGAAAAGGCGGGAAAGGAAGTGCAAGTGGCAAAATCAAAACACACGCACACACATAGACAATAGCACGACCACACAAAGCCCTATGAGTGGTTTCTTTTTTTAAATAAAGTATGTGAAAGCCACTGCCCGGGTCAGCGGCCTGTGTACAGCTTAGCTACACCTGCATAATCACAGCTGCATCTTCTCCCCATCCCGATGCCTGATGACCCGCAGTATCAAAACATGTTCATTTTTGTTCAGGTTACTGAGCTCGCTGTCCTCCCCCCTCTCCAGGCCCCCACCCCGCTTCCACTCCCCTAAAACCGGCGCCTGGAAAGCACATCTCTTCTGGAAGTTGTGAGGACACTGGAGTCCTTTTCCATCACGCAGGACAGGCAGGCAAACAGCTTCTACCCGCACTCACTCGCCGGGCGAGCTCCTCACTGGTCCACACAGACCCTGCAGCTCTGGGGGGAGGGGAGGGGTGCAGGTGGGGGGGGGGGGGGAGTCCATATCAAAGCCAGCCCGAGATGGCCAGGGTAAGAAGTTTGTGATCAGAGTTGGGCTTGCAGGCCAGAACTGGGAAACAACTGCACAGAAAGACGGCGGCGGGGGTGGGGGTTGCCCCCCACAATCTCCATCAACCACCCCCCAAAATGCCCCCTCTCCCATCCACCGCAGCCAGCCCATCGAAATACGCACTCAGTCTAAGGATCAACCCAGAGTTTGCTCCTGGGCTTCAACCCCAATCTCTACCCCTCGGCTGTCCCACCCCCTTCCGCCGCCAAAAAAAGAAATCCGAATTGCTTGCCTCCCCCTTCCAGTTCTGCAAGCTGGGAGCTGCGCCAGGAGCCCCCCTTGCGGGGTGAAGCCTCAGTCAGTCTCCCGCTCCCAGCCCAGCGTGCAGCGGCCAGAGCGAGCCTGCGGGCGGCGGGCAGAGCGGAGCGGGAGGAGCGGGAGCCGGAGCGGGACGCAGAGCTCCCTCGGGCTCCCGGCCGCACCCCGCGTCCCGCCCGCGCCCTCCCGGCGCATCCCGCCGGCGGAGCCCGCCGCCCCCTCCTCACCTCGTCCTCCTGGGCGCCGACCGCTCCCCGCCGCCTCCCTGCTCCCGCAGCCCGCAGGGTAGGCCCCGGAGTCGCGGCAACAATTGGGATGCGAGCCGGGAGGAGGAGGTGTTTGCTCAACTTCTGGGGACGTCATGCCTCCCCCCCCCCCGCAGCCAATCAGCGGCCTCCCTGAGGGAACAACCTCCTCCTCCGCCAATGGGCGGCGCTCCCAGGTGCTGGGTCATGCCCGCCCCCGCCCCTCCCCGCCGCCCGCTGACCTGCGTCCTTCGGGGGCCAGCGGTCCTCCCAGGACAGTTATTGACCGAGTTCACTGCCGTCCGCGGCGGAGGGCAGGCGGAGACCCGGGAGGACGAGAATAGCCTGGGCCACACACGCCACAGGGATGCGTGCATTTCCTGGAAAAAGTTGTGAGCTCCCATCCATTGCGTTTGTTCAGCAATATACTTTTTTTTTCAAAGCACGTTCACAGCACGCCGCTGGAGGCAGGTAACAGTTCCTAGAACAGCTGTTTTTGTTTTGATTTGTTTTGTTTTTAATATATCTTATTGATTTTTTACAGAGGGGAAGAGAGGGATAGAGAGTTAGAAACATTGATGAGAGAGAATCATCCACCAGCTGCCTCTTGCACAGCCCCTACTGGGGATGTGCCTGCAACCAAGGTACATGCCCTTGACTGGAATCGAACCCGGGACCTTTCAGTTTGTAGGCCTATGCTCTATCCACTGAGCCAAACTGGTTTTGGCCGTAGAACAGTTTTTGAGCCCAGCAAAATGAGACTGAAAAAAAAAAAAATTAGTGTATCCATGTCCAATGATTCTTGTGAGTCATGAGTGTTTGACAAAGCCCAAAATTCTTTAAAAGTCCTAAGTGGCCCCAGAGGAACAGGGGGAAATGCATTTCATCAACACCATTAGCCTCAGCACTGGAGGCTGGGAAGCGTCCGAAGCCCATCCGTGGTCCTGTCCCGCTAAGGAGTCAATGCCAGAGGTACTCTTCCCTCCTGTTTTTATAACTTTCTCCAACACTCACTTTTCTCATCCCTGCCACAGAGGTGTGAAACTATCAAACTCTCAGGTCAATAATCTAGAGCCTTGCCGAAACCGGTTTGGCTCAGTGGATAGAGCTTTGGCCTGCGGACTGAAGGGTCCCAGGTTCGATTCCAGTCAAGGGCATGTACCTTGGTTGTGGGCACATCCCCAGTAGGGGGGGAGGGTGTGCAGGAGGCAGCTGATCGATGATTCTCTCTCATTGGTGTTTCTGACTATCCCTTTCTCTTCCTCTCTGCAAAAAATCAATAAAAAGTATATTTAAAAAAATAAATAATCTAGAGCCTAGAATATTCTTATCAACTCCTCTCACACCTCTAATTGCCCATTAGATTAGAATCTTCTCTGGAAGTAGGAATTTCCCTCTGTGTCTTTAGCTTCACATATCCAAAGTGATCTTCCTGATGACACACACACACACACACAAACCACAAACACACACACACACACACACACACACACACACACACTTAAGCCTTCTCTTCTTGCTCTGTTTCCCAGCTAGGACCTTGATATCGCCAACTTCCTAATCAGCACCTCCCCAGACCTGAAACCGCAGGTTTGCTTTGATTCTTCCTCTGGCCTGTCCACCTTAACCTGTCCTTTCAAATCCCTCTACTATCACCCTCCTTCAAACCCCTTTGTACACCTCCTGGACTGCATTCCCTTAAGCACACAGCTCTGACCATCTCGTTGGCCTGAGTAAAAAGCCTCCGCGCTTCTCAGTAACCCTAGAACGCGGCCGAAAGTCCTTCACACAATGTTGCTTCATGGGGTCACGGTGAGGGTAAACTGAAATGATGTCCAAAGTGTTCTGCCAAGAGTCTATATAAAGAAAGTGATTATCATTTATTTTTCTGTGTTGTCCACCTACCTGTAATTCTCATCTATAACAATGTCCACCTCTCTGAAGCTCACCCATCCCTTAGGGTGCAGTTCAAACACCACTTCAACCACCTGTGATCTCTCCCTTCTGTCTTATGTGTCTATCTCTCTTGTTCTTACTGCAGCCTTCCCTATAGAATAGTCATTTGTATTGATCTTACCTCTCCATCCCTTACCTGTCATCATCATAAAAACCTCAATAAAAGCAAGTATGTGTATTTGGCCTTGCCTTTTCCCCCCTGCTGCTCCTAGCACAATACAATGCATGGGGCATGTGATGGGTAGGTCGGGGGTCTCAGAAGGAAATAGACGGCACAAGCCAACTGAAGACGTGAAGGGCATAGCATGTACAGGGATAACGGAGGGCAACGACAGACAGTGCTGTGCCCCATGAGAACTCCCTGTAGGCCTGAACCAGGCCAGAGGGAGGGATGGTCACCAGAATTCGGAAAGATGGGGTAGTGGAAGCTATAGGCAGTGCCACCTGACCAAAGGGGCTTTGGAATTAACCAAGAATGGAGCTACCTAAGAAATCAACAACTCCATTCCATTTAAAGCAGGGGTAGGTCCCACAGCCAGTCTGGCTCAGCTGTTGAGCATTGACCTATGAGGTCATG
The DNA here is from genome assembly GCF_014108245.1 of Pipistrellus kuhlii. Taxonomy (NCBI): domain Eukaryota; kingdom Metazoa; phylum Chordata; class Mammalia; order Chiroptera; family Vespertilionidae; genus Pipistrellus; species Pipistrellus kuhlii. The sequence goes on from NW_023425405.1 coordinate 7,045,439, forward strand.
GTTCAATTCCCAGTCAGGACATATGGCCAGTGGGGGACATGCATGAGGAAGCTGATCAATGATTCTGTCTAATCATTGATGTTTCTATCTCTCTTTCCCTCTCCTTTCCTCTCTAAAATCTATATATATCAGAGGGTGAACAAATTTTTTTCCAGAAAACAAATATTCCAGGCTTTGCTGGCTTTAAGGACTCTGTCACAATTATCCAAATTGAGAAAATTGCAAGTCCCTTGGCATTTTCAGGGTGAATCCCTGTTGATCCCTAATGTTTCACATCGTCCCCAAGGCCCGTGGCACCCTGGAGAGTCCATTCCCTGTGCAGGGTATACCTCACGGAGCACGTTGACTGCCCTCATCTCCTGCTTACTTACTGTGGTAAGTCCGCTACAACTTAGAAATTTTCAGTTACACATCACTGTGCTTTATATATCAGATGAGAGTTATATGCTATAATGTATACATTTGGGGAATGCAAATTTTGTCATATATTTCACTGACACATGGCAAATCTAATATAGTCAAATAAATGGGAAAATCCAGTGCTCTTCCTTTCAGTGTCTCTTGAATGAAAGTCTCAAAAAAAAAAAAAAAAAAAAAAGATGTCTTAAAGGACTGAGAAAAGATTGGAGACAGGAGAAAGAAAGTAATTAAAATGAAAATGAAACACAAGTGTAATTTTTCTGGAATTATTGTAAGTGTCATTGAGCTGGAGACAGCCAACAGCCAGGTCTAGGAGGTAAGGAGACTCAGGATTTTCCTTTTGTAGCCCCATTCTGGGTCAGGTACTGAATGACACCAATCTTTTCAGTAGTTGTCACACTGTAGAGAGAGGAAGGATAAAAGAATATGAAAATTGCTTTTGCAATATAAGAAGTAGCAACCAGGAAAAATAATCACAACATAGACAAGGTCACAGCAAGGGCAGAAAACAAGATAAAGTGGCCCTCATATTGAAATGACTCTCATAGTGATTGCTATCTGTACAGCTCCGCAGAAACAAATGAAATAGAATTTGAAAAGAATGGGAAAGCAGCATCAAAGGAAGATGCTCCCTCTGGAGGGTAAGGCACAAACCTTTCTGTCCTTGTCATTTATTATTACTGAACAACACCAAACTCCTAAAACAAAACAAACACAAAAGGCCTAAAAGACCAGAATTTAATAAATAGAGTACATTGTGGGCCTTGTATGCACAAGTTAACTCCAAATTTGTTAGCTATTTTGTAAAAATCCTATATAATAAAGAGGCAATATGCAAATTGACCCTCACCCTCATCTCATAAGATGGCTGCCCCATATTGTCACAGATGGCCACCCCCACATTGTCACAAGATGGCTGGCAAGGAAGGGCAGTTGGGGGTGACCAGGCCTGCGGGGGAGGGCAGTTGGGGGTGATTGGGCCAGCAGAAAAGCGGTTAGGTGTCTATCAGGCTGGCAGGGGAGCGGTTAGGGCACTAGCAAGCTGGCAGGCAGAAGTGGTTAGGAATAATCAGGCAGGTAGGCAAGTTGTTAGGAACCAGCAGTCCCAGGTTGTGAGAAAGATGTCCAACTGCCAGTTTAGGCCTGATAATGTTGGGCAGTTGGACATCCCTTGGAGAGGGTGTAGCCTGGGCTGAAGGACAACCCCCACCCCGCCCAAGTGCATGAATTTTGTGCACCAGGCTTCTAATAGTTTAAATAAACACTTCCCTTTAATGCCTGAAATGATGAAGGTGTTGCCCTAGCCATTTTGGCTAAGTGGATAGAGCATTGGCCTGCAGACTGAAGAGTCCCAGGCTTGATTCTGCTCAAGGGCACATGCCCAGGTTGTGGGCTCAATCCCCAGTAGGGGGCATGCAGGAGGCAGCCAATCAATGATTCTCTCTCATCATTCATGTTTCTATCTTTCTCTCCCTCTCCCTTCCTCTCAAAACTCAATAAAAATATTTTTTAAAAATAAAAATAAATAAGTAAAATGACAAAGGTGTGTCAAGACAATGACAACACCAATGTACAAACACCTGGGAGACAGAGACATGCAATGTGTTTTTGGAATCCGCCAGTGTCTGCTCCCTGCCCTGAACACACTGGGGTCTGAGGGTTGTTATTTGAAAGAAGTAGATTTGGACACTGATGAAACAGGGCAATGAAAAAGGAATAAAATGAGCAAGAGTAGAGAAAATGAGGATAAACAATGAAGTGGGAGGGTGAGAAACCAATAGCAGGAGGATTAAGGCAAAGTTTACTCATTGTGTTTGAATCTGGAGCAAGGGAAACCAGAAGAAAGAGCCACCATAGAGAACAGAAACATAAACAGTTCAGGAAGAGAAAGAAATCAAAGTTTTTGTGAAAACACCAAAATCTTAGAAGGCCTCTGTTGACTTTTCAGACGGAAATTAAGCTGGAGGAGATTTTCACAGCTAAAAAATCTTCTGCTTCCCGCCTCTCTTTCTCGGGCAGAGGTGACCCTTGCCTTTTGACCTCAGCTTTTTTCTTAGCTTCCTGGCAGCTGCAAACACTCCACGGCTGCTGGGAGCATGGATGGGCTATATCTGCTGAGCTCGCAACTGTGAAGTACCATCTCCCAGACAGGAAAGGTACCATGGGCAGTTGGACATCCCTTGGAGAGGGTGTAGCCTGGGCTGAAGGACAACCCCCACCCCGCCCAAGTGCATGAATTTTGTGCACCAGGCTTCTAATAGTTTAAATAAACACTTCAAAATAGTTTAAATAAACACTTCCCTTTAATGCCTGAAATGATGAAGGTGTTGCCCTAGCCATTTTGGCTAAGTGGATAGAGCATTGGCCTGCAGACTGAAGAGTCTCAGGCTTGATTCTGCTCAAGGGCACATGCCCTGGTTGTGGGCTCTAGCATCCTGGGGGAGAGTAGCAGGGGGAGTGAGATCAAGCTTGGAGAACTCCCCGCATTTTCACCAACATCCTTCCCCGTCACCCTTGCCCCCAAGTAGCCAGTGAGAGGTCACAGCATATTGCCAATGCCCACCATGTTCAGCACTGCCCCCTGGTGGTCCATGCACATCTACATATCCTGGTGAGTGGTCAAACTCCTGCTCTCCCTCCTCGCTCCCCACCCCATCAAACTTTGGATAGAACAACTACCCGAGGGGATAATTTGCATATTAGGCATTTATTTACATAGGATAGAGTATTTGCAGATATGATTAAGGTAAGAATCAAGATGAGATTATACTGGATTCAGATGGGCTCTAAATCCATTGAAAATGTCCTTAGAAGAAACAGAAAAAGACACAGAGGCACCTGGAGGAAAGCCATGTGAAAACAGAACCAGAGGTCTACCTGATTTGGCACAGTGGATAGAGCATTGGCCTGTGGAGTGAAGGGTCCCGGGTTCCATTCTGATCAAGGATACATGCCTGGGTTGTGGGCTCAATCCCCAGTAGGGGGTGTGCAGGAGGCAGCTGATCAATAATTCTCTCTTATCATTGATGTTTCTGTCCATCTCTCCTTCTCCCTTCCTTTCTGAAATCAATAAAAATATTAGAACAAAACAAAACCCAGAAACAGAGATTGAAGTAATGCTGCCACAAGCCAAGGACACCCAGAAACTATGGGGCAAAGGCTCTTATTCTCTTTTAAATCCTTGGAGTTCAAGTTAAGGCCTACAATATAGAGGAGACTCAATAAATATTTGATGAATGGATGTGGAGTCAATTGACCACTGTTTGATAATCTGTTCAGAAATGGAATCATCCAGATTGAAGCTTTTATGTGCACTTGCAAAGTCCCAAGCAGAGACAAGAATGCTAGTGCCTAAAGCCTTGACACCTGGAAACCCTGATTCTCTCATTCTGTCTACTTGCCTACCAGATTCTCTCAGAGTTCCTACTGTTAGACTCCTGATTCCCTATTCCACGTACCAGACAATTCATACCACCACTCCTTGCTATTACTCTGTAATGCAGATTGTTCACCTGTTATAGAAAACTGGAGAAGAACCAACTAACTCTTAGATAGAGTTACATTTTTTAAATTATTATTATTATTATTATTATTATTATTATTACACATGGACCCAGAGGAAAATGTCTCTCAAATTCTGGGCCCCAACATGGAGGAAGTTTCCCTATTTATGTTTTTACCTTCTTTGTCTCCCAAATATGGGGTATTTCCGGTCCCCTTTGCAAGTTCTTAAAGAACCCCTATGTGCTGGGGCCTTGAGACCTCAAACAAAGGTCTGGCCTGGTGCCAGCACTGATAATTTTGTCCAGGGAAGGTGTAATAGCCTCTCTGAAGTGGGAGCAGTCTTATTTTCCTTATTATTTAAGCAAGCAAGCATTTACAGAAGCCAAAATAGCAGGGCTAAAATTTCAAATAGCAGTTTTTATATAAGATGGATGCTTCACACCTCTGTCTTAGAGCACTAGTTAAATATACAATTTTATCTATATGTTCCCAAAAATTCTAGTTTAGCACTTCTTAGTTGGGATTCAGGAATTTGTATTTTAACAACTCCACCAGGTGATTCTCATCATGAGGGAAGTTTGGGAAACATTGACTTAGTGGATAGAGCATCAACCTGGAACTAAAAGATCTGGGTTTGATTCTGGTCAAGAACACGGGCCTGGGTTGCAGGCTTGATCCCCAGTAGGAGGACTTGCAGGAGGCAGCCGATGATTCCCGCTCATTATTGACATTTCTATCTCTCTCTCTCCCTCTCCCTTCCTCTCTGAAGTCAATAATATATTGACTTCAATATATTATTTTATTTATTTATATATTATTTATTTATTTATTTATTTATTTATTTATTTATTTATTTATTTTTAAGAAAGTGTGACCAAGCCCTAGCTGGTTTGGCTCAATGGATAGAACATCAGCCTGCAAACTGAAGGGTCCAGGGTTTGATTCCAGTCAAGGGCATATGCCCAGGTTGCAGGCTTGATCCCCAGTAGGGGGCATACAGGAGGCAGTCAATGATTCTCTCTCATCATTCATGTCTCTATACCCCCCTCTCTCTTCCTCTCTGAAATTAATAAAAATATATTTTAAAAATAAATAAGTAAAAAATAAAAAGTGTGACAAGCAAAGGTGGTCACCTTCCAATACCCTGCTGCTGCCTCTCTTTGGTCAAACTGTCTGGAAGTTAGGGAAAGGGAAGCTTGGCAATGGAATCCATAAAGGTCAGTGTCCTGGGACACACGGGGTTAGGGGCATGGTTCGAATCAAGGTAGGGGTTAGGTGAAGCTAACAAAGAATAACTAGCACAGTTCATCCCTCTTGCTACTCAGCTTCAACTCTTGATCTTTGCCTGGATAAAGAACTTCTGACCCCAATACAGGAGAAACACAAAGTCTGATCAGCCACAGTAGCATTGCTGAGTGATATCAGTCTGTCATATTTCCTACTAAAACCTAAATTGTGATGTTAGCCACCACTAGCACTCTGTATAAAAAGTTACATAAACAAAAGTCTAGAGATACCTTTAAAAAAAAAAAAAAAAGTCTAGAGATACCTTTAAAAAAAAAAAAAAGAAATTTCAAGAGAGTTTATTCAGATTATTATTTGCAAACTGGGAAATCCAGGCTTCAGTATGAACTAAGAAAACATTTCACTATGGAGGGATACGACAGGGTTTATAAAGGCAAATGTTGCAAATAGTTATTGATCAAAGAGATGGGTTGCTAAGGGATACAAGACCATAAATGTACAACTGGAAGTTCAATGATTGGCTGACTCAGTGATCAAACAAGTGGGGTTGTGAGGTAAGAACATTGGGTAATATATCATTAAACATTTATTAAGTCCTACTTTCAGCTCTGGCCTGTAGAATAAAAAAACTGTCTTTGGGCACACAGCCATAGTACAAGGAGAATTATTTAAAACAATGCAAGGAGTACCATTCATCAAACAGTACAATCAGCGCAGCAGGAGATGGGGATGGGGCTGCTGGCTCTGCAGCAGCCTGAAGGGCAAAGTTATGCTCTGCAAACAGCTTCAGAGCTCAAGCTGTAAAGTGAAATTAAAGTTCTCATGAGTCCTCAATAGGAAGGAAAGGGCGAAAACAACTTAAGACTAGAGGCTGTAATGCTCTATAGCTGGCCACATGACCTGAACTGATAACAATAGCTTCCATATTTTACTACTTATCCCATTGCCTTCTAGTAAAATTCTTCATCTAGTGAAGTTACCAAAAACTCCTTTTCTGAAAAATCTGAGCGCTTGGAGTTTCTGACTTTATGAAGCTATTGGAATTTCTCATTGACTAGTACTTTGGGCTGGAATTCTAGACTTTAGGTTTATCCTTTATGTACGCTCTCCAGAGCAGCCGGAAGTGCTCAGTCCAATCCACCTCATGGTTGCCATAGCAACTAAGTACCACACATATTTGATTTCTCACTACTTTGTTCTCTTCCTATGCTTCATCACATGTCACCTTTTGTGATTATCTCAGTTATGTGATATTATCTCATGATACATCATATTTCATTTTCTAACAACCATGAGGTTATCCATGCCCTCAAATATGTGAACATCACAATCCTAAAAACCCATTTTGATCATCAACCTTCTGGGGCCACTTCTGGGACCAATATTAGCCAGAGTCTGAGCAGGAAAATGATAGGTCATCTGAAGAGTTCATTGGCATCCTTTTCTGCCCATACACCAAACTTTAATCAAAGTATCTCATCAACCCAACTCAACTAAAAGCCCTAGGCCAAACTGTGGGCTGAAGTCAGCCTCCTGGGGCACAGAACACATCAGAGAAACCTGGAAAATGGAAATGGTGGGGCACTTATGTTATGGAATAATAAGAAGCTAGGAAAATTCCAGGTCAAAGTGGAATTAGGAAAGTAACACAGAGAGTTACACAGCAGTTTGCAGCCACCAGTAAACCCTATCTTCCCTAAACCAAGGACACTTAATAGTAAATGGTTTGGCCAAAACCGGTTTGGCTCAGTAGTAGAGCGTCAGTCTGTGGACTGAAAGGTCCCGGGTTTGATTCTGGTCAAGGGCATATACTGGTTGTGGGCACATCCCCGGTAGGGGGTGTGCAAGAGGCAACTGGTCGATGTTTCTCTCTCATCGACATTTCTAGCTCTCTCTCTCCCTTCCTCTCTGTAAAAAATCAATAAAATATATTAAAAAAAAAAAAAAAGAGTAAACGATTTGAACTTCTCCCCAACCAGAGGGTAGACAGCTTAAACCACCCTACTCTGGGAGATGGAAAACATAAATCCAAGTAGTGCCACTTGCTAACCACACCCACGGACAGACAATTAAGAGAATAAATCTCTCTTGGTCCATCAGCATAAAGCTGATGAATATTTTATTGTTTCATCCCCAAGGCCTTCTCTAAACACCCAGCCTTTTAAACCCCTGGAAATAAAGGTCCCAGTTCACTCTCCCTCCAGGGAGCACAGCTGTGCCATTTTCTTTCCCTTCTGCTCCCCCTACAGGCACATATCCCCTAACCTCTAAGGGACCCATGAGACTTATAACCAGGGGAGCAATGGGTAGCAGCAGCTCAACCTGGATTAATTCTTGCTTGCTTTTCTACATTTTGTCTCTTGATTGAAATCTTTCCTTCTAGAAGACAAGAACCAGGTCTCCTTGTCTCTCTGGAAACACTTAGATAACAATCAGCTTACTTGGTCACCGTGACATTTAAAAACCTACTTATTTTTGAGGTTGTAACACCTAGAATCAATTATAAGAGATTAAATGGACAGGGGCATGTCTAATATTAAAATTCAGTGAAATGTACACAGAGTAAAAATGACTCTCAGTTCCAAAGACTGGAGACATCTCTATCTAAATCTCCTTCCAAATGGAAAGATTACTCAGCAAAGGCCAACATGCTTTGTAATTATTTTACTTTGGTTATATTTTCCCTTCAAGATTTAATGAGTTTGAATAATTTGCTGGTGCAATTTTATTTAAATGAAATTTATTAATTTCAAATATCATTAATTACAAATTATATTTGATATAATTATAACTAGAAATATTCTTCAATAATAATGTAAATGTTTGCTAGTGTCATTTGGAGCAAACAAAAATTGCCAGACCAAGTATTTTTTTTTCTTTCTTGGCACTAATGAATATTCAAGTCTTATCCTTATAGTGGTAGCAGTCCTCTGAACTGATGTTTTTCCTATTTTTGAAAAAAAAAAAAATTTTTTTTTCTGCAAAAAGCTTTATTGTTTCATTTGGTCCAATGCAGGGGAGAGGGCTTCAGGGTGGTTAAAAGAATGGTTAGTAGTTTCAGGGAGAGACTCAGGCAAAAGCCAGACACCAGCGGGTTCTCTCAAAGGCGTCTGGGCTCCAAAGGCTTCTAGTCCTGCTTGAGGGAGAACCCTTCAAAGCGATACTCGCCCCTCCCAGCCTGGGGCCAGCCAGCCTGCGGAGGTGAGCCAGGTGGTGGCCCATCTTCTTGGTGAGCTTCACCACCTCACCCCAGAAGTTCTCCAGGAAGCCACAGAGCTGAGGGTCTGCGTGGGCAGAACCCAGGCCTGCAGCTCCAAAGGGCCTGGCTCAGGCTCCTCTCCGAGGACAGGGCACCTGCCATGGCCCATTCACCTTGGGAGGCTTCAGCACATCCTGGAAGAGAATGTGGCCACCACACTGGTTTTGCAACTTTAAGAGCTGCTCAGTGCCCTCTCTCTTCTTCTCCTCCAATTTGTTGAAGAAATAGCCCATGCTCTTCAAAGCCACAGCATCTCAGTTAAAACAGAAGCCCAGAGAGAGGTCGGTGTGGGAGGCCTGCAGGTGCAAGTTGGCCAGGCGGTTGACTGCAGCCTGAACCTCAGTGGAATAATTCTGACTGATTTGGGAGCTTATGGTTGTTCAGCTTTAAGGAGTTAAGGCAGAAAAGAAAAACAAAATAGTGTGATGGCTGGTCTCGAGGTGGTTTTGAAGATGATAACTGGATAAGACACAGGAGAGTGGCCCATCAATGGCAGGTGAATAACCTGAAGCAAGAGACAGATCCAGAACTGCCAAAGGCATGCCTCCTTTTTTTTTTTTTTTTTTTTTTTTTTTTTTTTTTTTTTTTTTTCTGTGACCTGCATGATGGCATGCAAAACTGGAAACCATAGGTGTGGGGTATTCATATAAATAATATTAAAATTCAGTGTAATGTACACAGTAAGAAATATTTTTGGATGCTAATGTATTTCAATTGAAAAACTTACAGAGTTCTGCAAATGATGGATAGAAATTAAGTTTAAGAGCACTGATTACATTTAGTTTTACAATTGTGTGGAGGTCTCAGGGAAAGGGAACTTTGGGAGAGAGATACTCTGATTATAGTAGCTTTCTAGTGACCAAAATAAGAACTTATTGAGACTCGGCATTCTGGCTGAAAAGCCACAATTTCCACATAAAAAGTTTTATTTGGATAATTGCAAGTGGACTTTAACTTCAAGATATGCTTCTCTAGACTCAGATATGACGGAGTACATGAAGTATTATAATAGCATTTGAGGGACGATTGTGATAAGTTGAAGATGTATATGGTGAGTTCTAGAGCACTAATATAATGGGATATAGCTGATAAGACAAAAGGAGGGACAATTAATTATAAGCAATTAATCTATCCAAAGGAGCAGAAAAATGAATAAAATGGAATAAAATCCAGATGGGATAAATATAAAACAAATTACATGGTGGTAAATTATAATCCAACAGTATTGAGAATTATATTATGGGTGGTGAGAGCCGCGCAGGTGTTTGATCCATGGGGTTGTTAGGGGCAGAAGTAGAATATTGGGGACGAGCAGTAGTTATTTTAATATAACACACACACAATTATACTGCCTACCACAATTACATTAAACTAGAAGTCTGGTGTACCAAACCAGCTCTCCAACATTCCTCAAGGGGTCCCAGAATATGAGCAGGCCAGACGGAGAGACCCCACCAGTAAATGATTGGGGCCAGTGAAGGATGCAGGAGAGGGACCATAGGAGAGCTCCAGGGCATGTCTGGCCTGTCTTGCTCAGTCCCAATCAGCTGGACCCCAGCAGCCAGCTAACCTACCAGTCAGAACATCTGCCCCTGGTGTTCAGTGCATGTCATAACGACTGGTTAACTAGTCAACTGTCTGCCCCCTGGTGGTCAGTTTCATGTCATAGTGAATAGTTGAGTGGCCTTAGCATATCATTAGCATATTATGCTTTGATTGGTTGAATGGCCCACAGGATGACTGGACACTTAACATATTAGGCTTTTATTATATAAGATGTTAATAATTACGGCATTCCAACAAAATGGCAGAGATTATCACATTGGGTAAAAAAAGCAAAATTGACCATTATGCTTATTATCAGCCAGATGAAGAGAACCTCAGTTCTTATCTTCTTGAAGGGAAGATTTCAATCAAGAGACAAAGTGCAGAAAAGCAAGCAAGAATTTGTTGACTTCAGCAAACACATATTTAGGACAGTGAAACAAGGACCATTGCTCCCCTGGTTGCAAGTCTCATGGAGTCCCTTAGAGATTAGGGGATATGTGCCTGTGGGGGAAGGAGAAAAGGGTGGAAATGGCACAGTTATTCGCCCTGAAAGGAGACCATGCTGGGACCTTCATATTCTGGGATTTTAAAAGCTGGGTGTTTAGCCAAGGTCTTAGGAGAGAATCAATAGAACATTCATCAGCTTTATGCTGATGTACTAAAATAGGATCTATTCTCTTAATTTATCTGTGCTTGGATGTGGTTGGCAAGTGGCACTAATTGGTTTATGTTATCTGTCTCCCCAAGTAGGGTGATTTAAGCTATCTACCATCTGGTTGGGGAGAAGTGCAAATCATTTACTCTTAAGAATCCTTGGTATAGGGAAGATAGGATTTACTAGGTGGCTGCAAACTGCTTAACTCTCTGTCTTAGTTTTCTTATTCCACTCATCCTGAAACTTTCCCAGTTTTTACTATGCTATAGCATGCTTCCTAAAAAGAAACCAATTTAAAAATAAAATACAACTTTAAAAATAATGAATGTGGAAATACATACTATATAAATACTAATCAAAAGAGGACCTATAAATTGGGAAATTTCAAAATATAAAGAGTTCATAGGTAAAATACCTAAATAGAAGAGATAAAACTAGAAAACTAGAATAAAAAGTAAGGAAAACTTGTGACATTCATTAGTCACAGATTTCTTAGGATACAAAAGAAAAATCGATAAATTAAACTTCATCAAAATTAAGACTTTTTCTCTTATAAAGCTTTTAAGAAAATGAAAAAGCAATTCACAGACTTGAAGAAAATAAATATTTGCAGATTGTTAAATATTTAGGAGTTTTGAGAGCCAGTCATTGCTAGCTGGAAAGTCAGAATGATAAGATTATTTACACATTGGAAATCAGCAAACACTGTGAAATCAGTATTTTTTTTCTTTAGGAAAGTGGGTGACTGGTTTACCAGCATATCACTGCCTCTTTCTACCACTTCTCTTCATCTAATCTTTTCACCTTGGGGGCATCTATCTTCCTGGTGATTGTAACCTAGGTTTAATAAGCTCTGAGAGTTGGCAGAAGATGCAAATAGTGCCTTCGCTGTCTATCTGGGGTATTTTGGTTGGTCATGATGTAAGAAAGGATTGCAATCTGGATGTCTTAAGAAACCTTAAACTGGACTTAGAGTTACATGTATAGGTGTTTTTTCCTCAAGCCGTTTTAATTACATACTCATATAGACGTAAGAAATGCCTAATATTTAAAAGTTAGCAGGTCAAGAGAGTCCAAGGCAAAAGCTAAACAAACTCTAGCAAACTAAAAAAAAAAAATTTGATGATATTAAAATTGCACATAAAATTCACAGACATTCTGTACAAAACAGTGAAGCTGTTCTGTCCCGTGGAGTAGTAGCCTAGGAACCTGGACAAAAGGCACAAAGATGAATCCTTCAAACACTTTAACCAACATTTCAAAGCCAAGGTCCAAATATATTGAGCACCGCCACTTGTAAGCATCCCTTTGGCTCTTACAAAACATCACTCTGACTAGACTCTACCAAAAAAACCAATAGCACACATATTAAGTGCCTCATCCCCAGTACACAGTGTTTCAAAACCATTATTCATGCCTCTGCAATTTATTCTAAACACCTTTTTTCTCTAACTCAATGAGAAAACACGGTCAGATTGGTTTTGATAAAGCGTTATTTTAAAAAATCTGGTAATTATTATTGCCTTCACAATATTGAAAGTCCTTTAAAAAAAAAATTGACCTAAGTAGATGAACTTGGTGAGCATTTGGAACTAACAGAATTTCTCCTAATTTAGCTGCTTGTGGGCATTGGCCTTATTATTCTTTGACACACAGAAATCAAAGCACTCTTTCTATTTCTAGTGTGTGATGTGCTGCTTAGTAAAATCACAAATTTTCCATTCTTCAGGGATCAAACCCTGGATCGTCCTGAGCAATTCAATGTAGTTTCTTCTATAAATTTAAACTAGAGAAATCCCTGAAGACCCTTAGAAATCTGTGAAATGAATAGTCCAGGATAAATTAATGGGGTTATAATGAGAGAACTTAGCTTGAAAAGCAAGCACACAGGCAGGCGTCCAGTGGAAAACAAAGGCAGGTGGAACATAGGGGCAGACATGACAGTTTGAGCAGCCTAACCACAGGAACCAGCCAAGCAGAAACAATAAAATGTCTCTGGACTAAAAGCAGGAGGCATGGGAAACCAAGGGAGGGCCCGCACCAATAAGGTGTACTGACACAGAAACAGAGGACATTCAGCACAGGAACAGAGTAAGAACACATGGAAGGAGGGAAAGTTCAGGTTCGTGGCTGGGCAAGAACAATTGAGGGAATCAATCGGGTGATGACAAAGATAGATAAAGAAGCAGGCTTGTAGCAAATATATACCCAGGACTACAAGGCTTCATGGGGCAGCCCATTATTAGTACACCAACTCCGCGAGGGGAGTCTGAATCTGCTTGTAGTACATTTCCCATACTTTTGCTTAAATCTTCTGGTCCACGGAGCTCATTTTTCGGTGTCTTGAGACACAATCCCCCCGGGGGGAAAACCTCAGCTCACTATTCCAGTTATCAATAAGACTTATCTTTTCCAAAATTGTGAAACAGTTCTACATAAAATGTCTCTACCCCTTTCTTTCCCTTCTCTGTATCCTCTCAGACACAGATTTACCTAAAGTGAGAGTTTAATCCTAGCGACATGCCTGAGATGAGTAGTATTATTTGACAATTTGGCCAGTCTACAATTCCCAGTAGTTCAAACACTAACCTAGGGCTACCCTGAAGATGTTTTATAGATGTGACTAAAGTCCTTAATCCATTGACTTTAAGGAAAAGAAATTATCCTAAATAATCTGGGCAGGTCTGATTTTATCAGTTGAGGGGCTTTAAAAGTACTGCTAAAACTTTCCTGATGAAGGAATTTTACTTTGAGACAGCAGTTTCTGTCCAGCTTGAGAGCTCCAGCCTATCTTAAAGAATTCGGGCTCGCCATAATCATGTGTATCAGTTCCTCATAATACATTTTTATATCTCCTACAGGTTCTGCTTCTATGGCTGAAGACATTGAACAATGTGTGCATGTTTTTCTTAATTCACAAAATGAAATATTTTTATTGCAATGATTTGGAACAACTCTCTTTCCACTCTGCCTAGACTCCTGCCACTCCATTTGCCTAGACCAGTGGTCAGCAAACCGTGGCTAGGTCTTATTTTTGGAGGATGTCTTATTTTTGGGGAAACACGGTATGCCCAGGCTTTCTCTCCCTCCCTAATTCTTTTAATGGTCCTTCTCTAAACCATCAGAGGTGTTAGGAAAGACCAAAATTTCTCACTAAGGGTGTTTGCTCAATTTTATCCACAGTTCCCCTTAGAAACATTGCATTTTTATTTTCTCTATAACAAGCTGAGTCAAAATAGTGTGTTGGCCATGCATATGTAACTGCCCTAATTCTGCAGCCCCAGCTTTCCCACCCTCTTGCCACTCCCGAGCTTTTCCATGTAGGAATTCTAAAGCTACACAAGCTAAAAGTTGAATCCCACAATTTTGCTCAATAGAGAGAACCAAAAGCGCTCTTCAGAACCTGGAGGTAAGACCTGAGATTTGTGGTGAGATTGGTTTGAAAGCCAAGGGTGGACAAAAGGAGCCACGTGCTGACCTGACAAGCTCAGGGGAGGCCTGCATGGAGGTCTTGCAAACTCAGAGACCTAAAGGAACCACAAGGGATAGTCTGAAATTAAACTTTAACTAAATGGAGTTATGGTGGGCAGTTACATACTAGGCCAGTATCTTCACTGACAAGGTCAACCTTCACCTTAACTGAGCCTCTCTGTTTTGTTTTGTTTTTGTTTTTTTGTTTTTTTGTTTTTGCATCTCTGATAATACACCCTTGAAATATCTGGGTAACTTGTAACTTTCCTTTTTCTGGAACCCCTAGGACACAACCAAATGTGGTGGTTGTGCCACAAATTCCTTCATTATCTTGGTTAATTGTTCCTGCACCCACCCAAGTATTTGTCCATCAATTCACTTTTTATCCAATCCCTGGGGTTTTCCTAGCTTTGCTTTATCCCACCTCCTTGATCTATCACCAATGAATTTCATGGAACCCACCTATGTCCCTCCTTTGATGGCAATGTATAAATACAAATGTAACCCGCCATTCTCCAGAGCATTATCTCAATTTGTTGAGGTTCTGCTCCCTGGAATATGTTGACAGTTTGGCTCAAATAAACTCACAAAAATTCTTTACAGGTTTCAATGGTTTTTTTATGTTAACACAAGGACCAGGACTACATGCGATAACAAAGACAGGGTTAGGAGGAGTAAATGGGATGCTATCTGAATTGTTTTGGAGATAGACACTAAGGAGAACAATGAGGCTCTCATGGGATCTTTGTGATAGGTCTCACTTATTGCCTCAATCCATTTGAAGGGCCCAAGGAATGACCAAAAGGAGGGCTTGGATCATTCATTTTAAATTCATAAACACAAGAGCCAGGTTCTATTTATATCAACATTACCAAACCAAAACACCCCGTCTTTTTGTTTCCTTGCCTCTCCATGTGGGAGACTGAAACCATATGGGGACATTAAAAGGCAGTACAGTCCTGGTTCAACTCCCCAAGACTCTGCTTATTGAACTACTTCCAACTACCATCTTGTATTCTCACAGATCAGTTTCAGACAATTGAGAAAGATACAAATAGAGACTTGCTCTAGTTGCAGTGTAGGGGGTCACAAGCTCATATTCCATTTATGCCTCCAATAATTCTATTTGTTTCCTTTGCATTAGGTGTTCTGAGATAATGAATACTTCCATAGCATCAAAAACCTGACAATAAATCAGTACCTTGATTTTCACATTTTCAAAGAGAAATTCTTCAATGGCAACCAAACCAGAAGTCTCAGCAATGGATATGCAATAATAGCTACAAGGTGAACAGTTTTTTCTATTTTCTTTTCTTAGCAACATCATTGATTGATTCTCTTAGAAAGGAATTTAGATGGGATTAGATGACTTCTCCCCACTTGTATAGTGTGATACTAGCAATTAAAACACTCAATTGCTTTTAAACAACATAGGTATTTAGTGACTTTGGTAGAGATTTATTATATTCTGATATAAATGATTTATAAGTGCAAATTTCTTTTAAAACCCTGTCTCTCTGGTTACAATTGTCAAAGGATTCTGAAAGCAGAAAGTATGTGCATAACTGAAAAAATATATAAAATATTTTCAGATATAGTAAATATTTTACAGGTTGAATTCAAAGGTCTGCTGCTCCTGCATTTTTTTTTTAATCAACCACCTTTCTTATATGCTCAACACACTTCAGGGACAACCTTGTGTTGGAAATAAGAAAACATTCTGTAATGATATAGAATCAAGGGAAGACTTACTTATCAGCCATGAAGAAATTGAGTTCTGGCAATATTTTTTTATAATTTTAAAAAATAATTCTTCATTGTTGAAAGTATTACATATGTCCCCCCTTTTCCCCTCCAGTTCAACCCTGTCCCCTCTCCCCCACCGCAGGCCCCATTGTCTGTGTCCATGGGCCATGCATATATGCATAAAGGTCCTCGGTTGATTACTGCCCACCCTCCCACAATTTTGAGAGTTTCAGACTCCAAGTGTAAGGGCTTACCTGGGGCAGAGGCATGTGCAAAATGATCCCTGAAAATTCAGAACTCCAGTGAGCTCAGCCTAAGTCCTGGAAGAGCAGGAGTCTAATGTCTACTCTGAACATTTTTAAAAAAATATATTTTATTGATTTTGTACAGAGAGGAAAGGAGAGAGATAGAGAGTTAGAACATCGATGAGAGAGAGTCATTGATCAGCTGCCTCTTGCACAACCCCTACTGGGGATATGCCCGCAACCAAGGTACATGCCCTTGACTGGAATCGAACCCCGGTCCCTTCAGTCCTCAAGCCGACGCTCTATCCATTGAGCCAAACCGGTTTCGGCTCTACTCTGAACATTTCTAAACTGACATGGTTGGGTATAACTTTTAAAATGATATACTTACATTTATTTCATTTTTCTGGACCTTGTGATTATGGCTTTATAGAGCCAATAAATAGCACTTCTCTCTACCCTAATAGATGGGAAATCTGATAGAGATCAAATAAAGAACTTAATTATTGCTAAAAGTTAGATGGAGCATATGGCTTAAATGTTCAACCTCAATAAATTTCCAAACACTTTGTCACTGTACTAAATTTACTGTTTGGGGACATAACAGTGAACCCATTGTACTGAGAGTTGAGACTGGCACCTGACCACTTTGAGCTCTTCCTGACACTGAAACAACAAGCAAAAGAGGGGGTGACTGTACTGCTAGAGGTTGATTGATCTTGAGTGAAGAGGGGGAACCGAGGTTGCTATTACATAATGAGAGGAAAAGCTGTTTCTGTGAAAAACAGGAGTTTCTCTAGGACACCGCTGAGTGCCATCATGTCTTCTGAGTAAAGTCCATGAAAAACAACAACGATCCAATTTAAGCAAAGCTGCTAATGGCTCAGATCCCTTTGGGATGAAAGCTAGAGTCACCTCATCAGGTAATGAACCATGGTTAGATGAGGTCAATGCTCAGGGCAGAGGACATAGGAAGAAGTAGTTGAAGAAGATAATTATAAATAGTAGCTATACACTTCTACTTATAAAATATGGCCTATTGCAAAAATGAGGACTATAATAGTTACGAGTAGTTTTATTTATTTTTATATTAATATTTTTTCTTCCGTCTTTCACAACTTTTTATCTATTATAAAATGCAGAATAGTAGTTAATTCAGTATTTAAGCTAACAATATAAAAGGGGAATGTGAGTCATGTGGGAGAAGAATTAACACCAAAGATAAAAAGGAGACTTGCAATGTCTCCCGGAGAAAAGCATGTATGTGATACGGTTGTAGCAACTTAGATAGAAAGATGACTATTTTATTATAATAATTTGAGATTAAGAATAGTTTTAGGTGATGTATCTAGATGCCAAGTTAACAGGGATTTGATGGTGGTGGCTTTTCATTTTGGTTAGACTGAATTCATATTTTAGAATTCCCTTCCATGCTGACTAGAATGGGACAGATCTGGAAGCAGAAATATATAAATATAGATATAGATATAGATATAGATGATATAGATATAGATATAGATATAGAAATAGAAATAGATATAGATATAGATATAGATATAGATATAGATATAGATATAGATATAGATATAGATAGATATATAATATATATATGTATCTATATTTGTAAATATATCCATAAACATTTATATAGCTATTTATAAGTATAGCTACATCTATACATATTTATATCACCCATCTACCCTTCCTGACTATCTGGGCTGTGGACTTCAAGATCCAGTATCAGATGTGATGACAAAAGTTTTATGGAGACAGTTTAACCTGCTCCCACAATTGTCCCCTGAAATCAAATCTCTAAAACAAATCTTTTTAGATAGAGAAATAGATCTGGCAGTCTTATTCTCAAATTAAATTCTAACACAATATATTTCAAAGATGAAACCAACAGAATTTTCTAACATGTTGAGCTTAAGAGTATAAGATAAAGAGGGGCCATGAGTGGCTATAGAAGCTGGAACAGTGGAGCCGCCTATACTGTGAAGGAGAATGCTGACACAGAACAGATCTAAGGAAGAAAGTTAAGAATATGTTTGTAGCTATGTTGTGTATGAATTGCCTACTAGATATCTAAATGGAAGTGTCAGGTAACCAGCTGAATTTATAAGTCTGAAGTCCAGGTGAGATGGCCTAACTGCAGATAAAAATTTGGCATTCATCCCCAATATTAAGTATCTCAAAGTTAAGTGCATACTTTGTATGGTGTTGAAGTATCCCAACTACCATAGATAGAACATGAGTCAGGCACATGAATTAAGTCACCTCGGAGTAAATGTAGAAGGAGGAAATAAATTATTTGAGAATGGAAAGCTGAAAGCGGAAAAAGAATTGGAAAAATAAAAAGGATTCACCAAAAGACACTAAGAAGGGGAGGGAAGGTAAGTCTTCCCCTTATATGCAGTATCATTTAATGGTACCCAGTGGGATACACATTCTGCACAATATAGTATAGGATTTCTTTGAGATACTTCTTAAAGAATCTGTCTGATTTTATGCAAATATCCTATTAGGATTCATTTTTATTACCATACAGGAAAAAAACCCCCAAAACCTCTGGCCCAAAAGAGGAAATCTGAGGCACAAAGAAATTATAGCCTCCAGTAGGAGTTTTGCACATATATTTATGATTTTCTGTATTTAAAAAAATTTATTGACTTTATTGAGGTAACATTGTTTAATAACATTATGTAAATTTTAGGCTGTTTCTTTGAAAATTGAGACTAGAAGTACCATATGATCCAACAATTCCTCTTCTGGGTATTTACCTGCAAAATATGAAAACACCAATTCAGAAACATATATGTACCCCTATGTTCATTGCAGCACTAATTACAATAGCTAAGAAATGGAAGCAACCTAAGTGTCTACCGATGGATGAATGGGTAAAGAAGATGAGGATACAATGGAATAGGATTCAACTATAAAAAAAAGATGAAATACTGCCATTTACAGCAGCATGAATGGATCTTGAGGGTATGATGCTAAGTGAAATCTGTCAGATGGAAAAGGACAAAACTGTTTGAATTCTCATTTTTTACTTCAATTTCCCTGACACATAAGTTAGCAGCAGTTTGCAGAGCCCTGCTCTCACATATTTTGTGAGTCAGACTTCCCTCTTTGAGGTTATCACTCAGAGCTGCCACTGGAGGTCAAGGGGAGTTAGACAGGCAGGCCTATGAGAAGAAGCTCACCAATCTGAAAATGCTCAGCATGAATCAACTTGCTTCAAAGATTGGGAAGCACATCTTGTAAGTCAGTCCCACTTGGAGCATAAACATGACATTGGTCAGCGACTTCATGGCATCAAGATTCTGAGGTCCCCAGTATAACTGGCTTTGCAACAGCCAGGCTATCCAGTGTATAAAAAATGTGAAAAGAGAAAATGTGAGTGGTAGAAAGAATTCCTTTGGAAAGATAAGGAACTTCCAGCCCAACCCAGAGTATCTTGAGTGTTAGCATAAGTAGAAAAGGTTATACAGTTTCTGAAGAATCATTCCAACAATAAAATCACTTTGTGCTGAGAGCTTCAAAAGCAAAGTTTTAGCCATTGACATGGAATCAAACTATGCACAGACTAGAGGCCCGATGCACAAAATTTGTGCAAGAGCAGGCCTTCCTTCCCCTGGCTGCCGGCATTGGCTTTTCTCTGGCATCTGGGACCCAGGCTTCCCTCCGGTACCTTGGACTGGGGCTTCCCTCCAGCTGCTGGCTTCCCTAGCAGGCCTGGCTTCATCTGGAAGGTCATCTGGAAGGACATCCAGTCTAATTAGCATATTACACTTTTATTATTATAGATACCTAACAATTGAAAAAGTTTGAAAATAGTATATAGACACAGGTATGGAAAATGGTAGTTAAATGTATTGCTCTTACCACTCCAGCATTTCAGTTAAACTAGGAGGAAATTTGAGTTTTTAATAAGGTGCTCATATATGGAAAGCTAAATTTACAGTATGGTTGTATTTTCCTAACCCAGAAATTGATTTTTTAACTGAACTTTGCAGAATGGGAAAAAATATCATGAAAAATATTCTCATCTATAGCAGAGGTTCTTGGCCCAGACTTCAGTTAGAATCACTTCAGGAGCTTTTTAAAAAACTCCAGCTGTCTGGGCCTCACTCCAGATTAGCTGCCGCATGATGAAAGGGGAGGAGGGGGAGGGAAGGGCGTAGGAGTGCTTTTGGAAGCTCCTTGGTGCTTTCTGCACTGAGAAAGTTCTCTGTGCTGCTGCATTTAGAATCACCTGAGAAGGTCTTGAAATTTGTTGATGGCCAAACCACACCTTAGACAAATTAAATCAGAATTTTGGATTCCTGGATCCAAGGATCAGTATTTTTAAAGCTCCCCAAGTGATTACAACAAATAGCTAAGATTAAAAACCACTCTTTTAGAACCACTGGTATAATGGGGCCAATTGCGTTGGTTTACTTTCCTTGTTCATTTTGGCATAAGTAAATATATGTATGTATGTATGTATGTATGTATGTTCCACTGATAGAAGACTATATTGATATTGTTTTCATTCCAAATATTCCATTAAAAAATAACTTTGCATAAAAAAGAGACACAAATCTATGGGGCAGAGTAAGAGTTCAACCAAGTCTGAGAACTCAAGCAGCCGTCACAGACCATTAGATTAAGCTGCATGTTCAAGGCCAGAGGGGAGGACCTGGCGAGGTCCTGGGTGAGTGTAGGGCTACAGCTCCACAATCCTAAATTTAAAATCCAGTGTAGCATTGCCAAAATATTATGTGTAGGTGACATTTAGATCTTGAAGAATATATATGTTCCAGCCGTTGACCATGTAAATAACATTTCTATTTTACAAATGAAGCAACTTTAGAACATCCATCTCCAGTCTCTAATTCCATGTTTCATTTTCTATATTATATTATCTCAAGTTACAGGTCAATATCATTCCAAACTTATACTATTTTTAATAATTAATAATACCTCTGTGAATTGCAGGGTATACTAAGGAACACTTGCAATTTGGAATTCTTTCCTCACAGTAGTGCTTATGCTGTAATTCATAACGCCGACACTGGATGGCACCAAATTTTCCCTTACAAAGTCAATTTTTCCATTGCAGTGGAGACTGGTGCCCAGCAGTAAAGTAAATATTTAAGTTACAAGAGTTACTCAAGAGCTAAACACTTTAATCAGGTAAAACTCACACCCTAATCCCCAAGTCAATGCTAAAAATCAACATTTTTGCACCATGTATTTGTAACTGAAGAAGCAAAAATATTCGTATAAGTGAACAATACAACACAAAAATGCTGACTCAAGAGAAAATCGCAAGTAACAACACCATGAATGTTTAATCTTGAAATTAAATCAATTTAAAGGAAAAATTGCTCAAATCCATAAGGCACAATAAACTCTAAGAAACTTGCAGTACAAAGACACAGAACATAATGCAGATATGCTCCAGCTGTGTGAATTCTGCTTGGACAATATCTAAAGCTAATAATGATCACCTGTTTTCTTGAACAATCTACCCCGAGAATTCACTCCAATATGTTAATATGTTATGCTTTTGGTGGGTTTTATTAGTCTTGCTGTGAACGCATACTATAATGTGGCCACTCAGTGTGTGTGTGTGTGTGTGTGTGTGTGTGTGTGTGTGTGTGTGTGTGTACTGAGTGGCCAGATTATTATGACCACCTGACATTTGTAGGCAAATTAGCCATATACTGCTTCATATGGGATATGGAAGCCAAAGACCTATTCGAACATTTTTGCTGTCTGCAGTTACCAAGATAAAATGTCTCCAATTCACACAGGAAAACCAGGATTGGACAATGGAGCATTGGGGGAAAAAAAAAAAAAAAAAAAAGTCATGTGGTCCCATGAATCACGTTTCTAGTTGCATCATGCAGATGGCAGAGTGAGAATTTTGAGGAAATAGCATGAAAGCATGCACCCCACAAGCCTGAGTACAGCCCTTCAAGCTGGTGGAGGCAGTGTTATGATTTGGGGCATGTTTTCCTGGGATGATTTGGGCCCTTTAATTCGTGAGGAACAAGGTCTGAATAGAACAACATACCTAAGTATTGTTGCTGATCAAGTTCATCCTGTCATGTTGATGGTATATCCCAATGGTGATGGCTTCTTCCAACAAGACAATGCGCCATGCCATGGTGCTCGTATTGTGCAGGAGTGGTTTCAAGAACATGAGGGAAATTTTACCTTGTTTAGGTGGCCCCCACAATCCCCACATCTCAATCCAATTGAGCATTTGTGGGACGAAGTTAAAAGCCATCAGGCAGCTGGTTCCACAACCATCAAATCTCATAGAACTCGACAGTGCTGTTCATCAGGCATCGTGTCAGATTCCTCACATCACCTTTCAACATCTCCTGGAGTCAATGCCAAGAAGAATCGCCGCAGTATTGAAGGCAAAGGTGGCCCAATGATGTACTGATGGGATGGTCATCATAATCTGGAGACTCAGTGTATATACTTATATAAATAATTATATAAATATAATAATAAATACAAGGTGTATATACATTTTAACAGTTGATAGTGCAATTGATGTTACCTTTTTAGCCAGACTAAGCTTTAAACAAAGGAAACATCCTAAAATGATACTGGAAGTTTGAAAATGCAGTTGAAATACAAACACTGCCTTTATAATTGTTCAAAATGTATATACATTTTGGGGGGACATCCTGCATCCCCTCAAAAAATGAATACTAGTGTACACTTTAACAGTTGATAATTCAATTTTCTTTTTATATATATATATATATATTTATATATTTTATTGATTTTATACCGAGAGGAAGGGAGAGAGAGAGTTAGAAACATCGATGTGAGAGAGTCATCGATCAGCTGCCTCTTGCACACCCCCTACTGGGGATGTGCCCGCAACCAAGGTACATGCTCTTGACTGGAATCGAACCCAGGACCCTTCAGTCCCCAAGCAGACGCTCTATCCACTGAGCCAAACTGGTCCTGGCTGATAATTCAATTTTCATTCCTTTTCAGGTTTAACTGATTTGAGATAATGGGTGAAGGCAGACTTTGAACAAAGAAAATTTACCCACTAGATTTTCTCTTTTCAATCGGTAACTAATACAATATTTTGCTAATAGAAATTTTTCTGTGTTTGTTTGTTTTTTAATTTGTCTTTATTGTTGAAAGTATTACAAATATCCCCTTTGTTTTTTTCCATTGGCCCCCTCCACTCCACACCTGCCCTTCCCAGGCCTTTACCACTCTTTGTCTGTGTCCATGGGCTATGAATATAAGTTATCCAGTTAAACTAGACTTTTTTATGGGGACACATAAAACATAAAGTTTATAATACAAAACCGGCAACAGTTCATGAATGAGGGCACACAAATAATGATTCTTGACATTTGTGATTCCATTGCTTCACTGCTATCAGCAATGTCTGGACCAGAACAGCAATCAGTTTGAAAATAGGCATTGGCAAAAAAATGTTTTTTATTAATTTCTAGATTATTTAAAAAAATTTTAAATATGTTTTTATTGATTTCAGAGAGGAAGGGAGAGACAGACAAACAGAGAGAGAGAAAGAGAGGGAGAAAGATGATCAATGATGACAGAGAACCATTGATGGGCTGCCTTCTACAAGCTCTTCACTGGGGATGGAGCCTGCAACTGAGGCATGTGCCCCGACCTGGAATCTAACCGTGACCTCCTGGTTCATGGCTTGACTGAGTTAAATTTTGAAAATGAATTTTATGTTGATAATCACTGACTTTATAATTATTCAAAGTGTGAATACATTTTTGGGACACCATCTACATACTATATTAAATTAAATTAAATAATAAGTATTCAATACTTACTATTTAGTTATAATTATGCCAGTTATAATTAAAATTATATTCATTCATATTTAAATATATTGTCCATATTGCAATACCTCACAATTTGGATTTTTGTCATAGTTCTAAGCCTGATACAAGTATAAAATATGTTATGAGAGCTATTTCAACCTCATTTTTGTACTAGAAAATAATTTATGAAATCTTGCACAAGAAACCATTGGAGCTTTAATTTTCTTCACTCTCTATTTCTCAGCATGCTGGAAAGTGTATTATGCTATTGGTTATTTAGTTTAGGAATTTTGTTCACGCTGTTCTCAGGAAGTGTTACCAAGGAGCACAGATGGAAATCAGAATTGTGAAGATTTTTTATCCAAATCTTACTGCTAACTCTATCTCTGATGGCTGGTCATATTAAAGGCTAAAGTGAGTCATTATAATATGACCTTTAAATTGCACAATCTCTTTATTTAAAAAGCATTATTTACTCAAATGGCAACTGAGAACCCAGAGCCCATGGCTACTTACCACATTTTCTAACACAGGCAATTTTCTGTCCTAAAGACAAAATATGAATATGCCAATGAATGAGGTATGACTGAAACAGATAATTAAATAAAGGAAAAAGACAGAATTAAATGTCACAGACCAGTCTCATTATCACCAAGATATTGGGGTATGGGAGAGGAAAGGGGGTCTTAATATTCAGTGACAGAAGATTTGACTTTGGGTGGTGTGCACACAGTGCAATATACAGATTTTATAACATAGAAACCCACACCTGAAACCTATATGTTCATGTTTACCAATGTCACCCCAATAAACTTATTTTAAAATAAAGATCAGATTTTCTGGAAGCATTGTTTTCACAGTGAAGCTGATTGGATGAAGATGATCACCATTAAGTGAAAGTGGACCTAAAAAAATTTTAGGAAGTTTAAAATTCTTCTTCTACATCAACCATTTCATCAGTCCAATCTGTTTTAAAGCTAAAATTTTAACCATGGCCAGTGTTGTTCATTCAGTGGTTAGAGCATTGGCCTGCACACTAAAGGGTTCCATCCCGGACCCAGTCAGGACACATGCAGCAGGCAACCAATTAGTGTGTTTCTCTCACATTGATGTTTCTCGCTATCCCTCTCTCTATCCCCCTTCCTTCCACTCTCACTATAAACCAACACACACACACACACACACACACACACACACCAAAACAAACAAAAAACTACTAACATTTTTAAAAATTATAGTTAGAAATTCTATTTTATCTAAAATTTCATATGGGAATTTTAAAAAAATTGACAAGATTGAAAGTCAACTAGCAGTCAAACAATACATTCTAGGTACTGTGAGACATAATTTTAAAGGCTCCTATCAGAAACACCAGGACACTCTAACTAAAATGATGAATTT
Source organism: Pipistrellus kuhlii (assembly GCF_014108245.1). Classification (NCBI taxonomy): domain Eukaryota; kingdom Metazoa; phylum Chordata; class Mammalia; order Chiroptera; family Vespertilionidae; genus Pipistrellus; species Pipistrellus kuhlii. The sequence goes on from NW_023425405.1 coordinate 7,070,768, forward strand.
TGTGATATGTCAAAAAGGACAATTTACGTTGAACTGTGGCTTGCAAAAGATGTTTAAGGAGCAGCTCTCTTCCAATGAAAGACAGAAGTTGCAATGGCTTAGTTCCAATATGAATCATCCTAGCATTCTGGCATTTGAGATTTGCTGAATCTGATTTGTGAAAATTGTTAAAACGTAAAATAAAATCTGATTTGCCTAAACTGACCAACATGTTGTGGTTTTATTGATACAAACATGGCCTGTTTAATTTCACACAGCTCTTATAATTAAGTTGCCTTAACTGTTATGGTTAAGTCTCAAACATTATTACAAATATTATTGAAGGTATATTCTAATAATTTATAAGTATATATATTTCTATTATATTATGTTGTTATATTTTGCATAATTATTTCTATAACTATGTATAATTATAGTAATTATATTCATTATATAATGTCTGAGATATTTTAAATACCCAATTAATATTAATTTTTAAAAGTTGAACACCTTTTTAGTTCTGTTTAGCACTCTCCTTCCCCTTCATCTGATTGGGCACATGATACCTGCACATGATTTGGGCTCAGTCCATCAGAATATCCTAACCCTGATGCTGTGATTAGTTCAGGTTTGGCAAGTGACTGAGTTTGGCCAATCACTCTAGATCCTTTCGTCCCCTTTAACCAATGCAATTGCTTAACACAGCCTTAATTATTGAGTTTACTTAAAATATGCCTTAATGATATATAATTAGTCCATATGTTTATGGAAAATTCTAGTAAATAATAATTAAGTAATATCGCATTTTACATTTTATTTTATTTTTTATTTATTAAATTTATTGGGATGACATTGGTCAACCTGAACATATAAGTTTCAAGTGTGGGTTTCTATGTTACAAGATCGGTATATTGCATCATGTACCCACCACCCAAAGTCAAATCTCCTGTCACCATAAATTAGGAACCCCTTTCCCCCACCACTTTCCCTCCGGCAACTGCCACACTGCTGTTTGTGTTCGATTTTCAATTTTTTATATCCCATATATGAGTGAAATCATATGGTTCTTAGCTTTTTCTGATGGATTTATTTCACTTAGCGTAACGTTCTCGAGGTCCATCTATGTTGTTGCAAAAGGCGCTATTTCTTCCTTTCTTATGGCTGAGTAGTGTTCCATTGTGTACCACATCTTCTTTACCCAGTCCTCTATAGTGGGACACTTTGGTTGTTTCCATGTCTTGGCCATTATGAAAAAGACATGAGCAGCTGCAGGTATATGGACTATGCTTTATTGCAGACAAAGCAGCCATTGCAAACAAAGCAGCCAATCACCGGCTGGTCAGTGGCACTTTTTATACTAACTCAAATAAAAGAGGCTTCGTACCAGTTAGTAGCATCTGTGTCACGTGAGCATAAGTGGGTTATATAAGGGCGCACCTGCGCAGTAGGTGTGGCGATGCTGCTGGGCCATTGCCTCCGGGCACGCGTATGGCAAATGGGCTTAAACATCCGGTGTGCTTTGGTCAGGGTCCCCACAAATACCCAAATAATTTTGAAAGTCTGATCTACTGGTTCAGGGCATCATGGGGAGGAGGGGAACAATTTACACGAGCATGGAAACTCAGACACTAAGGTATCTAGTGAAGAATGAATTCTTCTGTCCTTCTGGCAGAGACCAACACAAAACCGAGGGCTTACAGAGGGTGGAGGGCAAGCCCCAGAGGAGCCTCCCATCCGCAAGTGCCATGTAGGGTGGGGGGGGCAGTCCGCAGCAAGATGGCAGACTGGGTTTCACCCGCTGATATAATTATGTTCCAAGCCCGTCCGTTCTGGGCCAAGGTGAACAGGTCCCACACACTGGTTTGCACTGGCATGAGTACTATTGCTCATATTCTTTTTCTTTTTCTTTTTTAAATATATTTTTTATTAATTTTTTTACAGAGAGGAAGGGAGAGGGGTAGAAAGCTAGAAACATCAATGAGAGAGAATCATGGATCAGTTGCCTCTTGCATACCCTCTACTGGGGATGTTCTCCCCAACCAAGGTACATGCCCTTAACCAGAATCAAACCTGGGACCTTTCAGTCTGCAGGCCAACACTCTATCCACTGAGCCAAACTGGTTTTGGCTATTGCTCATATTCTGCAAGGCATATCAGCTTTAGTCTTCTTTTAAGTTCTCTGAGTTCCCCAATTTCATGACAACCACTGAAAATGAAGGCAGGTACTGATAACAGCTTGCATTTTGTGAATCAAAGAAGAGAAGCTGAGAGCATAATACACAGCACAGGGGGAAAAGATAAATGCCACCAGATGTTTGTTTTCCTAAGTCTTTGATCAGAACACTGATAAAAATAGTCTCTAAAACGACTTGAAGAATTATACAAAATTTCTTACTGAAATTTTCCTTGGTTTCTTTTACTAACCGTTTCTAAATTGGTATTCCAGAAATAGTAGTATATTTATTTTATTAAGAGCTTATATAGATGTATAAATATTATCTGAGGTGCATATGTTTAGTGAGGTGATAAATGACTTCCCCCAGAAGTGCATCCAAATTAAATTAACTTTGAGAGGGAGGTTCTTTATCAAAAGAATCCCACACCATCTATGCTTCCTTCCCTGCTGAGAGCGCTAATTTATATTTTCTTAGCTAGAAAACTATGAGAAGGCCTCTCTTAAGACTCGGTTTTCTATTTATTAATTTCTTTCATTGATTCTAAGAATACTTTAAAAACAACTGTGCATTATAGTTACAGTATGTTCATGCTGTTTAATGTAATGTCAGACAATATGTGTCTCGGTAGAAAGAATTCCTTTCTAGTGTTAGGCATTGCCTCAAAGAACAAACAGTAGCAAGTATTTATTGCAGCCTCAGAGTCCCAGTGATTGGATAGAATTCTTTGGTCAGCAACAGATAGAGAATTAATAGTATTTTTCTAAAAATTTTATTTAGAAAGCATTTTGGGTGAACATGTTCAAGAAAAAAATACTTAACATTAACAATGGCTATTTATGACTTTTCCCTTCAATTCACATGAGCTCAAAAACTCAGGACAAAAGTAACAGCACTCCTCTGCTATCAAATGTAATTTATATTATAGCTAGTAAGTAAAGACACTCACGTTAAACGACTTATTGATGTCTCCATGCCCACAACTCCAATTTGTAAACTGCTTTTCTTCTAAGAATTAATCTGTAGCTTTAAATATTGTTAGGATAGAATAGCACAGCTATACTACAAGTTGTGTTATCTTGGACAAAAACTTCGTTTCCCTGAGTTTAATTCTTCAAATACAAAATAGAGCTAATTTTTAACTTACAGGGTTATTTTGATGATTTAATAAGATAGTGAATGCAAAGTATTTAGCATACTTTCTGGCAAACAATAGATGTTAAATGAAATGTACCCGACAAAAGCCAATTTGAGCCATTTTAAAAATTGAAAACCAATTTTAAATGTATTAATATCAAGCTTTGGAATCAAGAATATGCAGGTTATTTTTTTTCAAGTAAGCTTCTTATTGAAGTATCAATACATAGCAAAGTACACATGAAATACATGTATTGCTCAATAAGTGTTTAAAATATAAGTAGACTCAAGTAGCCAAATTGAGAAAAATAACATTACCAGTATTTCAAAAGCCCATTTCTGTTTCCTCCCAGTCACTAACCCATTCTGAAAGGTTTTCAATATTTTTACTTCTAATACCATAGACTCATTTTTCCCATTCTAAAACTTTCTACATGTGAAATATACAGTATGTATTCACATGTCTGCCTTTCTCCCCAAACCACCTGAATAGCAAAGGTCTGCAGGAGAAAGCTGTCCTCTGCAGCATGAGGGAATGACTCAGCAAAGAAACAAGGGTGGCTGCCCTCTGAGCTCCAACCCAGAGCCCCCAACCCTGGACACTCCTCACACAGCTCCAGCCCACTCTGCCCTCCCTCTGCCCAAGGTGAGTGGCTGCACATGAAATTTTGTGCATTGGCCTTTTAAGAGGATGCCTGCATTTCCAGCAGTCTCTTCCCAGAAGAGAGCAACCCTGCTGCTTTTCGCAGCCAGATGTGGTGTGGGCACCTTTCTCAGTTCCGGTGCTCTGGGCTTGGGAGCCCAGCCTGGGGTTCGAACCCCACAGTTCTCAGTGGGACCCGCCCCTCCAGCTGAGAAGTCCCTCTGGACCTTCAGCTGCTTCCTGTGGGAGCCCGGCCAGCCCCTTTACATCTTTGCACTTCCTACCAGACTCTATGATCTTTGTTTCCTTTCCTTGTTTCTCCAGATTCTCTCCAGCTAGTTCTCAGTCGATTTTACAGGGTGGGTTTTCTGTATTTTAGTTGTATTTCCAGTTTGGTCCTGGCAAAGTGTCAGTGTAGCTCCCACTTACTCCACCACCAGTTTTAAAACACACACACACACACACACACACACACACACACACACACACACCCCTTGTATTTTGAACATAACTATAAAATGAATCCTTATGAATCACTCATCTTAAAACATTACCAATACATGCAGAGCGCTATAGTAACTTTCTCATGTCAATATAGCCCTAGCTGGTTTGGCTCGGTGGATAGAGCATCAGCCTGCAGACTGAAGGGTTCCCGGTTTGATTCTGGCCAAGGGCACATGCCTGGGTTGAGGGCTCGATTCCCAGTGAGGGGAGTGCAGGAGGCAGCTGATTAATGATTCTCTCTCATCATTGATGTTTCATCTCTCTCTCCTTCTCCCTTCCTCTCTGAAATCAATAAAGAAATATATTTTTAAAATATATAGTACTTTATCTTTTCTTAATTAAAAGTTCAACTGAAGGTATTGGGGTGGCATAACTATGCCATGTTTGCTTCTTTAACACATTTCCAGTTATTTTTTAGGGAACCATAAGATAATGTGGGGAGGCAGGTAAAATGTTACATTCTCAAAAATGCAGACCTTGAAATCCAATGATCTTTCCTGCACGATTCTAGGACAAACATTGTTCAATGCTCCGTAATAATGGTAAGGACCTTTAATAATAAAGTCAGCGCATTGGCAACATTGACAGGTGGTTTATTCTGGTTCTGAGCACACAGAAAGAGTACGCGGTGTCATTGGTGCTTTTGGGTGCTCTTTTAAAAACTTAAAAAACCCCGAGCTGTGTGAAATCTTTAGCACTTAATGGAAGTTTCACTTCGTGAGAAACCGACTTACGCGAACTATACTTGATGCAAATGGATCGCCCACAATTTTTTTTTAAAATGAAGTCAAGTTTCTTAGAACTACATTTTATATAATAATTCTTTGAAAGTGATAGTTTATGTATTCACGACCAACTGTTGAAATGACAATTCCTGAAATTGGATGGGAAGATGCTATTTGTAACACTACACACACACACACACACACACACACACACACACACCACACAACTCTCATGAGCATAATCTTGGTACTGCTGACACAGAGATGCTTTCAGCAGAACGATGGTAAAAGCATGAGCCAATAGAAGCCATAGTTTCTAGAATAATATCTAAATTAGTATTACATTCCTATTTTAGGATACATTTTAAATAGATATAGGAGCTACTTGAAATGATTTGTTATCCTATTTCCAAATAAAGTCGCTATTGTTGTTATTATTATTATTATTATTATTATTATTTGCATACACTTTACCGAGGGTCTAGTATGAGCTAGGAATCCACTAAGTGCCTTATATAGACTTTCTTCCACCTGCACAGTAGCCCTGCGATTCTCTGCTGAGGAGATGAAAAGTCAGAGAAATTACCCGGCCTGCCCGAGGTCACATTGCTACAAAGTGGCAGCTCTGGCCTCTAACCCTGAGTCCGACCACTCCAAAAGTCTCTTCAGTGACCTATGCATCCTCCCATGGTTCCAGGATGTAAACCTTAGCTTCTTGTCTGGATTGGAAATCAGGCTGAACTGTAATTTTTAAAACAATCTTCAGAGAAAAGGATAGCTTCCTATCCCTGGTTGGCATTATTTTTAAATGGGGCAGCTAATCAATATGTAACAAACTGGCATTTTAATTTTTTTTTTTTTTTACCATCATGCTCCCCTGCAGTCTTCCTTCCCTCTCTTCATACAATGTTTTTGTTTGTTTGTTAATCCTCACCAGAGGGTATTTTTTCCCTTGATTTTTTTAGAGAGAGTGGAAGGGAGGACGGACAGGTGGAGAGAGGAATGTCAATGTGCAAGAGACACATCGACTGGTTGCCTCCTGCATGCACAGCAACTGGGTAGGGGATGGAACCTACAACCCAGCTACATGCCCTTGACTGGGAATTGTATCCATGACCCTCCGGTGCCTGGGTCAATGCTCTAACCATTGAACAACACCAGCCAGGCCTTCATACACTATTTTTAATACACTATCCACCTTTTGATAAAAACTAAATGTTATGAAAGGCATTAAGGATGTTCAAGAAAGTAGAGACATTCAGCAATTTGAAAGGTTGTAGGAAAGAATTATCTGCAGCCTACGCCTGCTTTATACCTATCTTTTCTAATAATAAAAGTGTAATATGCTAATTAGACCGGACATCCTTCCGGGGGACCTTCCAGAAGAAGCCAGGGCTGCGAGGGAAGCCCAGGTCCCGGATGCCAGAGGGAGGCTGCTGCCAGCAGCCGGGGGAAGAAGACCTACTCTTGCATGAATTTCATGCATCGGGCCCCTGATGTTCAGATAATGACTCATGAACAGAATTCTTTGAAATTTTTACTTTTGATAAATACTGCGTTATGTCACAGACTGGATGCTGTCCCTGAGACCCTCATTAGCCTGTGGGAGATTTAGTAAAGAGCGCTGTTAGGATCGCCACCTGTGGACTGAAGTTGAGCCGGGAGACAGGCCTCGTGAGGCCTCACCTGACCCCACAGGGAACTCTGGAGCTGGGATGGCCTTCAGAGTTGTCCGACTTGTGGCAAAGGGGCTGGGAAATTCGGCCCCTGGATTCAGCCATGGAGGGTAGGCTGCTTAGAAGGAGGCCAGATGTCCCCGAGGCAGTTTTCCTCAATTGAAGACCAACTGCCCTGGCCAGTGCCCAGTTGGTTGGGCATCGTCCCTGGCACTGACCAGTGGCCAGTTCCATTTCTGGTCAGGGCACATGCCCGGGTTTCAGGCTCAAACACCGGGGGGGGGGGCAGTTTGTGCAAGGGGCAGCCAATGCTTACGTCAATGTTTTTCACTCTCCCTCTCCCTTCCTCTCTCTAAAAATTGATAAACTATTCTGAAAAGACAAACCTAAAGAGGTCTGACAGCTGTAGATCCTCTTCAGGCAGGACCCTCAGCAGCTGTGGAGGGTCTGAGCAGCAGATAACATGTTCATCACATGTTTATCACATGTTCATTGCATGCTCATCACATGTATGGGCTGACTAGTGTCCCATCCCCAAATTTATCCATTGAGATACTAATCCCCTAATACCATTAGTACCTGAGGGTGTGGCTTTATTTGAAATAGGGTCATGGCAGCTGTAATTAGTTCAGATGAGGGCATACTGAGGAATGAGGAGACAGATGCACACGGGGGTGGGGGGGCCAGATCTCAGCCAAGACCCACACACCCACATACAGCCCTGAAATCATCCCGGAGTCAAACCCACACGCAGAGGCAGGCTGTGGAAGTCATAGGGGGCTTTTGCAGGCCCCATCTATGATTTTTTTTAAATATATTTTTATTGCTTTCAGAGAGAAAGGGAGAGGGAGGGAGGAAAAGAAACATCAATGATTAGAGAGACAACCTGATTGGTTGCCTCCTGTATGTGCCCCAACCAGGGCTGGTGATCGAGCCTGCAGCCAAGGTATGTACCTTTGACCAAAATCGAACTCAGGACCCTTCTGACACTCTATCCACTGAACCAAACGGGTTAGGGCTCCACAATCTTTTCAGCTAAAATTCAGGACAGCTGCTGGTCCTGACTGGTCGATTGCTGTATCATCTAGGAGAGAGAAGGAAAACTTTTGTGCTGAGATGAAAGTCACTGAGGGTCAGGCCACAGGGCTCTGACTTGCCTTTCCACCAGGTGTTTTAATAATTTAGGCAAGGAGATGGATGCCCAGTTAGCCAAACCTCGAATAAAACTGACCAGGAGTACTTGTGGGTGGCAGAACCAGCATCCCAGCAGACTAAACAACGGGAGAAGCCTGAATGATGAAATAAATCAAACAAAAACGTAATGCCATTAAGCTATTAAAAGTAACTTAAATATCAGTGAGAAATACATGATTAAAAACAACTCGTGTTTTCACTGACCATAAGCTCACTCTGAGCCACCTGGAAGGGACTGTGCGGGAGTGGATGAGGCAGCGGCTTCGTTAATGAAGTCTGACCGCGCAGCAGAGAGCAGGCCTTGCTCTGCTCGCGCTGGTCGAATGCCTGGAGGGTTCAGTTTCATTCAGACACCACATCTCCGGGCTCTTGCCAGACTGGAGATGTCTCAGGAGAAAACTACCAGGATGACGCATGACCTTACATCATCTCACACCGGGAAACTCCTGAAGAACCTGGCAAGGCTTACCCAGGAAACACAAAAAGGCAAGATTGGAAGCCCACCCTGGAAAAGAGATGGACTGCGTTCTGAAGGATTCCGAGAGAGATGGCACAGCCAGTGCATGGAGGTTTCAGAGATGCTCATTCACTGGGAGGGGCTGGGAGACATCAGAGCTGCGCAGAGAGAAACGGGAGCAGAGAGCCACAGGTCTCTCTGAGGCTGTCAGTTCCCCACAGGCTCCTGGCCTCTTGCTGGTGCGCCAGAGAAAAGGTCTGTGCGGCAGGCAGAGCAGGCAGATCAATTCACCCCTTCCTGACCAAAATCTCTGCCTGACACCTCTGGGCACACTTCCCACCCACCCATCAGCCCCTTTTCACTTCACCTTTTGTTCAGTTATCTTCGGGGCCAACTATAAGGTCACCAAAGAGACCTGGGAGGCACTTGGAAGCGATTTGCTGGCAGAATGCCCTGTATGTGACATCCCTGAGAGCCAGGCGTACGGCGCATCCTTGCTAAATTCCCCGCTGACACATCCCCCAGGGCCCATCTCCCAGGAAGTATCCATTGCCTTAGCCCTCTCACCCATACCTGTGCCTGCCCTGGGTAGCAAAGTAGTGTAGTGACCAAAAGGGGGACATCTGTAATACTGTCAACAATAATATATACATTTATATATATACTTATATACATTTTCAAGCTGAGGTCACTGAAGGTCAGAGACCCTCTGTGTCCAGATAGAGCCACCTCTCTACATAGCAACCCTGTAGGGAATGCTGCTCTGCAGGTGCTGAATGAAGGTGTACCCAGAGACCTACATGATCCAAAGGTATTTTGAGTTTGAATTTTAATTTTCTTGTTAGAGTAATAAAAAATAGTTATCAAATGTCAAAATAAATAAATGAAACCAGTACTTGCTCTCCTGAGCATAATGACAGCTTTACTTCTGCCGTCCGATTAGATGAGTCACGGTGCCTGATAGGAATTCTCCCTCTGCTAGATCTAATTGGCAGTAATTAAATTTCACCAGTAGGCCTGTTCCACATTATTTTTAAATGCAGCATCCCAACTTAACCACAGGTAACGGATGCCGTTCTCTGTAAAGGACTCTCAGAGGTAAGGTAGTGGCTTTCAATTACAGACAGCGTGAAACTTCCATCTGTCTGCCCTTCTGTGCTCAACGTCCCCAGTCCTTGGGTGTCAGCCAGCTAACAAAAGACAGCATATCGCCATCTTGCTTATTAGATCCCACTGTTGACAGTATGATAATCCGCATGTGAGAGAAAGGCTGATGGGACGAGTGAGCAGAATTCTCTCTCTGCACAGCAAGCCCATGAAGAGCGTCATTTAGATTCTGGCAAAAGGTACTGCCCTCAGAGTACCCTTGGTAGCTCTGTGTCTGCCCTGGACAGGTTGTGTCTTCACAACATCTGTTTGATTGGCTTGTGCTTGCCCCCACCCCGTGTCGTCACCTTCTCGGAGGCAGGAAATCCAGTGTGTGTTCCTCCGAGGTCCCAAGGGAACCGGTGATCTTCTCTGAACAGTAGATAATCAATAAGGACTTGTTAGGCTAATTTGCTTGCCACTTCTGTTTGCCAACAGTTCACAGCGACTCCACATTGCTTGGTATTGTGCTTTAGCGAAGTCCCTATGAGTCCTTGTAACAGTGTCACACAACAGAAAAGGTAGGAGCAGGAGACCCAAATGCCTGGATTTTGCTCCCAATGTGCTGCTAACTTAGGTGTTGTGGGGCCTGCTAAGAAAAAAACAAAAAAGAAACCTCATTGGGGCTTTAGACTCCTTGACACCCTCCCACAGAGAATCCTTATGTCACCTTCTAGTGAGATTTTCAGAACTATCTCAGTTAAAATTACAGCACGACCAGCTCCAATCCAGAAGACCTCTCCCTATTCTTGCTTTATTTTTTCTTCATACTTCTTAACGCTATCTCACATACTCACTTATTGACTGTCTCCTCTCACCAGAATGTAATCTTCATAAGGGCAGAGACTTGGTCTCTTTTTCCCCCTTACCCAAGGATATGCTCTTTATGATTTTAGAGCAAGGAAAGGAGAGAGGGTGGGAGGGAGGGAAAAAATAAGGAAGGAAGAGAGAGGGAGGGAGACATTGATGAAAGAGATACTCCAATCAATTGCCTCCAGTATGTGCCTCAAAGGGGATCAAACCTGAAACATAGGCACGTGCCCCAATCGAACCTGCCACCTTTCCGTGTATGGGATGATGCCGCAACTAACTGAGCCACACTAGCCAGGGCTATACTTTGTCTCTTTTAATAAAAGTATTTTTGATAAATGCAAGGGAGATTTAAAAATTTTTTAAAAAATATTTTTATTGATTTCAGAGAGTAAGGGAGAAGGAGAGAGAGAGAGAAACATCAGTGATGAGAGAGAATCATCAATTGGCTGCCTCCTGCATGCCCTCTACTGCGGGTCAAGCCCACAACCCAGGCATGTGTCCTTGATTAGAATCTGAAACCCTTCAGTTAGCAGGCCAGCCCTCTGTCTACTGACCCAAACCAGCTAGGGCTGCATCGGAAATTTTAGATGCTCAATGAATACTGTTAATGAGAAACATATAACTGACATTCCACTCATGAGAAGAAAATAGAATAATAGATTGAGAATGAACGAGGGCCCATTGCTTTTAGATTTGAGGACTCTTTTCCCTGAAAATAGGATACTTATTGTGACTAATGGAGAGAACATATAATATTTGCAAATGTCTTTTTACAAGTCCCTCTTCGTTCAGAAAGTATGCAAACCTAGTCTTTGTATTTCTTTTAAAGAATAAGGAGAAACTTTCACTCCAATTTTCTATTTCATTGAAATTGTCAAGAGACAATGAGTGATGCCTGGATTCCAAGTTACATTAAGCATTTGCTGGATTTGGAACTTCAGAGAAAGTTAACAGGAGGGGGTGGAAATCTCTCTTTTGGGAGATAGCAGTTCAATACAGCAGAGCCTTCATTTGAAGGTTCAAGAGCCTCTGCTCGTAGTCCATCCTCAATCCTGAGAGCATGATGTCACCTGATGGCTCAGATAATTGAAGAATCTCACCTTCAGGCAAAGGATGGGAAGCAGCAATGAAACCTCTCAGTACCACTTAGAATTCTGTTTGACAGGGAATAAGCAGATTGAAAAGCTATGTCCCATGTTCTGTCTCTTGGCACGTGCCAATTTTCCATTTTATTGTCATTTTTTAAATTTGGAGAATAACTTAGCCTTACAAATCCTGGCAAATCTATATGGTAATAATTCTTCTAAGTCTTCTTCCAAGAAGGTCCTAAGGCCAGTTACATGGGGAGCTGTTCAATGAGGGCACAGAATATAAATTTGATTTTTGTTGTTGTTTGGCTTTGTCTGGTCTTATTGTAGGGTTCTTGGACAAATGGTCTGAGTTCAAATGGATACCCAGGGACATGAAGTGCCATTAGAGTGCAATGGTTAGAGTATAAGCATATGGGAAGCAAGTAATAAGTCCTGTTCTGGACTAGATTTGACCCATAGTAGGTCTACTGGATTTACTTGGTTCATGAACTCACCCAGTAGTTATCTCTCTGGTCCCTGAAGGTATGTACATAGTAATGGGCAGAACTAATATAGTAATTCTTTGACATGTGAGGTAAAAGCAGTTACAGTGAAAACTTTTGAATTTCCTTTTTTCTAACTGAGCTAGTCAATAAAAACATGAGACTTCCACTCCTAGTTATGACATAGAAAGTAACAAGAGCCCAGCCGAGTGGTCAGTCATTGAGTGTTGATCCAAGAGCCAAGAGATCAGTTTGATTCCCAGTCAGGGCACATGCCCAAGTTGTGGGCTCAGTCCCCAGTGGAAGGTGTGCAGGAGGCAGCAGATCTATGATTCTCTCTCATCGGTGATGTTTCTTATCTCTCTCTCTCTTTTTTTCTCTGAAATAAATAAAAATGTATTTTTAAAAATATTATATACTTAAAAATTGCTATGATATGAAAATTCTTCCATCTCCATTCATGGATTAAAAGCCTAAAAACTGGCCCAGCCAATGTGTCTTAGGGGTTGGGCATCAACCCATGAACCAAGAGGTCACCAGTCAATTCCTAGTCAGGGTACATGCTGAGGTTGTGGGCTCAATTCCCAGAAGGGAATTATATGTACTTCATGTCTCTCTAAATGCAATGCAATTCCAATCACATTTTATAGAAATTTACAACCTGTTTCTAAAATGTATATGAGAATACAAAGAACCTAGAATATCCAAACCAAAGTTGAAAAAGGATAAAATAAAAGACTTACATTGTCTGACTTAATTACTTTACAGCTACAATAATTGAGAGAATGTGAGTGGCCTAAGCACAGATGAATAGGTCAATGGAACAGAATAGAGTCCAGAAATAGACCAACACACATATGGTCAACTAGGTGGCAAAAGGAAAGTCTTTTTTAACAAATAATTCTGGAACTGGATAAACATATGGGAGGAGAGGGGGGGAATGGGTCTCTATCTCCACGCAACCATACAAAAAAATTAAATTAAGATGAACTGTGGAACTAAACATAAAAGTAAGATTCATAAAGCTTTTAGCATAAAATACAGATATATATATCTATATCTATATATCTATATATCTATATATCTATATATCTATCTATATATATATATATATATATATATATATATATATATATTCATGACTTAGAGGTAGGAAAGTTTTCTTAAATCAAAACAAACAGCACTAACCATAAAGAGAAAAATGGTAATTTAGATTTTATTAGAAGATAACTTTCTGCTTATCAAAGGCACCTTTGAAAATGAACAGTCAATCCACAGGCTGGGAAATAGTTACAATATAACCTTAAGAAAGAACTCATAGCTCCAATATGTTCTTTAAAAATTACTACAAACCTACATTAAAAAGAAAAACAACCCCATTTTTCTAAACAGGCAAAGACTTGAGCAGACAATAAGAGAAGATATAGGTATAGCCAGTATCACATGAAAAGGTGCTCAAAATCATTAAGCATCAGGGAAAAGTAAATTAAAATCACAACAAGGTGCCATTTCACACCTTTTAGAGTGCCTAAAATCAAAACAGTATGCCAATAGTACCAAATATTGACGAAGATGTGGAGCAATTATACCCTCATATACATATTGCCGGTGAGAATGAAAATTAGATAAATTAAACATATGTCCCCATGCACACACAAAAAAACTTGTATATCAATGTTAAAAGCAGATTTATTAGTACTGCCCAGCCGGTGTGGCTCAGTGGTTGAGTGTCGACCCAGGAACCAAAAGGTCGCCATTCAACTCCTGGTCAGGCACATGGCCAGGTTTGGGGCTCAATCCTCAGTGCGGGCATGCTGGTGGCAGCTGACAAATTATACAGTGTATTCTCTCTTATTGATGTTCCTAGGTCTCTGTCCCTCTCCCTTCCTCTTTCTAAAGAACACTGCAAACTCATTAGTCAACAGAGCCAAATATCAACAGTACAATGACTGAAATTTCTTTTGAGAGCCAAATTTTTTTAACTTAAACTTCTTCTAATGCCATTTCTTCAAAATAGACTCGCCCACACTGTGGTATTTTGTGGAAGAGCCACACTCAAGAGGTCAAAAAGCCACATGTGGCTCACGAGCAGCAGTTTGCCGACCACTGTCTAGCACTCTGTGGGGTGGGGGAGGCCTCTGTGATGACTGCATCACAATCCATCTTCTCCCTCTGCCCAATCCCATTTCCCTCATCTCCTTTATTCTCAAAAGCACATCTCATAATCTCCATAACCTGTGAACCAGGAAACCCAGCCTGCAGCAATCAATAAAGAGAATCAATATAATAAATAAGGATTAGAAGTTCTACAGTTTGCCCTGGCTGGTGTGGCTCAGTTGGTTGAGCATCATTCTCTAGGTGAGCGTCATTCCCTGCACCAAAGGGTTGCAGGATTGGTTCCCAGTCAGGGCACCTATGCAGGTATCAGGTTCAATTTCTGTTCACAGTGCATACAGGAGGCAACCTATCCATGTTTCTCTCTCACATCTATGTTTCTCTCTCTGTCCCTCTCTTCCTTCCTCGCTCTCTAAAATCAATAAAAACACGTGGGGTTTTTTTGTGGTTTTTTTTTTTTTTTTAAGTTCTACAGTTCAGAAAGATTGTGGGAGGCAGGGAGGAATGTTAGTTCTGCTTGGAAATTCAGGTTACCCATTTTAAAACGTATCTTGTAAGCTCTCTTGTTTCTGACAATGGAGACGTAAGACCTGGTGAGTCGGAGTAAGACTACCACTCTACTACCTGACAGCAGAGAGCGCTTTTGCCTGGGCCCTGTCTAAACAAATTACTTTCTCTTTTTTTGGCAGGAAAGGAAGGCTAGCTCCCAAAAGGCTAATGCTTCCCGGTGAAATTGAGAGTTCTCCAGAGATCCACTTATTCATCCGTGTTTGAAGGCAAAGATGGAAATGAATGCCCAATATTGTGGGGAAAGGCATAGATAGTGTAGGAACTGCCAGGCTTGGGGTATGTTAAACAAAGGGCAAGTATTTCTTCCTCCCCTTTCCCTTTGTTTTTATTGGACCTCAGGTGCATAGAATTGCATTACTCATAATCCTCTATTCATAACAACTTTTCATCATTTCTACATAAAAGCTCTTTTATTTATCTATTGTTCGTTTGTTGGTTGTTTGTTTTAATAATGTAGTAAACAGTTTAAAAACACCACCCAACAGAAAACTAAAATAACAACAATAACCTACACCCATATGAGGGGCTGGTCCATCCTATCCCTAGCCTCCCACCATGCCACTTAAGTTCATTGTTATTTGCTTTCCTTTGAATACAATTTTATGGCACTTATATGTATTTATTAATAGCATATACCTTTGTTTGGGTTGTTTCAAAATTTATTTTTGAAAGGGTGACTTAATCCACTTTGACTGTGTTATATTTCACAATAAAAACGTATTTTTTTAAAGGTATCATGCAGGATGTAATCTCTGGGAACTTTTCCCTTAAAATTATATTCCAAAAATATATTTATCTACTTTCATTATTGACTTTTCCCCCCTCTATTTCCACAATAATGTGTTAACTCTGAGTATTATTCATTTAAAAATATTTTTAATTTTTTTCTTTATTTCCTTTCTCTTTCTTACACAATGTTTTTTTCCCCTCATATCATCTGCATGCCTTGCTTTTTGTCCAACATCGTTCCAAGGAACCCTGGATTCTAGCATTAGGGATGCTTGTTTTTCCAGAAAAACAGAGCAGAGAAATTCAGAATGCCTTTAATATAATGCCGCATGTGAACACCCCTGTGCCTACACCGAAACCTTGTTCTCCTGGGTCCCCGGCGCCCACCTGAGGCCTTACACCAGTTGAACTGTTTGTAAAGATGCATTTGGTTGGGGATAAAGAAATCTCCTGTGGCATTGAAAACACATCCCTCGGAGAATAAAGGACCAAGCTGTTGGACATAATGAAAATCAAGTATTAACCCTACGTCATCCGGGCACTTCACACACCTGGAACAACAGCCTGATGCTTCGGGGAGACAATGGCAGAAAACGAATCTCATGTGTATTCCAGATGGTTCTGAAGGATCCCAGACAAAAAGCGCTCTGTCCCTGCCCTCTTTTCAGAGCAGCTCCAATTAAAATGTCCTCCTGTCCTCAATCTGAGAAGTGAAGTGGCTGCATAAGCCCCTGAGATGTGACAGATTACCCTTATCCTCCCAGCTTGCATGTGAATGGGAAGTTGTCCTGCAGGAAGAGAGCTGCCAAGGCCCTGGCTATGAAGACTGCACTGACTTCTTGGCGGCTGAAATGACCAACACAACGCACTGATCTTCACAGAGGTCAGGTGCAAGCTGAACTCCACAGAGCTGCGCGGCCTGGAGGGCACAGAAACCCAGCTCTGAGGGGCAGCAAGCCATGCATGGGGCTGCCGCATTCCTGCGGAAGTGGAGAGCACACAGTCCCACCATTCACAACAGCTTTTAAAAGAGCAAATATTTTCCATTAAAAGCAAAAGAAAATGATGTTTGTGAGACTAGAAAATTGTGTGGATGCACATTCTCCAACCGAGAAGTCATCTCTGATTCATTTCAATAAGCAAAGGTTTGGGGGAGTTATTCATGTATGAATCATTTCCACTGCTTCTCATTTGCAGAATAGATTGGAACTGTATGAATAAGAGACCTTCAACTCCTATTAACGTTTTTTGAATGCAGTCGAGGCTCTCCAGAAATTAAAAGACAAACGTGGGTAAATCAATAAAAGAAAACATTATTTTACTTCACCTTGGGCTCAGCCACCCACTGCCTATCTTGTCTCCATCCTTGGAAAAAAAAGTTTTGAGCTGACCCAGCTAGAAGGGAGATGGTAGTGAGGAGGTGGTGCAGGCATTGCAGCTGCAGGGAGCTGCCTGAGCAAAGATGAGACTTTGTGGAGCTGGAAAAAAACAATAAGTCACTCCTGTACTATATTGAGGGGCTCATGTGGGGAACTGGTTGTAGAGAAAGAGGCAGTTTGTGGAGAAATTTGAAGATTAGGATAATTGGAAGCTTCAGAGTACAGTGTGTGTGTGTGTGTGTGTGTGTGTGTGTGTGTGTGTGTGTGTACACACACATGCACAGGTGCATGTGCATGCATGTGTTTGGGATGAGTGCTGACCAATGACTTAGGCTAACAAGGACAGCCAATACATGGCAGTAGATCATTCATTAGAGTACCAAACTGAACAACTGGTATCAGACCAACCACAGTTGAAATACTGGTTCAGCTAGTTACTGCCTGCTGCCCTGGGCAGTCTACTTACCTCTTCTCTAAAATGAAGATGATATTAACAATTTCTAACTCATGGTGTGGTTGAGAGGATTAAATAAAATCCTCTATATTAAGCACTAGACACATTGTAAGATTAAGTATAAATATTAACACTGATATTATCTTCATTATTATAATTGTTACTTCAGGAAAATTAATTCTCTGTATGAGATGATGAGAAATACCTAGGCACTATTGCACGTGGCGAAGATAGAAAGAACCCAATTATGAGCAATAATACAAAGCAACTAGGATATAAGCTCTTTTCATTTTGAACAGCCTTAAAAAGTGTCCCTTACCTGGAATAAGCCATTGCAAATTGCCTTAACTGTCCTTAAGGCAAAGTGAACTTTACCTCTTTAAATTGCAAAGAAAAAAACACATGTGAACTTCAACTTAAGTTTCTCCATAAATTTTCTGTGGAAAAAAAAATAACTGGCCCAAGTCTAGAAAAAAAGAGCTAACTCACATGTTAAAGGCGAGATCACGCAGAGAACATACAGTGATGGCTGTCTCGGCTGGAACCGCCTCCCTCGGGAAGGAGAGGGTAGCTGTAGATGCTGGCAGATGGGGATTATGTCTTCTTTGTTTGGCTCTTCGGGTCTGAAGCACAAGAAGGCAGTAGTGTTACTCAATTGCAGAATTATGAAATTCTAGACCCACCTAGGTCTTCCAGTTTTCTTTTTATTGAAAGAATGAGGAAATTCAAAGAAACAGCCACATTCATTTTCTAAATAAGTTACTTAAAAGTCAATATTCATGTTACCTATTTAAGTGGGTGGCTGTGTGAGGCAAAGAAAAGCTTACTGACATGAGGATGGGGTAACTGAGATCAGATACCAGTTCCTTGTTTTGGAGAGATGGACTGTGCAACTACATCATTTAGAGATGAGGGAGGGTTTGGATTCAATGATGTAAATCCCGATTTCATTTTAGCCACATTTTACATAGTAGTGTCACCTAACTCCTCCAAACCAGATATAATTGTTTTCCTCCATTAAAGGCTTGTAGGATTTTCCCCTCTTTTACACTTGCTTTGTTCCACCTTGGATTATACTTGAGTGTGTGTCTATCTCTTGATTTCCTTCCGTCTATAAAATCCTTCAAGGCAGACATATTGGCATGATGCAACAATGTATAGAAAGAATTGTACACTGCAAACAAGTGAGATTTATTTCAAGTATTCAAGGCTGGTGCAACATTCAAAAATCAATTAATGTAGTCTACCATATCCCTAGCCTAAAGAAGAAAAATCATGTAAAGTAATGCAGAAAAAGCATTTGACCCATGAACGATAAATACTCTCAGCAAATTAGAAATAGAGGAGAACTTCCTGCACTTGATAAATAGCATCTACAAAAAATCCACAGCTAGCGTCAAAGTTACTGGTGGAAGACAGAATGCTTTTCCCCTAAGATTGGGCCAAGGCAAAGATATTCTCTCTTATCTCTCCTATTGAACATTATACTAGAAGTCCTAGCAATGCACTAAGACAAGAAAATAAATAAAAATGTATACAGATTGATATGGGAGAAATAAAACTATATTTAGTGATAGATGACACAGTTGTTTACAGAGAAGTCCTCAAAGAGTCTACAAAGAACTTCTGAAACTAATAACTAGTCAAATAAGATTGCAGTATAAAAGGGCAAAGTGTAAAAGAAAAAAAAAATTATAAACTAATAACAAACATTGCAAGCTGAAATTTTTAAAAAATGCTATTTACAATAGCACCAAAAATTATATACTGTGGTATAAACCAAGCATAATATATCAATATATAGAATCTATATGTGGAGATCTATAAAACATCTATTAAATTTTTTTTTAAACCTAAGTATTAATAAATGGAGAGATAGTTTATAGTTTGTGTCCCTGGATTTAAAATCAGTTAGTTTGCCAGGGGCTGAAAGGGAAAGGGAGTTGAATAGGTGAGGCACCGGAGATTATGGTGGGTGGCAAAATGATTCTGTATGGTATGCTAATGGTGGATATATAACATTATGCACTTGTCAAAACTCACTTACCTTTATAGCACAAGGATGAAACTTTAATGTGTGTAAATTTAAAAAAACTCACTTAGGAAGTCTTGAAATTTCAGGAAGGAAGAAAGGAAGATTAGGACAAGAGACTCTAATGTATTGCAATTATATGAAGCAGCCTCACCTAATGGGACAGGAAAAAGATGCTGGCCTAGTAACATTGGACATAAGTGATCACCGTAAGACAAAGGAACTAAACACAATTACTATACTCTAACTGATAAAGCTTTTCCCCACAAGTGTACAAGTGACCAACTCAGAAACCACTATACAAGAACAAATGAACAAACGGATAGTGGAAACCAGATTTCTCACTGTTGAAATGGGAAACTGCACTTAAGAAAGAAGAGGGGGCAAGAATGAACCATGTGGTATTTGACTCAAGTTCAAGACATCATCATGAACTCATGTTTAGCTTAATACAGATACATACAGGAATATTTATATGTGTAGATACGCCAGTGTACACACACACACACACACACACACACACACACACACACCTTGGCTCTGAGAGCTTAGAGGGCCGGGAAGCACTGACAGAACTGTAATAGAGAACATGCTTGGTACCCACATCTTGATTTCTAGTATCATTCTCCAATAAAAGAAACCAAGAATGCTTGGGGAAATGGTTGATTCTATGACTTGGGCTGGAAATATACAGGTGAACTTGGAACACATTGTAGTGTCTGTAAGGAAGTGCAGGTACACACACACACACACAAACTAATGCTGGACATACTGACAATAATAAGAGTTTGTCAAAAGGACAGAGGAAAGAGCTCTCAATAGCCAAATCGGAAACAACTTGAGCAAAGGATAAAGTAGTATTGTATTACAGCCCAAGTACAAAATAAACATCTATGAGTCCATACTGATATACATAAGTGACTAAATAAATAAAGGAATGAAGGAAAAACAAATGTCCCACGCAGAAGAAATCCAAATAATCTATGCTGCTACTCAGCTGGGCGGTTCTGCCTCCCTGATGGCTGAGGTGAAAGCGGGCATATGGAATGGCATAGCTCCACTCATGCGTGCTGCTTCTCCAGCAGCACTTTAGCAACCTGTGTGCAGTAAGAAAGAAAGCATACACATGAACTGATTCAATATCGAGGTTTGAGGTTGGGCTGCAATAGAAACAGAAGGAGATTAGGACCCTGAAAATGCCAGCAAACAAGTGGCTGACAACATGCAAGGTGAAGTGAAGGTTGAGGAAGGGAGAGAACATCCCTATGACAATGACCTGGTGACAAAGGAAGATGAAGAGGTCTCAGAGGAATGCACTGAAGAGAGAGAGGTGACAATGGAACTGATGAATGGTGACTTGGTGTAAGAGCACAGGTGACCAGGGGACTTGCATCCTGAGTGTGGCAGGGAATGGGGGGGGGGGGGGGGGGGAGCAGGATTGAATGGGTTAAGTCTGAGCTTCTAAGCAGGCTCTGCTGGAGGCCTTGCTGGTGTCCGTCACAGTACCCTCCCTCCCCTGCCTCCTCACCAAGAAGCTTACCACTGTTGGTTAGTGGCACAGATTGAAGGGTGGTGAGGAATGACCTGGCTGCTTGAGAGGTATTTTCCATCTACTCCTGAGAAGCTGGGTATTTATCAAAAGCATCAGTGATGCCCTTCATTAACAGTACTTTTCATTCAGCTTTATTGAGGTATGATTGACCAATGAAATTGTATACATTTAGTTTGTACAACATGATGCTTTAATAAATATATGCATTGTGTAATGATTACTGCAATCAAGCTAATTAATATACCATCATCTCACATAGTTATCCTTTTTGTGCCTTTTTTGGTTTTATTTATTTATTATTAATTTTTTAAAATTGAATTTATTGGGGAGATGATAGTTAACAAAATTATACAGGTTTTGGGTGCACAATTCTACAATACAACACATCCTCTGTACACTGAATTGTGTGTTCACCATCCCAGTCACACCATTTATCCGCCCTATATTCTCCTCCATCTCTCACATACACCGTGCCCCAGCAGTCATCACACTGTTGTCCATGTCCATGATTTTTTTCTCTTTTTTTTTCTTTTTTGTTCAATCTCTCCCCACACACACACACATCTAAGCCCCTCACAACTAACAGCAGTCAGTCTGCTCTCCATCTATGAGTCTGTCTCTATTTTGTTTGTTAGTTCATTTTGTTCATTAGATTCCACATATAAGTGAAATCATATGATACTTGACTTTCTTTGACTGGCTTATTTCTTTTTTAAAAATATATATTTTATTGATTTTTTACAGAGAGGAAGAGAGAGATAGAGAACCAGAAACATTGATGAGAGAGAAACATTGATCAGCTGCCTCCCACACCCCCCCACACTGGGGATGTGTCCACAACCTGAATTGAACCTGGGACCTTTCAGTCTGCAGGCCGATGCTTTATCCACTGAGCCAAACCAGTCAAGGCTAACTGGATTATTTCATTCAGCTCCAAGTCCATCCATGCTGTCACAAAGAGTAAGATTTTCTTCTTTTTTATAGCTGAGTTTTATCCACTCATCTACTGATAGGCACTTGGGATACTTTCAAATCTTAGCTATTGTAAATAATGGTGCAATGAACACAGAGGTCTTTCAAATTACTGTTTTGGGTTTCTTTGAATAAATCCCCACAAGTGGAAAAAACTGGGTCATAAGGCAGTTCCAGTTTTAATTTTTCTAAGGACCTTTTATACTCTTTTCTATAGTGGCTATACCAGTTTGCATTCTCATCAACAGTATATAAGAGTTTCCTTTTCTCCACATCTTTGCTAGGCTTGATATTTGTTGACTTACTGATGATAGCCATTGTGACAGGTGTGAGGTGTTAGCTCATTGTGATCTTAATATACATTTCTTTGATGACTAGTGAAGTTGAGTATTTTTTCATAAGTCTGTTGGCCATCTGTATATCCTCTTTTGAGACGTGTCTATTCAGGTCCTTTACCCATTTATTAATTGGATTGTTTTGGTGTTGAATTTTATATGTTCTTATTTTTTTTGTTTTGTTTTATTTTATTTATTTTTAAAGAATATTTATTGTTGAAAGTATTACATATGTCCTTCTTTTTTCCCCATTAACCTCTTTCCCATCCCCCATCCCCTGGGCCCTCACCACCCCATGGTCTATGTCCATGGGTTATGCATATATGCATACATGTTCATTGGTTGACCTCTTCCCACCCACCCTTCTTTACCTTCCCTCAGAGGATCAACAGTCTGTTAATGCTTCTATGACTCTATCTATGATCATCAGTTTATTTGGTTCATTGGATTTCACATATGACTGAGATCATGTGACATTTATCTTTCTCTGACTGGCTTATCTTATTCAACATAATACACTCCAGGTCCCTCTATGCTATTGCAAATGGTAAGAATTTTTTCCTTTTTTATTGCTGCATAGTATTCCATTGTTTAAATGTACCATAGTGGTTGTTCTTACCTTTATTGTTGGAAGTATTACATATGTTCCCTTTTCCCCCCATGACCTCTCCCATCCACCTCTCCCCAGGTCTTCACCACCCTATTGTTCATGTCTATAGGTTATGGATATATGCATATGAGTTCATTGGTTTATCTCTTCCTCCATCCCCTGCCTTCCCTCTGAGGTTTGACAATCTGTTTGATGTTTTTATGTCTCTGGGTCTATTTTTGTCCATCAGTTTATGTTGTTCATTACATTCTGCGTATGAGTGAGATCATGTGACACTTATTTTTCTCTGGCTGGCTTATTTCACTTAGCATAATTCTCTCTAGGTCCATCAGTGTTTATCTTGGGAAGTTCTCCAATAAACAAAGTTACATCACTCAATGTTGTAAATTACAGGATAACATGAGATTTTTTTTTATGGTGAAATGCATATTTGGTTGTAGCTGTTTTGAAATTTCTCTAGGCTAAACTCATTGCAGCCCTGCCCTATTACATAGAAAATTAGATTAATATATATATATTATTTTAGAGAGGAAGGGAGATGGAAAGAGAGAGATAGAAACATCATCAATCATTGATCGGCTGCCTCTTGCATGCCCTCTACTGGGGATTGAGCCAGCAACTCAGTCATGTGCCCTTGACCGGAATTGAACCTCAGACCCTTCAGTCCGCAGGCAGATGCTCTAACCATTGAACCAAACCAGCTAGGGCAAAACATGAGATTTTGATGACTCATTATAGGTAAAGGCAAGGTCAAAATTACATCGTACAGGTATGCTGGCCCATATAAAGTTCTCTCAGACCTCCTCTATGCTATTGTCATGTACCAATCTATTCCGGCATATTATCTAATCTAATTCCTCAATTTTCCTAATAACATTTTAATTCTATCCTTCGTCTCTATTGATTTTTTCAAATATTGTTCATTGATTAAATTAGCAACATTGTACTTTGATATTTTGCCAATAGCTGAGCAAAACTATATGAAACAGCTGGAACCGGTTTGGCTCAGTGGATAGAGCATCGGCCTGTGGACTGGAAGGTCCTGGGTTCGATTCCGGTCAAGGGCATATACCTTGGTTGCGGGCACATCCCTGGTAGGGGCTGTGCAAGAGGCAGCTGGTCCATGTTTCTCTCTCACTGATGTTTCTAGCTCTCTATCCCTCTCCCTTCCTCTCTGTAAAAAAAATCAATAAAATATTTTTTAAAAAACTACAATATATGAAACAATTTTTAAGAGCTGAGTGTTTAGTGGAAGGAAGTTTTTGAGGATGAAATTCCCTGCATCCTCTCAGTGTCTTCTCCAGGAAGACCTACATGGAAATTTCCACTCTGCCTCACGACTAGTGTTTCACTCCTTCCCAGCGAATCTTCCTCTCAGCGCTGTCCCTCACAGCAGTGGTGATTTCCCTCTTTCCATGTTTGCTTTCTGAAAGCAGAAAACAAAATTTATGTCTCTGTGCCAATAAGCCAACAAGATCTGGCAGCACAGTTTTGTGTAATAAACCCAATTCAGGTATGATTTTATCATTCCTGCCTTCATTTTCTCGCCTGCTAAGTTTAAACTTTATTTTCTTATTATATTGATGTCTTTTAATAATCTATTTTCAATTCTTCCTGGAACTAAGAAAATACTGTTTAAGGCCCTAAAGGAAACCTTTCTCTGAATGTGTTTCCTGCTAAATCAAACAAATTCAGAGGCATCCAGTAGCCAAGGAGAAGGAAAAAATAAGTGATTAATCACAGGCTCCTCCTTTAAAGGTTGCTCTTCAACCCACTCAACCAGCCTGTAGAGAATGTTGCTGCAGGGCAAGAGAGACTAGATCTTTTGCAACCCATTTTTGAAGGTTTTTTTAATCAGCCTTGAATCTATGATCTGGGGAAGCTCAGGGAGATGAGTGGAGCAAACATCAACACGTCTTTCAAAACCGATTTGGCTCAATGGAGAGAGCGTCGGCCTGCGGACTGAAGGGTCCCGGGTTCAATTCCCGTCTAGGGCGTGTACCTGGGTTGCGGGCACATCCCAGTAAGAGGAGTGCAAGAGGCAGCTGATCAATGTTTCTCTCATCAATGTTTCTAACTCTCTATCCCTCTCCCTCCTTCCTCTCTGTAAAAAATCAATAAAAGATATTTTTCAAAAAACATGAACACGTCCTCTGAGAAGTCAGTTTGGTGTATCTGCCTGGGAGTCTTCGCCCTGAAATACTAGCCTCAGGAACCTTGGCTGTGATGGATTCACGCATCAGCAGCAATGATGCCTGTGACCCATCCTAGGCAGGACCTTGGCGATTCCTTATCTCATTGCGTCTGTCCTAGTCCAGCTCACAGTTCTCTGCTCCAAATGGTGAGCAATTGTTTCCTGGAGCCCCATGCTCTCCACTCAGTCCATTCCTTTTCTGTTCCAGGGTTGTTTGGTGGCTTGTCTTCAGAAATCTTGATTTCTACACGGGGCCACTTTCACTTTCTCAAGAAAGGAGGCTGCCACTCTGGGATTCCGGGAGGTCTCGTTTTCAGCTTCAGAAAAGAATTACTGTGAGGCTGATATCTAGCCAGTGGTCCCAGTCTTGAGATACATTCTGACAGAGGGGGGAGTTTTTCTGTCAGAAGATGCTGAAGAACACAAATGTTATTTCTTCTCTTTATTTTTTGAAGATGCTTTTAGCTTCAAATAACAGAAATCACAACTTAAAATGTTTTTAAACAACAGCACTATAAGAACTGAAGCTTATGTAATTTTTGTGGCCCTCTTCAGGCAAAATTATAAAATTCATAGCCCTAGCTTGTTTGGCTCAGGGGATAAAGTATCAGCCTGCAGAACAAAGGGTCCCAGGTTTGATTCTAGTCAAGGGCACATACCTTGTTTGCAGGCTCCTCCCAACATAGGCCCTGGTCAGGGCTCCTGCGGGAGGAGGCAACCAATCGATGTGTTTCTCTCACACTGATGTTTCTCTCTATCTTTCCCTCTCTCTAAAAATCAATGGAAAAATATTCCCAAGTGAGGATTAACTAAAAATAAATAAATTTTGTACTGCTGGGCCACTCTGTAGGTCTTATAAAATAGGAACACTCTGATTTTTAAGCTTCATGTTAAATCTACCTCAAAAAATTACTTATACCTCCCAATCACTAGAAATCTAGAAGTAAATTCAAAATAGACAAAGAATTCAGCAGCTTAATGATAAAATAAAAAACCATGTGTTGTGATTTATTTTATTTTATTTTTAGGGTAGAAGGTGTGAGAGGCAAGATTTTCATTTTGGAGATGTTATCTCAACATACCCTACACAACTAGAGCCCCAAAAGCATCACTGAAGTGAGAGGCTGTTAATTTTCACTGAGTTTACCGCTAAACTTTTGACACACCTGTGTCATCTAGTAGGTGGCATCCAATAATCTTGAAACTTCCTGTACAACGAAGTCAATCAGTCTGATGTAATCAATCCAGTGTTTCAACATGAGTTCCTGAGGGACAATGAGGCTGTCACCTTTCTTGCTATTGAGACTGTGCAGAGAGCACAAGAAATCACCGAGCTCAGAGGCAAGACTGTGAAAGCATGTGCTGTCCTTCTCAAATGAAAACAAATGGCTTCAGGGAGTCTTTCTTCATCATTACAGAGGAAAGATGTTGTTTGGTGAATAAACAACAGTATGCCAGGCTCAAGAGGTATTGTTCACTCACTCCAGAAAACAGTGAATTTGGCCAAAACCGGTTTGGCTTAGTGGTAGAGTGTTGGTCTGCAAACTGAAAGGTCCCAGGTTCGATTCTGGTCAAGGGCATGTACGTTGGTTGCAGGAACATCCCCAGTGCGGGGTGTGCAGGAGGCAGCTGGTCGGTGTTTCTCTCTCATCGACGTTTCTAGCTCTCTATCTCTCTCTCTTCCTCTCTGTAAAAAATCAATAAAATATCTTTAAAAAAAATAGTGAATTTGTATTTTATCAATAAAATAGCAGCTATCATTGGAATCAACCCCCATTTAAGTCTTACAATCCAAGTGTCATTCTCCAAAATCAACTTATCTTTGGTCCAGGCCAACCAAGTGAATATTATAGAAATAAATATATTTATACAAATTCGTGCACAGGTGGGGTCTGGCTTGCTGGAGGGAGGGGTCATCTCCAATTGGGGGTGAGGGGCCTGATGGGGGTTGAGCTGGCTGGGGGAAGGAGCAGGGGGAGGTTGGCTGGCCAGCCCCACCCCCACTGTATCATAGCGACCAGTGTTCCAGCCATTTTGGTCACTCAGCTTTTATATATGTTATATGTTACATATATGTTATATTGTATATATGTTATATGTTTGACACTAATATTTGAAAATCCCCAAAGATATCTAAGGCTTTTGAAATTAAGAAAAATTATTTGTCTCTCGACAAAGCCTAGGTTTTAAGATTTATCTCACATAAATTCTAAAGGTCAACTGAGTTCAGAACAGGTATCCGACAGGACTGGAGTGAGGGAGAGTGTGAGGGAGTGAAAGAGTGAGAGGGTGAGCATGAGCGTGAGTGTGAGTGTGTGTGGGGGAGGGAGGGGCAGTACTATAGCTCAGAGCCTGGAGGCAGGCAGTTGGCGCTTTCCTGGCCAAGAGCCCCTGCTATCACCACAGCACTCCTAGGCTCACCTCTGGCTTGAAGACTGCACCATCTTGAAGGGTCAACAAAGTCCTCCTTGGGAGGAGGCAGCAGGGAGCAGAGCAGCTAGGCTCCAACATAATACTCCATGAGCAAAAACTAAAAGCATTTCCCTTAAGAACAGAAACAAGGCAAGGATGTGCTCTGTCACCACTCTTATTCAACATAGTACTTCCAAATTGGAAAGGAGGGAGTAAAACTGTCATTATTCTTAGATGACAAGATATTGTACATAGAAAACACTAAAGACTCCATCAGGAAACTACTTGACTTAATAAATGAATCTGGCAAGGTTGCAGGATACAAAATCAACATCCAGAAATTGATGGCATTTTAAAACAGTAATAATGAATTCTCCAAAATAAAACTAAAAAAAATCCCATTTACCATTGCTGCTGAAGGCTAAGTTCAGCAGGTCATAATAAATGGGAGAAGTTCTCAAAAGGCTGAATGGACATATTCAGCAGAGCTGAAAATCTGCATATTATTACCTGCTGGCAGAATAGCTGAAGGAATTTCCCCTGACCTGATAATCTTTTCCTGATTACCAAATCCTACCTTTGATATGTATATTTGCTGTGCTAAAGGAAAAATGTGTGAATAAAAAGCAGTGGGTCCAGAGATTCGAAGAGCTCAGACTAGAGCACGTGTGTCAAACACAAGGCCCGCGGGCCAAATCCGTCCCGCCAGGCCTTGCAATGTGGCCCGCACCGCGCTGTCATCACTGCACTCCGCTGCGTTTCCATCACAATGACAGTTTATGACCATTCAGTAAACCATTCGGCCCGCAATTTAGGCTGGATTTTAGATTTTGGCCCCTTCTCTGATTGAGTTCGACACCCCTAGACTAGAGCTAAGTTTCCACCTGGGTTTCCCTCATGCCTTCCAAATGTATATTTCATGTCTAGTATTCATTACGTGCAGCCTTCCTCCAGATGGCTGAACTCTCTCCACATTGCAACAACAACAACAAATAAGATGTCTAGGAATAAACTTAGCCAAAGAGGTAAAAGATCTGTACTTGGAAAATTATAGGACATTGAAGAAAAAATAGAGGAAGATACCAAAAAATGGAAATGTATACAATGTTCCTGGATTGGAAGAATTAACATCATTAAAATGTCTATACTACCCAAAGCAATCTATAGATTCATGAAATTCCTATTAAAACACCAATGGCATACTTCATAGGACTAGAACAAATACTTAAAAATTTTATATGGAACCATAAAATACCCCCAAAAGCTGCAGCAATCTTGAGGAAGAAGAACAAAGTAGGACGGATTACAATACTGAATATCAAACTATATTATAAATCCATTACAACCAAAATAGCCTGGCACTGGCACAGGAACAGGCATATATACCAATGGAATAGAATAGAAACCCCAGAAATTGACATGCACTATTGCACTCATTAATTAATATTTGACAAAGGAGACAAAAACATACCATGGAGTAAAGATAGCCTCTTTCAATGGTGTTGAAAAAACTGGATAGACACATGTAAAAAGATGAAACTAATTTATACCATACAAAAGAATAAACTTAAAATGGACAGGAGACTTAAATGTAAGGCATGAAACCATAAAAATCTTTAAAAAAAATCATAGGCAATAAAATCTCAAACATTTCACATAGTATAACTTTTGCTGATACATCGTGTAGAGCAAAGGGAATAAAGGATAAAATAATGGGACTATATAAAAATAAAAAGCTTCTGCACAGCAAAAGAAACAACCATCAAAATGTAAAGGGAACCCACTGTATGGTAGAACCTATTTGCCAGTGATACATCTGATAAGGGGTTAATTTCCAAAATATATAAAACACTCATACAACTCAGCAAAAGTAAGACAAACAATCCAATTTAAAAAATGGGCAGAAGACCTGAATGGGCATTTATCCAAAGAGGACATACAAATGGCCAAGAGACCTATGAAAAAAAAATGCTCAAATTCACTAATCATCAGAGAGATGCAAATTAAAACCATAATGAGCTATCACCTCACACCTGCCATGAAAATGGCTATCATGAAGGAAAAAAAAAATCAGCAAACAACAAGTGTTCGCAAGAATGTGGGGAAATGGAACACTTGTTCATTGCTGGTGGGAATGCAGATTGGTGCAGCCACTATGGAAGACAGTATGGCGTTTCCTCAAAAAATTAAAAATGGAACTTCCATTTCACACAGCAGTACCACTTCTGGAAATACATTCTAAAAATCCTGAAACACCAATCAAATAATATATGCCTATGTTTATAGTAGCATTGTTTACAATGGCTAAGATTTGGAAACAGCCCAAGTGCTCATCAGTTGATGAATGGATAAAAAATGCTATGGGACATGCAGCTGTTAAAAAGAGGGATCTCTTACTCTTTGGGACAGCATGGATGTACCTGGAGAATGTTATACTAAGTGAAAATGCCGATCTGAGAAAGACAAATATCACATGATTTCACTTATTTGGGAAATGAATTGACCAATAAAATAAGACCCAAAGCATTGAGGCATAGAATGGATTGACATATCTTGATGTGGGGTTGGGACAGGGTGAGAGAAGATAAACTAAAATACATGTGCATATTATATACTTATATGCATAGTCCATGGATATAGGCAATATGGTGGTAATAACTGGGGTGGGGGTGGGAGTGGGGAGGACAGAGGCAAAAGGGGGTAAATGGGAGACATCTGTAATACTATCAACAATAAAAATATGCATAAAAAATAAAGGTCAACTGATAGTCAAAGTAGAATCATAATCTTTTTGTTCTAGAATTTTATTTTCCTCTTTTCCCTAACATTTAAATCTCTTTTTGAATGAGTGGCTTATAGACAAGGAAGTTACAGAAAGTGGTAAAAAATACTCCCATTAAAATCACTTTCTCAGGAAAGCCTTCCCAAACATCATCTCTCCCACTCCAAGATTCATTAGATCCTTCTTTGAGAGACTCTCACCACTTTTCCATTATACTGTACTTATAATTATTGATTAGTTACTTCTAATTATATATATTATGACTGAGATTCATCAAAGCATGAACAATGTCTCTTTATTTTATTCCTGTTGCCATAGCATTTGGTGCAAGATTTGTCTCATTGTAGACACACAATAAATTTTCATTGTTTGATTGAATTACCTTTCATATTTTCCAAATTTTTCTCTCAAGTTTTCATTCCAGAATTCCTGGAAGTTCTGGAAAAAAGTTTGAAATAGCCTTTATATTTAAAACCTTATTTCTAATATTATATTTCAAATTCACTCTATTATAAAACATTTGTGCTTAATTGGACAGCAATATATACAGTATATATATGTGTAATCTCTACTGTATAAATATGTATAAAGATGCACCATGATTACCCAACTTCAGGCAGCATTTTCTGCCCATTTGTGTGAGATTGAGAATTGTCCTGACTTCTATTCTAATTCTCATCCTACTTCTTCATAATACTACTTTTATAACTTTTTATATATCACATTAAACATTTTGATTATGTAAATGACAAGATTAAATTGTCTCAGAGTTAAAAAAGTATCCAACCAAATCACATAGTATTTCATTTTCTACCTTAGAAGATGAGACTGTATAACTTCCCTGACCATTTAAAAGTACAATAGAATAATTTTTCACAATTCAGAAGTTCTTCCTCATAGCGAATTAAATTGTAAGCTTTGTGAGTGTAATTTTATCTCCAATTATAGGGATTTTTAAAAGAGCCGTCCTCATTGATTACTAATTATTTTCAAAGTTGAACTTCATTTTTTAACATTTCTAAAAAGTGTTTGAAACTTTATATTGTGATTATATTAGTCCTGGAATAAGACTAAAAAGAACGATGTAAAAAAAAACACAACAATTACTGCCCTGGCAGGTGTTGTGAAATGGTTGGTGTCACCCCAGGCACCAAAAGATTCCCAGTTCAATTCCGAGTCAGGGCACATGCGGAGGATGCAGGTCTCAGCCCTGGTAGAAGATGTGCAGGGGGCAGCCCATCAGTGTATCTCTTCTTCCCTTGCCCTTAGTCTCTCTCAAAAATCAAGAAGAAATACAATTATGGTTTTAAAATGATAAGATTATGAGTGTTTTGTAAAGTGACACAACTTACTGTAAAAGATTGTTAAAAGCTTTTTATGTTAAAATTTAAATTTGGTAACTTTAACCATTATCAAGTCATGGCAAATCTCATTGATATGCACCTATACCCACTTCCCTTCTCCTATGGTATTTTTAAGCAAATCCCAGACACCTTACCATTTTACCCTTAACTAACTGAAGACACATTCTAAAAGAAGTGATTTTAACCAGACCACAATACTTTTTTCACATCTTAAAAAGTAAATACATTTTCTTAATTTTATCAAACACCCACTCAGTGTTCAAATTTCTAAGACTCAGATAGCTTGTTATTTTTGTAGTTTATTTGATTGATTTGGGGTGAAATAAGATTCACAGTTAGCAATTGGTCATTCTGTTTTGAAAACCCCTTTTACCTGATAGGTTTTCTTGTTTTCCCTGTCCCGTACTCTCTTCTCTCTTCCTCTCTCCCTCTCTGCTTCTCACCCTCGCCCTCTTCAGCTCTCCCTCTTTCCTTTACTATTAATTGTCAAGGAAACTGGGTTGCTGGTCCTGTAGAGGTTTGTTTCAAACTTTGGTTTCTGCTGCAATTTTTAAAATGCAAATCTTATTCAGAGATTTGTGTAAACAATTTGCAACTGTGGAATGTTTCACCTATTTCAGATTTGGCTCACATTTAACTGGCAAATTGCATTTCTACTGTGAATCATCAAAAGACATATCCGTTCCTATGACTAGAGGGTTCTGCATTGGTCTAAACTTTTAGATTTCTCACACATACACACAAAACTATATTACTGTTATCAAGAAGAGCTAAATCAAACAGATAGATGTATTTGTTTTTGAGTTATTTCTAGCTCCAGATAGGAACCCATCCGTGATGCTTTTTCTCCCCACACCCACACCTCCGTACCCATGATCAACATTTGTTCGTTTGACAGCAAAATATTAACCCTGGAGACTTCTATTGACAGAATTCTATTTCATCTTTATTTAGTAACTCAATCTCCATAAGACCAATAGCGACATGGTTTCATTTGACACCAATGTCACCTCAAACTTGACCAGAAAGTACACGATTATTTGTGATTACTTTGTGCCCATTCAAGTGTATGAAGGATTTTGACTTATCCTCAAAGTTTATTGTGGGCAACATGTCACAATGCAAACAGAAAAGTATAATAACAGAGGTAGATTTTTTCCATCAAGGTCATTTAAACATCTGACTTCCTCTTCTCTTCTTCTCTATTTCCTGAAGTGAGATAACATTTCACTTGAACTGGCTTGAACTGGTTTGAACTGGCAACTGTTTCATCACCAAGAGTACACAAATGACCAGTGTGTTAATTAATATATCTTTGCGTTTAGTTCATTTGCCCTGGAGTTGGAATGGATACATGCCTTGATTTCTAGAAACAAATGCATAATAAGATATCTTCTACTTCCAAATATGGTTAGTTTTTTGTTTTTGTTTTTAATTAACTGGATGAAAACATATAATTTTGAGTGTGGAAGTAATCTATGGTTTCAGCCAAGTCATAGCAAAACGACAATGCCTTATCTAGTTAAAAAATTTGAGGGAAACCAGTCAACAACTTCACATTTTTATTCATTAACATTTAGGTTTTCATGCTTTAAAAAATGCACTATTTGGTAAGAGAGTGAGCCATGATCCCTTAAAATTATAAACTTCATGTTTACAATTAAACAAAGATTTACCTAATACAAGGATTTATAAAGTAATAAAGAAAACTTTTATTTCTTTCCTAATTTTGAATTTAAGATAATTTATATTTCATATTTTATCTTGTATATTTTGGGATGAGTACTTTACAAAGACAAAATAGACCCTCTAGAATTATAGTCAATGATTTGAGTCATCACCAAATATAATAAATGATGATTTCTGTTATTGCTAACTGCACTTATATAAAGGGTATCTATCAAGCAGTGTGTATTATGACTGGGAGTTAAGACTCTATTGTGTCTGATGGACTCATTTGGAAAAGAGCAAAGCTTGATAAGAAACTCACCAAGTGCCCCAGCCAGTTTGGCTCACTGGATAGAGTGTCAGTCTGCGGACTGAAGGGTTCCAGGTTCAATTCCAGTCAAGGGCACAACCCATTCTGGGTTGTGCAGGAGGCAGCTGATCAATGATTCTCACTCATCATTGATGTTTCTGTCTCTCCCTCTTCCTTCCTCTCTGAAATCAATAAAAATATATTTTTTTTAAAAAGAAACCCATCAAGCTTACAACTTTACTAACAAGTACTTTGATGAAGCCCCTAAAGTGATACTGAGAAATTGACACCTTAAGTCTTAATCTTGCACAATAACTTGTTCTCAAATTAAAATTTTGAAAGTCTGAACAAACCATATCCTTTGGGATGAAGTTACTAGAAGTCAGGATTAGGGTTCTGAATTAAAATAAAATTGGTAGGGAATGAATTATTTACATTATTAATTCTGTTCTCTATTCTGATTTTCAAAACTGAACAAAACATAAGGCCCCAGGTTAGTAGATTTCTAAAATTGGTCCCTACAGCCCCACAGGCCACCTTTCCCTGTATGAAAAGTTAATTCCAATAAAGAGAGTTGATGGTAAATCATTGCTTCCTGCAGGCGATGTGAACACTGGCCATTCCACCTTACTACATGAATTTGCCAGCTAACTCTAATAAAAAAAGAAGGTGGACTGGGATCAGCCAACTTGCTATTTGTACTTCTAGGGCATCTGTTTCCTGAACAAACATCAACACTCATGTAAGCACAGATACACACAGAGATGAGATAATAAAGGAGGGAAAATTGCCTTTTAATATTTGTCAGATGACAGAGAACTGTAAAGTCTCCCATTGACCATTCGCTAGTATCCTTCTTCATCCATTTTATCACCTCCAACTTCATCTCTAAAGTCAGGCAAGCCTTAAAGAGATGCTCCTTGATGGTCAGAAGCTCTACCAGCTTTGTCATAAATCAAAGTTTATTGATAATTCGTCTCCTGACAAATAATCTCTCTTGAGTGCTTATTTTAGAGAATTTATTTGCAGCTTCTCCTACTTAATTACCTCTACTTCAGGCTATTCAAACAGACAGACAGCTGCTTCCTTTTGCCTGCCTTTTCTGTAAATTGCATCAAATTAGACCTGTACAGAGTCATTCCTGATTACAAGAGATTTTCTGCTTCTCTCTCTCTCTCTCTCTCTCTCTCTCTCTCTCTCTCTCTCTCTCTCTCTCTCTCTCTCTCTCTCTCTCTCTCTCTCTCTCTCTCTCTCTCTCTCTCTCTCTCTCTCTCTCTCTCTCTCTCTCTCTCTCCTTTTTCCCCCAATGACCAGTTATTTTTTTCACAGAAGACTCCCTTTTTCGATATAAGCCAAAGCATACTGGCATGTATTGGAAGTATTTCCTAACTGGAAATATTTTATGGCTTAGCAATTTTCCTCAACACTATTCCTTTTGTTTGTAACCAGTAAAATCCTGCCCCCTTAAAAGTCTGGAAGAATTACCTACTGGGGTTTTGAGAAGAAGTTCAAATAATTACTGAGAATAAGTTTAAGAAGCAAAGGCCATTTTCTGCCTCCTATGATAACCCTCACCTCAATTTACTCAAGGAGAACAAATGCTTTCAAGATCTGACTAAGCCACCTCCAAAGGTGGTTGGTTACCCACCAACTAGGGGCACGTCCCTCAGCTCCCTCTGTGGCTGGGCAGCTGTGTAGGAATGTGGCCTGGGCCTGGGACAAGATTTTCCTGTTGTCTGCTCTCTTCAGGGAGAGAGGGCACTTCTGCCAGCCGCTCAGATTCAGAATCCACCCAATTGGGGAATTCCAAAACAACCACATCTCTCCGAAGTCCAATCTGACACGGTTCAGGTGAGGGACACAGAGGCTTAGGGATCTGATCTAATGCTTGCTGGGCCGCAGGGCCATGGGAGGGTGAAAGGCCTGCGACCTGGGGCAAGATCCCCTGAGTCTGGCCTCTGAAGTCTGCACGTGGAATCAGGACTTTCCCGTTCTGGGGCCCTGCGGTCCGACTCCGGCGGGAGGTCTCCTGCACCCCCAGCCTGAAAGGGGCTAGGGCGGGACTTGGGTTCCGTGTTCCGCGGGCCGTCCTGCCCTGGCTCTGTCACCCTCTGCCTCTTGAGCTTCCAGGAAGCCCTTGGGTCCTGGGCTCTGGGCCGCTGAGCATTCCATCCTTCCCCGCCTGGGAATGAGGCTCTGGTTGCCACGGACATTGTCACCTCGTCCTTCACCCGGAGAGTGGCCCTCTGGGCGCTCCGATTCCTTAAGCTCCACCGCAAGGAACACAAAAGCGAGGCGGGACCGCACGTTTAAACGCCTTCGGGGCGCCTCTCTGGCCGCAGTGCGGGCGCTCACCCCAGGCGCGGGAAGGCCTTCCAGGACCCTCCCCGGGCCAGCGCTGTCCGTGCGGGTCCGCGGGGCTTTCCCTGCGGCGGGGCCGGGCCGGAGCGCGGGGCCGGGAGGGGCGGGGGACCCGGTGGCCGGGCGGGGACCCTCCCGCTCCCCAGCTCCCTCCCGGGCGTGGCCCCTGAGCGGAGGGATGTCTGTGCTGGGCTGGGAGCCCGTTTGGCAGCGTCTACCGAGCAGCTAATAGTCTACCGTCCCGTCTTTGATAAACCTGAACTAATTACCCCTCTTAATTAAAGTCTTTAGCAGTTGTGTCACTGTGTTGGCAGGAGGACAGGAGAAACTTGCAGTGAGAAAACACCGGGGCCCAAGCCCGCAGCGCGCTGCTGATTAGCACTTGAATCGTTTCAAGGGCCTGGCACCCGCTGCAGTTTGGGCTTCATCTGCGCTCACTCCTTGGGTGAAGGTACATTCATCTACAAACATATGCAAGAGACTCAAAACACAGTGGCTCCCTGGCCAGCTTCGGCAAGTCAGTCTGTCCCTTCAGGACGCAAACAATAGCGACCCCTGAGAAGGCAAGGTTCCACTGCCCTGGGGGGTCCGTCACAGGCATCTCCTAGATGGCCCCCCCCCCCCAAGCCTGTCAGATGGCCCAGGACCAAGGCATGATGCCTCTGTTACCAAACACCACATCTTCTGAACTTTATCACATTTCATCACTTTACCAAATTTGGGAACATTTGGAGAGACTAGTACTTGCTTTTGGTCAAGTTCTCAGGTCAAGCATTAGAGCGATACTATCACAGAGTGGAACTTTTTAAAAAGTAGGAAGGATGAGGCGGCCCAAGTTAGAGAGCTCCAGCTGAATAATGTGAACAGAGCCCTGAAGCTGATGATTAAATAAGCACATTCCAAGTATTTATTTCTAACAGTCAATGAATCCATGTTCACGTGCAGGAATCAAAAGCAAAATTCAAATTCATTCTTCACGAACCATACTCATCTGGTGTGTAAGTGTGTGTGTGTGTGTGTGTGTGTGTGTGTGTGTGTGTGTGTTTTCAGTGTGGAATAGGCCTTTCCAGGTACACTCATCTGTGTGTGTGTGTGTGTATGTGCAACATAAACACAGTGTTTTGTTACTTCAGGGAAAGAGGAAATGATTATAAACAATTGGCAGGCATTTGACCACAGAATCAGCACAATGAAACTATATACAATAATAAAATTAAAATGGTGCAGCATTCCTGGGTAGGATAAAATAGATCTCAATAAATACAGCAGAATTTAAAAAACAAACAAAAAACAAACAAACACCATCTCTCCACCGAGATGAAAAGTCTTTCTAAATTAAAAAAAAAAAAATCAGAAAAACCACCCCCCCTCAATTTGTCCATACTTGTCAGTGCCTATGGTATAGACTTTAATACACAGAGACATGTTTCAGGTGCATGCAAGAGGCAGAGGCTGAGCAATGCGGAGGCTTCTTTCTGGTCGGCGCCAATGCGTGGGGCCCCAGATGCCCTGGGGTCTGCAGACCAGCACGAATCCCTCAGTGCTGGGGAGCTGGGCTTAACCGGGAAGGGGGTTTGGCCTTGTCACTGGTGGCTCGGATGCGGATGGAGCCCGGGCTGCAGAGGCCCTGGGGGCGGCAGCTGCACGGACATTGACCGCAGCTGTGGGGCGGGAGCTGGCTGTTGCGCTGCCGGCTGCGGGTCCGCCCCGGGCTCCCAGGCCGCCGCGCGGGCCAGCCCCAGGCTGCTGTCGTGCAGCTTGCGGACGTGCTTCTTGAGGTCAAAGTTCCTGCAGAAGCCCTTGCCGCAGGTGGGGCAGGTGAAGGGCTTCTTGTCGTTGTGGGTGTGCATGTGGAAGGTGAGGTTGTACACCTGGTGGAACGCCTTGTTGCAGATATTGCACTTGAACTGCTTCTCTCCGCTGTGGGTCAGCTTGTGGTTTTTGTAATTCCCTGAAAAACACAAATGACGGGGAGGCGGGTTTGAAAAGAGGGCTGGAGCAGGAGGGCGCCCAGCGTGGAAGGGCCCGGCTGGAGGGAGAGCTGCAGCAGCTGAGTCAGCCCACAGCCAGGGCAGGGCTCCTGGGTGCCTGCACCTCTCGCCCCGCATTTTTTAATAAACAGCAGCCAGGAGGCCCTTCCCTCCACCTTTCTTTGCATTTATTAATCCAGTTATCTAAGAGGAGAGCAAGTAGTTGGGGAAAATGCCTCCTTGGTATACGTAGCCTTCTTTGTTTCTAAGACTCATCCGACTTCCAGGTAGGAGGTTGGGAAGGCAACCCACAAACCAGCGAACTAGCTGCGCTTTAAAAATCTTTTTTTCCCCTAAAACATCTCCACACCACTGGGGGTTTTTGTAAGACTACCGTGAAGATGCCTCCATCTGATACCTTTTTGGTGAAATCCTTTGCCACAGAATTCACAGATGAAGGGTTTGTAGCCCGCGTGTATCCGGGTGTGCGTGTTCAGAGTGGAGCTCCTGTTGAACGCTTTGCCGCACTGGTTACATTTGTGAGGCTTTTCCTAAAGGGAGGGAGGAAGAGCACAGGCATTAAGGTGTTTGGGTATGAAGCAGCAGTCCTGTGAACTCAGAGGCCCAGGCGTGCTCTCCCAGGAGCTTTTAAGAGGAACAAAGGCCAGCGATGTAGGCACGGCACCTCCTGTGATCAGCGGGCCCGCTTTTAACAAACCTGGCCGTGAAGTAGACGAGCTTATGGGCCGCTTTCTACAAGCCGATCCGGAGTAAACCAGGGGTACCCGGCAGAGGGACATACCTGGGTGTGGATGATCTTGTGCCTGCACAGCGTGCTGGCCTGCCGGAACCCCTTCCCACACACCTTGCACACGAAGGGCCTGGCTCCCGTGTGCACGGGCATGTGGCGGGTTAAGTTGTAGTGAGCATTGAAGACCTGAAAGGTGAACACAAACACATGCACGGCAGGTTAGTCCAACACGCACGAACTGGGACATAAAATCAAAATCCGGCAGAGGGAGGAGAGGGGTGACCTTATCACAACTGTATACATATAATTACGAAATAAATTTTAAGAGAAAGGAGGAGGGGGGGAGAGAGAGAACGCCCCTCTGCCTATACTTGCCTTCCCACACACTTCGCAGGTGAAGACTTTGGGTTTGGCGTTCGGGGAGCCCCGGCTGAAGTCCGAGGCTTTGAAGGCGATTTTTTCCGACAGGAGCTGGGCGCTTTCTTTCATGTAGTGCTGCAGCTGCGCCTGCGACAAGTCTTTGAAAGCTACCCCCGCCGCCGAGGAGGGGAACTTCTCCACGGCCGCCGGGACCCCCAGTTTGTTCCTCTCTGCCAAGTAGGCTTTGGGCTGCGGGTGCAGCGGGGAGCTGAGGAAGTAGGAGGCCACCGGGTGGATGTTGACGCCCGCCGCCGCCGGGGGGCACGGGCCGTCCCCCCGGTTCAGGTAGCACAGGGCCCCCATGGCGTGGAAGGAGGAGTGGTTGACCACCCGCGGCCGCACCAGCTTGTAGGGCTGCAGGGGCAGCGCGTCGCGGGTCAGGTCGCCCTTGAGGCCCAGCGCGCAGTGCAGCAGGTCGCTGCAGCTGAACGCGGCCGCCGGCCCGGCCGCCGGGGGCTCCAGGCTCGCCTTCCGTGGCTCCGAGCTCGTCAGTCCGGTCTTGGGGCCCGTGTCGTACGCCGCCACGGGCACGAAGGGGATCATGCATGGGATGGACGGGCTAAGATGCAGCGAGTGCTTGGAGTCCCCCTTGGGCACGGCTGCTCCCTGCAGGAAGGGGGGCACCGGCAGGGCCTTCGGCTCCGGGGTGCGCGCCATGATCCGCTCGATGGAGAAAGCCAGGGGTTTGGAGGTGCCCATCGCGGTGCCCCGGGCCGGGGCGGAGGCGGCCAGCATCTTGGCGGTCGCGCTGTGGCAGCCGCTGTCCATGGCGCAGTCGCCTGAGTCCGCCCGCCGGGGCCGGGCTGCGCTGTCGCTGTCGTCGCCTGGCTCTCTGCTCGTCACAGACCTGCGGGGAGGGACACGGGCGCGATCACCACCACCGGCAGCCTCCTCCTCCTCCTCCTCCTCCCCAGCAGCGCCAGCCGAACCTGCCTGCCCAGCCCAGTGGACTCCCGCCATCCCATCGCAGAGTTCTGGGCGCACCAAGGACTCCGGGACAATCGCTGCTGATTCCTGTCAATAGCAAGTGTTGTGTCAATAAGCGCAGCCAAGATCTCGCCAATCGTTAACTTCCAAGAGGAGAAGGTAAACTAGATAATTGCTCAATTCGCTTCCAGCCGTCCACAGGAAAACTTTTTTCCCCCCTCTGCAGCCGGAGACTACTTTTCATTGGCGAGGACGTCCCCCCCGCCCAGAGGAGGCGGGGGCGCTCCGCTCCGCGCTCACTCCGCTCCCCTCCACCCCCTCCACCCCACCCTCACCCCTGCGCCTTTTACCTCCGTCTTTTTAATTCCCAATCTGCTTAACCAGGCTTTAGAGGCCAAGCAAACCTGAGATCAATTTTCTCCTTTAGCTCTTAAGTGACATCATCTAAAAATCATTGTGCGAGGGCTCAATAAGGAAGCGGAGTCTAATGCGAGGGCAAACGCCGGGCTCTATTTATCAAATGCCAGGCTCCAGAGAGCAGCAGCCAGGAAGCCTCCGCCGGCAGGGCAACCCCAGGTTTCCCCAGCGTGGTTCCGCGGGGCCAGAGCTGGCCCCGGGTCCGAGCCGCGCCGCCTCCTCCGCAGCTGCTCTTTCTCGCTCGTAGGGCGCGGGGCTGAGTGCTCCCTGCACCCCGAACCCCTGCGGCCACACGGAGGGAGTCGGGACCACTCACTAGGAAGACGCCAGCAGGTAACTGGCCTCCCCGATCGCCCCGGAGAATGAAAGGCCTTGGGAGAAACTTGTGATGTGTTTGCGGTTTTGCGAGCGCGATGCCGGGACGCACGCCGCACCCGCAGAGTGGGAGAGGAGTTGGAGAGTTGTTGCAAAGAATACGCGCGTGTCGCACCCAGAGAACCTCCAGTCAGGGCAGATCCCACCCCCGCTGCACGCGCGCACACACACACACACACACACACACACACACACGTGCGCTTCCGTGCGTACCCATGGAGAGCCCGGAGAGAGCATGTTGTCTGTCTGCTTGTTTGTTTGTTTGTTTAAGGACCTGCACTCACTAGAGCTCTCTCGGAGCGTTTTCAGCTCTGAATGTTGAGTGGAGAAGGGAAACAACGTATCGATTTCCTCCTCCAGCCTCCCGCCTGCAGGTGTCCGCCGGCCTCTGGGAAGCAGCGCAGGCGGCAAGCCCAGCTCCGGCTGCAGCCTCGCCCGCGCCCCCCGGAGCGCGCGGAAACCTGGCCTGTTTGCCTCTCCGCGTCCAGGCAGTCTCTGGGACCAAACTTCCAGGGAGGATCGGGAGGGTTTCAGGAGCGTTTCTGGAAGACTCCAGCGTCTGCGGCTCCTCCAGCAGAGCGGGTCCCCGCCGCCCGGGCAGGCGCGGCCCGGAGCGCGCTGGGAACCGCGGCGCGCGCCCTGCCGGTCCCTCCCCTGGGCGAGCCGGCGACTGTGCGGAGGTCAGCACCGAGGTCAGCTGGGCCGGGGCCGGGCGTACCGGGGGCTGCACAGGGAGAACGCAGCGGAGGAGCGCCAGATGCAGCGAGGGCCTCGCGATCTGCACGCCCCAGCAGGTGGCAGTCCGTAGCAGCCAGGGTGCTCCCTACCCGGTGAGTGATCCCCGCGTGTAGAACGGATTACTGGGGTCGGGCGCGCCTCTTGGGAGGATGATGCAAGCCCACTAGAACCAAGGGATTGTTGAGCTCCTGACCAATTCCACCCCCACCCCCCCCAAAAAAATGTCCAGTCTTAGGAAATGGACTTGAAATCATTACCTCTTCCCTGTCTCGCTGCCCGGCATTTGCCAGGGACCACTCACCCTGGCTTTTCGTGAGGGCCGGCCTCGCCCGCGTCCGGAGAACCGAGAGGGCCTGGACTGGGACCGTGCCTGATGCGATGCCCAAGACCGACCGAAGCCCAGCATCTGGGAGGGTTTGGGGGAAACCCAGTTGCCGAGGAAAAGAAGGGAGAGGCTTGAATCTTGTTGCAAGTTGAAGGCAGCCCAAGGGCCAGGTGGGGGATGCGAGGGGACTTAGCCACTAGGTCTTGGTGTGGCTTCCGGCCAGTTGGATGGAAGCAGCAGTAGAGAAGTGCAGAGAGAGGCGAGGGTCGGGGACCGGGCCACACCTTCGGAACGGTGGTTCCAGGCCCGGGCACCGTCACCCAGGGTGCGTCCAGGCTGGAAATGTCCCTTCCATTGGCTCTGGGGCCACAGATCCTGTCCCTCTTCCTCCCCGCTCAGACAAAGGGCGCTGGACGGCTTTGCGAGGGGAAGGAGAAGGGGGCGTCCCACGACAGATGGGTCTCCCTTAAGACTTTAATTGCAGCCTTTTGTGGCGGATCTGGTTTCCCTTCCTACCTGGCTGTGATTCCCACATCGAAAAACCCCCTTCCCCATTGTATCCCTGCGACTCAGGGCTGGGTTAGAAGGAGAAAGCAGAGAAGGAAGGAACAGCCCGGCTCTGGCGAGCTCTGGCGCACCCCAGCTGACGGGTACAACTCACCACTTCAGGAGCATAGCCGCCTTGTTGACTGAATGCCACCAGTTTGTTTTACATTGTACAGTGTCCTTCCCTCTCTCCCTTCCCTCCTCCCCCACGCTCTACTCCTTAAGGGCAAATTGACCTTAGTCAATTTCTCCGTTTCCTGAAAAGGAAAATCAGGGCCTATGGGTGATACCTGCTTTGTATGTACAGTGAATATTTCAAGCATTTCTTTTTTTTCACTGGTCTTTTCGGGATTTGCCTTTTTGACAAGTGTGTGAAAGCAGTGTCATTTGAGTAACAAATATCACAAAGTAGCAATTATGCCCTACCTTTATAGACCTGACCTTCCTAATCCTGAGGACTGAAGGGGTGCTTTATAAATCCAGTTCTTGAGAGCCCAGCGTTTGTGAAGGAGTATTTTACAGTCAAAACCTAAACCTAAGGCAGGTGTTCATTTTTACAAATACCCCTATTAAGTAAAGATGGTCTTAAACAAAATGCAAAATGTAATTTAGGAAAGGCCTCCATCTTATTGTCTATCTGTCCAGGACTTCAAGGATTCTACCCCACCCCCAAAAAATACATTTGAAAAATTACGACGACAAGAAAATAAAACCACCAATAAAAGCAGAGCATATTTGGAAATTTTAGAAGCTTTTAAAACTGGACTACCCTTAGCATTGTTTATTAAACAATGCAGGGGAGCCTGTTTGTTTTGTTCATGGCAAAAGAGAAACTCAGTTATAGTTTCTTGGGATTTTCTTAAAGAATCCTCTAATCCCACCTCTTTTGGAGAGAGCGGGATGATTAAGGATCCCTCTACATCCCAACCTGGGGAAGGTGCTGTTTATTTGCCTTCCCTCCCCACTTAAATTCACGTGGAAGGCCAGTTCTGAGTGCGTGGCTTTGTCCTGTATGTGGTGTTGTAAGGGAAGCAGACCAGTGCCCTTGACAAGAAGAGCCCCCAATAACAAACTCCCAGTTCAGAACTTCTGAGGAAATAAGAGAAAAGCCCCACACCTCTAAACCAATTTAGGGCTCTCTTTTCTTTTTAGGCATCTAATTTTTATTTCAGTGATTTCTAAACTATGTTCTTGACATTACTCAAGAACTTGAATGATTTCCGCAGGCTTTTTCGGTTTGTTTTCTCGTCACCAGTAAATGCACTTTCTGATAGAGATTATTGCAATCTGATTTTGAAAGAAAAAAAAATCAATCTGATTTTGAGAGCCATCAATTACCAACTCATGCATATTTTTTTCATGCATAATTTTTAATCGCTTCTTTAATAAGTCATGAAATACTGTTGAGGTTTTTTTTGTTTTTA
Organism: Pipistrellus kuhlii; assembly: GCF_014108245.1. NCBI lineage: Eukaryota > Metazoa > Chordata > Mammalia > Chiroptera > Vespertilionidae > Pipistrellus > Pipistrellus kuhlii. Next base: position 7,114,521 of record NW_023425405.1, read on the forward strand.
ATAAAAAAAATGGTTTGGAAAAGTTGTAACTTATTCAGCCTTCTGCCAAGTACATTAATTCATCGCTGCTCCTGTTTTTGGGGTTTTCAGACCTTCCCAACATCCACAACTCCCACCTCTTCATCACAAGCAACTGTCCACTCTCTCTGCTTCTTATTTAGCCCCTTGGAGCTAAAGGAGGGAAAACAGGTTATTATTCTAAGGAGCCCTCGTCCCAGGCATTCATCTCACCCACACTCCTTCCTGTTTAGAAAGTAGCACCAGAGGCAAAGCATGCTCCTTCTAGAGGAGGAGAATATCCCTAATTCTTCTTCAGTTTTTCTCAGTCTCTGTTTCCGACTTTTCTTCTGTTCTTTCTTGTGGGTTGGGAAGGAGGCGAGGGGACAGAACAGGACACAAACAGGAAGGGCCTGAAAGGTTCAAGGAAAAAGTCTTGGGTGCCAGTTAATGCATACACAGTGAGACCTTACTTTCCTGCCCTTACCGCCCGGCCACAAGCTCGAAGTTAAGGCTACTAGTGTGTTTCAGTCAGCTTGATAGCAAATAAAGAATTCTTGCCAAATGTGTACAGCTTGTGAAGGGCAGTATCACGATCAGGAGTATGGGAGGGACTTCATTAACTCCTTTTGGGGACTGATAGGTGAGTTCCTGTGTCTTTTATATGGAGATTTCATTGCAGCCTAGAGAAGTCATTCTTCTCCAAATAACATGTACATATTAAATCCATTTGTAAAAGTAAACTAAGAGCTCCAAGGGTTGTCTGACAACTGTTCCCAACCGGTCACCGCTACCCTGGGTTCCTGTCTGCCACCCCACTAACGCTGGGATTTTTCTCACCATTCCCACAGGCCTGGACGGCGCGTTCCCTCCAGACTGCCCCGCTCTGACGCAGGGCGGGACTTGATGGAAAAGAAGTTTCTAAACAAGCAACACAGTTTCTCCAACTTATTGGAGGAGCTGCCTAGAAGTCCAGCAACAAAAACCAGCCAAGGTTTTCTTGCAATTCACAGTGTTATTGGAACCTGAGAAGCGAGCAGTTATTAGACAGCCCCCTACCCCAGCCCCAATAAGCTCTCTTGCCCTGCACCTATAGCTGGTTAGTGCAATCGGTTCTTATCATTTGGCAGCCATTGTAGGATAATTTTAAAAATTCATTTGATGGTCAAAATAAAAAATACAAATATTTCTTCAACACACTAGCACAACTCTTTCCTTGATTCTGCCCGCCAGGTTCGGAGCAGTTTTAATATTATTTTCAAGCTTTCTCCCTTATTTCTCACTAAATAAAAGTCAATAACCGCGATTCACATGACATAGAGCAAAGACAAGCTTTAAAAGGATGGAGAAAACGAAAATCCCTGAGCAGAAATGCCTGCGAGTTCTTTATAAATTCAGTTACCTCCAGGAAGGGCGGCTGGTCGCTCCGGTCCCAGCACCCTGCTCGGACCCGCTGGCCCCGGCCCCTGCCCGGCCCCCGCCTCCCAGGGGAGCCCCGTGCCGCTGCGGGGCGCAGGAGCTGGGGCCCTGGCGGGAGCAGAGCCATCTAATGCCAGCCAAGCCCGAAGCGAAACAAAAAAGCCGACACTTGTCCGCGGTCCGGTTCTCCACCGTGGACTCCGAGGATTCTGGCGCAGGAGTCAATTTAAATTTAATAAAATAATAATTTAAGTGACTCTGGCACCGGGGCCCAGGATGGACGCCTGTAGCCGCCCGGAGGGACTAGGCGCTGGGCGCACTCAGCAGCCCCGGCCAGTCCCCCCGCTGCCCGCTGCGCCCCCCACGCCCCGCAGCTCCGGGTCCGGCGTGGCCTCCCGGTGCCGATCCATCTGCGCCCCTGACCGCGCTCCTGGTCCTCTGACCTCAGGCCTCCCCGCCGGACGGCGCTCCTCCCCCTTCCTGCCCTCGCCCCGAGCTCCGCTTGGCCCCTCGGCCCCAGCCCGCCCTCCCGCCCGGACTGGAGGAGGGGAAACGCACAGCGTTTGGGGAGGGGGTGCGGGATCCGGTTTAAAGACCGAGTCGCCTATGTCCGGGAAATCCAGATGGCAAAGTTTGCGAACAGAACAGTCCCTGGCGGACTCGCTGTGAGGATGGGGGGGGGGGGGGGGGGCGGGCGGAAGGGCCCTGGGATCCGGACGGCGGGGGAGAGAACACGGCCGACCCCCCGGCTGGCCCCGGGGGCAACCTGAGCGCCTTCCATTCGTTTTGCCTGTCACTCCGCGTTTCCCGGAAAACCCTTTCTTAAGCCGATTTTCAACGGGGCAGGAGGCTCCTCGGAGTACCGCCTCCATAGACCTTTCATGTCCATTGTCAGGGGCTGTGGTTTTGTGCCTCACCCCCACCCCCGTCCCCACCCCAGTCTCCAAGGACCCTCCCGCCATAGGATGGGGTTTAGGATTAGTCGGTGTTTCCTGATGGCCTCTGGGAAAGCGAGAGCATTCTCTAAACTGGATTCTTCGGGTTGACAGTTTCGTTCCACCTTTCCCTCTTGGCCCCACCCGCTAAGCTGACCTCTCATCGGGCCCCAGCCTCCCGGTCCAGCCAGCGGAGAGGAGGGAGGGCTAGCCCCCGGTCCCCAGTCCCGGTCCAGCCTGGTCCAGCCGGTGGGGAGAGAGAGGGCTGGCCACAACCGGGCGCACCAACCCAGCCGGTCCCCAGGTCTGGAGCAGAGGAGATGCTCCCACAGGGGCCGCCCCCTTTTCTTGGTGGGGTGTATGCTTTCCTGCTGTCTCCCCTATCGCCTTTCCATGCTCCCTCTCCCTCAGCCTCTCAGGCCAGACCCTCCAGGCTCCGGGCAGGTTTCATGGATTGAGCCTCAATTTCAAGCTGAGAAAATGCTAAGAGACAGGGTCCGCACTAGGGGATCAGCAACTTTTACAATAAGTTAGTTGGATGATTGCCTTTTTAGCATGGATTCATTTGCAAGTCGTTTTCCGTCTTACTTTACGTCCTTCCAGTTAATTCTTTGAATTCCTTAGAGGGGTCTCCCTTAGTCTCACAGAGGAAACCCCGCCAAGCATTCAGCACCCCCCTGCTGGTGTGGACCTGGGCGATGGGGAACCAGAACAGCATCGCCCGGCCCTGGTGACCTGGGGGCCGCCTGGGGCTCCAGACCCAGCTCTCTCTGGGCCACAGAGCCAGAGGCTCAACTAGCCCAAGGTGGAGGCTGGGGAGCTAGCTGGTTCTGGGTCAAAGCCTGAGGGAGAGAGGAGGCTGTGGATCATTCAAAGCCTGAATGGGGTCGGTTCCTGCTGTCTGGGGGGAGGGGGGTAGGAACGGGAGGAGGGTCCTCTGCCTAACCCTGTAATTCACAGTTTCTCAGGAATTTACACAATACACGGGGTAGATGTAAACCTAAAGGACAAAAATAATAATTCAGCAGCACACGTTCCATTTTCGCACCGCGGGCCTGGATATGTGCCCAGAGCTGGCACATGAGCTAGTTTCCAGAGCCTTGTACTTGTGAGGGAGGATGACTGAACTTTCACAGCCCAAAGCAAGGCAAGGGAGAAGGGGAGGGAAAAAGGGGGAGACAGAGAATTGAGCTTTAATCATGCTGATGCTGATTTACTGAGGGCAAAGGAGTTTTCGAAATGAGAAAGATAAACTGTGTTCCAAAGGTGGGGAGCATGAGACTAATTGGAGTGCCTTGCTTTCCCAATGATCTGCTCCCCGTTTGTTTGACTGACATAAACGCTTTATTTAAAAAGCAAAGTCATTGCCCTTTGATATAAGCAGAAAGTTCCAATTTACCATTTCTCCCAAGTAAGTGAGGGTCCACACCTACTGAAAGAGAGACGCCTCTGTGACTGAGTTCTAACCACCCAACTCACATACAGGATGGGGAAGTGCCGCTGGCAGCTACAGTACACAGGTGAGGATTGCTGCTGCTGCCTTGCTGATCAGCTTTTCCTCCCGCCTTTGAACTCAGACCCCGATAGCACATTCAAATTCCGGAGCCCTGCTTGCGGTGTTCTCTTAAGGATGTTCTCTGGAACTCGGGGCAAGAGGAAATCCAGGGACAAGGTCTGTGGGATCCCAGTGTCTCCCTATATTAGCCTGGAGGGCCACAGCTGCCCAAGCACCCTTTGGTCTCAGGCTGGACCTCTGCCGAGTGGGTCCATCCCCAGAGCTGGGTGAGCATCAGAGCCCTCCCCTCTAGTTTCCGTGGAGGGTGGTGGTCACTCGAGATGGCTGACAGAAGGCCTTTCCCCCCCTTTCTCTGCCTTCTGCGACTGATTATTACTCAGGCTTCCTTTTTCTCTGCAAAACCCATGTGCAAAACTGGCCATTCCCTCTAACACGCACTCCAGTCCATTGGTATTTCACAGTTGTTATTTTACACTAATGTTTAGAGCTTTTAAGTGAATGTATGTGGGCAGGAACTTAAGAGGAGAAAGCATCTATTTTTTTTTTTTCAAGTATGCAGTGAGTTCTGCCCCCAAGTGACCCCCAACTCTGCCCTTTTCTCCTACCTGGACCATCCTTTTAAAGCTGGATTCTTCAACTCTCTGTTCAAACCAAAGCAAACTTTGAGAAAGTTCTTCCCAAGTGCTCCTACCATCCGTTTGTCCCAGACATGTTGATAGCAGGGTGTTTCTGCTTGGGGAGCCACACAACCAGTGGGCAGAAGCCAGGGGCAGTTCCCCTTTGCCTTAAGCAGTTTGTCTGTAAATGGGACTAAATTAAAGCCCACTTTATCCTTGGGACTGAAAAGACGTTTAAAAATAAAACTACATATGAAAAGTCATCTAGCACCTTGTTAAAACCTTAAGCTAGAACCTTTTCCAAAGTATTTTTCAGACAACTGTATTTAAAAAAACACCCCTTCTCGGGGATGTGATTTCTGGCTCTCTGCAAGGGGATGTTAAAACACACATGCACAGTCACACTTGCTAAGCTGTTTTTTTTCCACCTGGAGAACTTTCCTCATCATACCTGGGGGCCTGCTCTCCCACATTCAGCCCTGAGTTCCCCAGGGGACGCTCTCTTCCGTAGATTCAGGAATTGAATTAACCTTTTCTAAAAATCTTTTGAAAATCCCAGTTTGATTAATGCAGATTTCATCTCTTTAGAAGCAGTTACGCATTTTTAAAATTAACCATTTTTTGATACATTCTCCTAATGATCTGAAATAACTCACCTAGCAATTAATTACACAATGTGACAAAAACCTGGGCAGTTTGAGTGACAGTGAATGAGCTTCTTCAATACAACAACTTAGTAATGTGTTTTTAAAAATCATAAACCAGCTATGGGGTGTGTGTGTGCCGGGAGGGGGTGTAGGGGGGTGGGGGTTGGGTTGGGGGTGGGAGTGGGTAGGACCTAGCAAAAGCCCTCTCTTGTCACAATCTGTGACTATCCTAGCCTTTCTCATATTTCACTTTCCTCTTTTTGAAATCCAGTTCTTTCAGATTCTGATCTTTTATTACATAACCTTAACCCCTCTTTCATCTTTCATGCACCTTTTCCACATTCCTACCAAAATCTCTTCCCAAAGGAACCATTAGATGTGCTTCCTTGGAATTGCAAAGAAATGCCCTAAACAACAAACCTTAATACTTAATTGTTTCTCTGCCAACCACACCCTAGAGAGATATTACTTGTTGGGTGTCAGAACACAGGCAGTGCTAAAAGGCAAGCCGGAATGGACTTAAAGCAAAAAGGGAAGTAATTTGACACACCACTTTGAAGTTTAAAATATATATATAAAATTGATTTTTTTACAGAGAGGAAGGGAGAGGGATTGATAGCTAGAAACATCTATGAGAGAGAGACATCGGATGTGCCCACAGCCAATGTGCATGCCCTTGACTGGAATAGAACCTGGGACCTTTCAGTCTGCAGACCTACACTCTATCCACTGAGCCAGACTGGTTTCAGCCACTGTCAAGTTTTGCAAAGGTACATGCTGTGTAGGAGCTCCTTCCACAAGCCTGTGACGGGGCTGGGGAAAGAGGTACCAGTCTGCCTGGTGGTTCTTGAGTTTGAATCAACTCTTCTCTTCCTCTCTGACAGAGAGCCACTGATCCCAGGGATGGGCAATGTGGAAGGAGAATGCCCACAAGTCTAGAAGATGTTTATTTGCTGCTTTTCTGTATTGCCCACAAATTAGCATACCAATACATCCACTGTTAATGTGGAGCTGTAAAGTGCTGGAGCTTAAAGGCCTGGGATCTGGAACTCAGAAGCTGCCTGCAGGACCTTAAAGGAAAGGCGGAGACAGTATTGTAGGCCCCTTGCAAGGGATCGGTTTCTGCCTCCCCCAGGCCAAGACGTGTCTGGCCCCAGCACCATCAGGGAGTGTGTCTGCCTCTCCACAGATGTGCTGGGTTATGACCAAGGGGCACCCCTGCACCCACCCCTCCCCCCGCTCCCCAGGCCTTCAGTTATTGGCCTTGTCCTCACCGCCTAGAATGGCTGCCACCTTAGTACTCAGTGCTGGCCATCTCCCTGATAGTTTTGACTCAGCTGTCACAGCTCTTTCTCCCCCTCACTTCTCATTTTCCAAAAGCTGTGTGCACATCTCTGGTCTGAGGTGCAGGAGGCCTCTTTAAATTTTGGAAGGCATCAATGAATACCGATTTGCCCCTGAAATTCTCTCAAACGAAACCCACTGGGCAAGGGCCACGGCCTGAGAGTCCTCGCTTGTGGTCTGGCACTTCTGGAGTCAAACCCGGAGGGTTTCAGAGCCCCTGGCCATCCTCATCCTCAGGTGGACCAATGACATGTCTCCAGCTGCCTTCTCTTTGAACTGCAGCTGGGGGGGAGGGGAGGGAGGGCGGGGGAAGGGCTGCTCTCAGAAGCGGCTGTTCTGGAGACAAGAGTGGGACTGCCCTGCCCCTCCTTCCCTCCTCCCACCAGGCTGACCTTGTATGTAAATAACCCAGGAGCTAGACCATCGTAGCCAATCCAATTCGAGGGGCACACCAGGGCCAGGGGCGGGGCTCACTGCAGGCGGGTGCCAACCCCAGGGAGAATGGCTGATGAGGCTGGTGGAGCCAGTGCCAGAGGCAGGCACCCCTGGTATCCTCTGATCCCGCCCCACTTTAAGAAACAGTTGCCAGCGGTGTGGCTCAGTGGTTTAGTGTCAACCTAAGAACCAGGAGGTCAGGTTTGGTTCCCAGGCAGGGCACATGCCTGGGTTGCTGGCTCGATTCCGTGTGGGAGGTGTGCAGGAGGCAGCCCATCAAGGATTCTCTCTCATCATTGATGTTTCCATCTCTCCCTCCCTTCCTCTCTGGAATCAATAAAACTGTGTTTTTTAAAAAGGAACAGTTAATAATGGCCACAACGTATTATATGCTTCTACTCCTTGCAACCACCGTCCTTGTTCAGAGGGAAGTAAGTTGCCCAAGGCCTGAGTGCAGCGGTAGAGTAGAAGAAGCTGGATTCACACATAGGCTTTTCTTGCTTCAGTGCTCATTATGGTGGCTTGGGCAGTTCTTTAAATCAGGGCCTTCTTCACTTGGGAAAACATCGGATCCTTCTGCCTCACTTCCTCTGCCCTGGGTGGTACCCGCTTACACTCAGTGCCCACTGCTCCCTGAGAACGCTCAATCCTGTTTGGCACCCACAAAGGCCACTTGGGACTCCTGGAAGCCAGGCCCCAGGCTGCCTGGCCCCAGGCTGCCTGCTCCACCCTCCCTGGAATGTCTCACTTCCCAGTCCCAAAGGGCAGTTCAGGCAGCTCTGCCTCCCCCTAGTCCTGAGTAGCCCGTGCAGAGGGAGAACCTGCCCAGCCCTGCGCAAGGGGTCCCAACCCCATCCCCCTCCCCGCCAGCGGCTCCACCTGCAGCAAAGTTCTGGGCCAATTGCACTCGGGCCTCCCCAGGGTCCCGGTGGCCCACCAGCGGACTCCAAGGGGAAAGCATACCCTCTCCCCACCATCTCCACAGGGACCCGGGCAGGGCGTGGGGGGACTCATGGGAAAGGTAGGTGGATACAGTCCTCCCAAGCCACACAGATCAGGCCTCCAAATCCAGCACAAGCCACGGGGGCGGGTGCATGCAGGGCGGGCGATGGGGCTGTGGCTGCGGTGAGGGGTGGTTCTGCCAGCTAGTAGATGCGGGATGCCAGGGACCTGACCATTTCAGGAACATGGATCTACCAGCTCCCTTCAGACCCACCAGCTCCCTTCAGATCTACCAGCTCCCACTAGGAAGCTGGACCGAGAAGTTTCCATGTCTTGAAGGAAGTAAGAAATAAAAGCCACCAAGCTCTTGCTCTACTTCCCGCTTCCGGTCCTTCTACCCAGCGGGTGGCGGGAGGGGCTGGGGGATCCCTCGGGCATCCTTGAGCCCAGGGCCCTTTTCACGGTGTGTGTGTGTGTGTGTGTGTGTGTGTGTGTGTGTGTGTGGAAGGGGGGACAGCGGGTTTCCAGAGACATGTGACCTCTTTTCCATTGAAGCGCCCCTTCCAGGGCTCACCCCAGTCCTGGGGGAAGGAGGGCGTTACCAGCCCCTCCATCCCACCAAGACCCTGGGGGCGGTGTGGGAGCCCAGGGACACTTTGCAGGGCATTTTCTGCCAAGATAGCAAGAAATCCTTCCTCCAGAGGGAGGGACAATGAACAAGAACTAAAGGGAATCCAAGTGGGAAAACCCGTGAATGCCAGAGCGACCCACCACTGCAGCCAGAGCGACCCACCACTGCAGCCAGAGCGACCCACCACTGCAGCCAGAGCGACCCACCACTGCAGCCAGAGCGACCCACCACTGCAGCCAGAGCGACCCACCACTGCAGCGGGAGGTTGAGCTGAAGCTCTGTGGTTCTCTCCTTCGCCTGGAAAGGGTCTTTTCAGGATCTTTTTCTCCAACATGTGTTTGGACATCACCAAACTGTGCAGAGAATGTTTTTTTTTTTTTTTTTTTTTTTTTTTTTTTTTTTTGCCCACCCCCAAGTCCATTCAGGAGGGTAGAACTATTTCTTTGGGGTTAAAAAATGATTTTCAACATCTTTCACTGCAAGACTTGTTTGGTTTCCAATTAAATTCCTTTTTAAAAAAATGATACTTAAATAAAACAACAACAAAAAACTTGGCTTCCTCTAATAGACAGATGCTTGGGTATTCACCCTAACAGTTACACACACCAATGAACAATTATGTAGTCATTTCAAGCAATTTGTAGTTATGTTGAGGGGCATTTCTGGGAAAAACCACAAGCAACTTCTCAGTCTTTGTCAGGGTTGTTTTATAAGTTTCTCTTTACACACCATGGACTGAAAGGATAGTCTTCAGTCCTCATACCTGCTTTTGTTATTCTCGCTGTGGGGTGGAGGCTAGAATGGGTACCCAAGGGAAGGGAACACCCCAATCTAGAGAGAAGCTAAAAGAGGCCGATTAGCAAAGAGGGCCATTAGGGAGGTTAAGTAGGTGAAGCCAGCAGCAAGGCCCTCCTGCAGGCCCCAAGTACATGCCTCCCACTTAATTTGGGGTGGGGGGAGGGGGTAGAGGGAGGGAAGGGAGTCCCCTCTGCCCAGCCTGCACCCTCTCCAACCCAGGATCCTTTGGGGGATGTCCAATCGGCAGACAACCCTCTCACAATCCTGGACCACTGGCTCCTAATTGCTCACCTGTCTGCCTGCCTGGTTACCCCTAACGGCTCCTGCCCTGCTGGCCTGATCTCCCTTCACTGCCTCTGTGTGCAGCCTGATTACCCCTAACTGCCTACGCGCGCCCCCCCCCCCCCCCTTGCTGGCCAAGTCGCACCCAACTGCCCACTCCTTGCCCGCCTGTTCCCTCCCAACTGCCTCCCCCACCAACCTGGTCACCCTTAATGCCCCCCGCCCCTTGCTGGCCTATTTGCCACTAACTGCACCCTCCCCCACCAGCCTGGTTGCCCCTAACTTTTTCCTCCTCCCCCCTGAATCTGGTCATCTCTTACTGCCCCCCACCCCTGCTGGCCTGGTTGCCCCACCCAGCCTGCTATTCAGTCATTTGGTCATCCCTCACTAACCCCCCTGCTGGCCTGGTCATAGGCAGCCATCTTGTGAGGATGTGATGGTCAATTTGCATATTACCTCTTTATCATATAGGTTTCCACACATACCCATAGTTAAGAGATGGTCACCAGTCATTCATACTTTAGGACAAAATGGCCAATTGCACTGAGATGAACTGTATCAAGGAAATTGACATTTTATTGAACGAAGACAATGGTGGGTAATTTCTAAGCATAGAACAATTTGAACTATGTAGCAAGCAGCAAGCTTAGGGGTTTAGGGGAACATGTCTGAACACCTAAGGGCTTAAGAAAAGATAGTCCTGAACCCAAAGATCGAAAGAGAGGGAAGGACAGCATTCCAAGACAAACTCCCTGTCAAAACTACTGAGTGGTAGAGCTAGTCTCTAACCCAGAAAGGGCAAGAAATCTCCTCTCATGTTGACCTTGTATCACAGGTTCTTTTACTCTAAGTATTATATAAGTGTTATATAATAATTTGGATGAAGTAGGTTGTTGTGGGCTAATCGGGGTACCAAGTCACCATCTATAACACCAATGGTAGAATGAATTTAAACATCCAAGAAGTTGTTTCACTTCCAAAGTTTTGGAACTTAAGTTTACATAGAATTCAGGGATAACTCCACTTATTTTGCATTAACTGACTTAATGGAAACATGTATGAATGAATGCAGTAGCAAACATGCCAACATATTTTAGAAATAAAAATACAAAAACAAAAATTCATAGCATACTACTGTTATTTATCTTTCAAAATTGTTGCAAGAAAATACTTTGGGGGAAGAAATAACTGTTAGTAAGTTAATTTCAAATTAACAGTACCAGCATTCTAGTATTAACTAATTATTAGTTATCATTAATTGCTAATGTTAACTAATAATACATATCTAATCACGTAGTTAACACTACCTTTGATATGGAAATATGCTATCCTAGTACTAAGTCTTTTAACAAATGTGTGTGCCTACCAGGTGCAAAGAAGTATTAATATTTTATACTCATTTTATTGTGAACGAGACAAAAAATTAAGCAAGAAACAAAACAGAGTCAAGTTGTTATGATGTTTGTAATACTGAGAACATTTTTACTGTATTTAATCTATTCAAGTCTAATAAATACAGAAGTGCTTATGAATAAATGGATTTTTATTACCTGCAAGCTCTTACAAGTAGGAGAATAAAGTATATTATGGCAGCACACTCACTAACCCACACTTTGGGATTTTTTTTTACATTTGAAAAAATAAATGTTCAGAATGGAACAAGACACAAGGGTAATCCGGCCTATATTTGGCTTTGGCAGTCCTTTAAGCCCAAGAATATACCTGCAGACCAATGCAGAGTCCTAAGAACCAAGGTTAATGTTTTCTCACACATCACAACAATGACAAATTAATTATGAAACAAACCTTGGACATACATAATAAACTGTGCAGACCACTTTAACACAGGTACGGCAGAGCTGGCAGAGCGAACAGAAGTGACTTCTCACAATTGTCTTACGAGAAATACATACTTCACACACAGGACACTATTTTGATGTGATGACAGGAAAAAAAAAAAAAGTCAACTAAAGTCAACTAAGAAAATGGTTCTAATCACAAACAGAGCCAAAGCTCATATTGGGTCAAGCGACACAGAAGAGGCTGATCTTCTTGAAAACAAAATAAAAAACTTGGCAAGCTTGACCTTTCCCCCTTTATTTCTGCCTCCAGGTTTACTTTTGAAAATGTGGAGTGAAGGACAAGCATTTTTATTTGGTCAAACACTGTCACTGCAAGGACCAGAGACAGAATATAGCAATGTCAAGGACCTGCTTTCTCCCACAGGCTGCACACTCTCAGGCTTCCTCTTCTTCATCACTGTCCTTCATGGTAATGCCCTGAAGTCCGCCTCCCTCTGAAACGGAGGCTGTAGCCTCCTCCACTGTCAACCGTCTGTGCACAGTGTCGTAGGTCTTACTGTTCAGCGTGCCTTCCAACACACCCTGCAATCGGAAGTCCCTATAGGTTTTCTGGAGGAGGAAGAGAAACATTGTTTAGATCACTTCTTATGGATTATGTGTGTGCAGGTATATGCAAATGTCTATCCATATTATGCTAAGTGTCTGTTTGGTCGACCGCTTGAACAGTCGCTGTTTTGTGTACTGATAATCAGGGGGCAGATGCTCTGACAGGTAAGTTAGCTTGCTGCTGAAGTCCGGCCAATGGGGACTTGGCCAGTAGGGCTCCACATGTCTGGGTATTTTCATGTTTTATCTTCCTGTCTTATTTCATATGACTTATGCCCCATGTTGTCACACCAAGTTTCCGAAGTGATTTGTCAAAAGTAAGTATGGAGGGTGAATACTTTTTTTACTTTGAATAATCAGTAGTTACAAATAAAATTCATGTTCGAAAAGTCCACCAAATCTAAAAATAAGCTGAAGTGTGAGGAATACTGTATAGAATCTGAAGTTAGTATTGCAACAGCAAGCCAAGTTTAGATGCAGAGTGTGATTTTCTTAAGTTATCACAACTATTTTCACTTGGATTCTAATATTTTAAGACACACACAACCTACCACCCTGATAATCTCTAAGATGGTACCTTAGAAATATTACATAAAAATTTATGATCATTTATATTAAAAACTATGAAGTAACTCTGAAAGGTAAGTTTTGTGTAAAGAATCCAGAAGCAGATATACAAGGTATTATAACCACAGAGATCTGTTTTCAGGCCTCTAAGTGTCTAATAGATTAAAACACCCACATTTTCATCTACGGATGACCTATCTGATCTAAAATATTATTGCTCCACTGATAATTATGTGGTTTGTGAGTCCTACTTTCTTATTTGGTGGAATGACTTTCCTTAGTTTAATTATCAATCAGTTGGAAGGGACAGACTTGTATTGTGAAGGCTTTCTAGTTTATATGTAATTAAAACTCCACTTCCTTGTTTTATTAGTAAGCAATCAGCAGTTAGGGGCAGGTACCCTTGCAATCTCCCTCTTGTTTCAGAATTCATAAAATGTTATTTTCACTTGGACAGCCTCCGTGGCTGCCAGTGAAGGTCTGCTTGGTTCTTATTTAAGCTAAGTGTGTGCCACAGGGTGCTGCTCACTTGTCTTTTCTCCTTTGTGTGAACTGCTTGGAAATGTCATAGGGCCACTAGAGAGAACACAATCCACCATCTGGATTATTTGAGGATTCTATTTCTTCCCTCCCCAAGTAAGTCATTCTGATGTTAAAACTTTGCAAATAGCTTCTTAGTCCTAAACATTTTGTGAAAAATCTTACCAGAATCCCCCCCCCCCCCACACACACACAACATAAATAAAGCAAGTCATGTCTAAGTATTTTTGTGGGACAAAGTTGGCTATCATGTAAATGTAGATAGTGTCTGGGTCTCCAGGGGCATAGAAGAATGACAATGCTTGCTAGTAGTAAGGATTAAATAGCCAAGGTGGAGTACCTTGACTCCTGGGGAGGGTAAACTCCTCTGCTATCACATGAAGGCCAAGTCTAAGGGGTTTGGATGAAAGAAAAGCCTATCAGGCCTTTACAATTCTATACAATTCTCCTTAAATTCATTGGAAAACCATCATTATAAATAGAACCATATAGATTTGAAAAATGACGAATTTATGTCTGAAATTGGTTAAAGACCCTGTATATTCAAAGCAGGAAAAAAATCATTAGAACACTAAATTATTAATTTGTCCTGATTTTTTATTATGAAAATGATTATTTTAAATTATTAAATAAAGCCCCATGACTTGAATAAATACATCGGCCCCAAGAAAGCATTGGCTGAGTCTGCTTGTGAAAAACAAAACGCTGAAAGTCAAACATATTCATGAAATTTAATTTCATACTTATCAATCTTAGCTATTGGCAGCCATAATGAAAAATATGTTAAAGTTAATATAAATCAACTGGCTTAGAGTACAATGGAAGTGTCACTATAAAATTCAAGAAAGTATTAATTGTTGTTTTCTGCTAAAACATTTTCGGTGTTTGTTTCTTAACTGTAATGACTTGAGAATGTGAGAAAAGGAATAGTTTTGAAAGAAACAAATGATGGCTAATTGAAAAGAAAAAAAAAAAGCTAAAAAAAGAGGTTTTTATCCTAAAAACACAGTAAAGAGCTTAATCTATCAACTAATATTAATCGACTGAATATGTAACTTCTGACACCCTAAACCCAGCGGACATCAGTTTGAAAATGTAGCGATCGTAAGGGCAGCCAGCTTATCCCAACAGTATAGACTGCAACATTAACATATGCATATTTTTAAAAGGTAAGAACCAGGTTATTCTGATTCTCTTTTATGAAAGACAAAATTCATTTGAAAGCTCTCTGCGTCACATTTACAGAAACAAGGAAGAAACTATAAAGAAATTGAGGCAAATGTGAACGCATCTTAGCGTGCTTTCAGTTTTTTTGTGAAATAAATACCTGGTGGGCAGCATCTAAAATTAGTGGGTGGCTATCATGTAACATGCTATTTTTGACTAATCGTGATTGCTATTCGTGCCATTACAGATCTGGTTCTATGTGCCAGGTTTGCCAACTTCTTACTTTGGAACAGAACTTTGTTATTTGTGGGTCTTTCCAATCTGTGACAACCTGTATGTCTAAGGCATAAATAATTTGTATTCTAATTAGGTATCAGGAACCAAGAGAATGATGGGAAGTATTTTAATGTGGCAAAATTTCCTTTAATGATATTAACAGTAGTTCTTAAACTTGAACTATATGCAGATTGCTTGGCCCCACTCTCAGAGTTTCTGATTCAGTAGATCCGGGGTTAGACAACTAGTCAGCATGTCTAGCAAGTTCCTAGGTGGTGTTGATAATTCCAGGTCAGGAATGACATTTTGAAAATCAGTATATATATGTGTATGCATATACACATATGCATACACATAAATATACACATCTACATAAATACATATGTGAACACACATACATATATAAATTACACATAACTTTATGTATGTGTATATACCAGTATAAGGTATAGGTATGTACTAATTTGACCAGTGGTACTAAGGCTGAAGTAAAGCTTCTATTCACTAAACATAACATGTGCTATACCTTTTCTCTTCAAGAGCAAAAGTCAACATGGCCTTGCTGACGTGATATGACATCAGTTAGTTTTGATGGTCCCCAGCACTGAAAACGATGACCCTCACATTTAGGAAGAGACACGTTTCCAAAGAATTCAGGCAGTGACAGTGCGTCACTTTTGTGTCAGGCTCTCCTCATCCTACTGACAAATTAAAAGCCCTCCTCATGCTATCCAATCCCAGGATACAGGGAGGAAATACATCACGAGAAAACATTTCTTCATCTAAGAAAATACAAAATTATTGCAGACAGCCTACCTTCAGGTAAATGTGCTAGGGACTTTCTGTATGTTATATAGAATTGTGATTACTTGATAACAAAATATTTTTTATTTATTAGAGCAAAGAAGATAAGTTTATATGTATTGAGTAATCTTAACTGAAAATAGAATAAACAGCAGCACATCACTGCTGAAAGTGTTGTCTGTCTGAAAAGTACTTAAACCCACTGAATCCTATCAAATAAGATGCTTTATTTGTATGTCAATATCTTGCCATGACTCTTTATAGCTTGCTGGGCAATTCACATCCAAACACATTTTGTTTACCTTCACGATCTTGATGAGCGTCTTCAGTTGGTAAATATGAAGCTGAAGGTCTAATCTGTCTGTCAGCCACACACAGATGACTTTCATGGAGCTGCTGTACCATTGCTGGAAAGAGGGATGGGGGCAGAGGGGAGGAGGAGAGGAAAGAAAAAAACCTCTGCAGTATTCATGTAACAGATTCAGTAATGAGGGGGTAATGAAACACTCTGAAATGACCACAGATCAGCACTTGAAGTCAATAATGCTATAATTTCCTGTTCACAGAATTGTATGTTTAGCTAGAAAATCTGCTGAGTTGACCTGGCCTGTTCTTCCCATGAATTAACATTACAGGCTTTCAGCTGTAACATATTCATGGGAAACAGTGTTTTCGCACTTGCTACCTACTGGCCTGCTTTGTAATTTGTAGTAACAATGGGTACTAAATAATGCGTTAAATATGCAAATGGACTGCCAAATAGCAGGAAAAGACAGGTAAATAATTTTCAAAGGAAAATTTGCCATTAGCTTGTATGTTATGTAAAAATCCAAGAATAGGTGCATTATGCCATAATGCATGCCGTCAGTGCCTAGAAACAACATTTTAAAGGAGTGATGGCAAAAACAGCCACAGCTTACTTAACTACAATCCTCAAGCACACATGTACACACTATTGATTGTCAAGTATTTGCCAAAATCTTTTAAAACTACCTAAAATGAAAATGTCAGGTCGTAGGCATGAACATCATCAGGATGGAATTCTTGTGTCTTTTGTGTCTTAAAAGAATCACAAAACAGCTCTCATTTGAAAGAAAGGAAAGTTTCTGTTCCATTTTGCAAGGGTTTTGGATGGCTCCTTTACCTCTGTTTATTACAACTCTCTTTCAGGGATAACTGAAATTCTTCTTTAATGTAATTTCCTATTCATGGAATGTCTGCAAGTATAAAAAGGAGGAATTTTGTTCCAGTTGTCAAAAAAAAAGAAAAAAAAAAGAAAAGAAAAAGAAAAAAAAAAAGGCAATCTGTCGGTGGTGACATTTTAAGAGATTCAATGACTACCATGCGCCAGAGCTCGGTTTAGGTGATTCTGTAAGAATGATCAGGCTACTCACTCAGGTAACCATGAGACATACCCGAGTCCATGCAGCACTTAGGAGATGACGAGAGTTTTTAAAAAAGAAATCTCATACCTTGTTTGTATAAACAAACACAGTGACACTATAGGTCACATGGATATACATATGTTTGTATGTATTTGAACATAGAAAAATAATCTTAAATGTTTTTCTTCACAAATAAAACAGTAAATTCAACTTCTAAAGAGAAACCTCAAGGGATACAAATAAATCTGAAATTCATCTGGACTTGCAGTAACATTGTTCTAATAAAATTTAGTATAAGAAATGATATTTTAAGCATAAGAAGAATTTGATTTCATACTCATCAGGATTATTTCTATTAATCTGTTAGTACAGATTAATAGAACATACATGCATAAAATGAGATATGCTAGATAAACTGAAGGACTGATTTACTAAATACCGTGATATGAAATGGATGAATGAACATTTTAGAAATTTGTGATAGACTATGATCTTTAAAACTATGTTATTCATGTACCTAATTTCATTCTTTCCTGAAGAATACTTTCTTAATTTTAAGATATGTAAAAGTATCAGAAATGAGTTTTATAAAATGAGATAAATTCCTAAACTCTTAAAAAATGAATTGCTAATGAAGTCAGTACTTCAGCTGACATATTAAATCTAAAATCTTTTATAAACTCTATTTCTGATACCATTTAAATTGTATACTTTATTTCAAATTATTTTTAGTCTTAACATCTTGAGTTCTATTTTAACACAGGTAAACACTCACCGGACTGGTGATACTGAAGACGAGTATACTGAATGAAGACCCTTACTCCTTTCCACATAATTGGAAAGCTAAAATATAGTCATGATGATTATGAGTCTTAAACTCTATTCCTTCTGCAGGAATTTTAAAATGTTCTCTTTGTTGGGGGGAACAAAAATATGATAAATTGTATGAAGTCTAGCATAACATACTAACTAGTTAGTCTGACTGCAGGTACTATAAAAATGAAAAGTTGTATGAATTTGAGGAAAATGAAAATACTTTCTTAAATTATTTCATATGTATTTTTTCTTAAAAAATCCTTACATAATTTAAAATTAATTTACTTCGTTTTTCTATTACAATATGAATAATACTAATGGTTATGTCGCAATCAAAAAGACACCTAATGTACACAGAAATTTATTTTTAACATGGTAATATCTTTAATAAAAATGACAAAATTATAATTTTAGAAAAAAAATTTAGAATAAATGATCCAAAGTTAACAAAACCACAGTGAAAAAAGAGAACTATTGTTAAGTAGAATTTTAAAGCTACTTTACTATAATCTTACTTTAAAGCCCAACAGATTATTCTATATGGAAAATTCTATAAGAAAAATTATAGTATCTGATAAGAATGCATAATTTTTGGTTCCCATGTCAAAGCATTTTGAAGAACTTCAGCTAAATCAAGCAAATGAAGAGAAAGCAGTAGCTCAGCTTATGTTGCTACTAAGAATAAAGTAACTAAAATACTGTCCTTTTTTATATATGATGAAACACACACACACACACACACACATCCACAAAACAAATCTCTAGCATGTTCCTATTTCTGGAGCTGGCAGGGGTATTTTTCTCTTTGGGGCGCTGAAATAGGGTGAGTCCTAGGTTTTCTTCTTGAGGAAAAAGTCAAAGATGATAGTTTAGCTTCAGCCCCTGCCCCCACCAAACCTAACCAACCAACCCAACCTCCCAAAACAAAGGGGACATTTTTTGAAAAGGATGAATGTGCAGTGAAGTCTGAGTGTTAGAAAATGCCCTTTCGTTTTGGAAAAGTTAATTTTTTAAAAGAACGTGGTTGACTATTCACTTTTCCCGTCAGGGGCTGACAAGGAAGGGGCACTGTGGTTGGCCCCGGAGCCCGGGCTGTGGCATTATTGCTTTATTCTTTGCTTTGGAATAAAGCAGTCAGTGTATATCCTACTCTTTTTTCCCCCTACACCAAGCCATGACAGCAGCCTACCACTTTAACAAAATATAGATTTTTTTTTCTTTTGCGGTTCATTCAGCTCCTGTAAGGGCATGTATTACTCACTTCATTTTCTTGAGATATCTCCTTTAAAGCAAAAATAAAAGGAAAGGAAAGGCTAGGGTTGACTCTGCGAGACCCCTGTATTTATTCACACTTATTGTGCATGACTGTAGACTGGTAAATCATATTAGCAGCCCGTCTCCCCATCAAGCTGCTACTTGCTTTCCAGCCCTGGGAAGGTTCAACAAATCAACAGGAGCACGGAAAACAGAACATCAGTCTAATCTAGTGTTTAAGGTGAAGTTTTCAAACCCAATCTAAGGAGATCTTTAGAGCAAGCAACAAGCTGAAGGGCTCAGAAGGTGGTATTGACAATGAAGGAGCGTTGAAATATAGAGAAGCACAGCACTTGTGCATTTTTAATAACAAGAGGGTCAACAAGGACACAGCTCCCTCCGTGCCCGGAGTTGCCACTGACTATGGAAATTGCCACACCACGGCTATAAACGCTTGCAGTTCATCAGCTTTCTTAAACAGTTCATCAGCTTTCTTAAACACCCAGAACCCCCTCCGCGGACCTTTAGTCTTGAATTAACAAACCAAAGCAATGAAAGAGGGGGCAGCCTGAATGGCTGGCATTGATCCCCAACTGTGCCAGCACTACTACAGGCCCTGAAAAACTCTCTCCATTGTCAATAGAAATTGACAAACCTCCTCTCCTAAATAGTGCAGCTGAGCCGGGCGGGATCCTTGCAGCTGTAAAGGGCTCTGCTCTCGGGGCCCCGGAGCACGAACAATGGAACAAGCATGAGCTCTTTGTCAGCCCCAGACTCGGCAATTTTCTAACAAGGATTAAAGTTGTTTCTCTGCGGCGCGGGTGAAAAGAGATTTAGCAACATACCGTGCTTTCTTCATGCAAGTTAAAGAGGAGTAGTTAAGGAATGCCACTATTCTGTCGGCCGGTGGAAATGCAAAACAAATATACTAAATACGCACAGGTTCCCTTTCTGCTAATTCATAACATCTTAAGGATGATTCCATTAAGTGTAATGCGTATTTGCCCGGAAACAAGCACTGCACCTTTATTTGGGAAGTTTTATTTTTAAAAAAGTCCAGCTGCTTGCCACCTGCAATGAGGTCTCAATACATACTAATGCACAATGCCTCTAAACCTTCGGTAGCTGATATTCCTAAATCTGAATCACAAGACCACATAGGGTTTATATATCTCGGCTGCTTCAAGCAAATGATTTCCGTCAGAATGTGGCTTCTGATGATGATGGCAAGGTAAAAATAGCTGCGTTGCCAGCGGACAAATCTGTGACATATTTTCTGCTTAAGTGTTTAGCTTTTTATTGATTATGAATTGGTGCAACTAGTTGATCTGCTCTCATTTTTCTCCAGCGATGCCCGTCTCAATAGGTGCACGACAGAAAAAAAAATAGAAAGAACCAACACTTTTAAGACATGGAGTGGCTGCACTTCCACAGTATGCCTGTATTTCCTCATTTATTTCGAGAGAAGCTGTCTTACAGGCACCGGGTCACTGTGTTGAAATACCATCTAGAAAACCTCACCTTAGAAAATATGTACCTTTTTAATGCAAGGTTGAATAGAATAACAACATAATCATCTTGAAATGCTGAAGGTTTTGATATGTTTGATAAAGATAAGCCATCCTGTAGGATGACTGGTAGCTGTAGAGAGCAACAAAATGCTTAGAAACGTTCATGCCTGACAGTTTCACCAGCCTGTTAACGAGAACAGAGAGATGTTTTATTACACACCGAGTGCTCCTTTTGTTGACCGCACATCTCCTTAGTGTAACTCAATGTAGGGCCCCTCGCTTCCCATTTCTGAACATTAAAATGCAAAGTTTGTTTTAACGGTAAGTTGGATACAGTCATATCCACACTTCCTCCTCTGCTCAAGGCATCCTGCTAAAAGGACCATATTTAGTTTAACAAAACAGAGCCCAAAACACAAGCACTGGGGAAGGGTTAAGTGTGAATTTGTTGTTGGCTTGGAACAGGAGTAAGGGCTATCTTTAAGGAAAACTGAAGCCAGTCTGACGGTTAAATACAGGCCTGACCTACACTTGTCAACATTGCCAGCGAGACCCAGGGACAGTGGGGTGGAAGACAGAGGCCTGCGTCTCCACATGGGGGCGGAGAGCTGGCTGACCACACAGCAGAGCGAAGGAGGGAAGCTGAGAGGCGAGCAGTGTGGCCCCCTCTCCTGCTACTCCCCGCTTGACTGAGCTGGTCGCTTGCTTTCTCTACACCTCAGTTTTCTCATCTGTAATGGGAAGAGCACATTTTATGAATACAGCTCTAAAATAATTAGATTCTGATAATCTCCAGAAATACCATGAGGTTGTATTTGTCAGAGTAAAGGGCATGATTAGAAACAATATAGTTTATGCTTCTTGTAAAAACGAAGTGAAGGGAAAAGCTAAAGTGCCATATTTTTTCTTTTCATATGTGGCCTAAATATAGCTTTATTCTTGAAAAAAAAAAATGCAAGCCTAGAGTTCCAGAACTTTCTATCACCTATTTGTTTTTCAGCTTACTCATTTTGGTATTTTAATGAGGTAGTACCACATAAAAGTCAAAAAGGTGTAATGAGGAATGCATGAGATTTATAAAAAACTGTAAGATACAATTTATTGTTATTACTATTATCTTTATGAAGGAATCTGACATATTTTTCTTAATTGAGTGCATCAGTTAAAATTTCATTTAATTCTTACAACAACCTTGATGGATGGCTGTTATTATCCCCATTTTGCCTATGAAAACTGAGCTTATAGGTAGATAACTGGGTTTAGATTAAGCAATTAATCCAAATTTATACAGGCATAAGTGGCAGGATTACAATTTTTATCTTCTATCTAAATTCCAGAGTCTGCTCATGGCTCTAGGCTATTCAATTTCTTTCTAGAAAACAGCTTGTTCTGTCAATAACATTGCTGATTCTTTAAGGATAATGTGTTGCTTCTAGTAGACAACTAAGAAAACAACTCCATCGTTCCTGGTGGCTCTTGCTAGTCGATCTCACACAGAATTATGAAGTCACACAGGAGGTTCCCACTGTTAAGTCCATCACATTCCCTTACAGTCTACATTTTCAAAGATACCTATAAATCTAATGATGTAATATGTAAGTAAATTATTTAAAGAGCCACACTCCTTATTAGGGTAACCAACCAAATGGCTCTTAAGTTACACATCTCCCACAGGTCCCTTTAAGATATTTTAATGTGCCATACACCCAAATGCTTAGGAATACCAGAAAGAATTTTTTTTTTTCCACTGTAACAAAACAAGACAATGTGGACAAAGGTTGTTGGCTCATTCTTAAAGGGTCTTGATCGATGTTTGTAACTTTCTTCTTTTTAAAAAAACACAGACCAGAGAAGTATTTGATTCTTGTCTTTTTTCTTCCATGTCCAATAGCCTCACTTTCAGGGTGATGTGTATTTTTTAAAATTCTACCAGGAAGTCTGCAAATAAGAGTTCATGAGCACTATGATGTCTGTTAAAGAGAAAGTGTGAAAAGAGCTAACATGGCAAATTTGGCATACAGTAGGTACCTAATAAATGTTAAATCCTGGGAAAACTTTCTTATTCTTGAAGTTCAATACTTTTTTTTTTTATACTTTATCTTTTTAAAAATGTCTCAATGTAATAATCAAGGTATTTTCAGATGAATTAGAACCTTTTCAGATACAAAACAGTGTGAGTTACAGAGCAGGACAAGTTCTAAAATTTGGGAGTCTCAGAAGCTTTTTTCCACTCACTAGTATGTCATTAATCCACACTTCCTTCATTTCAAGGTGTCCTGACGGTAATATCACTCCACTAGCCCACCTTTCTCCACACCACACAGGAGATTGAAATAAACACTGTTCTTACTGTTCAGCATCACCAAGCAGGCAAGTACTTCTGTACATTTATTCCATGGTCCTTTTCCAAATGTTATAAAGACTAATGACTATAAAGTGAACATTTCAGATAATCAGTTGTTATGAAATGATGGGATGGACACTAGTTTGACAAATCTTTTGAATAAAATGAACTCGGGTTAATTCAGTTATACCGGACTATGGACCAGTTTGGGGCACAGTCCTTGTCCATGAGTAGTTCATTGGGGCACTTTGATCTTTTCATATAGTTGAATGGTTCATTTTGAACACTGTAGATAACATTTTGATCAGTATGGCAACTGAAGGGCACATGTGTTTTGAAATAAAGCCCAAGTCTAAGAATTAGCAGATTTTTTTTTTAACTTCAATCTTCTTATAAAAAAAATGGGGAACAATCATTCCAAAATTAGTTTCTGAGAGTGCTGTAAGGACTGAAGTATATGGCTACCTTTCTGCTTGACTCAGTGCCCTCCCATGGGAACCCTTGTCAGCAAACGAATGGCCCGCTGCTCGGCTGGATGCTGGGTTTCTGGGCCAGTCCACTGTCTCAACGTTTAACCCACATATATTTCCCAGCCAGATTCATGTTGACCTTTAAGACTCAGTTCAACCATTACTTCTGCTATAAATCCAATACTCTCTCTTACTAGGCAGAGTTAACTGCCCCTGTATTTTCTGCTCCTTGAACTCTGAACAGGTGTCTATAAAAACATTGTAGAATGTACTATATGCCCACCTCAATGGGCTGTAGCCACAAAATAGCAATGACTCATATATCGATATTTATTGATACCTCCAGCCCTTACCAGAATCTCAGGCACACAACATGCATTGCCTAGTTGTTGAAGGACTGAATGCTTTTAAATATTTGGAAATATGAAATGCCACCTATATAACAGTGACAGGGCAGCTTTTCAATAGAAAAAGAACAGAAGAATGTCAGGGCTCGATTTATTGTTGACTTAAATCATGGTTCATGAAAAGCAATTTGATAGATCTTAAAACTAGAAATCACCAAAAAGTAAACAACTGATTTTGGCTAAAGGAATTGAACACAGGACTAAAACAGAGCTTTAAAGGTGACAGTCTAATTTCATTTAGATGATGAGTTAAATAAAAGAGAAAGTACTAACAGCCCCCATGTCTATGTCCATGTATGAGTGTCATACATATATACATGTTCGCACAGCAGTCTGATGGCACTCCCTGCTGCTGTTGATGTGTTCAGGGGGCTGCCTCTACAGCAGATGCTCAGGGCACTGGTGCCCACTCCTGGGGGCTCGCTGAGGCTCTAGGGCACATGTGGAGTAGGGCTGGCTGCGCTGTCTGTGCATTGTTCCCTCTAACTGACCTGTCCTCTGCCTTCTACACTTGCTGGCTTTGGGCGCTGTCTGTGAAAAGGGCAGGAAACATCATTGCGATGGCATTGCTGACTTCAATGAGACCCCCCTTCAGCCCCCACTCTCTGGGAGCTGGTGTGAGCCTGGATTCCAGCAAAGAACTCTTAGAGGGTGGAGAGCGGAGGGGGCACCCTTAGCTCACAGTCACGGCACTTGATATCGCAGACACCGGAGCAAGGTACACATTTTGTGTTGGGCCTAA
Organism: Pipistrellus kuhlii; assembly: GCF_014108245.1. NCBI lineage: Eukaryota > Metazoa > Chordata > Mammalia > Chiroptera > Vespertilionidae > Pipistrellus > Pipistrellus kuhlii. The sequence goes on from NW_023425405.1 coordinate 7,138,775, forward strand.
CGTTTGGCAAATTTGTAACCATGCACTTATAAAAGACAGATAAATGAACACATTTCATAGGCAATCACTAGAATGTATTTTGAAAGGGCATTTAGAACATTTTAACTTATAACTTTTGAAAAACCCATGTGATAGTAAGACGGTAAGCTCCCTTAGGGTGGAGACTGGGTCTGTCTTGGGTCACATTATATTCTCAACCTCTAGCACAGTTTGTGGCCTTTAGAAAATATCCAATAAATGCTGGCTGGCTGGATAAATGATTAATCAGAGGGGCTCTACTTTCCTATTCTAATTGGAATCCTGTCGAGTCATTGTGACAGTGATAGCCAACTACGTGGGGCCACACCAATGCCTACCCTCCTAATCTCAGCATTCACCACCATTCCTTACACATAGCAACTGAATGGTGAACGAGATCTGTTTCCTAGACCATATGCATTCAAAACATCGACAGAATGAACATTTTTCATTAATAAACATATCCACCATTGTAAGGGTACATGCTAGGCAGAAACTGAGGGGAAAGTCAGCGGAAAGAGCTGCAGACAGCACATGAAGCCACGCTTGAGGATCAGGAGAGCAACAGGGTGGGGCAGTTATGTATCAGAATGCCTAAGTAGCGATACAGCTGGAAAGAATCTTGTCCAGCCACATTCAAATACCGAATCCCATTCCTAACTCTGCACCCCACGCACCACACAGGACACTTGGAGAAGTTTCAAAGAACAGCCACAAGGATGATTAAAGGGCTAGAGAAGGGCCCGTGAAGAGAAGGTAAACAAATAGGGATTGCTTGATCTGGAGGAGACAAGTGTGGCAGGTGGCTTAATAACAGCCCTCACACAGGGAAAGATTATTCCCTAGAGGATCCTGGCTACCTGCTTTTTTCCTTCGCTGAGAGGAAAAGGAGAAATGGGTTTCAAAAACAGCATGAAGGCCCTAGCTGGTTTGGCTCTGTGGATAGAGCATCAGCCCGCAGACTGAAGGGTCCTAGGTTTGACTCTGGTCAAGGGCAAGTACTTTGGTTGCAGGCTTGATCCTTGGCCCTGGTCGGAAGGCATGCAAGAAGCAATCAATAGATGTGTCATTCTCACATCAATGTTTTTCTCTCTCCTCTTCCCTTCCATTCTCTCTAATGGAAAAAAAAAAAAATCATCAGAACGAAAACCAACCAAACAAAAGCAAAAACAAGAAAAAACAGCATGAAGAATTTAGGTGAGACAGAGATTAGAGCCTTCTTTAATCAGAAGAAAACATGTTGCCCAGATTAAGATAGAAACATGTAGACGGCCACTTCTTGAGGATTGAGCTGAGACTGAGAAATCGAGGGCTCTATCTCAAGCTTAGATGTTTATAATCGTGGCGATCTGGCTGCCAACATGGTGCCCACTTGTGAGTGGCAATGACGATGCCACAGGGAAAGCTTGTGGAGGGGGTTAGCTGACAGGGGAAGTTAGCTGACAGGGGGAGTTCAAGAAGCCCCAATAGCAAATGGTCTTAAAGCCATGCACCACTTGCTTATGGAAGTAGGTCTGTAGAGAAGGAGAATAGTATTATAGCTATCGGTTCTATGAAAACATCACACTGGCCCATGGATAGAGATGCTGGCCTCAGGGGAGGCCTGTGTATTTCCATGAAGGCACCGTGGCCAGTTGCAGCGCAAGCATGCAAAGTCACCAGGGACCACTGGGCTCTGCGTGGGGAAGCCAGAACTTCCAGACCATCATAAAGGGGAACGCAGCAGAAATCAATACCAAGTAACTTTTGGAATGCTCAACTTGTTTCTAGTCATCCTTTCAACCATTGCACACAGAATCAGTAGACAGAATAGTCTAATTTCTTCAAAGACTACGAAGTCCTTGGTGTCGGTTGGCTGTACGGATGTGGATGCACCCTGAAAGCATCTGGTGTTTAGGAAAATATCTGGATGAAAAGGCGAGTTTTGTCATCCTCCATTCATCAAAGACACGTTTCCTATTACTCAGAGCATTTAGGTGCCCAGCAATATTTTCCCCCTTGTCAAGTAGAGACGTCAGATTAGTCCACATGTGAGATTTTTTTTTTTTTTTAATGCCCTGAGCACTATTAAAGGTGAGTTAAGGCTCTGGTGGAAATCTAAAGAGCATCCGCAAATCTGAGCACTGCTCAGCTTTTGAATTGCTTTTCTTCTCCTCGGTTCTTTTAAATGGTTTTCTATGGCAGGGACATTTTTCTTAATTAGTCACAGCTAATTAGTGTTCTGGCATAGACAAGTAATCAGAAATGTCAGAGCTGTGAGGCTACATCTCCCTAATCCTTTGATAATAATTTAGCCTCCTGGGAGGGCCCCAAGCTGCGGTAAGTAGTGACTGACAATAAGGCAAAATTAGGTGGGCAGCAGACCATCAGGACGGAGAAATAAAAAGCACTACCCAACCCCGCTGAGCACCATCAGGCAACTAACTGCACTGCCAGATGAGGTGCCTGTTTAAGCCTGTGTTGTTAATTAGCTGATGCCACCGGACCTGCCACACATGTCCAGGTGCCTCCTGCGAGGCTGTGAATTTCTGGGAAGGAGCCAGATGACAATTGCGTCCCACGATCGCATTTCCAGAATAGAAGCGTGGAGGCCACATATTTCTTGAAGATTATTTTGAGTTATCAAAGAAAGAAGATCAACAAGCTACCAAGCGTTCTCTTTGAGGCCATTAGGTACGCTCCTCATCTCAAGTTTCTCAGGTTTTTCATTCACCAGCAGCTTAGATTCAAATGAGGGCCTCTGGCCGCCCCGAGCCCCGCCTGGGCTTGCCAAAGCTGTTTTGGCACAAACCACACATCAAAACAGATCCCTTTTAAAATAAAATGAATTCTTACACTTACAAATAACAACATGAAAATAAGGGTTATTAACGAAAAGGAACCAGACAGCTGTAATTTGAGAGCAGAGGTTTAAAAGGGAAAACAAACTTTGAGGTGGGGTGGGGGTGGGGGTAAGGAGCAAGCTCTGGGTGGCATTTGTTGAGGCAGAAAAGACAATATACAGAGCACGTCTGACTGTGCCTATCTTAAAAAAGGCCAAACAATTTCTATGTGAGTCCGGATACTGAAGGTAAAACAATGCAGGAATATATGCAATTAAGAAAACACACACACACACACACACACACACACACACACACACACCAGAAAACAGTGTGCTAAAGCAGCTCAATCACACCGTATTAAAACACGTGACTGCAAAATGAATGAAATGCTGCTCAGAGAACACATATATCAAACACTCAGTCAAACTTTTTATCTGTCTTTAGTACACAATGAGGCACCAGGATACACAACATAGCATGTTTGGAAATAAATGACCTCAAATAGCCTTGACTACATCACTGAACTTATATTATCCATCTCTTTCTAGTGATAGAAGAGAAATAGAATTCTTATGCCACGTGACTGAAATGAATGTGCAATTTTGAGTGTTGATAGGAAAATCATGGCTGGGCATAATGGACCCACAGTTAATATTTCATATTTGGGTTCTTTTTTTTTTTATATATACACACAAAGCCACAAAGAACATACTAGCACTCTGTGGTGGAAATCTATAGACATTTACACAGTCTATAGAAAAACTTTCCAGTTATTTGAGAGGGAAAGACCACTGAAAAGAGGAAAATTGATATTTTTAAATCAACGTTCACATATAAGATAATAGATCTATACTATCATTAAATTTACATGCAAGAAAGCAAAAAAGTCTTTAGACTTAATGGGGTCTGGCTTGCCTTTTTAATAGAGAGGCTAATTATATACACAAAGAAATTCACCCAAAGAATATGACTGAAAAAGTAGAGGGTCAGTGATAAACACACACTCAGAGGCAGTTATGGAAAGGAAGTTTTATCTAGCCATCATTCTTACCCAGGCTCTGTTGACTTCCACTCTTCTTGACAATAAACTGAATTTTTAAATAAATTGAATTTTTAAAAAACTTAAGGAGAGTAATATTGATCTGAGGATGAATAAATTCTCAAATAAAAAATTTGGGCATTAGTGTGAAATGCTAAACTCAAAAATTCTGAGCATTTCCCCCATTTCTTATTTGGAGTAAGTGCCAAATTAGTTTTTTTTGAGAAGCATACTTACCTGTAATTGTTGTTTTTCTCCCCCCTCCTTCTTTTCCTTTTTATTGCACTGAATCATAAAATGGCTACTGAACTCATTGACATAGTTGAAGTCAATTTTACTTGAATGTTTAATTTAGAGTTTCTTTACTGAAAAGAATATTTTTAAAGAAAATTTCTGAGAAATTAATCCTTATAAAACCCTGTTTGGAAAAATGTAGCTGATTACCATTTAAAGAATTACTTTTCATTTTAGAAGACACTGTAACAGTATTTAAAAAAATGTTATTGAGATGAAACTCCTCAATAATTAAATGTTTAATCAGTTTATAACACGAGACTGTTTCATTTGCATGATTTGCCAATTAAGTACTGCACCCTGATGTGTCTTCAGCAACATGAGAGCTAAATTAAATTGTTTGAAAGGGGCTCATGGTGGGCAATGCACAATACATTTAGAAGTTCAGAGGGGCAGGTTTGGGGCACTTTGGCCACCCCCTGAGTGTTGTGATGTCCTTGGACATTAGGACATGACCTCAGAGGGTGCTCTGTAGCAATTCCTCTAGATGTCAATTCTGACGTGTAAAACATCACCACTTTCCAACCAGGGATCCGGAGCTCTCAAGGAATGTGACCAGTGTCTCCCTGACACATGGCCACCTGCAGCTGGCACTGTCCTCAAACCCGAGAATGTGGGAAGCAACATCATAGTAGGCATGAAGGATGGAATCTAAGAATTAGAAAATCTTTGTCATACGTTTATATTGGGATTAGATGAGTTGTAGATGGCTTTGATTTGATAAAAATTTTAAAAAGACTATGATAGACCCTCGGTATTGTGGACCTCGATGTAATGGACAAAATTTCTGGCCCATATGCCCCTTGTGAAAATGAACACTTAATTTTAAAGTGCTTTTAATGAAGATTTTCTTATAATTAAATTAACGAGGTCCCGACTCGTGTGGCTCAGTTGGTTGGGCACTGTCCGGTGCCTGGAAGGGCTGCTGGTTTGATTCCCAGTCAGGACATGTGCCCTGGCTGCAGCTTCGTCCCCGGTTAGGGCTGTGCATGAAGCAGCAGATCTGCTTTGCTCTTATATCCATGTTTCTCTCTCCCTGTCTCTTCCTCTCTTTCAAAAAAAATTACTTAAAAATCTTTTTTAAAAAGAAGAGGCTATTTCACAGTCTTATTTAAAAATAAATTGACAGGTTATTTTCTGTTATTCACTGTTAACCAATTTTAGTAAATAGGCCATATATTGGAAGAAACACTGTAGTAATCGCCCTAGTTGGTTTGGCTCAGTGGCTAGAGGGCTGGCCTGTGGATTGAAGAGACCCGGGTTTTATTCTGGTCAAGGGCACAGTCTGGGTTGGGGGCTTGATATCCAGTAGGGGGCATGCAGGAGGCAGCTGATCAATGATGTCTCTTTCATTATTAATGTTTCTATCTCTTTCGCCCTCTCTCTTCATCTCTGAAATCAATAAAAATACATTTTAAAATATTTCCATTACTTTATAACAAAAACAACAACACTGTAGCTACATATTTAAATCCAAGGGTCATCGCTCACAAACAAAGTTCACAAGTGATTATCGCATTGCATGTGTGGGGTGACTGGGGGGTGATTGGTTCTGCTGTCGCGTGGCATGACTTCCTGCAGCAGTTTTAACACCCGCAGCCAATGCTCCCATGTGTGTTAAGCCTCACCCCACCCGGTGCACTTGTTGACTCATGGAGACTGGTGAATGCAAAGGAGAATACTACAACACCGAGGGGTTGACTACGGTGCCCAAACCTGCCCCTCTGACTGGCGTGCACTTACTACAGCTATTCAGTATGAATTAAATATCACAGTGATGCCTATAGAAAACTTCTGTGAAATAAAAGCTTTCATATTGATTTTAATTACTCAAATGTGTCAACATAAGTAAAAACAGGTAAATGAACTAACTTGTCAATTTTTAACATATGCATTCAGAAAAACTATTTTTATTGTATAATAGATTTTCAGCTTTAATGGACACCCCCTCACCTGAATTAGTCTGTTATATTGATGTTTTTCTGTACTGAAAATGACATTTTAATTAAAAGAAAAAAAAGGACAAGGGGTAAGAGAGATTGTTTATAAAGTGGAACAACCTTATGGTGAATCCATTATCTCTCCTACTACGGGAAAACTTCCTTAAAGCTTTCTCTGCCCAGATACTTTAGATTGAAAAAGCAAACTTAACATGTAGATTTTAAGCTTAGCATGTGTACCAATGATTACTAGAGAGGCAAAGACAGCCTGTGTTTAAAATATTCTGGCCACTCAGAAATGCTTAGCATGAATACAGAATATATGAGTTCTAACTCTTTTCCAAATCTGGGATTCAGAACCATGGTGGTAGATACTTAAAATGTCAGCTGGCACTGATATTTTTTATACAGAATCTCTTTTCTACCTTCTTATCCACTGCACTTGCTTATCCACTGCACTTCTGGTGTGGGATGCCCTGCTTTCACCTGGTCATCACAGGAAGTTTTAAGAATCGCTGCTCTGGGCTGGTGGCTCACATGGTTGAGTCCTCACAGACTTCAAAAGGTTGTGGGTTCCCTTCCAATCACAGGAGGCAACCGATCGATATTTCTCTCTCACCTCAATGCCTCTCTCTCTCCCTCTCTCCCTCTCTCTCTCTCTCTCTCTCTCTCTCTCTCTCTCTCTCTCTCTCTCTCTCTCTCTCTTTCTCCTTCTCTCTAAAATCAATAAACATATCCTCAAGTAAGAAAACAAAAACATAAAAACCCTGCTAACCTTAGGGGTGCAAAACTTGGCATGCAACCAACACAGCAGTTTTAGCCATTTCTAAAATTAGAACTAATCTAATTTAGGTGGTTTAAAATCTGGTAGCGATTTCAGAAATCATCCGCAATTCTAGACCAACTTTTTCAGTTCATGTGTAGTAATTATACCCAGCCTCACACAGATGACTTAACTTCTTAAAACTCACTCAGACAATTAAAGGCATGACTGTGGCTGAAGTTCAGGTTTCTGATTTCTGGTCTAGTCCTCTTTCCACAACACGTTGACCATTTCAAATTTTGTAAGTAATGAATTATGGTAGAGAAAGCATGGACTTTGAAATTAGAGACATAAAGTTCCAAAGACTGATTCAACACTTAAGTCACTTATCTTCTCTGAATAGGAGATTCCTGAGATGGAAAACGAGGATAAACGGAGTGATAGCATAGAGCCTATAGGTTAGGAATGATTAGGTAAAGCACCTGCACATGTACCTGGAGGTACCCCAGGAACAGCAGTGGTGATAGCTAAGGCTATTATTACTTTCTGATAATTTGAAAAGATTAGGGATGTACCTAATTGAAGTTCCAACAACTTAGGGCTGCCATAAATTATTTATAATTTTTGAAGCCATTTGTTTTAAGCAAAAGTGTTTTATAAGTTTAACCACTTATGGAGTGAAGTAGAATGTCTTGATATTTGTCCTATTATTAACTTTTTTTGATCTTCAAAGGATACTATTAACATCTCAAGATTTGGTGTGTGTGTGTGTGTGTGTGTGTGTGTGTGTGTGTGCTCTCACGTGCGTGCACACGCAGGTGTGTTAAGAGGATTCATTTCCTTTTGTACTCAGCAAGTACTTTAATTAGATTATCAAAAGTTTGTCATGATGCCTGAATAAAAGTGTTCTCTTCAATCTTTTATCTGTAATAGACTAACATCACTAACTATTTACAGGGTCATTATTTTCAACTGTTTCTTAACACTGAAAAATATTATTTTAAGCACCAGCCACGTGGATTTCCAATAATTATATAATGTTTCTCAGTAATGATCTGTTGCTTAAGATACACATTTTACATTACCTTTCAACACATGCTTGATAACCTCTCATTTACTAACTGCAATTGAGGCAAATTCAGGCTTGGCTAATTAGGGACTCTTAGTCCCCCCTCACACATGTTATTCTTGATGACATAGCAACAGAATTAGAGTCTACCTTATATTTTTTAATTACAATAACAAAAATGTGAAACTTAAAAGTATCAGAACGTTTAAGAATAGTTAACTATTTTACAAATAACAAGTCCAATGTTCTATTGGGGGGGGGGTAAGGTGGAGAGGGCAGGTATCAAACTGACAAACCCTTCCCAACCCAAACCAGAATGAGTGCTTGCCAAGGGCTCCTTTCAGAAGCAATCCCACGGCCAGGTGAGGTGTCTGGGCGCTGAAAGGGGACGATCTGTAGCTGGGACAATGAGATAGCACATCATTTTAATGCTGGCTCTCATGTATCCACTTTAGTTAGTTTCATTTGTTATCGTTAACACGGACAACCTTCAAAAGAAGTTTGGTGGATAAAGTGAAACTGAAGTGGGGAATATCATCATAGAGAAAGAATTCTACCTTTATAAAGTTATGAAGTGATAGCAAGCTTTGCAATAAATAGGTCACCAAGACAACAAATTGAAGATGCTCTCACACACACACACACACACACACACACACACACACAAACACACACACACACACACGAACGCCTACAATGGCCTATTTCCAGAATGATTCTACCCTTCTTCACCACAGACTATACGCGTTAGCTAGACTAAAAAGAAACATAAAGGGAAAAACATTAATTCAGCTTTCCTCTTCTATTTCACATTTTTGAAAATTACCATATAAGCAAAAAAAAAAAAAAAAAAAAAAAAGTAAGAGAACTAGGACGTGAAGCATATGCTTGCAAATTCAAAGCAAGACCGAATGGAAGCAGAAGATGCTAATATGGTTTCAGTATTTTGTAAAAGAGCCAGCTGGATGGATGACAATTTTTCTACCCCTGCAGGGCATCAAAGCTTTTAGGAAATCATTCTTTTCACACATATTAACACTTAGCTTGTTAAAACAGATGATACTTTTATTGTAAAACAGCCTGGGTACAGGCTGGACACATGGAGCATGGAGGAGAGGACCTGGTTCGGCCACCCAACCTGACACACAGAGACCCAGCAGGCAGACCGGGGCAGGGGCAGGGACATAGCAGGACCTTCCGTCAGTGCCACAGCTGACGCGTCACCATGCAGCCCGTCAACTGCTGTTATGAAAACATTTGCCGTAACTTGCATAATTAAATGAAACTGCCAGAAAAGCATTTCTAAAACGCAGAGATGTACATGCATAAATCCAGTTCAAAGCGAATCTTCCATTTCAGAATCTGCCTTGTGGCGAATCAGACAGTTATGTCACAGGCAAAGTAGCATTTCCTTTGGACTGACTGAATAATTACAGATGAGTGACAACGTTGTTACTGAAATGGACTGCTCTCTTAGTCTCCTTTACAGATATTCAAGAAATGGCTCGAGGATCATGGCATTTACAGTCCCAATCCCGATCCTAGCCAGTTTGGCTCAGTGGATAGAGTGTCGGCCTGCAGACCAAAGGGTCCCCTGTTAGATTCTGGTCAAGGGCACATGCCTAAGTTTCCTGCTTGAACCCCAGTAGGGGGTGTGCAGGAGGCAGTTGATCAATGATTCTCTCTTATCATTGATGTTTCTATCTCTCCCCTTCACTTCCTCTCTGAAATCAATAAAAATATATGAAAAAAAAAAAAAGTCCCAATCCCCCATTTATAGGAACTGTTGTGCATCAGGGAAGATGTTCCTACTGACAAAGCTGCACTATTATACCCGTTAGCACACATCAGCACTGTAAGTCAAGGCCAAAATGTTCAACAACAGCAGCGGCAGATATCTGCCTTCACTGCAGCTTATTTCTTTGTTTAACTGAAGAGAATTTCACTGACTTAAAACTACTTTGACAGCAGGCCCACAGCCAGGTCAGGCTTATGGAGTGCTTCAGAGGCAAGTGAAATGACGCTGGACACAGAGGTAAACTGATGATCATCTCGCTGGTTAAAATGAACTTCAGAAGGGTTTGAGACTCTCATTCTATAATAACAGTAACAGTTTTCATGTGCAAAGAGAAGCCAATTAAGGTTTCCATCAGCAAAGAAACAAACCTGCCAAAGATATTAGTTGCATGGAAGAAAAAGAATAAAAAAAAGAGAGGCTAGCCTGGCCAGCATGGCTCAGTGGTTGAGCATTGACCTATGAACCAGGAGGTCATGGTTTGATTCCCGGTCAGGGAATATTCCCAGGTTACAGGCTTGATCCTGGGGTGTTCAGGAGGCAGCCGATAAATGATTATCTTTCATCATTTATGTTTCTCCCCCACCCCTCTCCCTCCCTCCCTCCCTCCCTCCTTTCCTCCCTTCCTTCCTTTCCTTTCTTCTCTGAAATCAATAAAAAATATTTTTTAAAAAGGGAGAGTCTGCTTTGCCAATATATCAAAAGGCACTTTCCCCTTCAGAGCACCTGTAATGCCAGCACACCTTCCAGGTAGTTACTTACATCAAACAACTTTTCTATATACATTTCTTCGTTGATCTTTTCGCGAAGAATATCCTGATTCTGCCGAACAAACATAATATAGGTGTCTGCCAGATCCATTCCTGGTTTCTGTGGTGAGGGAAAAGCATGGCGAAGAAAATAATATCAGACCTTGATTGAAAAATATTTAATCACAGCCCTGGAAATCATTCACTATATCATTTCAAAAATCACTCTAGAGAAATATGCTCAAGCCCAAATGAACCATGAGCAGTTTCGGTAAACTCCAGACTTAAAGTAAATAAAAGTTTATCACTGATGTCTGTAACTTGAGGTCATAGTTATGCATCATTACTAAAATTATTAGAAATTTGTGGCTGTATACTAGATATATATTTTTAAAATGTCTATTTTGAGCCTTTGATTAGAACATCATTTAGCACATCAAAAAGGCTACAGATTTGATTCCCGGTCAGGCACATACATCAGTTGTGAGTTCTCTCCGAAGCCACATATGGGAGGAAACTAATCAATGTTTATTGCTTACATCAATGTTTCTCTCACTCTCTCCTTTTCTCTCTTTCTAAAAATCAATAGAAATAGATCCTTGGGTGAGAATTATTATTATTATTATTTTTTAAAAGGCTATCTTAAAAAGTCACTATATCAAGCAGCATAAATAAATAACTTTTTTTTTTAATTCCCACACGCAATAATCATTCCCTAATTTCAAATACAATTTGCTTACCACCATCTTTGGGAGATTTATCCATATCTATTAAAAATAAATATGTTAGCTTGCCTTGGTTGCCTTCCTCAACCACTATAGGTACTTAAGGAATACAAAATAAATTTTTTTACTTAACTGGAACAAAACCTTTCTAGGAAGATACTGGGAAAAAAAAAAAAATAAAAAAAAAATAATGTATTACAAAATGAAACATAAAGCAAAATGTTGAGTTTATCCATTGCTTCTATTCATTTACATTTATTGACATTATCTCAAGGTTTCATTTTATTTTAGAAATGCAGTAAGAGTATTGATGATAAAGATCCAAAGATGTGGATTAGATAACATTCCAAAGTTATCCAACATTTGGTGTTAGGGGAGACAGGGCAGTTAGTATGAGTCCTTCTTGCTATAAGATCAGTACAAGGAAGGAACAAAAGTTGAAGGCTCCTCAAGACTGTAGTTCTTCCTTGAGTTTCACACAGCTGAACAGTTAATAACAATGTTTATTTGTATGATCCACCCCTGGGGTTGAGTCATAATCTGTATCTATTTACTGATTCAATTAGAATATGGCATTAGTAATAACAAAATTATAGAATTGATGCCAAATAAGTTAGTTTTGCGTCATTTCATGTCCACAGAATGCACTTATCTATAATAATAAAGTGTAATATGCTAATTAGATCAGATGTCCTTCCAGAAAAACCTTCTGAATGAAGCCAGGGCTGCGAGGGAAGCTGGGGTCTTGGGTGTCAGAGGGAAGCCGGTGCCGGCAGCTGGGGTGAAGGAAGGCCCACTCTTGCACGAATTTCGTGCATCAGCCCTCCAGTGACTTCTATAAACCAACTCGCTTTGCAAAAGTAAGTATTGAAAGGAATGTAGGTGACAGAGGATATAAGTGATTTAACTATTAAGTAATGTTTAATAAGTTTTAACTTATTCAACATTAGTAGTTAAATGAGGCATATGCTATAGAAAAGCAACTCAATATATACATCTGAGTGATGTTAGGACAGTTGGTAGTGCCTTTTCCTTAAATGAAGAAAGGGTCTTAGCACTTAATTTTTGTGTGTGTGTGGAGGAGCATATATTATATACAATGATAAAATTCTCTATCTCTTAATCAGGACACATTACAGGCAATGAGCATATCTCATTAAATTTAAATTTTTAATTTTTTTTCCTGACTCTGTATTTAAAAAAAAAATATATATTTTTTTTATTGATTAAGGTATTACATGTGTCCATATCCCCTCATTACACACACACCCCCACCATAAAATTTTGAATTTTTGATAACAAAGTTATTTCTTGGTAATGAGCATCACAAGTTTTTACTGCTTTTCTATTTAGCCTATTGGGAAATATACACCACACAAATTCAAGGATCCATTAAAGCATAATGCTGCTATAATAAAATTAGTTTTCAGTTATAATTTGAAACAGCTTTATATGAATGTCTTTTCTTTAAGAGCTTCTATTGACAATGTAGGTAATACATTCCAAGCATATTGGAAGCAACTTTCCAAATTCATTCCTTCTCTATTTTTCTGCATAATTCTCATAAACAATGTTTAAAAGTTGAAATAACTACAAGGACAATCAAGGGAAACCTAGATTGCTTTCTTCTGTGGTGTGGGCGTTTTCCTACACCAGTTTGTCCAATGAAGAGGCATAGTGATTTGTAGAAAGATTTCTGACTACCATTAAACACGTGAGGCAACTCATCTATAAGGGTTTCTGTCCATGCCCCCAAACTTTGTCACGATACCAAAAAGGAGAAAATTCAGAACACACATCACTGTAGAATGAAAACGACACAATACTTTTCTTACATAATAAAACATTAGCTCCGTGTTAGAGTTGCAGGCAGGTGTCCGGGAACCAAATGCTATGCTGTATACGATACTGAGGTGGGTGGGCTCAGCCCCATAAGGCAGCAGTTCAAGAATACACACATGGGAGTCTTGCCTTCTCCACCATCTCCCCCCACCAACCCCATTTTCGTTTCTGTCTTTCAAAGGAAGAGTATGCTTGGAAGTTGAACCTAGTCAACCACTTGAACCATCAGACTCCCTGGAAACCAAGTCATAGCCATGAGGTCTGGAGAATAATAGCTCTAAACACTTGCCATAGACTCTAAGGTTAATTTTGTATTTATTTATTTTTTTAATCTCCTTGATCACTTTCAAGATAGCATTAGACAGCATGAAACACTATCCAGGAAGAGTTTATCTTCTAGCATCTAAAACGAACCATTTATAGCTTAGGCCCAAGAGAAAATGAAATGCTGCTCTCTTTAGCAGACCCCAGGTGGGTAACACAGACATGTGTGAGCTGAGAAGATTCTATGACTTTCTAAGGAAATAAGAATTTCTGGTCAAGAGTGTGAGGTGAAACTTATCTCAACAAAGTAAGTGTGTCTGTGTTTTTCTTTCTGAAATTACATTTTCTCCCCTTTTGGCAAATTAAGATCCACTTGCCTGGAAAACAAACCTAGAATTCTTACGGTCCTCATTAGCATTATTTTTTTTCCTTTCTCTTCGAGCTGTTTACCTAGTCTTGAAACTTTGACATATGGGAATTTCACACCTAGTGAATATATTTTCATGTGGCTTGTGGCATGAGACTATATTCATTAAAAGAATACACACAAGTAAGAGTAGCTGCAACAGCTGGTGACATTTGCCAATTAGAATTATAGTTCTTTAAAAACCCTCTCTCCTTCCTTTACTGTATGAAAGGTAATTATCTCTGATAAACTGCTGAAAAGATGTGATTTTCCTTTTAAACAGTTTCTACTTACAGGACAAATGTGTTTGGATGGGAGACATTATCGCTGGTTCAGTGCTCCTTTGAGCAAAGACTATTTTATGGCAGCAAGATTTACATACTTCGGAAGTCACTGCATCTAATGCCATAATTACATACTATCTTGTTAGGAAATGGAGTTGAAAAACAACAACAACAAAAACTGAACACATTCCGTTAAGGTTTTGTCTTTGTGGATGAAAATGAAAAGTAATCACACGACCACATCGCAGAGACAGAAGAATATCGCTCCAGATTCTGGCGCGGTGGCTGCCCACCAAACTTGCCCACCAGTCTCAGCGCAGGAGCAGCTGTGAAATGTTAACCGCTGTGCATGGGGATGAGTTTCTATCGAGACATTTTTATTCTAGAGAGCTATGTTTAGAAATCCTTCCTATATTGGTAATTAAATTATAGGTTTCCTAATGAAGACGAGGAAAAAACAATTAAAAGCCAGCCAGCGCTAAATACACTAAAAAGCACACTCTGTACTAAATACCACTTAGAGAGAATAATCGCTTTTTTTTTTCATTCTCCCATTTGTACCTCTGAGAGCCTCAGATCACGATGCATTATCTTTCCCATCTGATAAACATTAGGGGAGTCATTTCTAAGTCAAATAGGGGTCCTTAAGTTACTTCTAATTTGGTTCAGAAAACAGAATCTGGCTAACAAATCTGCAATAAAGTGGCAGGCAGACAGACAGACAGATAGACACACACACCCATAGAAAAATTCCCCATGAGCACAAAGAGCTCAATACATATTGAAGGAAATGAAGGGTGGTGAGGCGAGTTCCTCTGACTAGGCTACGTAAGTGATAGAATGCAGACTCCAGCAACTTATTATTATTATTATTTTTTTAACCATTAATCACCAGTTCACCTAGTGCAGTGAACATGCTTTAAAAAGAGGAAAAAAAAAATCCGTGTTAATTATACGCTGTAAATGCTCGTACTTCCTACTGCTACACCTAATCCCACAGGTGCACGTCTGAGCTCTCCCCACTCCCCGGTAGGTGGGTGCAACACTGCCAGTCACTTCTCACAGCAACAGATTTAGATACAGAAGCAGCCGCTTAACCTTCCATGGGAGGTTAACGATACACTGTGCAAACACTGTCATGGTGTCTATTTGACAAGGAGGCACATTTTTAAAATATACTATTCTGGTCTCAAAGACTAACTAGAAGCAACAGTATAATCTACTTAAATGAAAAGCGCACTTCTCACAATTTAGGAAAGCTTGCCTTGAAGAACCAATGGAGAGGGAAACTGTGATATCCTGATTTAGGATAATCTGCCTGCTTAGTAAAGAAAATACCTTTGAAAAAAGAAAATTACCCTTTGAAAAAAAAACAAATCTTGCAAGATTTAAAACATTTGCATGTCTCCTCAATTTGAAATTGTCATAGGAACGAGTTACATGTAAGTCTAGCATTTTAGATTCAGAAGGTCTATAACTCATCATTAGGAACATGCTACAAACACATAACCTATTCTAGGTTTTGCTAAAAACATATTTTTTCTTTTTCTGTCTAATATATCCTTTATTACTTAGACATTTATGCAAGAGTATCTATATTTTTATACATGAGTAAAACTGCTGTTAAGGTTAAGCTTTTTTAAAGCATTTGGAATAGTTTAAATAAGTTATATGTTCTCAAATACTTAAAAATAATAGGCAGTTTTGAGTATAGCTATGAGGATTATGTTGTAAAATAACACTTATGTTTTTTTATGTTTTTTATGTTAAGGATTTATGTTTGCTAAAAGTTTTAGGTGGGTGCAACACTGCCAGTCACTTCTCACAGCAACAGATTTAGATACAGAAGCAGAAACCTTTAACTAGATTTATGCCACTTTACATATTACATAAGCCCAGGAAAAGAAATAATCCGAAAAAGGGAGGAGGGGAGAAGGAAAGAAATGTAAACAATTCACAAGAAAAATTCACAAGGATATAATATTTTTAACATTATTTAATAGTTTATTTTTTAAAATAATAAATTTAAAAAATTCTCATTATTCTCTAGAAAGATCCCAAACTATTATTTCAAGTAGTGAAGCAGCCACAAAGTCACCTTTCTCTTTGTTGAATTCAAAGTATTCAAAATTCCTTTATTTAACACTATGATGCATTTTGTTTCCAAACTGGAAAGAAAATTCTGAATTAAAGACACTAACATCCAGAAAACATCTTTTAGACATGAAGCATGTCATGTATGTGCTTTGAATGTGTCCATTTCATTCAGTCTCACATTTTCAAGGAAGAAGAGTTCTATTAATCCAGAGTTCTTGGTCTGGATAAGGATCTTCTGTGAATACAATCAGTAAAAAGCAGATTCCTACCATAATGCTATCTATAGAGTTTAAGAGTATCTGAAATCAGAGTCTGCTATAATTAATGCTCCTATAACTTAGGTAGTCATATTGAATTTATTTTTAACATTCACATGAATGTTTCACACAATTTCTTCTAAGTAGTGAGAGGAATACTGCCCTGGCCCATGTGGCTCAGTTGGTTGAGTGTTGTCCTGTGCACCGAATGACTGCCAGTTTGATCATGGTCAGGGCATATGCCTGGGTTTCAGGTTCAATCCCTGATGGGGGGCAGCCAATAGATGGTTGCTACCACATTGATGTTTCTCTTCCCCTCTCTCTTCCTCTTTCTCTAAAAATAAATAAATATCTTTAAAAAAAGGAATATTGAATGATAGTTTAAGATGTTAGCTTCCAACACTTAAGGAAAAGAGGCAGGTTGATTTTAAACTGAGATTTAGGGGTTCAATTTTAATCTTTCTGTGCCTTGTCCATTTGAGACTATGAGCATTTAGTATCTCTCTATCTATTTCTGATATATAGCAAGAATAACTAACACTTCAGATTTAGAGAAACAGCTGCTGATTCAAGAGAACCAGACAAGGGGCATGCTGATATGTGTATCACATACTAGCTTTATCCTATTGTTTTCATGAGTAATGGTTATATCAATCAATGATGAAGAGACTGGATCTACCAACTTATAATAATATTCACTAACTTTTCTGTCATCTATCTACAGTTGTTATAATGTCAGCTACAAACCTGCACTGAGGCTTTGAAGTGAAGCTGAAATGCTGTGGGCATTCTTCCATTTGGCTTTGAAAAGGTATATTGACTGGGATTGACTGAGTCCCAATTTGGAACCTTTCCAATTTTGGCTTCAGGGAGACCCGAGGATGCTAGAATGTTAGGTTCCAGAGGCAGCCTATGGATTTAACTTAGGTGAGAGAGACGAGCCAAACATACAAAACACAGAGGAATAAGTGAGAGAAGCCCAACGCTCATGATGGTGAGGCCCTTACTGCGGTGCTGGCACACACACTCCCTCTCCAGGCGCACCTGTCCCAGGGGCAGGCGCTCCTTCCCCCAGGTTCTGCCTGGCTCACGTTCTGATGTAAGGCTCCGAGTATTTGAGTGGCCTTATCTAAATCATAAACAATATCAGAAGCAAGAGAGCAAAAACTATAGGGAAAACACCATTGTAACAAACTGGCCAGTTGTGCCTTTCAAACTCACCCTTACTATGTACAAGGTGCTTAATCTAAATGGAAAATAAATGAAAAAACCAATCTAACATTTTTTACTCTGTGGAAAGAAAAGAATATTTCTTTTGGAAAATGCTTATGTTCCGAAGAAGGGAAACTGCAGAGAAATGCATGGGAGCAAGAAGCACCGCACCAGATAGGAGCAATACAGCCCCATTTATGGCCACAGTGCTTTTCGTTCACAGAGCGCTTGTATGTTAATACCCACGCTGGATCCTCCCTGCTGGCGAGGGAGACAGCACAGGGATTACACTCATGCTCACTGCACTGAGGGGAAGATGGAAGCCCGTGGGGCAGGGGACAAAGGTGGAACTTCACGTAAGGTCCTGGACTCCACATCACATCCGTACTGTCCATTATTAACTTTTTAGAGAGAGAGGAAGGAGGGATAGAGAGAGAGAGAAACATTGATGAGAGAGAAGCATCATTGATCAGCTGCCTCCTGCGTGTCTCCCACATTATTAACTTTTTAGAGAAAGAGGAAGGAGGGATAGAGAGAGAGAGAAACACTGATGAGAGAGAAGCATCATTGATCAGCTGCCTCCTGCGTGTCCCCCACAGGGGATCGAGTGCCCTGATGGGGAATGGAGCAGGAGGCCTTTTGGTTCCAGGGTTGATGCTCAGCCACTGAACTACACCAGCTGGTGTGTGTGTGTGTGTGTGTGTGTGTGTGTGTGTGTGTGTGTGTGTGTGTTTTAAACACTTTCATAATTTCTGTCACTATAAGATGCTCCAGGCTTATCTTGTATATTTCCTGTCCCTGTCCTAAGTATCAACCATTCCTAAGAGGAGTCCTGGGTCATTTTACTGGGGATTAGAGAGCAAGATTTGGGCCCTGGGTGTGCTTGTTGCTACTGGAGTATCATTGCTTCTAGGCTTTCTCACCTATCACAAACCAAGGGAATCGATGTGTATATATATATACTCAAACAATAAGAGATAAAAATACAAAAATATTTCTATATGCAACCAGCTCTGCCTATAGAAGCTAATGCCAAGTTCACACTGTCTCCAACTCTAATTCATCAGCATAGGGATCATTCTAGCCTACACTTGCTTGTCTCCAGCCTCTCGTTTCGACAGTGAGAAACTTGGCTCCCAGCAACCACCATCCCTTTCCTCAATTGTTCGGTTCCAGTGTACGTGCGTAATGGTTTCTGAACTGTTAATCCGTGGGAAAACACTTTATCAGCTAGAATATAGTGCTTATGCACAATTCCTTTTTTACAGATTCCACTCATTCCCAGTCACTCAGATCAAAATCTTTCTCTCCATCTTTCTTAGTGACATCATTCAACACACTTGCAATAGCGTTAGCTTATTTTATCTCTGTCTCTTTTCCATCCTGGGATTCCAGGATACTCAGATTGATTTTTAAATTTGCATATGTTGAAATTTAACCTTTGTGCTGTACAAGTAGGTGTTGACAAACGTATAGTGTCATAGATCTTTGGACTAGTTTCACTGCTCCAAAAAGTTCCCTGGGCTTCACCTCTTCCACCCTCCCTGACCTTGAAGTTATGGCAACCATGAATCTGCTTATAGTCTTTTTAGTTTAACCTTTACTATAAGTTTAACCTTTGATATAAGTGGAATCATACAGTGTGGAGCCTTCTCTGGCTTCTCTTACCTAGCAATATGCCTTTAAGATTCATCCAGCTCTTCTCATGGCCTGGTAGCTATTTTTTCTCTCTCTGCTGAATGAGTATTCCAATGGTATGAGAATGCCATTTCTTATGTAACCATTCAGCTACCGAAGAACATTTTGGTTGCTTTTAATTTTTGGTGACTATTAATGAGGCTGCTATGAACATTTGTGTGCAGGTTTTGGTGTGGACACTTTAAAAACTCAGTTGGGCTGAAACCGGTTTGGCTCAGTGGCTAGAGCATTGGCCTGTGGACTGAAAGGTCCCAGGTTTGATTCCGATCAAGGGCATGTACATTGGTTGTGGGCTCATCCCCAGGAGGGGGTGTGTAGAAGGCAGCTGATGGATGTTTCTCTCTCATCGATGTTTCAAGCTTTCTATTCCTCTCCCTTCCTCTCTGTAAAAAAAAAATCAATAAAATATATTTAAAAACTCAGTTGGATAAATATCTAGGGGCAGATCGCAAGTGGCAAGCTGCTCAGTAAGACTGGGTAGCTGTGCAAGAATCTACCAAACTGTCTCCCAAAGTGCCTGCGTTATTTTGCAGTTCCACCAGCAATAAAGTCCTCATTGTTTTGCATCCTTGTCAACATTTTCCTATTGGTAGTTTAAAATTTTTTAAGCATACCAATAGGTATGTAGTGATATCTCAGTTTTAATTTGCATTTCCCTACTAACAAATGATGTGGAGCATCTTTTCATGTGATGATTTGTTACCCATACTTCTTTGTGGCAGTGTCCTTTCCCAGATTTTGCCTATTTTTAATTGGTGGCTTGCTTTCTTATTGTCGAGTATGAACCATTTTTTGTATATTTTAGATCTAAGTCCTTTATCAAATATATGTCTGTGGCTTTTCATTTCTTAACAGTGCAAAGCAGTCAATTATTAAGTCCAACTTACAAAATTTTTTTCATGGATGTTTTTGGTGTTATATCTAAAAAAATAATCACCACCAAATCAAAGGCCACACATATTGCTCTTGTGTTTTCTTCTAGAAGTTTTCTTCTCTTATGTTTTCTTTCTAAAGTTTGCATTTTACAGGTAGGTGGTTGTTGTTCTTAAATCAGATTTGAGTTAATTTTTGTGAAAGGTGAGCCAGTGTTCTTTTTTTCTCGGAAGGTTCTCCTGGAAAGAATACTACTCCAGGGGGGCATAGTGCCTGGAGCTTTAGCACAAAAAAACATTAACAGCCAACAACACTTCATAGCTTTTGAAGTTAGTATTCAGAGGCAACAATAATAGAGGTGTCTTGTCCAGATTCAGGGGAGAAACTCTTTCCTTAGTAATCCACCATTGCAAGACCACATGTAGAGTTCAGAAAGCTCTGCTAGGAGTAGGGAGGTTGGCCAGTTGGATTTAATAGTGACATTGGTAAACTGGAATTCATCTAGAGAGTGACTCCCATGATGAGTACAACTGCTATAGCTGCATTCATGTTCTATTTGTCTATCCCTTTTATCACTAACACTGAACAGCTTACGGGCATTATGTATGTCCAGGGCCCAGCACTTAGCACATGCTCAATAAACATTTAATCAGTGAGTTCAGTGAAGAAGTTGAGGATGTTTAGTATAGAAAACAAGAATTCCTCAGGTAATATATCCCTTTGAGTATCCCTTAGGGAGAGGAGGCATGATAATTATCATCCAATATTTGTTTGTTTTTTTTCGGTTTTGCTCATCATTTATTTTTTATTTTTTTAAATATATTTTATTGATTTTTCCCCCTTCCCTCCCTCGCATACATACCCTCCCTCCCCAGAGTTTTATGTCCATTGGTTGTACTTATATGCATGTACACAAGTCCTTCGGTTGATCTATTATCTCCCCCAGATCTTCCTCGCCTCCCCACTGTAATTTGACAGTCTGCCTCTTGCTTTACTGTCTCTATATCTGTCTCTTGGTTCATCAGTTTAATTATCATCCAATATTTGAAGTATTGTCATACAAAAGAGGGATGAGAAGCAAGATTGAAGTCAGAGAACTACAGAATTTCAACTCATTATATATAAGAGGAGGCTGCCATATGGTGAGTCTGCAATCACTTAGAACATTGAAAAGCCTCAATGAATGTTTGCGAGGGATATCAGGGGAGGCAGTTTCTGCACTGAGAAGGGGAGTGAATGAACCACTTTGTGTATCTTTCAACTCTGAAGTTCTGTGGGTCTAACAGATCTAGTAGAGGGTCAAATTAAGAACTTCAAGAGCCCGAAGAACAGGAATACTCATGGTGTTCCATTCGATTGTATTTTGAATTATACAAACAAAACAATATTATAAAATGTGTTAGGAATTCCAGTGAAGTTCATGTATTCCAGTGATTGCCTGTCTCTTTCTTTTTAAGATAAATATCAACTGTTTTCTTAATTCTCTTTTTCTCTCTCTCTCTTGTGATGCTGCTTTGCAGGACCCTACACAACTGATTATTTCTGCTTACTTGTCCAATAGTGATTCTCTGATTCTTGGTACAAGACAAGGGGTACACCAAGATTTCTTTAGAGATCATTCATAACATATTGGGTCGGCAACTAAGTAATTGCGGGTTTCACACATATATGGCTTCAGTTGAATTTTTAGGTTTGCAGACGTAGTACAAATGTAAAACACATTTTGTTATTTGATAGTTGGCTATTCAGCTGTTAATCAGTAAAAAAAGTTTTTTGATCTGTTTTGTAGTTTTCGTTTGGCGTTCGTTGAAAAATGGAAAATCAAAAGGAACATTTTTGTCATATTTTGCTTTTTTATTTCCGCAAAGGGAAAAACGCATTGCAAGCTCATAAAAAGATATGTGCTGTTTATGGTGACGAAGCCTTAAAAGAACGGCAGTGTCAAAATTGGTTTGCCAAATTTCGTTCTGGTGATTTTTCACTCCAAGATGAAAAACGCTCTGGTCGTCCAGTTGAAGTTGATGACGCCCTAATCAAAGCAATAATCAATTCGGACTGTCACAGTACAACAGGTGAGATTGCAGAGAAGCTTCATGTATCACATACATGCATTGAAAATCACTTAAAACAACTTGGCTATGTTCAAAAACTCGATACATGGGTTCCTCACGAACTGAAAGAATCACAGTTAATGCAACGCATTAGCAGCTGCGATTTGCTAAAGAAACGTAATGAAAATGATCCATTTTTAAAACGACTGATAACTGGCGATGAAAAATGGGTTGTTTACAACAATATCAAGCAGAAAAGATCTTGGAGCAGGCCAGGTGAACCAACTCAAACAACATCAAAAGCTGATATTCATCAAAAGAAGGTTTTGTTATCAGTTTGGTGGGATTACAAAGAAATTGTCTACTTTGAACTCTTACCACCCAACCGAACAATCAATTCTGATGTCTACATTGAACAACTAACGAAATTAAACAATGCAGTTGAAGAAAAGTGGCCCGAATTGACAAATCGAAAAGGTGTTGTATTCCATCATGACAATGCAAGGCCACACACATCTTTGGTCACTCGGCAAAAATAATGGAGCTTGGTTGGGATGTTTTGCCACATCCACCATATAGTCCTGACCTTGCACCATCTGATTACTTTTTGTTTCGATCTTTACAAAACTCCTTGAATGGTAAAAATTTCAATAATGATGATGATGTCAAATCGTACCTGATTCAGTTTTTTGCTAATAAAAACCAGAAGTTTTTTGAACGTGGGATTATGATGCTGCCTGAAAGATGGCAAAAGGTCATTGATCAAAATGGGCAATACATTACAGAATAAAGTTATTTAGTTCCATGAAAAAATTGTCTTTTTCTTTAAAAAATCCGCAATTACGTAGTTGCCGACCCAATAGAAATCCCTGTTCCAAAGAAACCCCATGCAAGGCAATAAAGTTGATGGTCTATTCATTTAAACTGTCCACTAGAGGCCCAATGCACAAAATTAATGCAAGAGTAGGCCTTTCTTCTTTCGACTGCCGGCACCTGCTTCCCTCTGGCACCCAGAACCTGGGCTTCCCTCACAGTCCAGGCTTTATCTGGAAGGTAGTTCCAAAGGACATCTGGTCTAATTCGCATATTATGCTTTTATTCTTATAGATAGCAGCAATAATAAATCTGGGGACCTGCCGAAACCGGTTTGGCTCAGTGATAGAGCGTCGGTCTGTGGACTGAAAGGTCTAGGGTTCGATTCCGGTCAAGGGCATGTACCTTGGTTGCGGGCACATCCCCGGTAGGGGGTGTGCAGGAGGCAGCTGGTCGATGTTTCTCTCTCATCGACGTTTCTAGCTCTCTATCTCTCTCCCTTCCTCTCTGTAAAAAATAAAAAATAAAAAAAATCAATAAAATATATTTAAAAAAAAAATCTGGGGACCATCTAGTTCTCAGTATAAAATGTTATGCATTTACAAGGCTTGCCAGTACTCAAACCACTACCATTCATAATGACAATCCAGATGCTGCCCAAGCAGTCTTACCCATCTAGTTTTAACTTTTAAGTTTTTTCCCACTTGTGCTCTGATTCTTTGAAAATTGGTACATATGCCAAGATATATGATCACAAAAAAAAAATTTATGCCTTGATCATATGTGGTAATAGGATTTACGGCAAACATTAATTTTGTTATGATTAATAACTGAACAATGCTGCACTAACTTGTTGACTGCATTTATCATGTGAATTCTTGTATGTTAGTTTCACAACTTCCTCTCCTGGGATCTTGAGCTTTTAACAAATGTAGAGGTTACAATTAGTTCTCAAGAATTCTGTGAAAAACTAAATGTTAAAATGAATGAAAATTGACATATTGTGTTTAGAAAATTAGTCCTCTGATGTAACTGCTTCATCTTTATTGTTGCATTAACCCTATAAGACCCCTTTTATACATGGCTATCATGTAAAGGGGTGAGAGAGTACGAATTTTTTTCTATAAATACTGTGAGGCATTTTCTATCCCAGCCCAGGCTGCTGTTACTGCCCTCTGCAGCTGGGCTGACACGCTCTCATGATGAACTGACCTCCATAAGAGTTCCCAGTTACAGCAGAAAAAGTACAGAGAAACCCTGCCAAGCCTTGTTACGAGGGCAAGCCCTTAAGAAAAATAAACTGCTCCCCGGGGGAATGGCACTGGTTCAAAGATTTGACATAAGCCCACAGTGAACCGTGATTATTTAAAAAGTAATAATTACATGTAGTTTTAAAAAGCAAATAAAAAAATACTTACTGGAACATCAACATATTTTGCAGCTGCTTTCACCTTAAGTGGAAAAAGAGATAATGATGAGAATTGTTTTCTTAGATGTGAGTAAGTACGATGAAGAGTCAAAAGACAGCAGAAAAGAACGCAAGCCAATACTTACAGTGAACGACAGGATGGATGAAAAGAAAGTGCCTTCGTCGTATCTTGACAGCTTAGACAACACCCCTTCCAACACTGAAATAAACTACAGACAGTTTCTGGTGAGTGTTTAGAAAATTTCTGTGCATACAAACTAGTAACAGAGTAAATAATTCCTGAGCCAAAGTCTGCCACAGCACAGAAATCCATGATGCATAAACTGACGGCTGAGGGGCTGACTTGCAATGTTTGCTCTTTCATTTTGGAGATGAACCCTAAGGTCCTTTTTAATTGCTGGAAATCACACAGATGTTTATAAAGATAGAAGAATAATACGTAATAGGAGTTTGGTCACTATGTGTGAGCTAACTTAAACCATTAGTAAATAACTTTAAATTTAAAATAACTTTCAACTTCACTACAGATGTTTAGAAGTCCTCATCACAATAAAAATTATAACCCTGTATGAGAATGGATGTTAACTAGACTGTGGTCATTTCACAATACCTACAATATCAAATCATTAGGTTGTACACCTAAAACGGATATAAATCAATTATACTTCAATTAAAAAAACATGTAAAAGTTATAAGTAATGATAGTCAAGCAAAATCAAATTCCTTCTATCATATATCATTTGGCCATTCTGTGACATTTTCTATGTATAGAAGAGGTTGAATAAAACAAGAACAGATAACGATGTGCAACATTTGGGGCTTTTGTAACACTAAACTGGAATCTGACATTAGTCAATAAGCATTTAGCAAGCAGTTCTAATTATATATGATATATATATATATATATATATATACACACACACACACACACACACACACACACACACACACACGGATGAACCCCACTTTCAAAAGCTTACAAAGAAGTTGGGGAGCTAATACAGATCTACACACTACAGGCTACAATAGAAAGAATTTGGCTGGAGAATATACAGTGAGTGGCTGATTATTATGATCTCTGAAGGCATAATAATCTGCCACTCAGAGTGTGTGTTTGTGTGTGTGTGTGTGTGTGTGTATGAGGCCCAGTGCATGAATTTGTGCATGGGTGGGATCTGGCCAGCCTGGCCAAGCGGAGGGGACATGGGTGGTTGGATGGCCTGCCTACTGGTTGAACTCCTGGTCGAGGGGACAATTTGCATATTAGCCTTTTATTATATAGGATACACACTGAGTGGCCAGATTATTATGTGTTCACAGGTCATAATAATCTGGTCACTTAGTGTACATGCTGATTCTGTCCTTTACTACTTTGTGTGCTCAGGCCCGCCACTTCATCAATGGTTTTCTCCGTCAGTTAAATTGTGTGTGCACCTGCATATGTATGTGTGTGGTTTGGGGAGGCATATAAAACTAAAATTAGTTTCAAAAGGGTCTTACATTTCTAAAGTTCTATATTTCTATGACATGAAAGTTAAGACATGTATACTGTAACAGTTAAAATGTAGAGATGTCTTTCATTGAGTGGAAACATAAAGATGTGGCATGAAGATAAAAGATATAAATAAGGATCTAGAACCCTACATCTTTCCTCTTTAGAACTAAAATAATATGTACTATTGACAAATTATACACTCCCAAAGGGAAAATACTGACAAGGTTTTTTAAATATGAGAAGGGAAATGAACAAAGGCTGGCTTTTGTTCACATAGCAGCTTCTTCAACAAAGTGATAATAGTTCAAGGGACGGAGCTTATTGGTCTCTGGTGACTAGCGAGCTCACCGAGAGCGCACAGGAGATAATCTTTTCTCCGTGGCTGGTCAATTACTGCAAAATAGTTTATGCAAAAGAAACAAAAACTTCCCTATAGGTTTCTCCATCACATCATGTGCGACATGATGTAAGAACACAGAAACAAAAATCATGCAAACTGTCACCTGAACTTTATTTTTAAAGAATGAGGATTATGTAGAGCTGGCTAGCTATCCTAAGGGATACAAACAGCAAAAAACACAAAATTATAAATTGCCCACAACTAAAAGTCAATTGAGCACTTTCCTCCTGCCCATTAGGATTTCTTACCAATCACAGTTGGCTAACTCAACTTGATGTGGTTTGCAAAGACCCAGAAGACCAATACTCCAGGGCTATGTCAGACCAGGGGAAGGGAATTCCAAGCTTAATGGCCCTCTGTGGAAAATGCCTCATCTCTTGTAGCTCAAATCTTAAGAGCCAGTGTGTGTTGGGTGATCTCATTTGCCACAAGGAGGGAGACAATTGCTATGGTTACCAGCGAACCTGAACCATTGAAGGCTCTGGCACAGCACCTGGTTCTCGGTAATTTCAAGCGAGTCTATGTTTACACATGTGAGCCATGCTGAGGGACAAGGCAAGGCAGAGGCGAGGGCCCTATGGTTGGATTCAGAGGATCTGAATTCAATATGAAGCTTTGCTACTCTCTGACTATGAGACAGCAGTGTAGACATTTAGTTTCTGTGTATTTATCAGTAAAATGGAAAAAAAACAACAACAAACAACTGTCCTGCCTGTAACTGGAATGCTGTAAAGATCAGTGGAGATACTTTATGTGAAAGGACTATGAGAATGGCAAAATACTAAAGAAATGCAAAGAATTAATACTCTTGATACAATCAGCTAAATCTCTATCCATGATATAAGTCTAGAAATCTAAATATGTTAAGTCACAAGTTAATAGAGCAGCTTTAGGATTGTCTAGCGATGAGGAGTAATAAGGAATTTGGTCATCAGTGAATGGTTTCCATACAATTGAATGGTATATTTATGAAGGTAGAATGGGGTTGAGGCTGCAAGTTAGAAGATCCGCATTGGAATCCCAACTGTTTCTAGGGCATTTGGCTGATGTTAGAGGAGCAAGACTTTGAACCCAGGTGATCTAGCTCCAAAACCCATGACCTTTACCATCATACTACAGAGTTGTAAGCATTAAGTGAGATGACGTAAGTAATGTGTCCAGCATACAATAGGTACTCAATAAATGTCACTTGGTAGTAATAATTTTTACTGAGCACCTAATATGAGAAATAAAAGAAATGAGTCTTAGCCCTCTCCCTCCAGGAACATACAAACTAGTGGGAGAGACAGACATATAAACAATTGTTCTCCACGCAAGGCTGAAAGTGTCCTGGGCCAATGTAGGTGGGCAAACTGAAACTAGAGGAAGGAAAGAATGGCTGGCTGGAGGGTATGGCTAAGCTTCATTTACCAGGTGACAAAAGGGCTGAGCCACAGGTGCCTGAAAACCAGTGGATAAAATGACACGTGGGAAGCCCATTGGCTCATGAATCTAGGTCCTGCTTGGCAGCCTATCTGGCTCGTCTTTCTCTTCAGAGTATGAAGCAGCCTTGGGTTATATCTAAGCCAGTCCTACGCCTGGACCAGTGTCACAGCATTCTTTGCTTCCATTTAAATAATAAGCGAGAGCCTGTTCTTGGGTTTCCCCCCTGCCCCAAATGATCTCTAGGGAGGCATGACTCCAAGGACCTACACAGCAGTGAGCAGCAACTGCGCCTCTGGGATCAGTGAGGTGAGCCGTGACGTTCCTACAGGAAGGTTATTCTTTTTAAAACTGAACTCTATTAGCCCCGAGACTGACTATGCCTAATAGCAATATATTTCCCATCTGGCTTTTAATTGCACAAAACAGCAAGATTCCAAAGAAATCCAGTTAAATGCTGGGTTTGGTTGCTGTGTCTTTAACTGCTTCCTGTGAACTTTCTCTGCGCAGCTCAGGGTGTGTGCAAATACTCATGGGCCTGCCTTGTGCCCTCCGCTCTTCGGAGGGTGTCCGGCTGGAATGAAATGCTGTCATCTCCTTCTTTCCCTGCTCTTTATTGCGGGTGCCATTCACTGGGTTTGTTGGAATAATATTTAACACATAAACTCTGTCTGGGTAATTACCAACTTTGCCTCACCATGCATACTCTCAAGGAAATGGAAGATGAAAATATTTTGAAATGACTGGTAGAATGAAAACATGAAGCATGCCACAAGGCATGCTGGCTTAAATTTTCTGTTGAATTTTAATAGGGTATAAGATTAATTTTCCTACATGTATGGAAAGTAAAAGATAAGTTTAGGAAATGATTGTGAGGAGTCCAGCTATAGCGTGGTGGTTTGAAACACATACACTTCTTGCCTTTTCATCGGCATTTCATGAAGTAGACAAGAGATATCTGTATCATTTATACTACAAGTTATAAAATCTTCCACAGAAAAGAGATTCATCCACAAATAAAACTGATCTTTTTTGGGGGGTGCTTTGCTTTGAGTGGGGCTAGAGATATTTATAGGCAGATGCTTCATATTTGTTTGGTAATATCAGGACTAACTAGCAATATTAAAAATCCACATGGAACCAGAATACCATGGACTCGAACAACACAGGTTTCCTTCCCTGAATGGAGTTATGAATGTTATGATAAAATGCACCTGTATCTTCCTCACCCAATTTTTTTTTTCCAAATGTAAATCCATTTCCTCTTTGAACCTCTGATCCAATAACTCCTAAGAGGTTTTTCCAGAATATCCACACCTGTATTAAGGATGGGTAGTACCTGGCAGCATGGATTTACTCATGACATACCTTGCTCGGCAAGTTTCTTAGACAACTTCCAAAATATCACACCTAGTCCACATGCTGGTGAATTCTCCATACTTTTCTCATCTTTCCCCTTGCCCTCAAACAGAGTGACTTATCTTATACTAATTTCCTCCCCTAATGGGTCCTAATAGTGTGTTATTCCTTCTAAGCTCATACTTGAGTTACATAGTTGTTTTTTGAGCATATGAACTTGATCCAAAAAGTAAATTTAATCTGATTAATCTCACCAGATTTTGCTTGTAACTTTCTTAAAATTTGAACTTTCCTTGCATCTTTTTAAACTACTATTTCTCAATGAGGTATACAGAAGTATAAGACAGGTATTTCTAACAATTCTCATAAATAGAAAATAATTTAGAATTTTGATTTTAGAAGGTGAACAAATAATACATTACCTTGGAAACTAGCAGTGAAATGATTTCTTTTACAGAGTTGTCAATCAAGTCATCTATTTTTGAATGGTACTGTTGCTAGATATTAAAAGACAAAGATGCATTAGTTGATGTAGAAATAAAACTTTAAAGCTACTCGTTAAGACATGTATGATTTACTTAAAATGATCATCTTGAACATTAGAAAAACAAAACTTTGCAAATGATCTAGCTAATCAACACTTTTTGCATTGTTGTTTGAAAAATTTCCTATGCGCTTTGTTGAGTTAAGCAGCTAATGGGGTTATTACATAAATGAACTGAGTTCTTATTCTTATTCAGAAGGAGGAATGTGAAGGATACTTTTTGTCTTCTCCTCTATAATTAAGGTGGCTATGTATTTTTCTAAAGGGATGGTTTAGCTGGAGAAGTGAAAAGACTAGAAAGAGATTTAATTAATACAGCATTTTGTGTCTGTCAACTCTCATTGATAAGTTATTTGAAATGTGCTCTAGAAATAAAACGAGCCCCCGATTGTTCACTCTAAAAGGACGTGTTTGTCGGTGCGGAGGACCGCAGTTTATACAATCCTCACAATATGCTTAAGCAAGGGCAAAATTAAAATTTCATCAACAAAGGTGAATAGATGGTAACAAATTAATAGGCCATAGAAGATATAATAAAACGGCACTCACTCCCCATCACTTTATTACTGCTTCCTCGTGAAAAAGGCACCTTTAAGTAAATGCAAAAAAAAAAAAAAAGTGTATTTAAAATAAACCTGAAAGACTCTATCTTTTTTTCTTCTTTCTTTAGAAAATACTAGAGAGTTCCATTCTTAAATAAGCAGTAGCTTCGGCTCTACAGCGGCATGTGATGGCACATTCACTTAAACAGCAATTCTTCCTTTAGAAGCATTTATCTGACAGCTGATTGTCCCCAGAGCCACTTCATGGAAAATGTGACTTGTAAAGACTAACCCTATCTCGATGGTTCAAGGCTTCTTGGAACAGCTAACAATGCGGAGCGTGAAAGTACTCAGGTCAGTATAAACATCAGACCAACTTAGCTGCTGGCTGAATGGTTTCCTAAGATGTAAGTTTTTGAAAGCTATTTTTTCTTCCTCTAAAAAACATGTCTCCAAGTTTCCACACAGAACAAAACATCGACTGAGCTCCGCTTTGGAATAGACAAAACATGATTCCTCCCCTTAGGCTCTGACAGTTACAAGTGGTCCTCTACCTGCACGGACAATAAAGAAAGGAAGCCTGATTTTGGAACGTGTGAATTATTTTCTCTCTCTGCCTGTGTGTATTGACAAGCATCCTAAAATCAACAGGCATATATAAACGGGGCATGCCCTAGGCATGTATTTTGCCCAGGAAAGTGAAGTACGAAGTGTGCCTCTCACTTTTAAGCCTTATGCATCCCAACCCTGTACTCCCAGAGGACAAATGGAACAGAAACATAGAGGTGGCTTTCTATTGCATTATGCAGACTTTTGCTGTTAGAACAACTTGGAGAGAAGCAAAAGGGGAGAGAAAAATAAAGAAAAAAGTAGAGGAGAAAGAGCCTGAAAAAGCTGGTTGGTTGTTGAAAAGGCCAGAGCGCCCCTTCCCCCCTCCCCCCAGATGCAGGTATTAAAAAAAAAAAAAAAAAAAAAAAAAAAAAAAGCAGCCCCCCCCCCCCCAGCTCCAGCTGATTGGGTGGTGAAAGTTTATGCAAATGAGCTCTGCCCCAGCTCTTCCTCTCTGCCACTCTCTCTTCACAGCTTCTCCCTCCAAATTTGTGTCTGTGCAGCAGGGGGAAAGAAAATATCTGACTGAGGGTCCCCCTGGGGTAGATGAGAAAGTGGAGACAGCAGAGGCCTTCCAAATTCTCACTCCCTCTTGCATTGACGAGCTGTAGAACGCACAGTGATGGGAGGCACCCAGACCTCCAGACGGTTCCCTATTCTTTTTTCCCTTTCTTTTCTCTATTTATTAAGGTATTATATATGTGTCCTTATTTCCCCATTCCCACCCCCCACCTCACACCCATTTATGCCCTCACCCCCCTGGTGTCTGCGACTATTGGTTATGCTTATATGCATGCAGACAAGTCCTTTGGTTGATCTCTCCTCCATATTCTTAAATATGCCCTATCCTCATTGTTTATCGCTATTTGCCATAAACTTCATTTTCCTAACTCGAAAGTAATCAAATGTCATTAGAAGGCTATTGGATATAAAATAGTAGAGTTTCTACATATTAAACTTTTTAGGTAGGACAAATTCAGGCAATCCTTAAAATCAAGGGATAAGACACAAAAGAGGTAACTTTTGCCTGGCCAGCATGGCTCAGTAGTTGAGTGTTGACATATGAACCAGAAGTCATGGTTTGATTCCAGGTCGGGGCACATGCCTGGGTTGCAGGCCCAATCCCTAAAGCAGGGTATGCAGGAGACAGCCGATCAAGGATTCTCTCTCATCATTGATATTTCTATTTCTTTTCCTCTCTCCTTTCCTCTCTGAAATAAATCTAAATAAATATACTCTTAAAAAATAGGTCCCTTTTTATTGAAAGGTAGGGAAAGCCACAGACCCTGGAAGCCACAAAATTCTCCTATAACACATATTTTTAGAATGCTGTTTTGATACCGATCTAGCCAAAAACAGAATGGGAGAGGGGGAGAAAGTTAAAAAGAGAGGAAGAAAAGTATACATCTTAAATATGCTTCTTTAAAGGACAAACTCAAATTGGATAAGGTTTATTAGTTTTGAATAATCTAATAGTTTGTTATTGTAGATTTTTCTGATTAGCTCTGACTGACACAAATATTAAATGTGAATGCTGCTGGGAACTTCCAGGAGCTGTTCTGGCTGCACAGTTGGTACAGGTAGTCAGAGAGCATTGTGGGTAGGAATGGGGAGGTGGCCTCATTTTTCATATTTTACCTACACTTTCTGCAAAGAGAATAATCCACATATGCCACATATGGAGAACAGAAAAAGTCATTCGTCAGAGAATCCAGGCAAACATGAGCACAGAAAAAGATCACAAATAGATAAGAAGAGACCTGATCTGCAGAGAGATTTACCTAAGTTAGAATTGTTAGATTTTTCATTTAGAGAAATAAATCATTTTTTTTTGATAAAATTCTTCCAAGTTTGTATCTGCAATAGAAAAATGATCATAGCGTATTTCAAGTTTGATCAATAATCCTACATACAGGGCTATGATAGGTTCCAAAATAATTCTCCCCACATATGTTCTCAAAAGCAATCTGTTGGTGCCTTTATTTTCCAGTAGATAACTCTGAACTCAGATGAACAACCACCCTTGAGGAAGTCTTACTTCATGGAGCACAGGGAATTCAGAGATCAGCCCTTCATCACGTGACACTCTGGTACATATCATCATTTCACTGGACTGCTCTCATGTAAACACGAATGAAATGAAGACTAATCAAGTGCCGGTGTAATCCAGCATTCGTCAAAGATGTTGGTCCTTCTCTTGGGATGAGTGTTAAATGTATTTGAGTGCCAGTTCTAGAAATGAACGTATTTCACTGTAATTGAGAACAAATCCCCTACAAGAGCCCCCTGACTTCCCCCTAGTGGCCCCGTTAATGTGCTCTCATCCTGAACAGATGGGCCCGGGCCACAGTGGCTCTGAGGGTAGACGACTGCCTAAGGCCCACGCAGTCACCTGCGGATCTGCAGGGATGGATAATAAGGATTTCTAAACACTGGTGGTTCTGTGATCTCAGCACCTGTCCCTGAGGGATGGCTTGAGATTGCTGACTCATTACTAACACCTGTCACATGAGCAGATCGTTCCCTCCTGATCACCCCATTAGGCAGTTCTGGGCTGCAGCTGAGCATGTTTGCATCAACAAGTGCCACGTCAGAGAACAGAAGTCTAACTCAGGAGCCTTGTGGGTAAGGCAGTTTTTATTCACTGACAAGGACAATGTAATAATTTAATGGAGGTTGTGCAGAGGTAATTCCTTTATAATTTAGATGTCTCTGCTAGAATTACAATCTATTTATTTATTTACTAATTTACAACAATAACTTATCTCAAGCCCATAGAGAGCAAGAAAGTCTGTGTAATTATGTGGGTATATTTACTGGCTATTAAATGCAAAGTATAAAGTCCTTCTTTGGCACTAAAATTCTTGTTTACCACTTTTCAGTGCTGATGGGTTTTACACCGGCACATTTTGAACAACAAAGCTGTGGGGGAATTGTCTCTGGTGAGAAGGTAGAGACATAGACATAATGAATGGTAGCAGATTACCCTTCAAAAACCACCCACCTATTAATGTAAAGACTCATTTGGCAATGCACTGGTGCTTTGTCATTTGCATATGTGCCTGTTTTCCTTTTTAAGTGCAGTGCCAAAATTGCTTCTAATGGGGAGGATTTTTAAAGGAGTGGCAACAAATCAGTGTGTTTGTTCTACAAACATTTACTATGTCAGGCACTGCAGTGTATGCTAAACTAAGAACAAATGGATAATTCCAGTATTAGTGAGAAGAGGCAAGATGATTCAATAAACCCGATGAGAAATTGATTGGCTTATTACAAAGACACTGAAGACAATATTCTCTAGTAGATAATCAAAGGCTTACCTCTGGGTATTGAAAAACATGAGGCGAATATGAGTTATTGATATCCAAACCAGATGCCTCCTTATTCAGATATTAGAGATAATAAACCATGTTGTAAATGATCAGAGAATGATTACTGAACACTCTACAACTCTTTGGCATCAGTTACTTAATATGTACAATGGTACGCTACGGTATTAGCAATACATCATTTCCTCCTCAATTGCCCAAAGAATGAAATATGTGCACATAAAGTGTGGTCAAATAGCTAATGTCTATATCTAGGTTAAATAAGTGTGCCATTCACAAGCAGTGGGCCTTCTCATTCTCCTCCATAGTCATGTAAGTCCGTCTGCTTAAATGGGATTTATTAGCCCAGTGAAGAGTTGAGGTTGACTCCCAGGTGCCAACTGTTAAGACTTGTAAGATTTAATATATCCATACAGCACAAAACCATTTTGACTTATGAATATATGTATAACCTAGTTAATCCTGTATGCATAAAGCTTTTCACATCATGTTCCTCTGAGCCTCTGTGTGGTACCTTGAGAAACCCTATGTGGGGGAGGGGAAAGGCTGCTGACCCAGGTCTGCCTCTTTCTTCCCCAAGAGATGGCTCCATCCCAGGCCACCAGTGGGAGGGAAGATTGCATCACTCGTGGCCACGTGCCTCACTGAGATCCACACCCAGTTCTTTTGTCTGAACTGACCTTGAGGGTGGCTTTCTGGTCTTCAAACTTAGGGGTTCCCGTGATAATGCCATATGTCATTTAAAGTCCCACTCTACATTTTTATAGTATTAAAGTATGCAGACAACACATGTATTGTGAAAATGTTAATAATCATTCTGCTTCTGAACTTAGAATTCAGTATAAAGAAGAGTGAACTCATTTGGTTTTACATGTAAAAATCAAACAGCTATTTGTAGATTCCTCAGCCTAACAGGGAAGAAACATTCCCCCTGACATTACTTAAGGTATTTACATATGTTTCATGTGACTTTGGGCTATTGCTATATTATAGGAAGCTGTTAGCATTTTACTCACATGCAGAAACCAAACACCTGAAAACAAAATTAATTTTAATTTGAAAATATGAAAATAAAAAAATGTACATCGACAAAAATAAAAATTCAAATGAGAATGTGGTTAAAAAAAAAAAATGAGACTTACCCATTGACTACCAAACTGGATCATGTCATTGGGAAAAACAAGACGATGGAGAACATAGGGAAAAGTAAAGAAATGATGAAAAAGTAATTACAATGGGGAAAAATCCAATGAAATGTCAACTTAAACAAATAATCTAAGAAAAAAACAACAACCATTTTCACTCAATCTTGACTCTCAACAAAAACAAATCAAGGGATAAAATAATTTATTTTGAAATGTAGACAAACAAATATACACAAAATTAAAACAATGGGATATGTATTAAAGAGAATAAAGCCTAATTTTCAAGTGTATTTCAACTTGGTCTTTAAAAAAATAGAAATTTTTGTGTAAATAAAATACTTCATATGCTATTTTCTGTGGCTTGCTTTTTGGATGCAAACTTTGTGTATGCTAGATTTGTATAAACAAAGCAGGTAGCTTTCTCATTTGCTTGTGAAAAGTAAGCTTTATGTAAATACACAACACCTAAGTTGTTAAAAGGCATATCTGAAATTCAACGGCTATTTGTAAAATTGTAGGCAGTCTTCACATAAAAAAGAAGGAACTGACAGAAGCAAAGGACAAAGGGCATTCCATATTAAAGTGAGGAAAAGACCAAAAATTTATATTGGAGAACTTGGTTTTTTTAATCTAATCAAGTGGATGGATTTTGGAAACAGCATTGTCCGTTGCCAGGGCACCTGTGCCACCCTTCCACATGTGACACTCAACCCACTCACCTCTTGTCCTCCATCCAGGGCACAGAGTTTGGTGCTTTGCTTTTTGGCATCAACTAACACATTGAACATGGTGCACACAGAAGCGGGAATGCGCAAGTCAGTGGTTTTGTTTGCCTTTTGCATCTTGAGTTCAAATGCAGCTCTTGTTCTATTCATTAAGACATGAATTCAGAGTAAGAAATTCTGACATCTGCCCCACCTGTTTTGTAAGAGTGAAATCAACACTACATGATGCTAATTTAAAACATGCAAACGAGGAGTGTGGCAGTGCTTGGGAGCTGGGATGGGATGGCCTTCCTTTCAGGTGTCTCATTTTATATTAAACGTAGCTTTTTCAGTCACTCAGATAACCTCTCTACCCCCATAAAGCAATTTGCCACATCTAATGTATCACTTTTAATGGAACAACCTCACAGCTTCACTTAACTATCTGAATTAATATCCAAGTAGAAAAATTATTTGCTTCTCTGCATTAAAGCAGAACAAATCCTCCATGTGAAGATTTATTGCCAAGTCAAAAAACAAGTCTGGAAAATGCTAAACATCATAATTAATAACTCACCACAGAATGTGTAATTCTTTTAAATCCCCTAGGTTCTCTTTCAAATACCCAAAGTTGCAGTTAGGTTTTTGAAAGACACTGAATAACAGGCCATTTGGAATTGGCCTTGATTAAGTATCAAAAGAACATCTACTGATCTGAAACATTAGAATCACAGATGATGAACATGATTTTCTTAAAAATCATTAAATTATCTACTCCATGCCCAGCCTTGGAAGGCCATCATTATTCTAATGACTTAATTTGTCTTGCTTTAAAGAATTCAGGATTATTCATTCAATTGCTCCAACCAGCATTTGTTATTCCACTACTGCTCTTGTTCATATTATGAACACAGACAATTAAAAAATAGTGCTTGGCTAATTAGGATGCAATGATGATTTTGTTAAGACCAATTAAATATGAAAGCACATCTGGAAGAATCCAAAGCCACATAATTTATTTCTGGTTAAATATTAAAGAATGAGAATGGATACTTGGAACTCACCTGATAGGGATAGGGAATACCAGAAAACGCAAGCGATGGCACTCATCATAATTAGAATTTGCCATCCCACTTCATGGCGCACACAGTACATAACACATAAAGTACTTAACAGACCTTTTCCATAAGTCTCGGGCTTTAGTGCCTTGGGAATTTAGATTGCCCTGGGAATTTAAAGCATAGTATTCCAACAGAGAACAATAAACACAACAGAAATGATGAATGTGGTATGGGTGTGACTGGTAAGGGCCATGGTTGGGAGTCCTAAAAAAAAAACAACCTTTCAGGCCAAGTTTATGAATCACATGGGTCCCCAGAATTTAGGTCAGAGAACCTAATGTCCACTAAATTTTGGAAGAGTAGTACATATTGAAATCTCTTTTGTGACAATGATATAACAAATATTTGGTGAAAAGTGGTATTTTTTGGTGCTGGCATATTAAGCAGCAACTAGAAAATGCATGTCTACCTTTTCACACAGGCCTCTATCATATCACTGGCCATGAGTTTAAGTCTTTGCTCTAAGTGGTGGGCAAATTCTTGTTCTGGCCAGTGTAGGTCAAGGACAAACATTTGAAGTGCATCAAGTTTCCAAAAAAGGTCTTCAGATGTTGCTGAGCCATTGCTAGAAGAAAAAGGAAAAATGGACATCATGAACCTCCACTGTTAGCTCTGTGGGTCACTAATATATTGTTTTCCTCTTCTTTGTATCAATTTCCCTCATTGAAAAAATGAAGCATAAAATTTCTTATACAAATATGTTCTTTGTTCAATCTTTTAATTTTTCCTTTTCACTTCTCAATGAATAAGGCAAGGCAAAGAGAACAAATTATACACAATACACCATAGTAAGGTTTCATAAGAAGGGAAAAAATGGATAAGGATACTTCATTAAGGAAATTAAATTGTGTACATAAGAACAAACATCTTAAATATTCTTTACTAATCTCTAGAAAAAGATCAAATATATAAATATGCCCTTCTAGAAATTCCAAAAAATTGGCTTAAGCAAGAAAATCCATATGATAACAACTACTAGCTTTATTCTTCTACTCATTGGTATGTGTTTCTGTCATCAAGATGGATGGCTCTGCTGAAACTGGTTTGGCTCAATGGAAAGAGCATTGGCTTGGGGACTGAGGGGTCCCAGTGGGGGGTGTGCAGGAGGCAGCTGATCGATGACTCTCTCTCATCGATGTTTCTAACTCTTTATCCCTCACCCTTCCTCTCTGTACAAAATCAATAAATTATATAACTAATTTATTATATATAATTTGTTATATATAAATTATAATATATATAATTTATTGATTTTATAACTAATTTATTATAACTAATTTATTATATATAAATTATAATATATGTAATTTATTGATTTTGTACAGAGAGGAAGGGAGAGAGAGAGTTAGAAACATCGATGAGAGAGAGTCATCGATCAGCTGCCTCCTGCACACATTCCCTGGGGATGTGCCCGCAACCAAGGTCCATGCCCTTGACCGGAATCGAACCCGGGACCCTTCAGTCCCCAAGCTGACGCTCCATCCATTGAGCCAAACTGGTCCCGGCAATAAAATATATTAAAAAAAAAAAAAAAAAAAAAGATGGATGGCTCTGTCTGTCTACAGGCCCTAAACTTTTCAATTACAGGTAAAGGTGAAACAGGTACTGGAAATGAAATAACAGGTCAGGTAGGAAA
The DNA here is from genome assembly GCF_014108245.1 of Pipistrellus kuhlii. NCBI lineage: Eukaryota > Metazoa > Chordata > Mammalia > Chiroptera > Vespertilionidae > Pipistrellus > Pipistrellus kuhlii. Next base: position 7,177,524 of record NW_023425405.1, read on the forward strand.
ACAAATCTTATATTTTGAAATGCTTTGTGCCTTTTCTAGCTTATAATTAAACATAACATTATCAGATATGGTTTACCACAGAAAGGACATTCAGTGTGGGCTAAAGTTGGAGCAAAATCATGTATTTCAGGTCATTACCTCTAACTTGGAGCCTATATCTACTATGCATTCATTACTATAGTGCAATTTTATTTTCAGTCCATGTATGAAGATAATTTGTACTAGAGTATATATACTGTTGGGGTGAAGGATAATACTATTACTTTTATGCACATAGGTAGCCTAGAAGGGAAACAGATGTTTTGAAAGTAAAATATTCCTATGTTGAAACATATTGAAACTTGGTGGTAAAAGAGAACAAAAGAGAAAAAAAAAAAAGCTGCTATATGATTCCTTTCTCTTCAGCGTTCCAATAATTATTTAACATATACTAATCTAAAATATATATTTTTTAGTTTGTAAAAGAAAATAAGAAAAGTAAAATAAACTCACTCACCACAAGGGAATAAGGGAAAACTTTTATAAAAGACTAGAGGCCTGGTGCACAAAATTTGTGCACAGTGGGGAGAGGGGGATCCCGCAGCCTGGACTGCACCCTCTTACAATACGGGGACCACTGGCTCCTAATTGCTTGCCTGCCTGCCTGCCTGATTGGCCCAAACCGCCTCTGTCTGCCTGATCCTCCCTAGCTTCCTCTGTCTGCTGATCGCCCCTAAGCACTCTGCCTGCCTCCCTGATTGCCCCTAACCACTCACTGGGAGGGTGGCTGGCTGGGATGAGGGAATGTGGTCAATCTGGTGGTTCCACCATTTTGGTTGCTGGACTTTTATTATATAGGATAACATTATTTTAGATAACTATATCTTAATTAGCTAGCTTTAAAAAAGTTACCTCTACTCTGCTCCCCTACTTTGTCTCTCCCCACCCCCACCCCAAGCCTTGGCATCTTCCCTCCATCACCAATTCCTCATGATCTCCTTGGCTAGCCAGGCTTTCTTCAGAGTTAAATTCTGCAGGGACCAATTATAGCAAAGCACTGAGATGACCCATCACACTTTATTCACTATCTCCTAACTTTAGGTGCCCCAAAAGTATCATTAAACGAACAAAAGAACCAGAATAACATCATGCTGTTATTGCTGTGAAAAATATTTGAAAAAATACTATATTTACTTATCCTTTTTGCCATTGATATGAGAAAAAAATGACCAAAACCCCTATATTCATAATGTAATATTTGATAGATTAGAGGACCTATGTTTTAAGTGTAATTCATTATAATTGGCTAAGAAGCAAATTGACGTATAATTTTTTACTTAGCAGAAAGATTAGTAGTTATGTGAAACACAATGCATTCTTTAACATCATAACAAAACAGCAACAGCAAAAATCATAATCAAAACAAAATCCCAAAGAGAAAGGTAGAATTCCATTAAAATAGACTTCCTCATTATATGTAACAATTAAATCTTTATAGAGAATATGGATATATATTTCTTCTGTTCTTTAAGGCTTAGATGTGCTTAATTGGAAATGTAATTAAGAAAACTGTTTTCTATAATTACCGTATTTTTCGGACCATAAGACGCACTTTTTCCCCCCCCCAGAAGTGGGGGGAAAAAGTCCCTGCGTCTTATGGTCCAAATATAGCCTACACATATACTTTAAAAAAAAAGTTTTTTTACTTGCCCGGCTCTGTGTGGTCTCTGTGTGCTTGCCCGGCTCTAAAATGGTTCTAAATGCTGCTGTTTACTTTACAGGGTTGATTACATGTGTTTATGACTGTGATGTTGGGTTTTAATGCACATAAAATATTTTAGGACACTATTTGTTTCAGAATCTTTTTTTCTTCATTTCCCTTCTCTAAAAACTGGTGCGTCTTATGGTCCGGAGCGTCTTATGGTCCGAAAAATACAGTAAATAGATGAAAAATATATAAATAGGTTTGCTCTCAAGATAGTGTACTTAACCTGCCATTTCATCAGAACTTTTTCATTCTAAAACTATTTCTAATGAGTGGCTTATTCTTAAAAGTATTATTAACAGACTAAATAATTCACATATGAATAATAGATACAGACAGGAAACTTACCTTACTAGCATTCAGTTTCAGAGCTAAAACACCCAGAAAGAGGATTTTCATTCAGGGGGAGATGTGGGGAAGCACCTAGTAAGGTGATTTACACATGAGTAGACAGGGATCTATCTCTCAAACCCATGGTTCTTTGATATTACTCATCTCCCCTTAATCAGTAATTATAGTCTTAATTCCTTATACATGTGAAATTGATTTTTTTTTTCTATTTACTGCTTTCTAGCAAAAATTCAAAAAACCAATTGCAATGACATGTTCATCGTAGCACTATTTATAATATCCAAGATTGGCAGCAGCCAAGTGCCCATCAACAGATGAATGGGTAAAAAAGCCATGCTACATTTACACGATGACCTTAAAAAAGAAGGAAATCTTATCCTTTGTGACACCTGGATGGACTTGGGTAGCATTATGCTAAGTGAAACAAGCCAGTCAGAGAAAGACAAGTTCCAGATGATTTTACTCATATGTTAAATCTAATGAACCAAATTAACTAACAAGCAAAATAGAGACAGACTCATAGACGGAGAGCAGACTGACAGCTGTTGGTGGTGAGGATTGAGAGGCTGTATGTGTGGGGGTAGAGGGATTGAGAAAAAAAAGAGAAAAAACTCAGACTACAGTGTGGTAATTTCCAAGGGACACAGGGATAGGGGAGGTGGTGGAGGGTATGGGGTGATAAATGGTAATGGATGGAGACTTGTCTTGTGGGGGTGGTAAACATACAGATGATGTGTTGTGGAATTGTGCACCTGAAATCTGTGTTAACAAGTGTCGCCCCAATAAATTCAATACAAAGGGAAAAAACCCGAATATTTCCTGCCACTTAAAAAAGAAGGAAAAGAAAACAAAGACATGTGTGGAAAAACTGTTAAAATACAAATAACTTCTGTAATTCATTAATAGTAATTTAGTTGTAAGATTCATTTCTTCATTTTGATAGCTGTTCTATGATTATCTAAGACATATAAGAGAAGCTGGGTGAAGGGTATTTGGGAACTCAATGGAATTCAATGGAACTCAATGGAATTCAACTCTTCTGTCAGTCTAAAAACAATGAAGTTTATAAGAATATGATGAGCACATCCTGGAATTCCTAGCACAGAGGAATGGAACACCAGATGAAATCAACGTACACTCACTGGATATTGGGAAAAGTTCCCATAAGTTCAGAGGACAGACAGACAGGATCTCACATCCGGAGATCCTGAAGGAAAAGTGATTCAAGATAAATCACTTTTATTAGAAAGTGGACTCTAATAAAAACAACCATGTGAGATAAATAAATAAATTACTTTCTAGGCAAAGTTAGAAAAACTTAATTGCAATGACATCACAGCATTGTGAGTAATTCTGAGACTTTGACAAAGAGCCTAACGTTGATCATCCTGGCAGGTAAAGATAATGGTCATTAACTTAAAACATTTTTTATTTGCCCAGAACGATGAAAGCACAAGCACTTAATTTACAAAGCCACAGTTTGTCATGATTCCTGTCTTCAATCGCAGGTCACTTTAAAAAGGAGCTCCCAAGAATGAGATGCAGGGTTTCCACATATCTCAAAGTTAATAAAATAGTGATGACAAAAACAACAACAGCAATAATACTCTTAAATTTCATAAGGTAAAGTCCACAATAACATTCTTGGTTAAAATTAAGATTTTTATATAGATTATAAATAAGAATGCAAAAAAATTAAGTTATTAAACAGTATAGAGAAGTACAAAATTTCACAAACTTATGAAGGTCCATTATACTTCCTGGATAACTCCTGAGCACACATCAACACCCTATAATGGTCCAAAGTATTTGCCTATAAGAGTAAGATTCACATGTAACCTAATATCCTAATAAATAATATGAGTACAGTGATGATATTTAACTTGCAAAATATTGTCAAACCAGTTTGCAAGGTTGTTCTCTTTCTTGGTCTTTTCTTGATTGGATGCAGACTAGACAGGGATTACATCTGACAGGTGATGGTACTGTAGGTAGAAAGGATGCTAACCAAGCTCTTAACCAGTATATTCTCTGGAAGCAGAAGAATGATAAGTGAGGGCTCTGAAGTCAGGCAAACCTGGTTTTTTATATATTTCCATATATTTTACCTATATCACTTCCTTATTGTGGTATATTGGGCACATTTTACTTCTTAACCTCTTTATAACTTAATTCTTTAATTGTAAGGTGGGGACATTTACTTCACAGGATTGTTATAAGGCTTAGATGCAAAAAGTAAGTTGGCACTGTACCCGGAACATAAATTCTCAGTAAATTGTAATATTTTTCTAATTATTTACTTGCTAGCTGACTTCAGATGACATCTTGGGTTAAGTATGCGCCATTACTGGATTCATTTGATAGCTGTGAAGGCCATTCTTTTGATAACTATACTGTTAAGGATAATAATGATGATTGATGATAGTAGTAATAATTATCGTAATAACAATCATAATGTAGAATAGCAGTAGTTACCATTTGTTGAGAAATTAGGATGTGCCAAGTGCTTTTAAAAAAAATCCTCACAAGGATGTCTTGAAACCAGGTGTCATATCCATTTTTGAGTTTAGGGAACTGAAGCTAATCATGACTTAAGAATTAATCAACTAGGGTCTAAATCCAGGGCTCATCGATTTGAAAGTCTGTGTCCTTTTCACTTTTATGACTCTCAGTTACTGAATCTACAGTAGGTAGGCTGGTCACAACATGGAGTTAATAAAAATGGTTTTTAATGATATAAAGATCATTTAACAATAACAAGGCGCATCAACTGATTTATGAAAGGACAAAAGAAGACCTTGCTAGTGTTGGGAAATAAAGGACAACCCCTTCTCTGCAATTAGCAAAACTGTTCCTTTAAAGGTGAGACTAAGATAAAAACAGAAAATGATTATATTCTCAAAACTATTCTTACAATGGTTTTCTACACACACAAGAGAAGTCATATGGGCAGTAACAACACTGGAGCCAGCGAAGGATGCAGACATACTGTTTGCCACACTAATGGCCTCAAATTGGAGAACTCAAATTATATCACTTAGGCCAGAATCTACAACCTGAGTCACAAAATGACCTTGCCCACAGATTACATATAAACTACATGAAACTAGTATTTAAAAAAAATTTATATAATTTATCACCCATGTGCTAAGCTTAGATTAATAGCTTTAAAAAAAATGAAACCAAAACCAAAACATAGTATTCCTCAACCAAAAATGATAAATGCCATGCAATCTAAACACAACTGCACAGAACACAGCCCAGGCCATGCACTAGCTAACACAGCACCAGGAAATAAGTGAGGAATACACACGTGGACTCATATAAAGGAGCCATCCACGAAGGAGTAGAAAAGCTAGGAATCTCTGGAAGATTAAGAGGCAGACTTGGAACTTTTGGAAGAGCTACATTGGGAAGACTGTTGGCGATATTCCTGTAAAGAAACAAACAATGGGGGAAGGGACCACCATAAGCAATAACTACAGATGGCCATGTGGAAAGTCATAAGGTCAGAACAGAAGAGGCAGGTGCTGTACGGGCTCTAGGCAAGATACCTACTTGACAGGCTGCCATGTCTCTTGCTCAAACCCTCTGTGAATTGACTGGGCGATGGAGGACTCCATGAGATCGACGTAGCGAATAACCAAGGGCACAAAGATTTCTTGCAAGTGTTTGTGAAATTTTCCATTACATAAAAGTGCTGAAATAGTCAAGCAGAAACAGTGTTTATCAGAGAGAGAACATCAGGCATTTAGAAAATAGAGGGGGGGGGGGCTTTTCCTGAAAGAGTCGGACACTGAAGAATAAAGTATAGATGATAATGGGTCTTGCTCCTCCTATTGGGTATCATCTCTTGAAAACTGATTAAGAAGTATAATTGACCTTCTATATATGGATCTCAAAAGCACAAATGGATTATATTTCTATGAAATGCTCCTGGAAGTGGCATGTTTTTACTTTCAAAGAGGTTTAACACATGAGGCATATGACCACTTGTTGGTGAATCTCTGTGCAAGGGAGCTGCTGGGCCCCCTAAAGGTCTGGACACATGTAAATACAGCAATTATACAGTTACCATCTTGGTACTATGTTGTGTATTACTGAAACCTCTTCAACTCGAAGAGCTAAGCCTGACTGCTTCTAAGAGAAATACTTGTTAAATTCACTAAGAGGGTGACTGTGGCCTTGGGAATGTCTCTTCTGATTCATGAACTTATTAGTTATTTGTGGACTTTCTCTTTAGTCATCTTATTTTCCCTTTGGGTCTTAAAAACAGTCAGCACATCACAGCACATGCACTTTTCATTTGCCCATTTGTCTTTAATGAATTGGGCCTAAAACATTCTTCCTAAAGCAGCTGTAGAAGCCTTAAGAGTTTATGCAAGGTGTACCCACCTCCATCAGAAGATGGATGCTTTCTATGCAACATACTTTCATTAGGACATACGTCAGTGCTACAGACTGAATGTTTCTGTAACACCCACATGGGATGGTATTAGGAGATGGGAGTCTTTGGAGGATGATTAGGTCATGAAGACAGAACCCAAAAAATGGGGTTAGTGTCTTCATAAAGGAGATGCTGGGAAGACCCCTTGACCCTTTCATGATGTGAGCACACAGCATGAAGATGGTTGTCTATGAAGCAGGCTCTTATCAGACACCAAATTTACCTGTACCGTGATCTTGGATTTCCTAGATTCCAGAACTCGGAGAAACCAATTTTTCTTGTTATAAGCCACCCAGACTATGGTAGCCTGTTATAACAGCCCAAACAGACTAAGACAGTCAGTATGTGCCTACAGTACACCATGAGAAAATAGAGAATCTGTAGGAAAATACTAACCAATACTAAGTAATATTTAATAAAGAATTTATAATGTTTCCAATGATGGTACACGTTTTTTTCATGTGAACATATCCTAAATCCTGTTGTGATTTTTAAAAAATAGTCCTCAGAGGGAGAACATGTTTATTTAAAAAATGTTCTCTGTGTTTAGGAAAGGTATTTTTTAAGTGGTGGTATTTTAATTGCAACTAAATGACAAAGGAATCATCCATGGAAAATTTGAAGGGAAGGTTTCCAAGTAAAGAGTGTAGCTAGCACAAGAGTTTTAGGGAGGGCTAGCAGGTGCTCTGCAAAGAAGTGTGATAGGCCGAAACCGGTTTGGCTCAATGGATAGAGCGTCAGCTTGGGGACTGAAAGGTCCCAGGTTTGATTCCAGTCAAGGGCATGTACCTTGGTTGCGGGCATATCCCCAGTAGGGGGTGTGCAAGAGGCAGCTGATCGATGACTCTCTCTCATCTATGTTTCTAACTCTCTCTCTCCCTTCCTCTCTGTACAAAATCAATAAAATATATTTTAAAAAAAAAGTGTGATAGGAGAAGAGTCCAAGGTGATGTCTATATTATGGGGCCAGGTGAGAAGTTAGAGTTATGGGGCATGGTGAGAAGTATTGGGTGCAATGGGAAGCATTATTGTTTTTATTAGTACTAAGTAGAGGAGCGACATGATATAATCTCTCTGGCTCCTGAGTGAAAAATGGAGTACTAAGTAGGTGGCCAAGAGCAGAAGCAGAGGTGGTGGTTGGTGCTCAGTTCTTTACCGCACTAGATCAGGGAAAAGATGATGAGGGTGATGGTGGTGTTGATTGTGGTGCCTTGGATTAGAGTGAGGAGGTAGAAGATGAGGAAAAGTCCCTCAGCAATTTCATTCACAGGTTTGAATAGCTGTGTATGCTTATAGTTACTGAATCTAATTACTAGCAACTCTAATAGTGTTGTCTTATTTTGACAATATCTCATATAATCTCTTTCAGGGCAACAATACCCTGAAAACCAGTTTGTTTGTTTTTCTAATTTGGGCAAAAATATGACACTATGGTGGAATGAATATGAAAATTCCTATTATATATTATTTTAATTAAGTGATTCTGAAATTCATCAGTCTGGAAAACTATAGAAATACAAAAGTGGAGTAGGAAGTAATTATAAATACTGAAGAATTTTCTCCTCTCTCTAGCTGATATGTGTATTTTTAAAAATAAGTCTTTATTAGTTTTAGAAAAAGAGGGAGAGAGAGATAGAAACAGTGATGAGAAACATTGATCAGCTGCCTCCTGCATGCTCCCCATTGGATATTGAGCCTACAACCCAGGCATGTGCCCTGACTAGGAATCATACCAGTGACCTCTTGGTCCACGGGCCAACTTTCAACCATTGAGCAATACCATTGGTTGGTGATATGGTTTAGTATTTTTTGTGGCTAGTCTTTTCTGGCTTGTCTATATGCTAAAATATTTCCTATTAAAGTGGGAATAATAATTATATTTAAAGATAAATGTCTTATCTTTATGATACTTTCATTAGCACTAAAAGAGGCTTTACTTATTCCTGGAGATCCAATCTTGGAGTTACGAGTCATGTAATTTAGTTCCTTTTACCAAAAGTCATGAGAATAGGATGCTGAATACTAAGGATGAAAAGATTCTCACTCAGACCATCTAAACAACTATGGTGAGCAAATTAAAAAATACACCCAAATCTGAATTTATTAGATCTCTACCTACCAACTCTCCTCTTCTTCCTCTTAGTCACCACTAGCATTTTTAGTGTCTAACATGGTGCTAAGTGTTTGATATGCATTCTCTCATTTAATAACCAAAAAAAGTATGAGATAAACACTATAATTTTTTTCAATCTTATTAATAAGGAAACCGAGGTGCAAGGAGTTTATGACTCTTGTCCAAGTAGTTATTTGACAGTAGAATAAGAATTATACCAGAGCCCCCTCTTAGCTTCCACAGAACTATAATACCATCATCTCAATTTGTTACTGTAAGTCATTATCTGTCTATCGATCCATTCACAAATCTGTCCAACCTACCATCAGCATTTTTTAAGACCTAGAATGTAGAACAGTAGGTGGTTTTAGGTTAAAAAATCTTGCACATGACCAGACCAATAAATTACACCATATCTTAGATGAATTATATGTTTTCAGAGTTAGAATTTTGAAAAACCGTTAGAATATGAAAAGGATAGGAGGTTGAGCAAAATTGTTATATTTAATGAATTGAAAAATAAATTAATGCTGTGAAAATAATATTCAGTGTGCTTATAATACACAATAAAATCAGTACAATTTTACATTGCTATATAGCTAGACTGAATGCCTAAGCCTTAACTTATATGGCCTATTAATAAAAAATATAGAACTTTTTGGCTGTACATCTTGATAAGCACTGTCATTATTTTTTTACTACTCCAAGACCACAACATATGCTTATGTAATAAATAATTACATCTTCAAATAACTTCAAATGTTACATTATTATACATTTAGACATTAGCTATTAAGTCATATTTAGGTTGTTAAAATGAAAAAGCACATAAGGAAAATCATAATTAGTTATTACATGTTATAAAGAGTCTAAGATTAAGTAGCAGTTGACTCAGATGTATTTCTAGCAATGTCTCTTTTATTAAAACTTGATAAACAGAGTTTATTATGTTGTTAAGCCTGCTTCTCTTCTTGTATTCCCATCAACAGAGTAGATATGATCCACCTGACCACTACACCAGCAACTAAGCTGTTTCACAGGCCTTTATTTCCCCCCTACACCTAACTAATAACCAAGATCTGTGTATTTTATATCTGGATGTCTTTTTAACCCTTCCCCTGTCTCTCTTTATCACTACTGCTATTGTACTAGTCCTGGCATTCTCATCCTTTGCCCTGATTATTGCAATAGTCTCTTCTAACTATATTAGGCTCCTCATTTTCCCTCTGTCAATTCATCTTCTTAAAATATAAAACTAATAATGTCCCTCCTAAAGATATAAGGCATTAATGGACCATCATGACCAACTCCAAAAGCCTTAGCATGTTTTGAAAACCATCCTTGAGCTATCATAAAATGACCTGACTCAGTTCTATTTCCTGACCCATTTCCTGAAGTACAACCATAATGATTTTCATAGTTCAGTTAAAGTACACAATTTATCTTCCAAACCTTTCTTGAAATGCTGTCCCTTTGCCCAATTATTCCTTTTCCTCTTTACTCTCTTTTTAGACTTCCACCATGCTCCTTGTTATACATTTGCATTGCTTACATATACCTTTCTCCCTACACAGGTGCAAGGTCCTTGAGGCAGGGACCAGGTCTGCATTCTTAGTAGTCAGCAAAGTCCTTCACTCAGAGCAAGTTTTCAAATGCTTGTTGAATGGATGACTATTTAGATATTAATACAATAATAAGATTACCACATAATCTACTAAGGCTTGTGTATCTCTTCATATTTTGTATAAAATATATGGCATTAAATAATAATGTTATGAGAAATCCTATATTTGATTTATATGTCTAAGATCATACTGCTAAAAACTCTACTGGATATGAATGTTGGCCACTTTGTCTCTTAAAATCTATCTATCTATCTATCTATCTATCTATCTATCTATCTTTCATCTTGATTTCAGAGAGGAAAGGAGAGGGAGAGAGAGATAGAAACATCAATGATGAAGATCATTGATCAGCTGCCTCCTGCACAACCTACACACGAGATTGAGACTGCAATGCAGGCATGTGCCCTGACCGGGAATCAAACCGTGACCTCCTGGTTTATAGGTCAACGCTCATCCACTGAGCCATGCCGGCTGGCCTATGCCTTTTATTTTAATAAAGGGAGAATTTTCTCTGTTCAGTCATGATACTTGATAGCAAATTATTACATCCTACAAAATTAGGAAAAAGTGAAGATTTCCTGTATTTCCTAAGACCTGTCACAAATGCTGACTCTGGCCAAAAGTCTGCTCATGTTTCAGCATAATGTTCCTTTTTATATTTAAAAAGTCAATTTATAAACCCATATTCCAAAGTTTTAGAAAACTGATAATTGGCAGTATTATTTAATTGGTAACTAGATTCGGGAAATGGGAGAAAGAAGGGAGGCAGAGGTGGAGACAGTGAGAGGGAGGAGGAGAGAGAGGAAGAGGAGAAATAAAAAGAAAATACACAGTGAGGGGGGAAGAAAAGATAAAATCCAGTTTCAAATGGCAAGCCCACAGAAATACATGCCACAGTGCACTTCTGTATGTAAATGTATGCTCCTTTTCTCAGTTGCCCATATGCCAGTTTGTAATCCACTCCTACCAGACACTGTCAAAAGCCCTCTTGCTATGTAGCCCCAGGCATCAGAATGAGGCTTCTACCCTTTCCATATGGTTCAATAAAGAAAGGCTATAATTTGGAGCTGCCACCTGCCAAATCAAGCTTTTACAAGACACCTATTGCAACCGCTCATTGGAAGAGGTACATTCTCAATACGACCTCATCCAAGGTTGCTTATGATATTGTGCTTGATGTGAAGTAGAAAGGACTGCTCAGAAGGAATCTCAAATAGTGCGTGCAAGAACAGATGTGGAGGATCAGCATGTACTTTATTGATGAAAATAATCTCCCCTCTCCCCCCAAAAGATTCCATGTTTCAAAATATTATCTGGTCAGAAAATATTGAAGCATCAATGACATCAAGCCCAAATGCACAATTAGAGATGACAAAAAAAAAAGCAAAAAGACTTAACTACAAGGTAAAGTAGAGATGCAGATGAGCCCAATTATTTTAAATATCCCAATAATTAATAAATGAGTGTTAATTATTTATATACCAAAAAGTCTTACATTTACAAAAAACACTTGACAGGCTTTTAATAGTGAGATTCCAGCAGAGAATTTGAACCAAGATTCAATTATGAACAATTACTGGAATAATAATCACTTGGTAAATGAAGGATAAGGAGATAAAAAAGTTTATGTACTGCTTTTAGGGTAAAAATACAATGTTGACTCCTGGACCCATATTAGCATTTTACATTGTGCCAACCCCTTCCAATGAACATCAATGGATTAATAGGAAGAATGAATTAGTTCTAATTAGGCATTTTGGAAGGAAACGAGTCATCTGTGATCAAACAAACTCCACCAACCACAGTAGAACAACAGCCATTGCCACAAAATAATTATTCAAGGGACTATAAATTATATCAACTGTGAACAATGCAAGTACAATGGGCTAAGATACAAACTTAATAGGTCACTCGCCCTGTTGACAAATCCATATAATGAGGATCCCAATCACAGGAAATATGTATACAGGCTTCAGGAAATGTTAGGAGGATCACAGCCTAGAACAGCATTATGTAAAACACACACACACACACACCCTGAGGTCTAAGAACAGCATTCAGCTGAGAATCCAGCGCATTAAGTACACATTCAATAAATGTCTGTTTATTGAGTGAATGCCCATAAAAATCCATCCCCTAAAAGAAACTCTGAGAGATCCCACCGAAGTTGAAGTAGAATAAGAAATTCATTGGATGTTATTTTCCCTTTAGTTTAAAATTTGGTAATTATTTTATATAGTTTGATAATATTAATTTATATAATTACTGGGATATTAATCTCCTAAAGCTGCACCAAACTCTCCTTTTCCCCTTGAGGTTTTTAATAAAAAATATCCATCCATCCATTGAAAATACCAGAGAATAAGACCCCTGGTGTTATAATGCTCATTATGTTTGGGCCAAAATGCCAGTGTGGGTCCCCCTGTGCTCACGGGGCCTTTAGTAGTTACAGATGCTCCCAGGAATCTGCAGTGAAAGACACACAGGCATTCAGAGCAGATTATTTTCTTTAAGGCACTAATTTCCTAAAAAAAAATACAAAGCACATTAAAACTTCAAAAGGTCTACATGTAGTAAAGGAATAGGGTGGGTGATACTATGGAATTTACTTGAAAAAAAAAATCTAGTGGCTCCTTGCTTTTATATTTTTTTTTAGTATACTGGCTGGTAAATCAAATGCAAACAAACAATTTCAAATTCAATCAACTCTGGGGACCGGAGCTAAACACACGTTCACATTTCATAGTCATTTCATCATTTGTAAAAGGGCTTCCAATAGAACTAAGCTGGCCTGCAGCCCCGCCTGAACACAGGCCTTACATCCTCTCTGCTTTGTTTCTAATATGTGTACAGATAGCTCTCTACAAACAGCAATTCACGAATTTCAGATGCACAGCTCTTTTAAGCACTTGAGGTAGAAGAACATGCAAGTGTCAGCACTTTATGTTTCAAAGCTTGAAGGTTAACCTAATACACAATGTGGTGACCTAGCAGTTCTTCATTTGAAAGAAATTGGAGGAATCATATCTGATACAGCCGAAGTGTGAGAGCAACCAGCGGGACTTCCACCTCTTCATTTCTTAATGACTTTTTTGATAATGAGAGGGTGACTTTGCCAGTCACTCTGGGCTCTATTATGGCTAATTTGACGCCACTTCACTCTCTTTGCTAATTATTAACACTAGCCTTTTTATCCTCATGAGACGCTCCGATTTTTCTTCTCCCCCCCCCTCCCCGATTTTTATGAGCTCATCTTTAGGAAGGTGAGCATCTCAGAGAACAGGTTCCCACTTAGAGTAGAACTCGGACATTTATTATTCCTCAAGGCAGAGATGCTGTGACATTGATTGTATAAGCACGGGTGTTCTTCAGGATGGCTTTAACGTGCTAGCGATGTGAAAGGGCTGTTAATTAAAGAAGAAGAACCGCGGTATTTTTTCACTTGGGAATTAGTTCCCAGTAGAATGGTCATTTGCCACTTGCTAGCATATCCACAGATTAAAAGGTGACTAGCTCCGAGGGTTTGCCTTTCCGTAGTGTGGAAAGATGGGATTTGTGCCATTTGCAGATGGCTTTCCTTGGTCAGAAGCGGTCACTTGCCATTCCTCTATGAACAGGACAATGGTGCGCAATAGCATGCCAGGGTAGAATTTATAATGAGCTTTACAGTCATTCAGTATCATTCAAATACCATGTTAATTGGTTTTTATAAAAACATTTATTTTCCCTCCATTCTAATACATCTCGTTTTCAACACTGTTTCTTTAGATGCCATTTAAAGGGACAGCTCATCCAACTACCTCCTTAGTTGGCGGGGAGGGGATAAGGGTGGGAGGAGGCAGGGGAAGAGACGAATGGGATTGTAGCTTGTTTAGGACAGAAGTGAGAGCTTGAGTGTGTTTTCATCATCAGTCCTGCCCTGGGAAACAGTGGGTGAGTATGTGAGGGGCGGGAGCATGGGGACAGTTGCTAAAATGATGGTGCAGCTGGTATTTATCCCTTAGGAAAACCACATTTCATCTCCAAGGGTTCTTAAGACTTAAACTTACCTAATCATGCCCGACTATGAGAAAAGACACGTGCCCCAGACAGGGTTTTCCCCTTAAAATAGGAACTGAATTTTATTGCATCCCTTTCCCCAATAATTAGTTCAATTTCTGGGATTCTCACCATGGACACTTTATGATATACATGCTAAGACAGCTTTATAGACCAAGACAGAACTGGAGGCCAAGTGATCAACTCGAACTCCCCTCTGTGCCTGACTCCCTGTGAGCCAGCCCCTGACCAGGCATTGTCTGCTCAGGGCTTCATCTCTCCAGCTGGAAAATAAAGGTCTAAGGACCCTTCCATGCACCTGCAGAAAAACACCTATTTTGAAATATCAAAGCATAAATATTTTAACAAAAGTAAGGGGGCAAACAACCAGTGGACTATTTAAATTAGTCCTTAAAAACCCAAAACAGAGCCAGCTATGAAGATTTCAAAGGACAAGTAAAGTACACATTCTAACCAACACTTTCTTTAGTTGGAGACATGTTAGTAATTTTTATTTTGGAAAAGCAAACAGGGGTGACATTCTTAATAATAAATCTCAATCATTAAAAAAAAATCTCTATGTAATTAGTGGTATACCATGTGTGAGATAACAAGAAGCACTGTCGTTCAGCAAATTACCTCTGGTTCCAACACTGGACATTTCAGACCATCTGTTCTTGTTGCCCTGAGCTGGTTGAAGTTGTAATTAATTAGAATATGGACTGTAACTATAATGGGGTCAATCTGATAAAAAGTCACACAATGGCAATAATGTAAGAATCTTCTTATCAATGGGGGCTAAAAGGATAGAAGCTTTATATTTTCCCATTGGCTTTCAAAAGGACAATTTGGGGGCAGTATAAGTTGACATTTAGCATTTAAACTCAGTTCACTAAATCACTATGTAAATATTTCAGGAATTTAATAAAACAAACAATTATTAACAATATTCATTATTATCAAAGGTTATATTAATAGCCAATCATTATGCTTTACTAATATCTGAGCTATTACTCAGTGGTTTTGGCTTTGGATCGTTTCTTGTGAGTTTGGGAAGAAAGTCGCTGTATTCTCCTTCAATTCCCCAGTCCACACGGCACTCCCAACGCCAAAAGGAAATTAGGACACTGGGGAACCTTTCTACTTACCTCACTGCACAAAGGTGCTGTTTTCCTCTGAAATAATTGATGTTTTCTAAAAATCTGTTAATCATCACAAAGTCAAAGCCAAGATCTAGACTTAACGGCCCTTCCACAAATAGATAACATTCAAAAGAGATCAGTAATAAGTACTTTTGTGTTTTGTTTGAGCAATGTATACCAAAATATCGTAACATAGAACAATATTTTATGCATTTTATAGCAGCAATAGTGTAGAAATGGTTTAAAACAGGAGAGAAACATAAAACTATTTTGAATTAAATATTTGCAAGTCTGGCTAAAAATGCAATGGTATTTTAACCATTAGCATTCTTCTATTCTCATTTTAGTGGTTTTTAAAAAATATATATAACTCATAAATTTATACTTGCAATGTGAGAGCTCTTTTTAAAAATAAATATTAAAAGATGTTAATTTATTGAGTTGCAGTAGAGATTCCCCAAGAAAGCTTCTAAGAAATCTTCATGTCTTGTTTATTATATAAATTCTAAGATGTTGAATAAGTTAAATGATTTATCATGTTTACTAACAGTTTGATTATCAACATTAGTGAATAAACTCCATACTAAATCTAAATATGATCATTTCTTAAGTTTTTATGCAAATGGAGAAAGCAATGTTAGAAGTAATCCTACATTAACTTATTTTTAGTTAGGGACTTAATGCATGATACCTGCATTCCTGCATTTTTTTTTTTTTTTTTTGGAGGGGGTAGCAGGTTTATTGTTCTATACTTGTCTTAAAATAATATTAACTCTGACAAGATTTCTTACCAAAAAAAAAAAAAAGAATGATCATAAGAGACTGGCAATAAAAAAGGACATTCCAAGTACGCCAGCTAGCAGGCGAGAAAGAATTTGGAACTTAAAAACTGCAATGAGAAGCCATGGGTTGTGTTGTTCAGTGGTTACAGTGTCAGCCCATGCACCATGACTTTAATTCCTGGTCAAGAGCATGTAGCTGGGTTGCAGTTTTAATCCTCATTCTGGTTGGGGTGCATGCTGGAGGCAACCAATCCCTATCAACGTATCTCTCTCACGTTGATGTCTTTCTCTTTCTTCTTTTCCCTTAGCCCCTTCCTCTCTCTAAAAAGCAATGGAAAAATATCCTCAGATGAGGATTAACAAACAAAACAAAAACAGACGTGGATGAGAATAATTTGCAAAATGAATAAATCAGAGTTTGGAGAAAGCAGAGTTCAGTCTAGAATGGGAAGAATGTTATAGAGTAGGTAATTAATGATCTCATGATTACTACAAGCGTTGGAGCAAGCCTCTCAATAGGTACCAAACTAGGGCTACGGGAAACTTAAAAGAATCCTCCTAATCTATAAAAAACCAGGGACTGTCACGACCAAAACAGCCAGACAACATGGGCGACAAGGCCAGCAGTGGGGTTATTAAGGGACGGCCAAATGACTGAACAGCATGTTGCATGGGGTGACCAGGTTGGCAGGGGGGTTAGTGAGGGACGACCAAATAACTGAATAGCAGACTGCATGGTGTGACCAAGCCATGGGGGAGGGGACAGTTGGGAGCAACCAGGCTGGCAGGGGGGTAGTTGGGGTCAATCAGGATGGCAGAGGAGGCAGTTAGGAGTGATCAGGCCAGCAGGTAGAGGCAGTTAGGGGTGATCAAGCAGACAGGCAGGCAGGTCCCAGATTATGAGAGGGATGTCTGACTACTGGTTTAGGCCTGATTCTGGGGAATGGGCCTAAATTGGCAGTTGGACATTCCCTGAGGGTTCCCAAATTGGAGAGGGTGGAGGCTGGACTGCAGGGCTCCCTCCACCCCCAATGCACAAATTTTGTGCACCTGGTCTCTAGTTATTATATAAAAGGTAAAAAAATCTGTATGTTAACAAATGAACCCTGCCCTGTCTGGGTGACTCAAATGGTTGGAGCACTGTTCTGTACACCAAAAGATTGCAGTCTTGATTCCAAGCCAAGGCACATACCTAGGTTGTGGGTTTGATCGCTGGTTGGGCGTGTATGGAAGGCAACTGATCAGTGTTTCTCTTTCCCCCTTTCTCTCTCTCTATAAATCAATAAAAAAATATTCTTGGGTGAGGATTAAAAAAAAAAAAGTCTCCCTAAAATTTTGATGAAAAACTAGATTTGTTCTGATTACTAGGAGATCATATAACAAAATAATTGAGAGTAATATTGCTTTGGAAAAATTATCTCAATAGAGAACCTTTATGACATATTTTATTTCTAAATACTGAGAGAGCAAGCTATACCATGTCCTATGACCTTTGGAATCCCTTTCAGAACCAGTATCATCACAATTCTAAGGTGTCTTTCAGAGATCTAAGTATTCTCAAGTGCTTTAGAAATGTTAACCTTTGAAGACTTTCTGACTCATAAGGTACAATGAGAAGGGTATCTATGTTATCCGTCCTTGAAAAAGCCAGGAGAGTAGGAATAAGAGGATTTGCAGAGCCGGGGAGTTAGCTGGTCTCCCCAGATCCTGGCCTGATACACTCAGGGAGGAAGAGCAAACATTCATGTTATCCACGTTGACCTGTTGAGCAGCTGCAAGAGCTCTGTAAATGTACTTTCCAACACACAACCTTCTCGCGCCTCTCCCCACGTCATACACTACAGCAAATGGAAGTGCTTACTGTCATTTCTGAGGAAATTATTAAGCAGTTGGAAAAGAGGAAAACTATCCCAGGAATCTTGTGGCTGAGCCTCCAGTGCCGTATCCATATCCACTGTGAACAAAGCCCAAAACTTCTCCGCATGCTCCGCCAGTAAATCCGGCCACCAGGCAAATGCCTGTCAAAGAATAAGGAAATACTGTAAAAACAAATTCCTTGTTAGAAACATACACAAAAACTGTGCCACTTCAATACACATCATTATAAGTGCAGTTGTAGCTGTAGCTGATCTGGCTCAGTGGATAGAGCATCAGCCTGTGGACTGAAGGGTCCTGGTTTAATTCTTATCAAGTGCACGTAGCTCGGTTTTAGATTCATTCCAGCCCAGTGTGGGTGTATGCAGGAGGCAACCAGTCCATGTGTCTTTCTCACCTTGGTATTTCTCTCTCTCTGTCTCTCCTCCTCCTTTCCACTCTCTCTAAAACAAAAAAAAAATCATGCTAAGCGAAATAAACCAGTCAGAGAAAGACAAGTATCACATGATCTCACAATATGTGGAATCTAATGAACAAAATAAACTGATGAATAAAATAGATTCAGAGATATAGAAGCATGGGAAGAGATCAACCAAAAAACCTGTATGCATATATGCATAATTCATGGACACAGACAACAGGGTGGCGAAGGCCTGGGGCGGGGAGAGGGGAGCAGGCTAAAAGAGGTCAATGGGGGGAAAAGGGAACACGTAATACTTTCAGCAATAAAGATTTAAATTTAAAAAAAGGGAACTAAAAGAAAAAAATGGAAAAATGCCCTTGAATGAGGATTAATAAAAACAAAACAAAAAGTGCAGTTGTAGTAGAATGTTGTAGAGCATGAAACCAAATGTTTTAATGTTTACAGAAAAAAAGAAATATTGGAAGTAAATACATCAAAACATTCATAGTAGTTATGTTTAAATTATGACATGTGGAATTTTTTTATTTTATATACTTTTCAAATGTTCTAAATTAAACATGTATTTTTAAAATATAGCAATGATGGCCATTTTGTATTTTGATTTCTATTTTAGATTTCATAATTTATTCATCAATGCCAAATGTGCTTATTATTTGAATATGTGTATCTATAAAATTTCTTCTCACATTTAAAAATAATTGCTTTTTATTTGTAGTACATCTTTTATAGATCTAAGGTCTAACACTAAAATACACTTTCACACAGATTCCTCACCCTCCAATGTGCCTTAGGTCCTCTTAAATAGTCTCTCTGATACCAGGTATTTTTATTTCACAGATCTTAGAATTGCATATGTGACTACATATGTGAATATTTTTAACGTCTACCTCTTAAATTAGACTTTATACTCAACTAGGCATTTTCTAATGCCTTTTAGGTAATGGCAATAACCATTTTAAAAAATCTGTGCTGTTTAGATAATCACAATAATCAATTATTTATTGATTTGTTTTTTAATCTTTACTGTTGAAAGTATTACATATGTTTCCCCCCTCCCCCCATTCCCCTTTTCCCCAATGGCCCCTTTAGCCTTCCCCTGCTCCCTGCCCCAGGCCTTCACCACATTATTGCCCGTGTCCATGGGTTATGCATATATGCATACAAGTTTTTTGGTTGATCCCTTTCCACCCACCCACCCATCCCCACCTTCCCTCTGAGATTCCACAGTCTGCTCTATGCTTCTATGTCTTTGAATCTATTTTGTTCATCAGTTTATTTTGTTCATTATAAAAGTTAACTTGGAAGACAGTGCCGTGGTGGGAAATGGAAAATAATTTTCTCTTAAAAAGTAGCTTCAGGTGACAAGATATTTTCATCAACTTGAAATTTTCATCATATTTTGCATAAGCATCATTTATGATAATGTTACCCCTGATGGTGCAAACTTCCTGATGTAAACCAATCTGTGATGAGTGCTTATTGTTCTAAGGAAGACCAGAGAAAGCTTTAAGCAATCACCATCTTTCCAAATAAAACTCAAGAGCTGCAAGTAGTTGACAACAGAGGGTCAATTCTATATCTATCCCCTCCTTCTTTTTGCCACCACCCTGGGTGGCAGTCATCCAATCCGGGTTGGCAGTGAGAAGAGGGGCTGTCTAATCTCCTCCCTAGAGTCCACCTTCATGAGAGAGGCCGGAGGTTCCACAGCATCAGCCTTCACCCAGGAGGAGAAAAGCCCTCTGAGAAATGCATCGATCCGAAGGACAGGGATCAAAGTCATGATCATCTGGGTGAAAGATGCTAAGTGCCTCATTTGTGTCAAAAAGATGGCAGAGGCAGAAGGCCATGTTTACTTTGATTACGAGGGAAATACAAAACAAAACTTGGCTGTGAACCTTTAGCCATACCTTTTCAATTAAGGTTCTAACAGTAAATAAATATTGTTCAGTGAAAACAACATGTGAGGCAGGCCAGGCTGACCATGCTCAGAAAGCCGTATTTACTGAACGTGCCTGAAAACAGTGGCAGGTAAGAGTGACCCCAGAAATGGAGCAGAGCATTGAGCTTTTGAACTTGGTGATGAGATGGGAGTGACCATGTGACTTTCATTTCCTCATCTGCAAATTGGCAGCAACAATGCTTGCCCTAACCGTCCCCAGAGTTGTTGCTGTGAAAATTCAATGACTATAAAAATCTCTTGCTGAACAAAAGTAAAAAATAAAACAACACACACAAAAAATAAAAGCTTTAAAACGAAACTAACTTTGTAATTACAAAAATGAGTTGAAATTTATACAGCTTATCATATAAATCTATATATTTAAAAAATAGTAATGCTCCACATGAATTGAATAGTTTCCATGTATTAACTACTGTTCTAAAGGCCTTTTATATGATTACTAGAGGCCCAATGCACAAAATTTGTGCAAGAAGCTCAGCCCTTGCAGCACCAGCTTCATCCGGAAGGTCATCCTGAAGGTCATTCGTCCATCCAGTTTAATGAGCATATTATGCTTTTCTTATTATAGATCTCTTAATCCTCTATACAACATTTTCAGATAGATGGTATCATTTTCCTTATTTTATGTTGTCATTCATAAAATTCAGAGAGATAAATAACTTGCTCAAATATCAATATTCATATAGTTGATAATAGGTAACAGAGCAATAAATTGAATCCCAGTTAGCTGGAGTGCAGAGACCAAGCTCTTATACATCACTATATACAGGAGATGGCAAAAGTAGGTTTACAGTAGTTTGTATGGAAAATGATATAATAATGAAATAACTGTATAAGAATAAACTCTGTTTGGCACACTCATAACTGCAAAACTACCTTTGCCCTCCCTGTATTTGTGTATACATGCATGTATGTATATCTATCTATCTATCTATCTATCTATCTATCATCTAAATATCCTTTTGCACATCAGACCACTGATAATGTTCTCTGATTTTTTCATGTCAGGGCATCTATTATGGTATGATTTCTTTGTGTCTTTTCTAATTTCTTTAAGGTCTGAGGCTTTTGATTACCTTCAAAATATAGTTAAATTTATAATTTACAACAAAAAAGGAGGATGCCTACATAAATGAACAAAACCAGTGAATCTGATTTTGACGTGTATTATGAGCTCCCCTCCCCCATTTTTTCTGTAATTTGTACTAGTAGATGCTGCTGAAAACTCTAGACAGTCCAATGTCTAAGTTACAATCCGTCCCCCACATACACATACACATACACATACACATACACATACACATACACATACACATACCTCAACATGTGTTGAGTGTCCATGTTCTAGAAATATTTATGCTGCTTTGAAGAGTCAGTAGAATGGACTAGAATCCTCAGGGTGACAACTAAACTACTGGCAAACTAACCAAACAATTTTTACAAGTCTTTCATTGATCAAAATGTCTCCCTAATTGGATTCATACCTGAATACAAATACTGAAATAACCAAATGAGATGATAAACTGAAAATACTTTAAAAGATATACCAGGGTAAAGGCCTATTCTTATTACTATATATTTACACATTAGTAAGTGGTGAGCAAACATGTTGGTAGATATTTTTGTCCATGCAATTTCGTTGGACAGCTGTTGCTGCAAATGGAATCGTGCCTCTTGTACCTTAGGCATCTGAAAGCCACTTGCTGGTCACCTTCTTCCAAAATGAGGGACATTTGTTGGGCCAGAGCCTGATCTAATCCTAACATGTTGGTTTATCTCACTGGCTATCCAGTTATAAATACTATGCAATTACAATTACAATTAATTCTTTGCAAATGATTTTATAATCAGACCAATTCATTCCCCAATATTGTACAGAGAAAAAGATAGATATTCTGGTTAAAACAAACCAAACCAAAACAAAACAACAACAACAAAAACACAAAAAAACCTCCCAAATAAAAAATAAAACCAAAATATTAAAATTTCCTCAGTTGGTCCATACTTAGTGGCTGGCAATAATTATGCATGCATTTATTAATAAGACATAATAAACTCACTACAGAAACACTACAAAGGAAAGATTAGTCTAGTCAAAGAAATAGTCTTTAATTCCAAAGAGAAGAACTAAGTTGGCTTTAAAATGAACTACTATCCAAGTGGGGTCTATCTTATCTTCACTGATTTTTTTATTTCATGTTAGAAAAACAGCAGAAACAATTTTACATACCTCTCTTCCCTGAGGGATTCCAAGAATTTGGAAGCATTGTGAAATGGAAAAATGTCATAGTGTTACAAAGCATTTTGAAAAGAGATCATTATAATTATAAGTTCTATATTTCAGCATATAGCAGAGGGATATTTATGAGTTATGGTTATCTCTGTTCAATAAAGCCAACTCAATTTTTGAGGATTAGAAAACAAATAATATTTATATTTTAATTGTTTTTAGATACATGATATTTCAGTAAGCATTCAGTAACTGTGTGAAGTATATAACACTTATTAATTACATTTTTTAAAAGGTTATTCTTTTCATTAGTGCAGGAAAATTAAATGCGTTTTTTTTGTGAAATGTATGAGAATATTAGATATTTCACCTGTGTAGTTGAAATATACTGCAATTGGATATGCAATAAAAAAATTTCAATTCAAAAAGGTCTAATACTCTGATGATAATGCCGTTTAACAAAAGACAAAGACAAACAGGCACATATATTTTATCATATAATCACTTCCATTGTAACATAGCAGTAGGACTCGCCTTGAAAAGATCCTCCTGGGAATTCATTTCAAATCATTGAAGCAGCTGTTTCTTCAGTTTAAAATAAAATATCCATAACAAGTTCACACATGACAGATGCAAGGTAAAAACTAGACTCCACTGTGTGAGCTAAAAGCAGATGTTTTGAATGATCATATTTATAACCAGATACAATAAATCTTAGTTACCTATGGTAAGGTTTCATGAATACTCTTTTCCAAGAATTTCCTTCCAATATACTTCATGCAGTTTCTTATATTTTGAAGAACTAGCCTTTATTAAATATAAATATCCTAAAAATTCTTATGTATCTGGTTATCTTTTATTCTTGCGCATTTCATGTGCTTCTTCAAGAATAAAAGCATTATTAGGGTGCTGGCATTTAATACATTTATTTAATTCTTCAGATTTCCCCTAATTCCAATTCAGAAAACTCCTTAAAAAAAAAAAAATAAGCTCATGACAACTAGAAGAAGTGATTCCTTTTAAGTCTTAGAATAAGCAGTTTGCCCGACAAATGACCACTCCATATTTTTAGTGAATGCTAATATATATTTAGAAGATCTAAAACCTATAAACAATGCAGGCTTAGTGAAAATTTAAAGAAAAGTTTGATGGTAAAAGCCAAAGACTAGAGTTATAAATGCCTTCCTTTTGATGCTATCTTATAGCTTAGTTTATCACTAGCTTTCCTTTTGCACACTGACTGACATTTCTAAACTAAAGCAATGATGGCTGCAGGAACCACAAGTGACTCGGCATCACTGGGTGGGGTTCGTGTTCCAGGTTTGCTTCTTACTAGTTGTAAACCATTAGTATACCCCACAAGCTTTCCCATGCCCCCTGCAATGAAGCTATTGTCAGGAATAGACATTAAATCTCTCTCACACACACACACACACACACACACACACACACACACACACGTATCTATCTAGCATTATATGTGTGTGAATATACATACATACATACACACATCATGGTACATATACACATATATGTCATTCCTTTGTGATATGTAGCAGTTGTGTTTCTAGGCAATGCACATCTGTTCTTGGTTTTCTACAGATAAATGGCCAAGAGTGTATCAAAGTCTAAGGGTAGGCCATTTCAGTATTATTCTTACTGTGGCAAAGCATCACGGGTAGCATTGTACAGCAGTTAAAACAGGTCGTCACCTCTGCATGATGCTCTTCATTTTGCTGTAAGACTTCTATGCAGAGCTCTGCCAGGTGAAGAACTTCCTCCAGCTTCCTAGCAGGAGTGGCCTGGCTCATGGTCTCTATATTAAAAACAAATCATAATGATGTTACCTTAAACATAAAAAGCCAAACATTTTCCAAAAGAATGTGAGTGCATATTTTGGAGACAGAAGAGATGTGATGCATACAAACACATTCTTTACAAAAAGAAAACCAGTTCACCCGACTGCAGAGAACATTTCACCCACAAAGCAATCCCAGGGAGCTGCGAGTGCTCTGCCATTCAATATACAAGAACTAGCAGGTGCATCCGCACATCAGATGCTCAACTTCTGCAATAAACAAGTTATAATTCTCCTCAAGGTCAGGGACACAAAGAGACCAGATACCACAGTCTTTTCCTCCTCTCTGCATTGTATTATCAATACAATACCATTCTCACCAGATGAGTCATTCCCTGGGTTGGCATTAGCAAAACCCATGCTTTTTTGTTGCTATTTAAATTCCCAGCCTGACATGTCTATAGTTCATGCTGATCTTAAATTCAATAAGTACAAAGTCACCTAAAACAACTCTGACAGCCTACAATTAACTGATTTCCTCCCCTCTGTTCCCTGCCCACCATCATCCTACCCCACACCCTCCTCCAGCTGGGGAGGAGGGGAAGGCGATTTGTAAACCTGAAGGTTCTTCCAGCATGAAGGCGAACTGGTAGAAAAAGGCCAGACCACAATGACATGAAGCACAGCTACTACTTGAAATTCAGTAACACCAAAGGCAGAGTCGCTGGTTTAAGAGATACAACCAAAAGTGGCAGAAAGGAGAAGAGCCCTGTGTAAAGAAACTGCTTTAAGATTGGATGTGAATAGTTTCCAACAAGGCCATTAAAGATGACCTTAGATTCATGGATCCTCCTCACCCCAGTATGGTGGTTTAAGGAAGGAAATGACATTTTCTGGAAAAGAACTTCCTCTGTAGAACTTAAGAACTCTTTTTTTCTCCCCTGCAACAGAGCTTTTACCTCAACTTCTCCCTAAAACTTGAGACTTAAGTTTGGAGGAAACTCCTCCATTTGCTCTTAATTTGTTCCCAAGGGACATAAAATGAAGCAGTGAGACATGGCGTAGGGTGGTGCTTGCTCATTAAATATTTATTTTAAGCATACTGTACTCTAGGTCGCCGTGTGTGATGGACATGAGGGTTACCATTCCCCAACCCTGGTACACATCTTGCTAAACTCCCCTGCAAGAAGAGCCATTGCCAGGGGTCAAGAGCCATTGCCAGGGGTCAAGAGCACTAGGATTCTTCAGGAAAATGAGATGGCAGAAAACCACACCCTTGAGCCAGCCTACAATGCCCTTAGCTTTGGGAAGAAGGAGGAAGTATGAGACATGCTGCTGACAGTCAACCACTCAGACTCCAAAGTCATTACAGAAAGGACCCTTCACTATCATCGATCCAGTCTTTCACCGGTTTCATGATTACTTCAACATCATCACACAAGGGGCACATAAAGGAGGCTCATGACTTTGCACCACCATCTCCTCCATCTATCACAGCCTGGGGAGGAGGACAAGACCTTGAAGAAGAGTTTGAAAACGATGTAAACCAAACACAGCAGCGCTGTAGGCATGTGAGAGTGCTGAGAGCAGGTGAATTCGGGGAAGGGCTCTGGGAAGGTAAGCAGGATCTGATGCAGGTTTTAAAAGAAGTCACAGATGACCAGGGTAAGAAGAGGAGTTTCTAGAAATGTTTGTATGGTGGAGATGGGATGCATTTCAGAAGAAGGTGAGGAGGATGGTGATTACAAACATTACTGTTCACTAAGAGCCAATTAATGTGTCAGGCACAGCACTAGGAACTTCCCATGTGTTATCACACTAACTGTTTTAATAGCTTTAAGTTGTTTGCTTTTGGGTCCATAAAATGCAGAGACCAGGAAACAAAGCTTAGAGAGATAAAATGCAATAGCCTATGGGTGGGGAAGGCCAGACAGGAAGTTAATGAGGGCTCTTATCACCTCTGCCTCCTGTGCAAGGTGTTGGGGGTTGGTGATGGGTGATGGAGCCCGAGGCTGGGCTCCCGCAGGCTTTGAGACAGACAATAAGTAGACTGGAAAATTATATCCTCCAGGTAATTTGGGCCAACGTTTCTCAGCAGGGCGTCAGAATAAACTGATTTGAGGAAAATGTGTGTGGTGATTGTACAGAACACGAAAGGCTTGGTGAGGTTGTGTGATGTGGATCCTGAGGGACAGGTCTTCTCGTATGGAGATCTGTGGGAAGGCGGTAGTGGGGACAGAAAAGCAAGTGCAGGGATGCCTTGAGAAAGACTTGGCAAGTCCTCCTGAAAAACTAGAAATTCCAAGCCAGAGAAGAGTATAACCCAGATGCTTAGAAGCTACAAGGCTCAGAGAATGATGAAGCGTGGTGGGTGAAACCAGGAAATAGGTTTTCAATGAACCAGCACATATACTATGTTAGGACCAACTACTAGACATGATTAATAATAATTACAAAATCTGCATGCACAGGGAGTTAGGATATCTAACTGCCTGGAAAACTCCTAACTCATTATCCAAGACCCAGCCTTAATGCTACCTTAAATGTGGGACCTTTTCCCAAGTTCTGGGGCTGAATGCTGTGCTCCTCATTCTGAGTTTTCTATGACAGGCTCAGAAACTGGTCTCATTATTTGTGCTGCCAATATCTTAAATAGGCTTTGGACCATGCAGGGTATTTAGGGAATGTGTACTGATAATGCACTAGCACAATATTTGGGAAAAGTCATGTTAAACACAAAATCAATACCCAAATAATTCCATTTAACTTTGTGTTGGACTGCAAATAGTGCTCTGTCACTAACAGGCCCAGGGTAGGCTGCACAGCAGGCCCCGCAGTGAACTGCGGCTGTGGTGTGAGACCACTGCTCACGGAGCTGATGAATGCCGTGTCCTCACATTATTCAAAACTTCTTTTTGAAAAATGTTTCAAAATAATGTTTAATTCTCAAGAGGATATCACTTATATTTCTGAGTTTTCTCTGGTTAGAGTGAGGGTGTTGAGTTACGTTGAGGATTCTTAACTCAGGAGGTTAGGACTAGGTTTTAGGGCATGCTTGAATACCTAAAGGTAGATGCTAAATTTTGCATACAGAGGCATTTTGTGGGAAGAGATCGGTTATAATTGTCAGATTCTCAAAGTGGTCTGTAAACCAAACAAATGCTAAGAATTACTGAACCATATAATCTCTAAGATTCCTTCTAGCTAAGAGATTCTATGCTTCCTATAAATGTGGGTTTTATTTATGTTGGATTATATTATTTCAACATACTAATAGGTGTTGATATCATGTATTTTTCATAGGGAGAGGCAACACCATTTAATTGGGCTTATCAAAGAAGATACACTTATTTTTCCTACATACCCGAGTACATTGTTTACTGAATTCTTATAACCATTCTGTGAATTAGGGAACTATGACCCTCATGTCCATATTAGGAAAAAGTGTGTTGGAAGGGTTAGAGAGGGTGTCTAAGGTCAAACAGATACTGGCCAAGATGGCATTAAAGTGTTACCTCTGATGCCATGTAAGCAGCAATAATACAATGATTTGAATTCTTTTTCATTTTCAGTTTTCTGAGTAGCAATAGCACACACACAAGCACACAATTGAATATGTATTTCAATAGGAACTTTTGAAATGGCTGAAAGCTGGAGGAGTTTATAAAGCCATCATATCCTTAGCCACAAGTAGGCAATAATGGAACAGAATTACCGAAAACTCAAAACTTAGCTCTGTTTACATGTGATTATATCAAAACCAGCTTTTACATTTGACACCATCTTAAGAACAAACTCTGAAAGTACCCTGCATCCTATTAAAACCTAAAACAGTCTTAAGCATTTTATTCTTCCCAGATTAAATTTACGGAGAGGATTGAAACTTTGTACTTGAACATAATGGCCACTCTGATACTTTAATAAGCAGCATTTTTGTCAAGTACACCATGAATGTCATCTTGTGCTAGCTCCCAGGGGACCACAGTCCAGAAGTTTAATGCGTTCTATAGTCAGAATGCTATTAGACAAAAGGTTATCAATAGCTCCAGACAACAAGGTTATCAATAGCTCCATTAAAATTCTGAACACTGAATATTTGTGAATTCCTCTAACGGGCACACTTTACCTCTTTTTGCAACATTGCTACAGCATTACAGATGTCTCTATATTCTCCCAGCTTTACAGGTTGCCGGTTGTTGTAATACATTTCACATAGTGACATTTCAAACAAACATGCCCCAAGCAGCAAGGTTTCTTGACAAATCATAAGACATGGCTCTTGGCTATAACTTGTCTTCATTTTGGAACATGTTTACTTTTCTCTGAAAACACTCCTTGGCTCCTCAAAGCCCTTCCTTTCCCTCTGCTTACACATCTACATTGAGGATGAGATCTCTCTGAAGAAAAGGTAGGAAGGTGGGAAGATGCAAAGAAGACACCTGACTGCTTTGCTTTAATTCTGCCTCAGGGATGAGGCGTACTTCCAGCACTTTCTCCTTAGCTGCCTCCCTTAGCCCAGGTCCTGTCAAGTCTCTACTGACGGATACACAATGATGCTCTAGGGCAGTGGTCAGAAAACTCATTAGTCAACAGACAGAGTGGCAACTGGCTCTCGGCTCTTTTGCCAACCACTGCCCTAGGGCAAGTCTATTTTGAAGAAGTGGCATTAGAAGTTTCTCACCATTTGCAGCAACCTGGATGGAATTGGAGAGCATCGTGCTGAGTGAAATAAGCCAGTCAATGAAAGAAAAATACCACATGATCTCACTCATTTATGGATAATAAAGAAAATTATAAACTGCTGAACAAAATGATAGATACAGAGATAATAAGGTATCAAACAGAAAATCAAATTACAGCAGGAAGGTTAGGGAGAGGTGGGGGAGATAAGAGATCAACCGAAAGTCTTGTGTGCATACATATAAGCATAACCAATGGACACAAAACTCTGGGGGTGAGGGCATGTATGAGAGTGGGGTGGGGGGGGACAATGCTAAGATATGTACACATATAATACCATAAAAAATGAAAAGGAGAAAAAAAGTTTAAAAAATGTGGTTCTCAAAAGAAATTTCAATTGATGTCCTGTTGATATTTGGCTCTGTTAACTAATGGATCATTGCCCTAGGGGAAAGTTATAAAGGGACATGGAGAGACACAAGATCACTTCATTTTTTCTCCGAAGAGGATATGTAGGAATTTGTAATGTATTTGACCTTAACTTTTAACAGTTTGGTTGTGCCTGTACTTGCAGGAAACAGAATTCAGGATGGTCCTGGGTTGCGAGACATGGAAATAATCCCATCACAATGCTGCCCTGTCTTCTTTTTCTTGCATCTCAGTCCACTATATACACTCAGGTTTCTTGCTTGGCTCTTCTATAGCCAAGCATGGCCCTGGATTTGATTCAACAAACATGCTATGTAACATGTTTCTAACAAGTTCCCAGTGCATGCTGAGGATGTGGTCTGGGGAAAGCACTTATCCCTCTAGTAACAACTGAGGGATAAGACAATGAGCAAGGAAATATTTCTGCCTTCACAGAATTTATGTATATCTCTCCCTAACCCAATTAAAAGGTAGACAACCACTATATATCATCCACTTTTGGTCAATATGAAGGAGTGATCGCTACTTCCAAGTCCCTCACTCTACAGAAACACAGGAAACACCATACTGCACACCCACACTGCTATGGGCACAGACATGATGTGTTCCAATTAGAGGTCAGGAAAGGTCCTGTGTGAGCCTTCTTCCACATGCAGACCCCTTTAGGACAGGCTGGCTGGCTCAGGGAGAGTCTACTGGCTTTTTGGCCTGTCCTGATCAGTTCTCATCTGGTGTCAACATTCGTTCCCACTTTGCGCGACCCAGGTTGATGACTCAGTCGAAGGTCTACATTTTTATTGACATTTTCAGACCTATCCTCTGCTCTAGGCACAGCACCAGAGCCTAGCACAAGTAGCCTCCTGAGAATCCCAATCCAAACCAGATCACAACAGTCATGGGTCCTCTCAGCCCAAGAGGGAAGGCCCATAGGAGATCAGACTTTCTTTCCTGTTCTACAAAGCAGCCCCACCCCTCCAAACCTGTCTGCCACTTTCCTTAGTGCATGTGACTAGATTAGATGATTTTGGGGGAACTCTCTTGACTTAGTCCATTAGGAGGAACAGTATATAACTTTCTGATTACATAAACTGCCCCAGAATCTAGAAGTGGTTTCTAAAACTAAACCCCACTTCCCAAATCCTTAGTCAAGGGGACTTACACTTACCCAGTGTCTGACTCCCCAGGACCTGGCTCTGTCAGTGAATGCAAGAGCAGGCTCTCATGAGCTCTCTCCTGGCTGTCCAACTGCATCCTAAGTGCTATTATAGTTCTATGAGTGCCAGAATATGCAGGGGTTTGGCCAAAACAGGCTTTCAGTTGTAATACAAATAAGTAATAATTGAAACAGAAATAATGCATTATTATTGGTAAACTGTTTCATGAACTCACAACTGTAGACCTACTTTTGCCCACCCCTGTATATTGCTGTAATCAATGAATGGAGTAGTGCCTTGGGTACAGATCTGTGGTTCCACTTCAGCATGAACCAGAATGACCTGGAGGGCTTGCAAAACAAAGATTGGTTGGCCTCACTCTCAGGATTGCAGATTCAGTAGGACCTGTGTGGGGGCCCAAGAATTCACATTTCTAACAAGTTCCCAGCACATGCCGAGGATGCTGGTCTGGGAGAACTGTCAGTGTTTATGGAAAACAAGGCTTATGGCGAAGACCTGTTTAGACTTTAGATCATTTACTCTGTTACCTGAAATCAAGCCACATCTTTACATAAACTCCATTTGGGAAAAGAGGTGACTTCCTGTGGAATCTGTACACGTCTTACTCTCTGTAGCGTTATTCTTTCTAGACAGGACAGCTTACATGTTTGGACAACCCTTTCTGTTATGTCCTCCCTATGGCTGCTTAAATGCACGAGGAGACTAATGCCAATGATGTTTGAAAACAACGGGGCTGCAGCCGGCTAATACCCAGCCTTCCTTAGGGGCCAACTTGTGTAATGACCCTATCATTTAAAGCAACAGTTCCAGTTAATACCTCCTAGCAATTAACCATACTGATAGCACAGGGCTTTGGCATAATTGTCCTGTGGTCACTATTTCACGTTAACTACTTTACCTGGATTATCTTTCACCTCAGCGAACTCATTTTTAAGCAACATGGTCAGCTGTGGAATAAAAGAGAACTGGCCACTGGAGTCTAGGTCAATGGCAGCCAGATTGGATCTAATCTGAGCAATCTCCTTAGCCAACAGCAAGTGGAGACCCATGAGTGACAGGCCATAAAGCTCAGACAAGACACTTATGAAGGCAAATGTCAATGATGCCTTTTGTGTCTTTAGGGGGCCTATTCTCCTAAGATCTTAAAGTAAGGTCTGGTAGTGATGGAATTACAGGTAAAAGATTACTAGGTACATACACAAAATTTAATGTGCAGTGTAACATCTGTCTCAGGCTTTATAGTCATGTGGTTTCTAAGAGTGGAGAAGCCCAGACACCTTGGTTTGAGTTTTATTTACGTTGTCCTTTTCACTGCTGAGACATTGGGTCTCCTTCAGTCTGTGAACCAGGAAGAGCTAAGATCTCACAGGGAAAAACTTTTTTTTACAGTGTTACTGCTGTATGAACCATGAAAGGTTGAAAGAGATAAAAGTTTGCTATTATATATATTTACTTGGCTTTGGTTAGCTCTGGCCAGAACTATGTCGTAAGAGTCTAATGACAGCATAAAAAACTTCCATGTAATGTTGCTTGTGTTACGGAGCTTTCTTAAAGATTGGCTTTTAGCCAGGATCTCTCTCCCATATGTATATTCAGTCGTTGAAATTGATAAACTCCTCTTTGATTTTATTGCATACTATTTCCCTTCAATACAATCCAGATTCAGAAATTAAAAAAAACACCACACATCAGAATAATCTCCATTCTAATAACTGCCATGCCACCACTGAATTATCATGTAATGAAGGTTTACAATAACACCTTAAATTTCATGCCCAGTCCTTCGTGCATCAAATGCCTCACATCCTCCTCCTGTGCCTTGAACTCCTTTTATCATTCCTTTTTTTAACTTTTAAATTTTAATTGTCAATTACAGTTTATGTTTGTCTAATATTATTTTGTTTAGTTCTTGCATAGCGGATAGACAATCATATACTTTACAAAGTGTTTCCCCTGATATTGCAAGTACCCATCTGACACCATACATTATAGTGTTATTGACTACATCTCTGAGCTGTACTTTACATCCCTGTTACTACCAATTTGTACTTCTTACTCCCTTCACCTTTTTCACACAGTTCCCCAACTGCCTCTATTCTGTCCTTGAACAGTGGAGGTCAGTCCAGGCAGATCCAGTGAGGTGGCAGGTGAAGATGACCACAGAGAAGGTGAAAGGGACCCCAGAGGCTGGTCAGCTAGGGGGCAAGCTGAAGGAGAAGGAAAGAGAAGTTTCCTGGACATAGCAACTGCAATCTGAAAGATATCATTTGCAAAGATTTAGAGCCTTGGGTGCTAAGGAATTTAGTCAAAAGCTCTTAATGTCTGTGTGCATGTGTTTCCCTTGACACATAATCAATAGCTATTGCATGCCTAGGGCAGCCTCATCATGTTAGTAGTGATAATCCATTTGATACTAAGATTTAAAGAAAGGCTTCTAGGTGGACCAGGTGTAGAGGCAGAACATCTTAAATATTTCTATAGTTTAAACATCTGGGGTCCCCCAGCCACTGTGAATGTGTGTGTGTGCCTCAGAGATATGTTATAGGTTTCCCTGTTAAAAAAAAAAAAAAAAAAAAAAAAAAAAAATATATATATATATATATATATATATATATATATATATATATCTGGCATTACAAATGCTTCCATATATATATATATATATGAGGCCCAGTGCATGAAGTCATGCATGGTTGGGGTCCCACTACCCTGGCCAGGGGAAGGGGTTATGGGCGGTTGGCTGGCCTGCCTGCTGGTTGAACTCCTGGTTGAGGGGACAATTTGCATATTAGCCTTTTATTATATAGGATACACACTGAGTGGCCAGATTATTATGCATTCAGAGATCATAATAATCTGGCCACTCAGTGTATACTCACTTAATTATGGTGCACAGTAATGAACCCTTCCTATTTTCAAAAAAATTGTCCAGACTTTGAGCACCTACAAACTCTGTTGAGAAACAAAGAGGTAGAAGTCTGTCAGTCTGCATTACCCTGGTTTTGTCCAGTAGGACAACACTTCTTAATACATCTAAACTACTGGGATTTTCACGGTGCTGCAGGGCCACGCTGCTATGCCACTTGGTTTACCTGTTGACACATGTTCGCAAATAAGCCAGAGGGTCATCCATCAGTTGGTTTCAAACCCTGGAGTTAGAGAATGACAAATTCTACAGAATTGCTCATACAAGAAAGAAAGGTTACTATTTCGAGTCTGTGTTTATCTGTGAATCACATTCCATATAAAAGCAAAAAAAAAAACAAAAAAAAAAACCACAGATACCTGACACACTGTCAAGTGAGCTGAGTAAATGCAAGACCTTTCCGGGAACAGGTGTTGAACACTCATAATGAGATTTTCATGCATCTTCAGAGGAAGGAGGTAAGATTCCAGCAAGAGCTGTGCAGGGTGTTACAGATCACGGCCGAGGGAAAGATTCTCAGTGAGAAGCACAGAGAAGGACACATTACATAAAATGCTTTGTTTTCTCAGGAGGTGCTTATGTTCCCACTAAGAACTTTTACAGAAGGCAAATATTCACCAAAGAGAAGCTTTGGGAGAATATAAAATCATTTTTCCAGGCCACCAGGGTTAAGTACTCCTGATGTACTTTCCCATGCGTACATGAATCTTCTTTTGAATCTGGGCATCAAAATATGATTCAGGGAGCAGCTTTTGTCGCATCACTTCAAAGTATGTGAAGTATTTGTTTTCAAGCACAAATGGTTGTCTAATAAACTAAATAGAACCAGTTACATTTTATAAGAAAGTTAAAACAATTTTGTCTCAACTGAAATAGACATGACATGAACGTAGGATATCATCAAGGAAGTGAAAAAGTAAAATACTAATCAGGGATAGTTATGATAAAGAAATGCTACGTTTATACGGCAGGTATTTCCTTCTTAAAAAAAAAAACGAGGAGTCTTACTTCCTCTGGAGACCATGTTTCTATTAGAGAGTTCAACTTATTTTTATCCATAGTGTAAGCCCATCTTTCTAACATCACCTCGCAAACAGCCCAACCTCTGCCCACTGTGTGCTCGTCCCACTTTACTAAAGAGAAAGCATATCAGGCTCTCATATACACAGCAGGCCCTTGAGTAATGTCCCTTCGCTCAGTGTTGTTATGTTGATGACATTAGCTCTTGTTTATGTCAATTAGCCTGTGGTAAAATGGGTTTCATTATATATCACTTCACATTGCAGAACCTACTGAGAACAGTAAGGGAGGACTTAGTTTAGACGAGTCTCCCTACCTTTCCATCCTGAGTATATGCCCTATTGTGGGCTTTGGTGATTGTCTTTTAATTTGTCTCAGTATCTGGCAAAGCAAGTCTTCACACTCTGTTCTGTTCTTTCTCTTTTTAAAGTTGACTTAGTTACACAGTACCCTTTATTCTCCCACTTAAATTTTATAGTAAACTTATGAAGTTCTTTAAAATACTCTTGGGATACGAATGGAATCTGGGAAGAGAGCTTATTCTCCTATATAAAAAAAAGGCTAATATGCAAATTGTCCCTATGGGCGAGAGTTTAATTATCGTAATTGGGAGTTAGACATGTGCTGACCACCACAAAGAACACAGCAGGCATCGGCGCTGGCAGTGGGCAGCAATGGAGATGCTGCCATGCCAATGGGGCCCTACGAGAGCAGGACTGCAGCAGGATGGTGAAGCAGGTGAGTGGGCAGCACCAAGCCAAGGTGGGTGTGAGCAGAGGCCCTGATCACCCTTCCAGTCACCCCACAGATGGGCCCTGATCACCAGCCACGCCTAGGGACACTACCTATGCATGAATTTCGTGCACTGGGTCTCTAGTATATTATAGTACAGTTCAACCTCTCTTAAAGTTATGGGCTATCCCTATATCTACTTCGATTACTTTCTAGGACCTTTATTTGAGTTTCCAATTTTTCCTTTATATCAGTTTAGGAAGTTTTACATGCTTTTGGTACAGTCAATTCCTGGATACCTTATAGTTTGGGTGTTCCAATGAAAGGCAATTTATTTTTGTATTTTCCAGCTTACTGATTGACAGTGTGGAACAACAGCTCTACATATGATCTGTGGACCACTGGAGATTTCCAAGACCGTTAGGGAATCTTAGAGATAAAAACTACTTTCATAATAATACTAAGATTCCTTGCCTTTTTAGTCTGTTCATATTTACAGTGATGATGCAAAAGTAACGGTGGGTGAAACTGCTGTTGCCTTAGTGTGAATTGGGGCTAAACCATACTCATGATTGCATTCTTTATCACCATGCACTAAAAATACTCAGCAAAGGACAAAAACAGTTTTCATACCAATGCCCTGGTGAAACAGTTAAAAATTATTAATTTTGTTGAATCTCTCAAGTATATTTTTAAATATCACCTGTGACAAAATGAGAAGTTTGCATAAAAGACTTCTGCACTGAGCTATCATGATTGTCTCCAGGGAAAGTATTGTATGATTGAGCTGAGGGCTGAACTAGCTGTTTTTTGTTGTTGTTTTTTTCTTCTTTCACAGAGAACCAATTTTAGTTGAAAGGAGTACTGATGAACAAAATTATGGTTTTTCAGACTTGGCTATTTGGCAGACACATTCTAAGAAACTAAGTAAACTGGTCACTTTAAGGATAATAGAGAGTTTTTGTTTCCACAGACAAAATTAAGAACTTTCAAGGAAAAGAAGAATTTTAGAAATTTGTCATGAGATTGACAGCTTCCCAAACCCTTTAAAACATTACTGGTCGGACAGGTGATATTAATTAACAAGGGAATTTTTTGACATAATAACCTTTGTCAATGTTCTCCTTGATCAATACACGATGTCAAAAAATAGTGCATGGTGAAAGAGTTATTCAAAGTGCATGATAAACCATTTGAATTTAATGTAAGAACATGAAAAATTCATGATATGCTTTCAGATTCCACATTGCAATTAACCTGTAAGAAACTATTTATTACTTGTCAAGTTTTGATGCAATATCATAAAAGAAAATCTACAATTATCTAAAAAGTCAATTAAAATATTTTTCCCTTTTCAACTACCTATCAGTAGGTGGCCAGACTTTTTTTCATATACACCAACAAAAATATTATATTGGAGTATACTAAATGCAGAAGCACATAGGGGAAAGGAGCTCTCTTTTATTAAGACAGCTGTTCAAGAGATGTGCAAAACAGCAAGTTTTTTTCTACATAGGTTTTATAAAGAAACTTTCTATGACTCTAACGGCATAATTTTTAATTATACATGAGTATTGACTGGTTTCACATATTTTTTTCTACATCTACTGAGATGATATGATTTTTGCTGTTTTCTGGTTTTCTGATGTTGAACCACTTACATTCCTAGAATAAACTCCCTTGGGTATGATGTACTATTTTCTCTGTTGAGTATTGTGATCATATATTTAAGAATTTTGTGCAAATGTATACTTAAGATAAAATGAGCTTGTACTCTCCTTTTTCTGTTGTTTTTATCAGGTTTGGGAATCAAGATTATATTTGCTTCATGAAATGAATTGATCAGCTGTCACTCATTTCCCATTTTATTAAAATTATTTTGGATATGAATTATTTCTTCCTTAAAAGTTTGGTAGAACTCAGCTCCAAAATCAACCTGGCTTAGGTATCCAGAAATTGAAGATCTTTGATAACTACTTCAATTTCTTTAAAAGTTATTGGCCTGAGTTTTCTCATGCTGATTATATCAACATATGGTTTTTCAAAAAAATGTGTTCATTTCAGACTTTCAATTCTTGTATTTATTCATAATACTTTTATTTTCTGTGTCTTGTCCTTCTAGATATTTTCCTCTTTCATACTGTATCTGCATCTCCTTTTTTTCTTAAACAGTCTGATGGAAGTCTTTTTCTATTTTTATTCCTATCCTACATATTACTTAGCTTTCCTTTTCTGTTTTTTTCTCTAATTCTTTTTTTCTTTAGTGGTCAAGTTATTACATATGTGTCCTTATCCCCCCATTGTCCCCTCACCCCCCATTCATGCCCTCACCCCCCTGATATCTGTGTCCATTGGTTAGGCCATTTTACAAAAGGAACTGGAATACCCATGGATTTTTGTATCCACAGGGGGTCCTATAACTAATGGTCCTCGGACACCAAGGGACACTGTACACTGCTCTTTGGATGGCAGCTGGAAAGTGATATATAGTTCAGGTCAGGGCATTTTAAAAGGAGATAACATGGTTATAGGTGGAAGGGAAATATGTGGAAAGAAGACAGAGATAGAAGCCACAGGGAAACGAAGAGATATAGGATGGAATGAAATCCATCCAGGAAAAGGTGGGGTGAATATCACAGGCAGAAGAGCTGGCCTTGATGGGGAAGACACCTCATATTTCCTGATGCTGGAGAATAGGACCCAGAGGTAGGCATGGAACCAGTAAGTTTTAGGAGCAGAGTTAGAAAGACGAGGTGGGTGTACTATGCTTACAAACTGTAAAGATAGCCACTGCCCTCAAATACTCTGTTATGTGTCATTTAAATTTAAGGGCCAGGCCTATAATAGCCTGATTTGAAAAGAGAACATTGCTCAAGATTGAATCAAGGTTTCATTTTTATATGGGATTAGCTGTGACCATTGCTGATTGAAATTGTCCTTATCCATTACAACTCACCCTACAAAAATAAATTTAAAAAAAAAAAAAAAGGAAAGAAAGGATGGATAACTCATTGACAAAGACTGTGAACCAAGGAGAGGTGCCTCTTGTGCAGGTCACAGAGCACCTCGGCAGAGGCCGACGCTGCGCCCACAGCAGCAATATTAGTTTCAACATAAGATGGGCAGCCATAAGCACAGTGCAGCATGGCATGCAGGCAGCGGCTGTCTTACATGGATGAATACTTGCCCAGAATAAAACTCAGATAAAACAGAAAGGATGGTAAAGAAACGCAGACTCAGAAACAATTCCAGAGGAGAGAGAACTCGGTGGCCTTAAGCATCTCCATGGTTGGTCTGGAGCTGACAGAACGCCTGTCCTTCCCTTTGGCCACTAAGTTACGGTAAACAGAGTGCAGAGTGTGGCAAGCATCCCCATCATGCTGCCTCGTTGTCTGAGGGTGCTCCTCCTGGCCTCATTCAACTTTTTACTTATGTGGTTAGTACCTGAGTGTGCAAAGAGCTACCGCGACACTGCACAGCACACTCTTCCTCTGTTTCAGCTAACTGAAGGCATACGCGGAGCATCAACGCACTGTCACATCGCAGTGTCTTCATTGGCCTCTTCTAATAACAATCCCTGCAACTCCTGTTTATTTGGACCCAAAACATCTATTTTAATCATCACCTGAGGATATGCTTACTGATTTTAACAAGAGAGAAAGGGCAAAGGGTGTGAGAGGGGAGGAAGGAAAAGGGAGGTGAGAGAGAGAGAAAGAGAGAGAAAAACATTGACCGGTTACCTCCTGTACCAGTAGGTGCCCCTACCAGGGATCAAACCTGCAACCTAGGTGTATATGCCCTGATCAGGAATCAAACCCTCAACCTTCCTGTGCATAGGATGATGCTCTAACCACCTGAGCCACCTGGCCAGGGCCCCAAAACATCTTTTGATGCATATGAATTAATCTGTTGACATTGTCATGAAAACTAACTGGTGTGAACACACATTACATATTGTTGGGTTGTTATCTTGGTTGGCTAATGTGGTGGTGGCAGAAAAGTTCAGCAAAAAGACTAGAATCCCTCATTCACTCCAGATCAGATGTGGGGGAAAGGTGAAGTGGTTTCGTATTACTTAAATAGTACTTGAAAGGGAACCTGATCGTAATACGCGGAGGTGTGCACACTACCTAGATTAAGGCTAACGGTGTGGTGAGGATGTTCATGACATCTAATTCAATGTTGATGAGAACATGTTGATAAGAACAGTGTAAAGTTAAGTTTCAATTGCATCATATTAGATGATAGGAATCAAAGTAATTCATTGCTATCAGAAAAAACTACCTTCTTAAATAACCTAAATTATTCATTGACCATCTGAAAAATACTCATATATATTTTTTAATGTAGAGTTCAAAAATAACTTTTAATTTGATCGCTACCGAGATGATCGCAGACACTAAGTCAGTGTAGCTCAAGCAATGAGGTTTGACTGTAAACACACTGCTTTACAAACAAAAAACTTTTGACTGATTTATAGAATTTTCTCAAACAGTCTAATGAAAAAGATATTAAGTCATTCTTTCTTTTAGAGCCAATTTGTCCCTAAATCATTAGGTGAGTCAGAAGCAGAAATGGTCACCAAGGTTTTACTTTTAGGCAAAGGTCTATCCTCCAAGCCACACTTTCCCAAAAGGAAGCACAAATTTTTTTAAATTACCTGTTGTACTCCTTTAAGGGTGAGGATTCTGTCTTTTACTGATGGACACATTATATTTTGCAGTGTTGTCAACACTTTAAGGGAATACAAAATTTCAGGTCTATCATTTATTTATTGGTCACCTGAAACCATGGTACATATAATACTAAATTTAAAAAAATCAGATTAATAAAAAATCACAACTTTTAAGAGAAAACTGTTATCCTAGAAATATTAGTACTTCATTACTCCTTAACAAAAGGTATTTCCATTAACTGTGCAGTATTGCTATATACTTCCTTTTGTAAACACTCATCCTTAAGCAGGGCAATTTTACTTATTTATTATTCATCACTCCTGACAGCAAGTGCTAAATTAAAGTGCCACCCAGATGGCAAACACATCCTAATGACGTCAGCAAGTCACCACTGGGCAGCTTCTCCTCTCAGAGACAGCCAGCAGCTCGGCCCTCTGGGAAGCCATCTCTGTCCCACTCAACTGAGACTGAACTTGAGCTCGCTGGGGTGAGACCGGTAGCCTGGCAACCAGAGGCCCAGCAGAACCTCACGGCACAGAGACTGTTCAATCCATGCTACCTTTTTTGTAGGGCACCTCCGAGTTCCTGGGTCCATAGTGAACCCAGGTCCTAAATCGATGCCAAGGATCTCAGGTCAAGGCAAGCTCTCAGTTGTGGTTTTCACCTCTTTTGTCGTAAGTCACTATGTGATACGTTGTTTTCAGGGAAAAGTTGGGGCTGATATTGGATGCATTATTGTTGTTATTGTCTATAAGAAATCCCTCAAATTAAAGAAAAAAGTCTCTTCGTTAAAAATCATAGTGAGTTTGCATCAACGGGCATGTGATTAGGAAAATGGGAAATCAACTGAGAAATCAACCCAAAATGAATTTGCTTATTGAATATGATGTTGGTTTGTCATACTTTTAATCTTAGGTTATAAATAAAAAGGATCTTACTATTAAGCCAATAATAGAGTTAATGATAAAGTTAAACCAAAGAAGAAAGCTAGTTGGTTTTGCAAGAGTGTAAATCTTAAACATTTCTTAAAATAAGTGAAAGAAAAACACATGAGCTTTTTAGAAATTTTATGTTCTAAAAAGAAACTGTTCTGGTAAAACACATGCAAACAGTTTGCCCAAAGGGAAGATGGCACTTCGATAAAGTTAATTTGTTTTATTTCATCTATTTAGAAGTTGTGAAATTCCTTTCTTCTGCAAATGTATGGTGCCAATGGGGAACTTGGAGAATTCCCAAGGATGGAAGCAAATAACGAGTCAAAATTGAGCATCATGCTGAATTACAGAAACAACTGAACCAGGTCAGATGACTAGATATTGGTAATGTAACTGCGATATGGCTTCTGTGATCTCAAGTTGATGCTTCCTTCTCACTCCCAGAAATGACATGAAATCCTAGTGTAATTTATTTCCATCTTGATTACTTTTTAAGTGGTTAATTTTTGCTCTACGTTGTTCATTATTCAGCGGTTGGTTTGAAGGAACCTTTGGCCAACTCGCCAGTTTACAGGTGTCCTCTCTGCTACAAATAGCACCATCATGCTTTGTGCCATAGACTCATTCATTTATACAGTAAATATTTATCGGGAACCCACTATGAGCGAGGCACTTTTCTTAGCGCAGGAGATGTAGCAGCTACTAAAATACAAAAGCCCTGCCCTTGTGGGGCTAACATTATAGGACAACAGTCAGATGAATGAGGTATCTTACATGCTGGGTTGTAAGTGCAATAGAGGAAACTAAAGCAGGGAAGAGGGAGAGATACTCTGAGTCCAGGGGAGGTAGCGCATTTTAGTCTCTTTCCACTCCAGACTCTAAAGGTGTGTGTAGGTGTGTGTGTGTGTGTGTGTGTGTGTGTGTGTGTGTGGAGAGGGGGGATAAAAAGATTCAGATTCCAGAGCCCACTCTCAGCCTCACTCTAGGAACCTGTCCTGCCTAATCCAGCAGCCACTCGCCACACATGGCCCATGAGATTTGCAACGGGGCCACTCTGAACTGAGGTGGGATGTGAGTGTAAAACACACACCAAGTTTCTCAGACATGGTATGAAAAGGTAATGTAAGGTGTCTCATGAATAATGTTGTATACTGAATACATTTTAGAATGATATTGAATATACTATATCATTAATATTCATCTCACCTGTTTCTTTTTACCTCTTTAATGTGACTGCTGGAAAATTTTAAGTTACATGTACGGCTTCTGTTGTATTTCTGCAGAGACCACTACTGAGGACTCCCTTTCAAGGGTCCATGTCTCAGTTGTAACTGAGAGCAAATTTAACTTTATACAAGCTTTTACCAAGAAAGGGGAGGGAGGGAAACACAGGAGAATAAGAAGATAGCGTTATCTACATTAATAAAAGATAAAAATGCTAATTGACCTTTGCTATGCCCACATCCAATCAGAGCAAGTATGCAAATTAACCAAAGATGGTGGTTAATTTGCATACACTGAGGGAGGGAGGAGTGAAGACTGAGGACAGCTTAGAAGGAAGAGGGAGAAAAAGCAGAAAGCAAGGTGGCTGACGGAGGGAAAGCGCGGGCGGGGTGGGGCAGGGTGGGTGGCAGTGGCAGCTGCTTGCAGGAATTTTCCTGCAAATGGGCTCCTAGTGATTATATAATAGTTAGAGAGTGGTTTATAGTCTTCCACTAAGCTCTGTGACCACAGCCCAGCTGGCCAAGTCTCTGCTTCAGTTTCCTTAAAGAGTAATCATAATAGTAATGGTATTTGTTTAAAGATTTATAAGGAATAAATGAATACATGTAAAGTGCTCAGAATAGTGCCAAGCACATGAGAGTTAATTATTAAATACTAGAAGTCCTTGTGCATGAAATTCGTGCACAGGGGACGGGGGTTAGAAGGAAGCTCAGCCTGGCCTGTATCCTCTTGCAATCTGGGACCCCTCTGGGGATGTCCAACTGCCAGTTTAAGGCCCAATCCCTGCAGGGCCTGGGGGGATCGGGCCTAAACTGGCAGTTGGACATCCCTTTCATAATCCAAGACTGCTGGCTCCTAACTGCTTGCCTGCCTACCTGATCACCCCTAATAGCTCACCTGCCTGCCTACCCACCCCTAACCACCTCTACCTGCCTGCCTGCCTGCCTGATTGCTCCTAAACCATACCTGCCTGTCTGACCACTCCTAACTGCCTCTACCTGCCTCCCTGATTGCCCCTAATTGTTCGCCTGCCTGCCTGATTGCCCCTAACCACTTCTGCCTTGCCCCTGCGATGGCGGCTTCATCTGGAAGGGCATCTGGAATGATGTCTGGAAGGTTGTTCGGCTGTCCAGTCCAATTAGCATATTATGCTTTTATTACTATAGATCATTACTTTTTGAAAAAGTGATCCTACAAGTGTTAATTAACCCTTGACTTTTGTATGTGGCTGAACTGTTTATTATTAAAAAATGCTTCAAATCAGACAGCCTTGGAGGCAGAGCAGCCAGTGGAAAGAGCATGCAGAGGGCTCTGGTGTCTGAAGGACGTGGGTGAAAAATCTCAGTTAAGTTGAATCTTAATAACAACAGCACAGTCTTGTGCAAGTTATTTTTTTTGAAGTCTCAGTTACCTCTTTTGTAAAATATTTTGGGTCAATTTGTGGGTTCTCTGTTCTATCCTATTGGTCTATATGCCTGTTCTTGTGGCAATACTGGGCTATTTTTTATTATAATTGTTATCCTTCCTACTTTGTTCTTCTTTCTCAACATTGTTATGTCTATTTGGACTCTTTTTGGTTCCATATAAATTTTTGGAGTATTTGTTCTAGATCTGTGAAATATGCCATTGATATTTTAATAGGGATTGTGTTGAATCTGTAGATGGCTTCGGATAGTATAGACATTGTAATTATGTTAAGTCTT
Source organism: Pipistrellus kuhlii (assembly GCF_014108245.1). Classification (NCBI taxonomy): domain Eukaryota; kingdom Metazoa; phylum Chordata; class Mammalia; order Chiroptera; family Vespertilionidae; genus Pipistrellus; species Pipistrellus kuhlii. The sequence goes on from NW_023425405.1 coordinate 7,221,553, forward strand.
CCAATCCACTAACACGTTATATGCGTACACGTTTGTATCTTCTTTATTTCTTTTTTCTATGTTCTGTAGTTTTCCCAATACAGACCTTTTATCTCCTTGGTTAAGTTTACTTCAAGGTATCTAAGGTATCTTATTTTGTTAGTGGTAAATGGGATATATATATATATATATATATATATCCCATTAGTTTCTCTTTCTGGAGTTCATTATTGGTGTATACAAATGCCGTCAATTTCTGGATGTTAATTTCATATCCTGCTACTTTGCCAAATTTATTAATTCTAGTAGCTTTTGGTGAAGTCTTTAGAGTTTTCTATGTTTCCTATGCTAATAATGACACTTTTACTTCCTCCTTTCCCATTTGGATACCTTTTTTTTCTCCTTGTCTGATTGCTGTGGCTAGTACATCCAGTACTATGTTGAATAAGAATGGTAAAAGCAGACAACCCTGTCTTGTTCCTGTTCTTAAGGAAAATACTTGTAGTTTTTTTCCCATTGAGTATGATGTTGGCAGTAAGTATGTCATATATGGCCTTTATTATGCTGAGGTCTGATCCCTCACTTTGCTGAGTTTTTATAAAACACTAGTAGCCTGGTGCATCAAATTCGTGCCCAAATGGGGTGATCAGGGCTGATAGCGGCCTTCCGGCTGCCAGCAGGGCCTTCTCTCTCCCAGGCTGTTCCCCAAGCTGGCCCTGCCTTCCTGCCGGACACCAGATGGGCCCTTTCTCCTGGCTGCCAGCAGCCAGCTGGCTTCTGCTGGACAGGGGAAGGGGCTACAGGAGGTTGGCTAGCCACAGGAGGTTGGCTGTGGGAGCTCACTAATCACTAGGAAGAAGCTCCTGCAAGCATCTGCCCCCTGGTGGTCTATGCATGTCATAGCAACCAGTCATTCAGGCTATTCTGGCATTCTGGTAGCTTAGGTTTTTATATATAGATGGGTACTGGATTTTGTCAAGTGCCTTTTCTGTATCTATTGATAGGATCATGAGATTTTTATCCTTCATATTTTTATATGATGTATCACATTTATTGGTTTTTGAATATTTTACCAGCCTTTCATCCCTTGAATAAATCCCACTTGGTCATGGTGAATAATCTTTTAAATGTACTGTTGAATCTGATTTGCTAATATTTTCTTGAGGATTTTAGTATCTATATTCATCAGGAATACTGGTTGGTAATTTTCTTTCCTTGTAGTCTGTTTATCTTGTTTTGGGATTAGGATAACATTGGCCTCATAAAAAGAGCTTGGAAGCATTTCCTTTACTTAAATTTTTGGGCATAGTTTGAGGAGTATAGGTGCTAGTTCTTCTTTGAATGTCTTGCAAAACTCATATGTGAAGGATTTTGGTTGGCTGGAAGTTTTTTTTTATTACTTCTTCAATTTCATTAGTTAATATTGGTCTATTCAGGTTTTCTGATTCTTCCTGATTCAGTTTTGGAAGATTGTATGTTCCTAGGAATTTTCCCATTTTGCCCAGGTTGCCCACTTTGATGGCATATAGTTGTTTGTAATATTTTCTTACAATCCTTTGTATTTCTATGTTGTCAGTTGTTACCTCACCACTTTTGTTTCTAATTTATTTGAGTTCTCTCTTTTTTTTTCTTAATGAATTTAGCTAGAAGTTATTCAATCATATTTATCTTTTCAAAGAACCAGCTTTTGTATTTTTTTTCTCTTAGACTCTGTCATTTATTTCCACTCTGATCTTTATTATTTCCTTCCTTCTACTTCCCCTGAGATTTTCTTATTCTCTTTCTAATTCTTTTAGTTTTAGGGTTAGATAGTTTATTAGAGATTTTTCTTATTTCTTAAAGTAGGCCTTGTAGTGCTATGCACTTCTCAGGAATGCTTTCACTGTGTCCCATAGATTTTGGATTGTTGTGATTCATTTTCATTCTTTTCCAGGAAGTTTTAAATTTATTCCTTGATGTCATTGGTAACCCATTCAATATTTAATAACATCCTATTTTGCCTCCAAGTGTTTGAATATTTGAGTGTTTTTATTATAGCTGGTTTTTAGTTTGAAGAGTTGTTTAAGGAACTACTGACACAATGTAAATTAAAAAAAACCAACAACAACTTTGGAGCAATAGGCAGTGGATAGAGAACATGATGACAAGTCTTGGGCAGAATTTTACTCTTTTCTACAAACTAACAATGGATAATGATTATAATGCCCTAGAGAGTGCTGTTTGAAAGTCTTATCCGGCATTTGCGCTCTCACACATTCAACTGATACCCTCATTTTTACTCACTTTCCTAAGCACCCTAACAGCATTTCTAAGTAACCCTGTTAACTCACAACCAAATGCAACTGAAGGAACAGAGCTACATTTCTTAAAAACCTCTTTTCTGTTACTTCAGAACATTCTTCACTTGAGATTAGCTTTCTGTTCCATCCACTTAAATTACTGAGACTTCTCTCATTCTTTCCCCCTCTTCTCTATGCAAGCATTTAATTTTTAAAAGGCCCTTTTCCTCGTGACAGGCTGTCTAGTTGAGCAGAGGCGTGGGTGCTCAATGCATGTGACGGAAAGGCTTCTGTGTGGTGGCAGAGAGGTAAGAGGGGACGACAGCACATGTCCTTTCCTGGGCTGTTTAAAGGGAACAGGGCAGCAGTCTGCGCCCCATCCTTCCTGAAGGGGCACTGTGACCCCCTCCCCGCCCCTTCCTATTTCACAGGGGAAGGAGCGGAGCCCTGGAGGCCGGGGATCAGGACCCCGGCTCTCCTCCCAGGGGGACTCCTTATTTACTCTCTGGCAGTGGGAGGGCCACTAAGGACCCTGGACGGCTGTGTGTAAACTATAAAAACCGCGTTCACCACAACAAGGCTGTGGGGGATAAAGTGCCATGAGAGGCTTTGAAAAAGTTTGTTAAAGAGCACTGGCCTGTTGCTGTCACAGTGAGCTGCCCTGAAAGGGACTGGCAGTCTCATTCCTTTTTCCTGATTCATTTTTTTCTAAAGTGCCCTTATAGACCATGATAGGTGGGTTCTCTCCCCTTTTCCTGGCCCTGAGTGTTTTGTTCCTGATTCTCGCAGGGGTCAAATACTTTAGAAAAATAGAAAAAAGAAAAAAAAAAAAAAGGAAAATGTAGGGAAAAAAGGAAAAAAACAAACAAACAAAGCCTTAATAGAAGACTTCAATTAAAAACAACCCAAGCAAACTTGTCTATAACACTGCATGCAAAATTTGACAAAATAAGCAAACTGGGACTGGAAAGGTTCACTCAGCACTTTCTCTCCAGTTTTCAGATGACACTAACTTCCTCTCTCCAGAGTATCCAGTACCTGCTTCATGTCAGTGGCACAGTCCTGGGAGCTGGGGATACAACAGCGACTTGGGAAAACAAGTTCAGTGAGGACCCTGCCTTCATGAGGCTGGCGAGGAGATGGGCAGGATAAATAGGTAATAGCAAATGAAACTCAAATAACTCCAGCCCTGGCTGAACAGCACAGTTGGTTGGAGTGTTGTCCTGATGGGTCAAGGTTGTGGGTTCAAACTGCAGTCAGGGCACATACAAGAATCAACCAATCAATGCATACACAAAAGAAACAACAAATCAATGTTTCTCTTCTTCCCTTCTCTCTATTTCTCCATTACCCCCTCTTTCTCTGAGTCAATAAATAAAAATATTCAAACATAAAAGTTGCGACTGTGATAAGTGACACTAGAAAAAAGTAACAAAACCTTTCAAAATCGACTCTCTCCCAGCAACTTCTTGAGATGGGATTTCATAACCTCTGCTCCTCCCTATGATTAACAACTGCTTCCTTTTTATTTAGCAGCATTGGTGCTAAAGGAAAGATGGTTCTCTTTTCTGGTTGAAAGAGCCCTTCAGATACTGGCAAATAAGATTAGCGTCTATGCTTAAAAAGTAACGCATCCCATTATCACAGCCTCAGGTGCTTTGCTCTGAATTCATCTCAGAAACAGGCGCTGAACTTTTCCAGAGATAAATGGCCTGTACGTTTCTCTACAAAGCATTCGTTCGCCACAGTTCTGATAAAACCCAAGTTTCCTTCACCATCTTAAAGTGATCCCAGTGGAGTCCTGAAAAGGAAAGGGCTACTCATGACATCACAACACAGCAGCACCATAGCATGCACCATTAGAGACGACACGGGCATGCACAAGCATCAGTTACCTGTTTCCTTTTCTGCTGGGCCTAGAACATAAGAAAAGACAGTTTAGGAGAGAAGCGAACTCTACCCCTGCTCCCTGCTGCTCCCATAAGACAGTAGGCCCATCCAGCCAAGAAAAGCAGCCCACTTCCCACCAACTGAGATGTGACTTTGTTCTTAGTCTGATCCTAAGCATAAAAGAAAAGCTCTTTATTCTTAGACACAAAACAAAGGTAGGGGGGAGATAATAAAACACATAGAAGTTTTTCTCATCCAATAAGCATGCCTTTTTTTTTTTTTTTTTTAAAGGAGACTGCTTAGTAGACCAACCTGACTAGATTTCTAGGATCCATTTTCTAGAATAGTCTCAGATAGGGAAGGGAAAGTTCCAGAAAGAATTAGGTAATGGTCAAGCTAATGAACTGAAATAGACAGTTAAGAATAAAAATAATAAAATAAATCCAGACCAACAGAAGCATGGAACAGACTGACAAATCTCAGAGGGAAGGTGTGTGTGTGTGTGTGTGTGTGTGTGTGTGTGTGTGTGTGTGTGTGTTGGGGACTGACAATAGTGTGGTGAAGGCCTGGGGTGCAGGTGTGAGGTGGAGGGGTGCAATGGGGGGAAAAGTGGGACATCTATAATACTTTCAACAATAAAGATATATTTTAAAAAAAGATTTTCATCTTTTTTTTTTTTTTGGATAGGATTCATGATATTTAGATAAAGCAGTACTGCATTTATTCAGGTTGTCCACATTTTTCTCGTTGCCAGATTTGAAAGGTTTTAATATGTCTACTTTTATATTAATTCTTTCAATCCGTGTACGCAACACTCATTATTCCCAAAACATGAAAACCGAACGAGTATTCAAAATGTGAAAACCAATCTGTTTATCTTCCACTTTCCCCAAATGATCTAATATTCATTGCTTGTGCTTTAACACAACATGATATCATAATTAATGATGTTAAACTGGTAACTAAGGAGGTTTCATGTTGTTCCTCTCGTGATATAATATTGGTTGCTATAGTGATGGGATGGCTTTTTTGTTAATCACTCAGGAGGTTGGTTATCACATGCTCGTTAGAAAGCTTGATCAGATTTGGAGAGAAGAAAGGATATAACACCGCCAATTATAGTCATCTTTTCCATTGTCACCATTTTGATGAAACTATTATAACAGTATCTCATTAATGCATTTATAATTCATCACGTAAAACTTTATATTAAAAGCAACTAAATTTTTTTCTATGATTTACTTTTTATATAGTTAGACACAAATATTTGACATTGCAAGCTTTTTCCTTCCCTACGTAAATGGTACATGTGTGGAACAAGCTAGTTTTATAATCAGAGTGGAAAATTGAAGGTCCTTTCTATTACTTTTAATTATATCAATCAAAGGACTGTTGAATAAAAACTGGTTGTGTGACTTGGTCACAAATTTCAGCCTACTTATTCCTAAACATCTTACACGACAGTTTCCTTAATGAATAAAACCTGAAGAAAGAGGGAAAAAATGCACAGTCCTCTCAAGAGATCTAATCTTCCAATGCATCAATATACTGCAAGCAATTAAAAGTTGCAAGTAATTCTATCCATTTATTTCCGCCCTCATGATAATCAACAAGTTTCCCCCTTCTCCGAGTGACACTGCAGAATAGAAAATAAAGTCATGTAATGCTACACTGTTACTGATCAGGAAAGAATACACCGTCCATAGTTTAAATGTTAGACATACTTACAGTAATGCCAAAAAACACAACCCATGAAAACACCTCTTGGTTCCTTGCAAACTCAAAATAAGAACAAAGGACAACTTAAGCACGAATCCTGGGTCTTTCATTCAAGCAGAGTCCCAGGAGGCATATTAAAGCAATGAATAGGAAAAAGCTCTTCAGTTCACCAGCTGAGATTTTAATGAGACATTTCCCTTTGCCAGGGCACAGGTTTGTTCAGAAAAGGAAAGGGCTTCTCACAGAAAATTCAGTTAATAGGCATTGTTGGCTCTCGCTGCCACTTCGGCAATTGCTCACTGCACTGACCTTCTATTTTGGCATATTCTGTGAGTCTAGTGTAATTGATCAAGGCGGCTTTCTCCAGACATTTTCTGACCACTTTTTTCACCTCTTCTGCTGGTATGGGAGTGGCAATATCTTTCATTAAAACCTGGTGAGGAGAGAGAGAGAGAGAGAGAGAGAGAGAGAGGGAGGGAGGGAGGGAGGGAGGGAGGGAGGGAGGGAGGGAGGGAGGGAGGGAGGGAGGGAGGAGGGAGGGAGAGAGAGAGAGAGAGAGAGAGAGAGAGAGAGAGAGAGAAATTTTGTATAAAATACTAAAAACAAATTATATAAATTGTTCTAGACCTGACTATGTAATAGTAGGAGAGGTCCTAGGTAACACGGGGGAAGTAATTACTAGGCACTTCACAACTGGGAAGTAATCCTCTAATCTTGGCTCCTCCTGCAGAAGCCTCATTTGTGCACATCAAAACCTCCCACAGGCCAAGCCACCATTCAGTGTGACTGTCACTCTCCCCCGGGGACCTGTGACACCATTAGAGCAGCTGTTTCAGATCAGGATTACCATCACTGGGACAAGCAATAAACAAAGTTTGTCCTCCCTGCCTCTTAATTTCAAAGCTTTCAATGTCTTGAGCAACATAGATAAGAACAATAACAAAACTCCATTAAGAAAAAGCATATTTTTTGTGCTCTATAAAAATCAAGACTACTGCTTTCACTAATTAAACTTTAGTTACTATGATCTACTCAGGAGGGAGAAAACTTCTTTGTCTCAGTGAAATGTAGTTTCAAGTGTTGAAAGAAATGGAAACTTTCTAATTTAGAAAAAAACTGATTATTTTCCGTTGGGTTCCTAAATTGCGTTTTTGGGCTTTTCCCTTTAAAAATATTACTATTGGTAAGGGGGAATACAGTTATATCCATAATTCAAAATACAATGTACTTAAACACTCATTTAATGACTGATAACTTTCCTTAAAACTTTCCTAGTGATAAAACTGCTCACAGTAAGTTTTGATTACACTCTTAGTCAAACTCTATTTTTCATAACGTTAATGGCTTTATCCTGATCTGCTTACATTCAAATTATAAAGTATATAGCAAAATATTACTATAAAGATGAAGATACTTAAGTGTTCTTACTGTCTATCCTATTAGTCTATTATTGGGGAAGAAATAATGACAGAACATGAAAACACCCATTTCCTGATTATTATTTCTTTCTCTTTCCATAGTCTTGGCACTAAGGACCTTATAATCTCAAATGTATTCAGTGTTTCTAGCATTAGTGATCCTGACAACATGTTTTAATTTTGTTAGCCAAAATTTCCTTTTGAAAACAACAAACTCCACCATTTGAAAGCTTCCTCTGTCATTTATTCATCATACTCTCATAGTACTGATCTTTAAAACAGACACATACTTGTACTTTATTTTGAACTGAACATTAGACTCTTTATAGCACATGTGTCAAACACAAGGCCCGCGGGCCAAATCCGTCCCTCCAGGCCTTGCAATGTGGCCCGCACTGCGCTGTCATCACTGCACTCGCTGCATTTCCATCATAATGACAGTTTATGACTGTTCAGTAAACCATTCGGCCCACGATTTAGGCTGGATTTTAGATTTTGGCCCCTTCTCTGATTGAGTTCGACACCCCTACTTTATAGTCAGAAAAATCTTTCTACTTATAATAAAAAAAAATATGTACAAGCATTAACATGCACTATTATTTTTATGTGATTATTACTGAAATTTGAATACCAGATTAGTTTTGTACCATAGGTAGAATCATAAACTTTTTCACTAGGCCTTATCATGGTAACAACCTTTTAAATAATAGAAATAAGTAGCTGTTAAAATTAGAATGAGGTGAGTTCAGGGTTGAAACCATATTTCTTACTAAGTATTAAGAATTCACATGTAGATCTTATTTTATTTTGCTAAGGTGTAAGTACAGAGACATGAAAATGAAGGTAAGGCTTTTACCATTCCTCCCTCACTTCAGCAAGAGACATGATTAGTGACTACAACTGCAATAAAGGTCACTGTCCATCCTGCCCCCTGTCAGTGCAGGGCATGGGGCATCACTGCTACCACTAACTCTTCCCTGCGGGGGGGGGGGGGGGGGGAGCATTGGAGGGAGCTCTGCCATGGAAACCAGCTCACAGAGAGGCTGGTACCCAGGATGGGATGCGGTTCCAAAAAGTAAAGCTATCTTTTAGGATCTCATCTTATCCATGTACCTTAATGAATAGGATGAGACATATCTTTTGAAAAGCTTGGGATGCATGCAGCTCTTAATATTATAAAAATTCTAATTAAACAGATAATTCCTACAATAATATTAATATTTCTTTCACACAATGCACTGTAATCAAGGATAAGATAGGGTTATAGATGAAACAAATTTATATGTGAAAGACCTCATTTTAGCCACTAGTTCTAGCCCTCATCTCCCAAGCCTTTAAATCCCTAAAATCCCTTTGGGGTTTTCATAGAGGTGCTAATAAACAATGCAATCTAGAGTTCACTGGGTTGAAAAATGGACAGGAACAAGAGCTTGAAGTTGATAAATCAGCATCAGAATGATCAAATAATGGGCCATAGATGACTCCTATATATTCTCTTTTTCTTTTTTTTAGGGAGAGTGGAAGATAGAGGGAAAGAAAGAGAGAAACATAGATGTGAGAGAAACACATTGATTGGTTGTCTCCTGCACTAACCCCAACCAGGGCCCAGATTGGGGTGGAGCCTGCAACTAAAGTACCTGCCCTTGACTGGAATCAAACCCGGGACTCTTGGGTCCATAGGCTGATGCTTTGTCCACTGAGCCAAACCAGCTAAGGCATAGACATTGTCTTTCACACTGATAAGGAATAGGAACTAGCCACCCACTTACCTGTTAGCTTCCAATGAACATATGAAAAGTTTTATAAACAGATGAAAAGGATACTTCCCTTGCAAACCTAATCTATCACAAAACCAGGAGTGGAAATATACCTACATTAAAAAACAAATTTTCAGCATGGAATGAAACCTTATTTGCTATTAATTTTTTGAGGGAAAAAGAATTTCTACAATTCGTGAATTCATTTAGAGCAATACACAGATTGAATTGAAATAAATTCTGGATTGATTTTAAAATAAAAAGAATGATATGTGTGTGTATAATAAATGATAAACTCTTTTAGGTATGAGGACTATGACAGGTAGAAGTACAAAAAAGTCAGGGGGAATGATGAGACAACTGTGAAGTATGAAAAACAGTTCATTATACTTGACTGAAAAAACTACCACACCTATTTCATGACGGGAGAAAAAAATATTGAAAAAATAGAAAATTACCGAAAATATGCCATTAACTTAGCATATGAAGCCAAGGTGTGCTTCAGAATGGCTTTGGGAGGAAGAAGCGGGGTACAGGGAAATTTTGAAGATAGCAAGAAAAAATGAGAAGTTGGTGAAACACAATGGACTCCAAGGAGAGCACACTCCTGAGGAATGAGACTGTCTGGCTAGACAGCTGAGACACCCAGCAACCGACAGCATGAACAGTGTTTGTAAAATAATGTTGAAACATACCCTTTCAAGTAAGGAAAGTGTAGCTTTCAGAGCACCTTCAGGTCGTCCAAAGGGAAAGCAGTATCTTTGAAAACAAAAGGAGGAACAAAAGTCAATCCTTTAATATCCAAACTGTTAAACCATCCCCTCTTCTATTACCTGGCAGGATAGAACAATGACAAGTGGTTAAAATTGCACCAACCCATAAAGGAACCTTTTAAGGTTGATGTTCACCTAGTCCCATGATTTAAATGTCTTAATGAAGGCACAAACTCTGATGGATAAGGTTCTAAAGTTTTGATGACATATGTGCATAAATAATATAATAATCAGAAAAGAACCACTAAGGTTCTATGAGTAAAGAGATACTTAAAAAGCATTCCCTAATGGCCCAGCCAGTTTGAATTAGTGGATAGAGCATCTATCTGTGGACTGAAGGATCTTGGGTTCAATTCTGGTCAAGGGCACATGCCCGGGTGTGGGCTTGATCCGCAGTGTGGGGCATGCAGAAGACAGCTAATAAATGATTTTCTCTCATCGCTGATGTTTCCATCTCTCTCTCCGTCTCTGCAATCAATAAAAAAAAGTATATATTTTAAAAAAGCATTCCCTAATATTTCTTTTCTATGATAACATTGAAATGACTTCCCCCACTTATCCCTGTGGTTTAAGATGGAAACACACAACTGACATAACTTCTAGGACCAACAAGTTTCCAGCTCCCCGATCCTCTCACACTTGCCTGTCCACACCCGTGTCTAACTCTCCCTCTTCCCCCCACAAAACACAAAACCCTTAAGCCAGGGGAGTCATTTATCCCTAGTCCTTCAAGCCCGTGCATCCCTGATACACACCCACAACAGGGCAGGTTATGCGCAGACTCTGAAGCCAGGGCCAGAGGCTGGGAGCGCCAGTGGGCTCCTCAGAGGTTACTGCCACATGGCGATGAGGTAACTGCTCTTTATAAGGGGTGGTTGGAGGAGGGAAGGGTCCCTCTTGAGGTCACGCCTGCTGGGACTCCTGGCTTTGGTGAACTCTCCCAGACCACTGCGCTGGCTCCAAGGCCAAGTGCTGCGAGCAGCTGGGCTGTCCCCAAGGCTGCACCTTACTCAGACTTAGAAACCTCCAAACCAGCAACTTGAGAATGTTTCCTTATTGCCACATCCTGTGCCATTATTCAGGGACTTGGTGGACATATTATCTAAGATGCAATTCACAATGACATTCGTTTCTCACACTATCATTTGAACAGATTTTCCTAAAAGGCACTTGTGTTTTAAGTTGAATTTATATATATATATATTTTATTGATTTTTTACAGAGGAAGAGAGAGGGACAGAGAGTTAGAAACATCGATGAGAGAGAATCATCGATCATCTGCCTCTTGCACACCCCCCACTGGGAATGTGCTGGCAACCAAGGTACATGCTTTTGACCGGAATCGAACCCGGGACCTTTCAGTCCGCAGGCCCACGCTCTATGCTCTATCCACTGAGCCAAACCGGTTTGGGCTGAATTTGTTTTATAGGACCGAATTTGAATGAAAAAAGAAAAAGAAAGATTTCTTACAAAGCAGTAGTTGAATATAAAGCCCGAGTTGTAGTTTCATGAAACTTTTGTTTTAGATAAATGCAAATAAATGTCTTGTAAATCTAATCATTCAATTTTTTTCTTCAGAATGCTGTTCATTTCATGTTGAAAGTTTCCTTCACTTAATCTCATCCCTTTGTACCCTATTAGCGTCTCCTACACACACAAAAAAAAGCCAGGGCCAGTCTATTTTGATAGTTTTCCCTGTGTAGTGGTGCTTCCTGGAGCATTAGCAAATTAGCAAAGTGGCTTTAATCATTTTGTATACCATAAACCTTAATCCGAGTTTAAATAAAACACAAATTGGGTTCTTGTTGTCCCCTCCCCTTTGTTAAATCTTTTCAGTGCATTTGCATAATCCACTCATTGTCTCGCCTATTGTCTATTTCCATTAACCTGTGGGTGATGCATTTTATGAATGGAATGTTACTGATCCCCAGATTACATTTAGCATTGCAGGCTCTGAGGTCCCACTGGGCATGTTCTGAATTAGCATTAGCTGCCCAGGATGTGTAAATAATTCAGCACATTTATAGAGTACAAGTAATCCTGAATCAATAAAGTACAGAAAATAACGACACAGAACCTTAATTAATGTTTACAAGTTTTAAAAGGGAATCATTTTGGCCTGCCTTTCAGGATAAATATTTTGGAATTTTACCACTTTGACAGCTCTATAATAACAACACATAGTGGAAAAAAAAACCTATATTATTAAATAAAATTCAACAAAGTTTAATCCCTAATAGGAATAAATTGAAATCCTCTTCATTCCAACTTTAGTACATTAAATACCCAGATAAGTGAGCTTGCATAGACCTGTCCTATGATTGAGATGTTCTTTTACTTTAGCCTCTTTTAGATGCAGTATGTAGTTTCATCAAAGTAATATATGTGCATGATCTAACAGGAAACTTCTAAAAGGTGTTATATGAAAAACAAAAGTCCTTTATGTCAGTTCTACCCCATTCCCCAAGTAATTACTCTAGAAAAAACATTTTTAACTTTTAGCTGATTCTTTTGGCATTTAAATGTCATATCCTTAACATACCTGCTAATATTTCTAATTCTTGATGTTTCATTTTTATATATTATTATAAACATCCCACTATGGAAGAGAAACAGCTTTAAAAAAAAGTTTTAAAGATATAAGTGACACAATGAACTACGCATGTTTAAGCATGCAATTTGGGTAGAAGGCTTTTGTGAAATATGTACTATCTAGGACTTGTCTCTTTATACCTTAAAAATAGCTTTGGAAGATCAAAAGTTCTTAATGTTGATGAAGTTCAAGACAACATTTTTCCATTTGTGAATTTTGGAATCAGGTTTCCAATTTCTACAAAATATTTTTGGGATTTTGATTGAGATAGCATTGAATCTATAGATCAATTTGGGTTTTCCTTAATTTCTTTCAGAAATACTTGTATTTTTTAGTATACAGGTTTCGCACGTCTCTGTCAAATTGAACCATACATATTTAGTAATTTTCGTTGCTATTGTAAATTGTATTGTTTTTAATTTCAATTTGTTTGTTGCTATCAAACAGAAAAAATTGATATGTATATATTTGAGCTCCTACAACTTTTCTAAATATACTTATTAATTACAGCATTTTTTTTGGCAGTTTCTATAGGAATTTCTCTACAGATAATCACAACATCTGTGAAGAGAGGCTGTTTTACTTCTTTTCCAATATGAATGTCCTACTTTTATCTGCTTCATTGTATTGGCTAAAATATCATCAGTACAGTTTCAAACAGAAGTAGTAACAGCAGACTTCCTGCACTATTGAGTATGATGTTAGCTGTAAATTCTCCATAGATGCCCTTAATATATGACATAGAGTAATAATTCTTTTAACACTACTGTTTATTAATTTTTATCTTGTGTCATTTTCACTTTTGGTTGGTTTTATTCCCTTCATTAGTCATATTTTACTATTTCTTTGTATATCTAGAAATTAAAAAAAAAATTAATTATGGTCTCACATAATTGTCCTTATTCCCCCATTCCCATCCCAAACCCCTCCCTAGATATACCCCCCATCCCCCCTCCCCGTTCCCCGCCCCCCCCCCTGTTGTCCATGGCCACTGGCTAGGCCCATATGTATGCACACAAGTCCTTTGGTTGATCTCTTCCCCTTACCCCCATACCCCTTATTTTCCCTCTGAGGTTTGAGAGTCTGATCGCTGGTTCTCTTTCTCTGGGTCCGTTTGTGTTGTTCATTATTTCCTCTAGATGTGTGAGATCATGTGATCCAAGAAATACCCTTGTAAGAACCTAAACTGTAACAAGCCATAATGGTTATGCTGAGAGGCAAATGAATCAGTCTGTAGTGAGTTCCTTTCTGGGCCAACAGTTCTTTTGCGTCCCAATTTCAATGCCAGATAGTTCCTTATGTGTACATGCCAGCCGTGATATTTCAGATCTGGTTGGTGGACAAATGGCGGTAATGCAGGTCCACCTGTCTCTGGTTTGGTCCTGGGCATCCTTCAGCAACCCACGGCTGTTGTCTGCTGGAATGCTGAGGCGTCGTCAGCATCTTCCATCTCTGAATTGTGTCTCTGGATGCTAGACATTGTTATTTTATCTTTTGTATTCCTTTAAATACAACACTTTGTATTTTGGAACTTTGTTTTGGAATGCAGTTAAATTATTTGAAAACAGTTTGATTCATTTAAATTTTTATTTTAATCCACATTAGGAGAGACCATGATAGTATTTATTCTAGGGCTAATTTTTTGCCACTATTGAGGTGAAATGCTGTGAGTACTATGCCTGATGCCCATGAATTAGAAGGTTTCCACTCTGGGTAGGAGAAAATGGAACTAGCCCTGTGTTAGCTTTGTGCATTTCCCATAGTTCTTTGCCTGACTTTGAATAGTTTTCTCACATACATGGGGAGAAAGCTCCAGGGGGATTTTCTGCAGATACCTGCAGGTCTCTCCACTCTTTCTCTTCTTTAGAATTCTGGCCTGAAAACTGGCTGCTTTGGCCTCCCTAGCCTCCCATCCCTGCCTTCTCAATCAGGATGTCCCCTAGGATTCAGGTTCCTGCTGTCTGGGCCATGGCCTGGAAACACTCTCTCCGCAGTAAGCAGGGCCTTACTTCATTTATTTCCCAGCTCTCAGGAATCAGTGTTGTTCATTGCTTATGTTTAGTGTCTTAAAAAGCATTTCCCCCATATATTTGCTTTTCTTTTTTTCTTTTTCTTCTTTTTTTAAAAAAATTGTTTCAGCTAGGAGGGGAAATATCATCCCCGGTTACTTGGTTCGAGAAATAGCTCTTTTTTCCCCCCCTTAAGACCACCTTCCTCCACTCTAAACATAATTCCTGTCCTTCTGTCCTACTAATATGGTTACATCATTTTGGAGGATTTAGATTTAAATTCAGTAACTTTATATTATTTATGTAAATGTCCTAGACAATGGAGAAAACACTTTAACTATGATTGCTATTTTGTTTATAATACTTGTCTTTATTTTTAATATCCTGTTTTTATATTCTTAATCTATATAATAAAAGTCTAAGAGACCATTATGGCAGAACAAGCAGAGTTACTGGTCACTATGATGCACACTGACCACCAGGGGCCAGACGCTCAACACAGGAGCTGTCCCCGGGTGGTCAGTGCACAACCACAGCGAGCTGTAAGGTGCAGTGAACAGGTGGGCAGTAAGGAGCGAGGGCTTCTGGACTGCAAGAGGGATGTCTGCCTGCTGGCTTAGGCCTGCTCCCCAGGGTGATCGGGCCTAAGCTGGCAGGTGGACATCCCTCAAGGGGTCCTGGATTATGAGAAGATGCAAGCCAGGCTGAGGGAACACCCTGACCCCACCCTTGTGCACAAATTTTATGCACCGGGCCTCTAGTTTAATATAAATTCAAAATCTAATACAATCTAATTAAAACAATTTCACACTCTACTCCAGACATGTTAAAATACTGAAGAATTTTCTGACCTGTTTCAGTGAGAATTGGTTGCTCTCTAAGCTCCATTGCCATTTTAGAGCCTTTTAAAAAATATTTTTATTGATTTCAGAGAAGAAGGGATAATGATAGAGATAGAAATAGCAATGATGAGAATCATTGATCCGCTGCCTCTTACATGCCCCACTTTGGGGATCAAGCCTGCAACCAAGGGATATGCCCTGATCAGGAATTGAACTATGACCTCCTGGTTCATAGGTTGATGCTCAACCACTGAGCCATGCTGGCTGGGCAAGACCACTTTGGAGTCTATTAACCATAACCTTCCTTCCTGTCTCAGATTGATGTCCTATTACAAGGATTTTAACTCTCCTTCTTTCTTTATTTTCTCCTTTGTCTTGGTAAGTTGCATTATTTTTAAAGGTTCTTTATATCTGAAAATATCATTCTACCATTACCCTTAATCAAGACTTTTGCTGGTACAAAATTCTGGGTTGATAGTAATCTTTTCTCAGAACTATGAAGTCACTGATGCACTGTTTTTTGTATATATATAGTATCACCCCTCAGGTCAAAATGAAAGCTGCAGAAGCATAGGATCTTTTTAGTTGTTGTTGTTCACTACCTGACACATAGTAGGTACTCAAAAAACATTTCTAGAATAAATTAACACTGAAAAGCGTTCTGATTCCTTGTATTTTGGGATCTTCTCTTTTATCACCAAGAATCTGAAAATTCATAAATATGTACCCTGATGAGTAAATATTTTAATCCATTGTGCTGGGTACTAAATGTTTCAATCTGAGCACTTATTTTAATTCTGGAAACCTTTTTGAATGGTTTTAGTCAAAGTTTCCTACCTTTAGACTTAGCTCTTTCTGGAATTCTTATCTTCTACACTAATAAAAGAGAAAGATGCAAACTGACCATACTTTTGCGATGCCCACCTAGGAGTGACTATGCAAATTAACCCAATCAGGAGTGACTATGCAAATTAACCCAACAAAGATGGTGGATTAATTGGTATACACAGGCACAGGTGGCTGGGGGAAGGATGCTTGTGTTGTTCCGCAACTCTCCAGCTGCTCAGGGCCTCTGGGTAGCATGGGAAAGCGGAAAGGCAACTCCCAACTCCAGGCCAGAGCAAAGGCAGTGCTGGCAGCCAGGGAAAGGAAAGCCCATTCTTTTACGAATTTTGGTGCTTCGGGCGTCTAGTTATTTATAATCATGGTATTGTTAAGCAGATCTTTTTCTTATCTTTGTTGTATTCCGATTTCCCTCTCCTCCACCCTAATTTCTGCAAGGTTCATTAACCAATTCTTTCAGTAGTGTATATATATATTTGTGTGTCATTTGCATATACAATAATTTGTAAGAGATTCTTTTTTCCAAGGCTTTTTCCTTTCTTTTAACAACGTCTTATTTTTGTTTTACAAATGCTCTATCTTCTCAAACCTCTCTAAGGATATCAGTAATTCATTCCAGCCCCCACCCCCACATCTTTGTGCTTGTTTTTTCAAAATTGCTTCTTTAGTATTTATTTGTTTGAGGCTCTGTCTTCCATAGTAAATACTTTCCTCAAATGTCTGATGACTTTGGCTCTCTAATCATTTTCAAAAGCATGGCATTAAAAACCTGAATGGAAGCAACATGCACCTAGCTGGTCTTCCTGGAGGAAACTGGGCTGTTTCCATGTGAGTCTTTATTGTCTAGAGTTTTAGTTTTTTTCTCTTGGGCTAAACAGGCTCCGATGGGAAGACACTTGTAATAGGCTAGGGAGGTATAAACCTACCTATCTGCCTGTCTGCCAGAGTTTTGGGAGTCAAGGGGATGAGCTGGTAGGAGAAGACTGTTTATTCTGATTTCAGAATAAACGTTTATTTAATCTCCATGTGTCTGCAAATAATCCTAATTCCAACTGTGCCTGTTGTTTCCTCCCCTCCTCCACCTCAGTCCAAGTGCCCTCTCATCTGGGCAGTGCTCTGCCCAAGGGTGAGGAGGAAAAGAGATGTAGCACATTTCCCACAATGGAGCAAATTTACGAGTTGTCTTCACTCTTTTTTCTAGATTCCTAAACACTTCGGTGATTGTATGACATAAATCAGATAGCTTCTCTGTTTTCCCCACTGCCAGCTTATGATTCAGTTCTTCCTGGGTGGTTAAATTAGATACCATTCATCCCTCTGGCTTCCAAAAACTCTTTTCCTCTTTTACTTTAGTTGTCCTTGTGGGGTTGTTGTCTGAAAAATAGTGTTCTGTTATTTTAGTTAGGTCCTTGGAAGAAGCTTTGCAAACACGCATCGATCTGCCATCTCTAACCAGAAGTTCCTCATTTATTGTTAATTTACTTTGCCCTATTATTTTATCTGTGTCTTTGAAATGCATTTCTGGAATATATAAATTTACGGACCTAAATAAATAAAGTTCTATATGAGTTATGACTAGTACTGTGACTACTTCTTTAGCCTGAATTGATAAGTAATTTATGTTCTTCTAAATTTTAACATAAGTGACTAAGAAAGGTCATTTGGTAGAATCCTTATTTTCATGGACAATATACATATTTATATATTTTCTTATGTGGATGCCTAAAAATTATTGTTTTATTTTAGTCCCAGTTCCTGTTATTCAATATTTTATGGACTAAGAATCCCCCAACCCCTCCACAGAACTGGCAAAATTTATAAAACTCTACAAACATCAAAAGGGAATATAAAAATCAGCTCAAAATGTCTAGACTGATTCCTTTTAGTTCTTGTTCTCAGCACTAAAGAGATAAAAGCTAAAAAGTATATTTTTAGAGAAATTATTAAAAGAAGATGTGCATTTAAGAGAAACAGAGAACAAAACTGAGAGGGGAATAATTATGTGGACAAATGCATTTTCCTGCCTCCTTGTGTAGTTCCTGGGGGGCAGGGAGGGGAACTGAACTGCCCTGATGGGGTGGCCCCAATCAGGCTAATCAATCATGGTGATCCCATACTCCTCAGTGACTACCTGAGGCACTTAGTGCCGGGGCATCCCCTGGCCACCACGTTTGGTACAGGACTGCCTTGTGACCTATTTAGGGCAAATGAGATAGAAGGGTAGGATTTGCTAGGATTGTCTAACATAACGTCATGGTCTTAAAAGAGCATTACAGAAAGAAATGTCCCACTACTTCCTTTGAAAAATGGCATAGGTGGATGTGAGACCAGGAATTCTATGGTCTTGCTACCAATCTGGGAATGAAGCCATCTCATGATAGAAGGCAATTATGTGAGAACCACCAAGAAACAGAGCCATGGCTACTGAAGTCAGCCTGACTTGAGGTTCATCCTCCCTAATACCAAGTGATGACGTTCACATTTCTTTCTTTCTTTTTTTTTTTTTTTTTAATATATTTTATTGATTTTGTACAGAGAGGAAGGGAGAGAGATAGAGAGTTAGAAACATCGATGAGAGAGAGTCATCGATCAGTTGCCTCTTGCACACCCCCTACTGCGGATATGCCCGCAACCAAGGTACAAGCCCTTGACCGGAATCGAACCCGGTTCCCTTCAGTCCCCAAGCTGACGCTCTATCCATTGAGCTAAACCGGTCCCGGCCACATTTATTTCTTTAAACCAGTTTGAGGTAGGATCTGTTACTTGTAGAGGGGAGCATAAATACAAAAAAGCAAACAAACCCCAACACACATAGATATTAAACTGAATGACATAATGTCTGCCTCAATGTCAGAAAATGGAAAAGTATGTGTGACTGAGAGACACGTACAATGAAGTTAAGAGTCTCTACACAACCTAGAAGACAATACTCTTAACAAATACAAATGCAGAAACATTCTCTGCAAATGCAAAAAAAAAGCCTTCCTCATATTTCCAATTATTTTTAAAAATCAGAAGACAATACAGTCCTAACCCTGTAAGTTGAATTTCACTATGCTCTCAAGATTAGTGTTTCCTAATGTGAGTCTCTTAGTCTTTTAGGCAAAACAATTCTCCAGCGTGAGACTATTCCATGTACTGCACTCCTAAACCAAGAACTAATGACTGTCCCACTGCCTGGCTACTGTGACAATGAAAATCCTCCCTCATTCACTTACCTGAAGGTGATAGTACCAGCCCAGTTGAAATCACTAATGTAGGGGAACAGATGTACAGTATATTCTTTGAGAATTTCTTCCTTCAAGATCATTTAAAAAAGAACAACCCACAGTCTAAAGCTTTTCATATCACAAATAATTGAGACCCATAGCAGCTAGGCATACACTATTCAAATCCTATCTAATAAAAGAGCAATATGCAAATTGACCATCATACCAACACACAAGGTGGCCACCCCTCATATGGTCAAAGATGGCTGCCCCTATGTGGACACAAGATGGCCATCACAAGATGGCTGGCAGGGGAGGGCAGTTGTGGGTGATCAGGCCAGCAGGGGAGGGCAGTTGGGAGGGACCAGGCCTAAAAGGGAGGGCAGTTGGGGGTGACCATGCCTGCAGGGAGGGCAGTTAGGGGTGACCAGGCCTGCAGAGGAGGGCAGTTGTGGAGGACCAGGCCTGCAGGGGAGGGTAGTTGTGGGGGACCAGGCTGCAGGGGGGTCAGTTGGGGTGGACCAGGCCCACAGGGGAGGAAAGTTATGGGGGACCAGGCCTGCAGGGGAGGGTAGTTGGGGGTAACCAGGCCTGTAGGGGAGGACAGTTAGGGGCAACGAGGGCAGTAGGGAAGGGCAGTTAGGGGCAATTGGGCTGGCAGGGGAGCAGTGAGATGTTGATCAGGCTGGCAGGGGAGTGGTTAAGGGGCAATCAGGCAGGCAGGCAGGCTAGCAGTTGGGAGCCAGCAGTCCTGGATTGTGAGAGGGATATCTGACTGCCCATCAAATATCCCTCAAGGGGTCCCAAGTGCAGAAGGTGCAGGCTGGGCTGACACCCCAATCCTACAGCCCCCCTGCACAAACTTCGTGCACAGGGCCTCTAGTGGTTAAATAACAATATTTTCAAATGGCTAAAAGGGGAATATGAACTGAGCTCATTTTTTCAGTAAATTCATAAGGAATGATTCCAAATAACAGGCATGCTATAAGACACAATATGTTGACATAGCAACATTTTATAGGATCTAATGATAAGAGTGATAGACTATGAAGTATATTGGCATATTTCTGTTTTTAACTCACTAAGTTCTACTGAGCTAACTATAATCAGGGGAATAGAAATATTATCAAGATATTTATCTTTCACTCTGCAAATGTTTCATAGTATCAGTACTTAATTTTCTGAGCAAGGAACTGTGCTAGGCACTGTGGTCCTTGTTCTCACAGAAAGTAACTTTAAAAGAAATAAGTGACCCAAAACATGTGTATCAGAACCATGTGATCAGTGCAAAGTACAGATAGGACTTCAGCTTTTCCAAAGAGCTGAGAAAGGTTCTGCTGTGAAGATGGGACTTGAGAGCCTCCATGCCTGATGACAGAGAGAGAGAGAGAAGAGAGAGAGAGAGAGAGAGAGAGAGAGAGAGAGAGAGAGAGAGAGAGAGAGAGAGAGAGAGAGAGGAATAGTCACCAGAGTTATCGTGAAGAGACTATGCAGGAAGGCAAGTGAGAGGGACTCTGGGACAGACATTGCAGGGGAAGGGGCTTACTTAAATGAGCAAAGGACACTGAATGGCAGGCTGATTGACAGACCACAGACCAATGAATGTGGTGAAGCTACTCCTAATTGTTGAGTAGTTGCAAAAAGTCATAAACATTTGCAGGCGATTGGATGGTTGAGTGAAGTAATAAAGCAAATACTTGTATTAATGAAGAGGACATACCTGAAATGGCTTATCTGGTTTTCTAAAAGGAAAGACAGTCTCTCTTTTATCTCCTCAAATCTCTCTTTCTCTTCCATTGAAACTGTTCCGATTCCATCAGGCCTGAAAAACAATCAGAATCAGTCATTCTACTTTTATCTATTATATTTTATATCTATATCTACACCAGCACAAACATATATATTTCCCTAAAAATTCAAATAATTAAGGAAAATGCATAGCAGTCTACAGTATACTTATTATTTGTGTCTATAGTGAAAATTTATTGCAGATACTTGTAGCCATTTACTTCATTTTTGACCTGGAATTAATGGAATGGAATTATTCTCTTTTAGACAGCCTTCAAGGTAAAGGATTACAATACATGTTTTCCATATCTACAGAAAACAATGGCTAGTCCTTGAGAATGGCAGTGAAAGTGTTTTGTAGCAGTATCAAACATTTGACCAATTGAATGAATATCCCCTGAATGTAAATATTATTAAAAAATACTGAATGCAAGCTAAAGTGTCTTAACGGCTTCTTTTCTTAATTAAGCTAATGTGGAGTAAAGGATTTAATTTTAACTGTTGAAAGAAATGTAGACATCTTGTTTGGATACAAGTGGTGGTTTACTGTTCCACTCTTTTTGTTTGTTTAAATTTATGTACTTATAAATGAAAATAAATATTTTGATAATAACATACAAAGAGAAAAGACCATCAATGTTACTAGATCTTTGTGTTTTAACCAATATCCCTGTGGAATCAATGTGACTTTTCATTAGGACTTTTAAAAGTAGCTATGAGGGACTTCCTGGAGGATGGCGGCAAGGTAAACACTTGTACATGCTGCCTCTCACAACCACATCAGTGCTGAAACTGGGGATCTTACCTGAGACCTGAAAAAACCACAACCGGGGAGGCCCCAACCGGTGCAGACACGCGGATTCCACAGAAAGGTTGGATTTTGCCTGGGATAATGTGGGGTGTCTGTGTCCCAACAGCGAAAGCGGCAGGCGCAGACGCTGAGGCCACTGTGGCAGCAGAGGCAAAAGCGCGCGCTGGGACCTCGGAAATCTGTGTCCACAAAAGCCCCGCGCTGTTGGGTCTGGTGTGACTTAAGAAAGTGGACGGGGGACCCCAAGGTTGCTAATAGTAGGGTTCTCTAGGGAGCAACTCATTCTGATCCGACATGGAGGGAGAACAAAGGAGTTGGAAGGCAGTCTATTTGTAAGTGCCTGCAGACTGGCCCAACGCGTACCTAGGCTGGTTCCCCTGCAACCCTTTACTTCTGATTACAAAGGAGAGATCGCTCAGATTGGCTGGCCCTAAGAGACAGCAGGGGGAAACTGCTTTTCTGGAAGCTGAGAAACAGAGCAGGGCGAAATCATCCCGGATTCAGCTCCAAGGCAAAAAAAAAACAACAAAAACAAAAAAACACAACACACAGTATTGAGTGCCATAGAAAAAGAAGGTTAGAGCAGCCAAAAAGACGGGGACATCAATCCAGAAACACTGCCACCTAAAGGCTGGAGTGCAAACTGACTGATTATTACTAGTTTTATTTAATCAAAAAACAAGAAACTAAGGAATCGCCATCTTAAAATCAAGGACTAGTTTACAACACAGAGGTGCAGCAGAATGCAGGGAACTGCAATACTGTCTGAAACAGGCGTGCCAAACAAAATGACAGAAGAAGTGAATGGCCTTCACAACTGCACACTTTTTTTTTTTTTTGCTAAATCTTTTATTTTTTATTTTATTTTCATTTTTTGCATCTTTTATTTAAGAAACGAATCTTTTCCTTTTTTCCTCACTTGATTTTAACTTTTTAATTATTACATTTTTAGGTTCAATCAGCATTATTACTACTGCTATTTTAAATTTTTTAAGTGCCATTTTATTTTCTCTTTATTTTACAATGGAATTAGTGTTCATGTTATTTTCATTTCTCCTTCAACATTGTTTAACCCTATCTCAATACGACCTTTACACCATCACTCTCTTTCTAACCTTTCTCCTTTTGCTATCCTGTTTATCTTAACCCTTTCCTGCTTTAGCTTTTCCTTAGTCTTTCTGTCTCCCCCCTACTAAAATTTCTACCCTACTTATATATCTAATTTCCAATCCCCTGTGCCAAGTGCATACACACCCCTCTCTGAGCTGTATTAACTAGCAAAAAAAAAAAAAAAAAAAAAAAAAAAAAAAAAAAAAAAAAAATTGTTTTCCTCACTGTCCTTTTGATGCTGTTTGGGGGAATGTTGATTATATTGTATTTTTATGCTTTTTAGTTAGAGTATTTTGCTTATTCTTTTGTTGTTGCTGTTGCTTGGTATTTTCTTATTTGATTGGTTTTTGTTTGCTTTTTTTACTTCTGTTTTCCCCTCCTTTGCTGGAAATTAGAGGGTGTTGTAGATTGTATTATTCTCCAGGTACTGCTGCCAGCATTTTCTGGGGTTAGTGGTTGTTTTATTGAAATTCTCTCCCCATATATATAGTTTATTCTCCATTTATCTCTAAGTCTCTTTCTTCTCTCTCCTCTCTCTCTCTCTCTCCCTCCCTCCCTCCCTCCCTCCCTCCCTCTCCTCCCTGTTTCCCAATTTCATTTCGACACTCCTCTATATATATATATATATATATATATATATATATATATATATATATATATATATATACCTTTTTTTTTTCCCCCTATCTTTTTCTTTTGCTACCTCCCCCTTGTCTTTTTACTCTTCCTCTTTCTCTCCTATTCCCTAATTTGCCTTTCCCTGGTGGTCACCTTTATTGGAGGTTATTAATATCGCAAATATATTTCTGTTCAGTGCTTTGTGTGTTGTACCTGGTTGTGTTGTGTTTTGTGCCTTTAAATCAATGCAGGAGAGAGAGATCTACATAGGGAGACAAAGAAACAGCCCACAAATGAAAGAAAAGTAAACGAGTTAGAGGCAAGCAACCTACCAGAACAAGAATTCAGAGTAATGATCATAAGATGGCTAAAAAGAATGGAAGACAAATTTGACAATATGAGTAAGACACGAGAGGAAATGAAGAAGAACCAAGAGGAAATGAAGATGAATTAAGAAGAAATGAAAAATGACATTGCTACTATGAAGAACTCAATAGACAGCATCAAGAGCAGACTAGAAGAATCAGAGGACCGCATCAGTGAGCTAAAAGACAAGATGAAAAAAAATTCCCAATTAGAGCAGCTTCTAGAAAAAAAAAAAAAGCAGGAGGAGAGCCTAAGGGAACTTTGGGACAATACAAAACAAAACAATATTAGAATAATAGGGGTTCCAGAAGGAAAGGAAACTGAGGAAGACATGGAAAACGTATTTCAAGAATTAATGACAGAAAATTTTCCTGAGATAGAGAAGAAAAAAACCACACAAATTGAAGATGCTCGCAGAGTCCCAAGCAAAATGAACCCCAGAAGACCGATGCCAAGGCACATTATAATTAAACTGGCAAACACCAATGACAAAATAAGAATCTTAAAAGCAGCCAGAGAGAGACAGAAAGTTACATATAAAGGAACCCCATCAGACTAGCAACTGATTTCTCCACAGAAACTCATCAGGCCAGAAGGGAATGGGATGAAATATACAAAGTCATGCAAAGGAAGGGTCTGAATCCAAGAATACTGTACCCAGCAAGGCTATCAATCAAAATTGAAGGTGAAATCAGGAGCTTCACAGACAAAAAAAGACTAAAGTTTATCTCTACCAAACCAGCAATGCAAGAAATGCTAAAGGGTTTACTGTAAAAATAAAGAAATAGGAAGCAAAGAAGGAACACAGGGGTATAGAATAAAAATGGTGTCAAATAAATACCTATCAATAACTATAAATGTAAATGGATTAAATGCTCCAATCAAAAGACATAGGGTAACAGACTGGATAAGAAAACAAGACACATATATCTGTTGTCTACAAGAAACCCACTTCAGAAAAAAAGACACACATAGACTGAAGGTGAAGGGATGGAAAAAGGTTTTCCAGGCGAATGGAAATGAAAAAAAAAGCTGGGGTAGCAATACTTATATCTGACAAATTAGACCTCAAAGTGAAGGACATAACAAGAGATAATGAAGGCCACTTCATAATACTAAAGAGAGCAATCCAACAAGAAGAAATAACCCAGGTAAACATATATGCACCCAATACAGGAGCACCCAAATACATTAAAAACAAACAAACAAACAAAAAACTGCTGGAGGACATTAAGGGAAAGATTAATAGCAATACAATCATAGTAAGAGATTTTAATACCCCACTGTATTAAATCACCTAAACAAAAAATCAGCAAAGAAATATCAATCCTAAATGATGCACTAGACCAGATGGAATTAATTAACATCTTCAGAACATTCCACCCCAAAGCCACAGAATATACATTCTTCTCAAGTGCACATGGGACATTCTTAAAGATAGACCACATCTTGGGACATAGGCAAAGTCTCTTCAAATTCAAGAAGACAGAAATCATATCAAGGATCTTCTCAGATCATAGTGATATAAAACTGGAAATTAATTACAATACAATAAAAATAATCCAAAGAAATCAAACACATGGAGATTAAACAGCATGCTATTAAACAAGCACTGGGTTACCAGAGAAATCAAGGAAGAAATTAAAAACATCCTGGCAACAAATGACAATGAAAACACAATAATCCAAAATCTATGGGACACAGCGAAAGCAGTTTTGAGAGGGAAGTTCATATCTCTACAAGCCTATTGCAAAAAATAAGAAAAAGTGGGAACAAATTATCTAACTCTACAACTGAAAGAGTTAGAAAAAGAGCAACAAGAAAAGCCCAGTGTAAGCAGAAGGAAGGAAATAATAAAAATTAGAGTGGAGATAAATGACATAGAGACCAAAGAAACAATACATAAGATCAACAAAACCAAGAGCTGGTTCTTTGAAAGGATAAACAAGATTGATGAACCTCTAGCCAGGCTAACCAAGAAACAAAGAGAGAGGACCCAAATAAACAAAATCAGAAACGAAAGAGGTGAAATAACAACAGACCCCACCGAAATACAAAGGATTGTAACAAAATACTATGAACAACTCTATTCCAACAAACTGGACAACCTGGAGGAAATGGACATATTCCTAGAAAAATACAACCTTCCAAAACTCAATCAGGAAGAATCTAATAATCTCAATAGACCAGTGACTTGGGAAGAAATTGAAACAGTCATCAAAAAGCTTCCAGCAAACAAAAGCCCAGGGCCAGATGGTTTCACAGGAGAATTTTACCAAACATTCAAGGAAGAACTAAAACCTATCCTCTTTAGACTATTCCAAAAAATTCAAGAGGAAGGAACACTTCCAAACTCCTTCTATGAAGCCAGCATCACCCTAATACCAAAACCAGATAAAGACAACTCAATGAAAGAGAATTACAGGCCAATATCCCTCATGAACTTAGATGCCAAAATCCTCAATAAAATTCTAGCAAATCGGCTCCAGCAGAACATCACAAAGATCATGCACCACAACCAAGTAGGATTTATTCCTGGAATGCAAGGATTGTACAATATCCGCAAATCAATAAACGTGATACATCACATAAACAAATTGAAAGATAAAAATCATATAGTCATATCAATTGATGCAGAAAAAGCATTTGATAAAATCCAACACCCTTTCCTGATAAAAACTTTCAACAAGGTGCGAGTACAAGGATCATACCTCAACATAATAAAAGCTATATATGATAAACCCACAGCCAACATCATACTCATTGGGCAAAAACTAAAACAATTCCCTCTAAGAACAGGAACAAGACAGGGATACCCACTCTCACCACTCCTGTTTGACATAGGGCTGGAAATACTAGCCATTGCAATTATACAAGAAGTGGAAATAAAAGGCATTCAAATTAGAAAAGAAGAAGTAAAGTTATCTTTATTTGCAGATGACATGATATTGTACATAAAAAACCCAAAAGACTCCATTAAAAAACTAATAGACTTAATAAATGAATTTGGCAATATAGCAGGATACAAAATTAACGACAAGACATCTATGGCATTTCTACACACCAATAGTGAACTTGCAGAAATAGAGACTAAAAAGGCAATCCCATTTACCATCGCACCAAAAAAATTGAGATACCTAGGAATAAACTTAACTAAGGAGGGAAAAAGACCTATACGTGGAAAACTACACGACATTGAAAAAAGAGATAGAGGAAGATGAAAACAGGTGGAAGAACATACCATGTTCATGGATTGGTAGAATCAACATCATTAAAATGTCCATACTTCCCAAAGCAATCTATAGGTTCAATGCACTCCCCATTAAAATACCAATGGCATATTTCACTGGCCTAGAAAGAACTCCCCAAAAGTTCATTTGGAACAATAAAAGACCCCGAATAACCACAGCAATCCTGAGAAAGAAGAGTAAAGTAGGAGGGATCTCAATACCAGATTTCAAGGTGTATTACAAAGCCACTGTTCTCAAAACAGCCTTGTACTGGCACAAGAACAGACATATAGATCAATGGAATAGAATCGAGAACCCAGATATCAACCCAAATCACTATGCTCAATTAATATTTGACAAAGGAGGCATGAACATACAATGGAGTCAAGACAGTCTCTTCAATAAATGGTGTTGGGAAAATTGGACAGACACATGCAAAAGAATGAAACTAGATCACCAACTTACACCATACACAAAAATAAACTCAAAATGGATACAGGACTTAAACATAAGACAGGAAACAATAAAAATACTAGAGGCATCCACACGCAGCAAAATCTCAGACATATGCCAAAAGAACTTCTTCACTGATACTGCCCTTAGAGCAATGGAAGCTTAAGAGAAAATAAACAAATGGGACTACATCAAAATAAAAAGCTTTCAAAAGAAACCATCAACAAAACAACAAGAAAGCCCACTATATAGGAGAACATATTTGCAAATGTTATCACTGATAAAGGTTTAATCTCCAACATCTACAGACAACTTATACAACCTAATAAAAGGAAGATAAATGACCCAATTAAAAAATGGGCAATGGATCTAAATAGAATCTTCTCAAAAGAAGACAGAAGGAAGGCCAAGAGGCACATGAAAACATGCTCAAAGCCACTCATTATTCGAGAGATGCAAATCAAAACAACAATGCAGTACCATCTCACACCTGTCAGAATGGCCAACATCAACAAATCAACAAATGACAAGTGTTGGCGAGGTTGCGGAGAAAAAGGAACCCACATGCACTGCTGGTGGGAATATAGACTGGTGCAACCACTGTAGAGAACAGTATGGAGTTTCCTCAAAAAACTGAAAATGGAACTCCCATTTGACCCAGTAATCCCACTCCTATGAATATATCCCAAGAAGCTACAAACACCAATTAGAAAGGATATATGCACCCCTATGTTCATAGCAGCACAATTTACAATAGCTAGGATTTGGAAACAGCCTAGATACCCATCAGCAGATGATTAGATCCAAAAATTATGGCACATCTACACAATGGAATATTATGCTACCATAAAAAAGAAGAAATTCTAATCATTTGCAGCAACCTGGATGGAATTGGAGAACATCATGCTGAGTGAAATAAGCCAGTCAATGAAAGAGAAACACCACTTTACCTCACTCATTTATGGATGATAAAGAACATTATAATCTGAAGAATCAAAAGACAGATATACAGTAAATCAACAAGCAGATTGTCAAATTACAGCAGGGAGGGTAGGAAGATCTGGGGTAGATAAAAGATCAACCGAAGGACTTGTATACATGCATATCAGTACAACCAATGGACAGAAAACTCTGGGGAGGGAGGGCAGGTATGGGGGGAGGAGGGCAATGGTATATGTACAAAGATAATAATTTAATAAAAAAAATTTAAAAAAGTAGCTATGAGGATGAAACAGAAATCTTTTTTTAACTAAGATTAGCATATGAAATATAAGATATATTTAATGACATGGATTTAGAATTTATTCTGTATCAATTTAAGTTTCTGGTGTATTGCAAAATATGTAAATATAAATTTTAACTGTCTTTGTTAACACAGAGAAAAGGTATAGTAATCTCATATACATTACAACACCTATATATTTCAACAAATATTTTTGCATTTAATAACTAACACTAATAATTTTTTCCCTATTAGTTCATTTTTCTAAAAATTATATTTTAATTCTCAAAAGATTTATGCATTTCATTCCCATTTACTATTTTTTAAAAATATATTTTATTTATTTTTTTACAGAGAGGAAGGGAGAGGGATAGACAGTCAGAAACATCCATCAGCTGCCTCCTGCACACATCCTACTTGAGGATGTGCCCGCAACCAAGGTACATGTCCTTGAACGGAACTGAACCCGGGTCTCTTCAGTCCGCAGGCCAATGCTCTATTCACTGAGCCAAACTAGATAGGTCCAATTTACTAATTTTTAATGTTTTTGTGAAAATATGTGGAAACAACGTCTATGAAAAACAAATACTTAAAGTAAATTTCCAACAAGATTTTTATTTGATATTCCCTCCATTTTTTTTTTTTTGTGTGTGTGTGTGTGATGCTTGTAAACTAGTCAATTAGGATAAAAAGCAATTAAATTTTAAAGCTATACCTGTATCTCATTGACATAAAGACCTTTTATTTATATCAAAACAACATTTAAGTTTGAAGTATATTTTTTCCAATGTAGAGTAAATAATTTATTTCAGAAACTCGTGTGCTGTTAGGATTTATGCTTTGAAAATATTTCTTACAATTACATTTTACTCCTAAGGAAAGATCAATTATTTCAATACATAATCAGAGTAATACATTGCATTTTCCCCATCAGAATACATTTGAATGTTAACTAAAGAAGAATGGCAAAAAATTGGCCTTGCAAATATTTTTAGGAAGAAGAAAAGGAAGTCTGGTTTATAAATTATAAAGCAATTAAGTATCAGTAAGCTACTGTGTTTTATCATTTAATAATGGATTTTTTTTCACATATTACTTCAGAGACAATTCTCATGGAGCAAATGATAACACAAAACCCAGACTGCAACCTATGAATGAATACATATTGACAATGATGACAAAAGTTCAATCGGAGAGGTCCATTTTATTCATCAATCCGGGAATTTTGACATTCCAACAAAAACCATTAACTCCATTATGCTATCTAATATATAGCAATAAAAACACATTCCACAAAGTTGCAGGTGGTTATTTCACTAAACACACTTATGCACACTTGATAGAAAACAGCAAAGAACTTGTTCTGGTTGCTGACATGCCCTTTGGCTTTGCTCTCTGACAGTGCACCTTGCTCTGTCTGTGTGAACTGTGCTGTTCCCTTCAGCGGTCGCCCACAGAGACAGAGCACGTGGTCCTGTCGCTGAGAACACAGTGCACACGGCCCACCTGGGATGGAGCCGGGCTTTGGCAATGGAAAGCCAGAAAGGTTAAGTCGGTGGAGCGTCGATCTTCACTAAGTTAAAGACCTTCACTTATACATAGTGAAGGGTCATCATTTTACTGCGTTTATTACTAAATTAGGTACATATCTGACAGACTAAACACACCATTTAATGCTGTGGAATCGCTCTTATTCTGAATATTAGGTATAGGAAGCGGTGTCCTGTACCTAAGTTATTGGAAATGGTAACTTCGCTGCAGTCAAGCCTGAAGGTAACAGCTCCTTCTAAAATGAGTCTTCCCAATAAATGCAAATACTTCCTGTGCCAATAGTTTCCTGTCATCATCATCATCATCATCATTAAAACAAACGTAGTGATTATTAATTACAAACTTTTAAATATGAGGTTGGTACTGTGCTAGCTGCTTTATATGGAGAACAACAGAAAATGCTCTCAGCAACCCTCTCTGTAGTCTCCAAGGAAGGAGGCCGCTAGGGTTCAGGGAGGTTAGGCTGCTTCCCCCAGGTCACATAGCTGGGTGCCAAAGCATGGACTTTGACATTTCAAAGCCAGTGCTCTTACTGTCCATGCCTTATTCCCCTCTCCTCTGTTTTCACAGAAAAGAATAAAGAGCAATTTTATAGACCCATTGGAAAATGGAAGATTTGAGAAGCAATAATGGCAGCACTATTTTAAATACATGTACTTCAGACATTTTCTACGTCATGTGTATTAAAAGGCAAAGAACTTAAAAATTAATACAATTTTAAATGCCTATCATTGAATCATTGGGTCGATTAAAAAACAAAAGACCACAAAAAGGAAGTCCTAGAATATGCTCTTTTAGACACTATAAAATATGTTATTGCAGAAGCCTTGAGGAAAACTTGAACTAGTTATATTTTATGACGGTTTATCAAGTAGATTCAGGGTAATGAGACTTAAAGTAACAGGTTCCCAAACTCAGTTTTAAAGTAATTTCTATTAGCTGTACCTTCAAGTCATATCCAGAACCTGAACAACCCTCACTACATCCAGCTTCCCCTCTGGTTCCAGCCATCAGCTCTCCCCCGAGTACAAGGCCAGCCTCTTTGGTCCCTCCTCTAATCTCTTGTTCAAGTACTGACAACACACTATCCTGAACCCTTTTCAAGCATAAGTCGTATCTTTGTAATGGTGGCAGTCACTTTAAAAGCCGAAGCCCTTATAATGGTCTACACTTTATATGATCCTCCTACCCCACACTGACTCTCTGACCTCCTCCCCTTCCAGCAAGTCCTGTCGCTCTAGGTAGCCCAGCCTCCTTTCTGGTTGCAAACATATGAAGTGTGCTCTGCCCAGGGCCTCTGCACATGCTCTCTCCACTGCCCGGGAGCTCTCTCCCTAGGCACATACCCAGCTGGCTTGCTTCCTTTTCATCTCTGCCGATTTGACTCAGGATTAGCGAGGTTATCTCTAACCATCCTGATGTAAAGGTATAGGCTCTCCCATTCCCATAGGCCTCTTCTCCTTTACCGGGCTTTTTTGCTTGCCATTTTACACAAGGCTATCATCCAACATGTGGCATGTTTATTTGTCTGCATCCTTCATGCTAGCATCTTGTTGATGTTCAATACTACACAAATGCCAAAGAAATGAATGAGTGATATATAGACTATAAAAATATTAGTTATATAAGACTATGAGAATTCATGAAGTGGTACTATCACAAATATTGCTTTATTAGTGTTAACATGGCATAAATTATTTGGAACATTTGTTGTGTAACAGTAGATAAAATAGGATTATTTTTTTTTTTGAAAAGCAGAGGCAGGTATTATAGTTAAGTATTCTGGGTAAAAAGATCTCTAACAAAAGTTAGCATGTATTGTATTTACACAGCAGAAAATTTTCAGTGCTTACCTGCCATTTTAGTTATTAGTAAAATGATTTACTTTAAATCTCAAGGATACAATTTTTTCCCCTGCGATAATAAAAGTAAAAAGAACAATGCTTCTTTGACAATGATTACAAGGCTGTGAAAATGTGGTTACTGAAAATTCTAATATAAGAGACCAATTTTATTATTTGAATGTTAATTTGGGTTTAACTCTACACTTATAATTAAATATTAAAGTGGTTCCGGTGAGAAAGAAAGTATTCTCATATATCAAGATTTAATATTTTTTGTTTTTTTTCCTGGGGCCTATAGTTATTGAAACTACATGATTTAATAAAAGCAGAGTGTTCTCTGAAAGAAGTTCAAGATATGAACAAATTATAAAATGCCGTGCAATAGTAGATACATATCTTTTAATTATAGATATTGTCAAATAAGTAATGGCATGGAACTTCCCGCTGGCATTACACAAGCAGTTGAACACCAAATGCAGTTGTGTCTGTTAATTATATTTCAAATATTCTTAAAAAACAGAATTCATACAATAGCACCTTCTGCAAGTATCGCTTAATAGGTTTGATCTTACATCTGCCTATGGGTCACATTCTGTTTTAAGAGAAACTATCACACCTTGATTGTACACATACAGTATCTTTTTTGAAAGCCAGATTCATCCAAAAAAACAGTTCCCACATATACTAAGGCCTATCCAAATTAATTTAATTAAATTTCTCCATGATCTAAAGGATTTTATCATTTGTGCTACTCATCAATCTGACAAATTAGGCATTTTAAAATAACAGAATCCTTTATGTGTATACCGGACATCTTGGCATGGTTACCACTTCCTTTCATAATGAGTACAACATAAGCTCTAAAGGGACAAAGGTGTTTTATTTATTTATTTTTTATTTTTTAAAAGACAACTAAAAAACCCCAAGAGGGATAAACAGTGTAACTGATCCATTTTCTGTGGTCTCTGAGGCTTTTGGGATAAATAGTTCAGATGAGAAATTAGTTTCTATGAAGTTAAAGGGTGATTAGGTTATAGCTCAAGAAAGATCTGAGATAAAAGGGTATAAAATTGGGTAACAGAGTCAGGCACTTGAGCACGAGACAAACGATCCATGAGGGTTTCTTCCATATTCAGATACAGACTAATCCGTAGCTTCACTTCCCTTAGTTGAACTGTTTACAGTTCACACATTTTATAGTCCCTTTCCCCAATCTAATACCAAATTTCAGAGACTCTTAAGGCCAATGAGAATGAATTTTGGCATGTTTAATATCCATTTTATCTGCTTGAGTTGAAGTAAAGAGATCTTACTGGCTGTGAACGTGTTTTCATAAACAGCAGGCCTGTGATGAGCTCCAACTAAAAGGGTTAAATCGCCCAAGCATTTTGTGAACAATACAAATTGTAAGACCTTCTTGGAGGATCATAGTGCAATCAAGGTGTATTAAAGAGTCTGAGAAGCCTGATAGTAAAGAAATCTGTTTAACTTCATTTGTTTTTTTAAATATATATTTTTATTGAATTCAGAGAGGAAGGGAGAGAGTGAGTTAGAAACATCAATGAAAATCATCGATTGGCTTCCTCCTACATTCCCCTACTGGGGATTGAGTTTGCAACCTGGGCATGTGCCCTTGACTGGAATTGAACCTAGAACCCAGGACCCTGCAGTCTGTAGGCAGATGCTCTGAGCCAAACCAGCTAAGGCAGAAATCTGTATAAAGAACATGTCCCAAAGTTACTTAGTCATGGGATCACCTCAAAATTCCCACTTCAGTGCTGATGAGCAGTTTTTTGTTTGTTTGTTTGTTTGTTTTGTTTTTAATGAAAACTATAACATCTTCTGTGGTTATTTTCTCAACCATTTTCCTCAGCTGAGTAGGCTCTAGATGCTTGGGAGTAAATGTGACCTTGTCTTTATCATCTCTAGGAGTCTGCGTATTGCCTGGAACAGAGTGCTCAGGAGAATGGTGAGTTAAATAAATATACCAGAATTACCATATTATTTTATAATACACCAGAATTACCATATTATTATATAAAAAGTCTGTGTGATCATCATGCCATCATGCCATAACGACTGATCAGCAGGAGGCTGCGTACGTGCATGGAGAGGTTCCAGTGGGTGGGCAGGGACTTGACTCTGGAGGACTTGCCTGGAGGTGCAGATGGGTTTCTGGGTACTACTGGGGTGGCGGGGTTCTGGATCCCACCTCCCACAGCAGCAGTGGCCCTGGGACTCTTTCTGGGTCTCCTGCAATTTGGCACACTGGGCCCTTAGTTGTACAGAAAAGCCTGGGGAATTGATGAGACAGATTTTCTTTCCCCTCCCCTGCCCACCCCCTTCCTTCCCAAGCCATCAGGAAAGTTTGTCCTGGCAGTTTGGTGGTTTGTGGTTAAAGACATTTTGCAAGCAAGCGGAGAAATGACTAAGTTTATGGTGCTTTTGGGTTTCTTATAGGACTCTTTTCACCTGCCCTCTCCTAAGAGGGATGTATGACATCCTCGCTACCTCTAAGAGATGAGGAGAGGAGAGATACCTAGAGTGTGGTGTTTCTGAATTGTCAATTCTGCCTAAGGCACAGCAGGTAAAAGTCACTTTGTGCTTCGTGTATTTCCCACCAATATCCATTTGTGAACAGAATAAAAAAGAGAGGAAGGCACAGCATGAGAATAAGAAATGATGGAAGAGGAAGGAGAAAAATCTCTTATTTCTGTTCCCCCAACTTATCGCACCTCCTATTGTTTCAAATATAATGACATATTACTTAGATGGTCATATATTAAATAATCAGATTCCTTTTATTTCCCTGAAATTTTACATATCCAGAGAAGACATAAATTTGACCCCTTCACATTCACTGAGGTAGAAGAAAGTGTTTTTCTATGAGAAAAATATTTTAAAGACAATTTTAAAATCACTCTTCTCTTTTTCCAAACACTCCTCTCTCCGACTCCTTTTCTTATTTGGATTTCCTACCACATTCTATTTTCTTTGGAGGTTTTTAAAGAGCAGATATTTCCACAGAGAAAGCAAGAACCTGACACTGTGAGGGTATGTGATTTTGTGACGTAGATTTTGTGTTAAGGTAACGATATGCCGAGGACAGTTACAAACGATGTTTGATAGCTGACCTGACCTGCAACCAAACTCACCACATTCCTGGACTAATCCAAATGAAATCACTGCTGCACACAGCTCTGAAATTCAGGGGAAACAAAACACCAAGAGACTTTATGCTTAAAAATAAGAAGTATTAATGTTAGCGAGTGCGTTCTCTGATGCCATCATCACCCTCTGCCACATGCCTAACATTTTTCTTAAAAGACATGTTTTTTAACTAAAGGACTACAGACAAACTATAATGTGGATGGAAGAATTCAGAAAAACACAGACACAAAAATTAAAATTTCCTATAAATGCCCCAACTATAGATAACTGGCATTTTATAAATGTAATTTACAAAAAGTACCATTTTGTAAATATAATTCTACTTTCCATTCTATAAATCTATGGATAGTCTTGTACATTCTGATTTATAAGGTGATTCTTTTAACAAACTCTAAATACTTTTTACATCATTTAAATTTTCTAACATATACTTTTTAGTGGAAGGATATTATTTTATTATTGGAATGTACCATAATTTATTAATAGAATGCCCATTAGTAAAAATCTAGATATTTTCCCTTTGTTTTTCCTACCATAAATTCTGCTACAATAACAAATCTTACACATAGATATAATCTTTATTGTTAAAAGTATTACAGATATCCCCTTTTCAAGAGATTAACCAAGTAACTTATATGCATAACCTATGGACACAAACAATACTATATATTTTTAACCCACCTCTAATTGTTTCCTTGGGATATATTTCTGGAAAAAAATTTAATATATTTTTATTGATTTCTATATAGAGAGAGATTGAAACATCATTCTGCTGCCTCCTGCATACCCTCTACTAAGGTTTAAGCCTGCAAGTTGGGCATGCGCTCTGACTGGGAATCCAACCAGCAACCTCTTGTGCATGGGTCCATGCTCAACCACTAAACCACACTCTGAAAGTATATTGCTAGGTTAAATGGTGCTATGGATTGAATTGTGTCCCTCCTTCAAATTCATATCTTGAAGTCTAACTGCCAGTGTGACTGCATTTGGAGATAAGGCATTAATGAGATAAATATGGTTAAATAAGGTCATAAGGGTGAAGCCCTAAGCTGATAGGATTGGTGGTTTTATAAAAGGTAGAAGAGTGAGATCTCTCTTCTATTATACGAGGACACAGACAGAAGGCAATCAACTGCAAGCCAGAAAGACAGTCTTCCCCAGAACCCAGCCATTCTGACATCCCGATCTCAAAGTTCCAGTCTCCAGAACTGTTGAGAAAATAAATTTTTGTTGTTTAATTTATGATATTTTGGTATGGCCAAAATAACCAAGACAAATGGAATATTATTGGGCATTTGATACATATTGTAAAAGTGCTTTTTAAGAAAGCATTTATCAGCTTATACTCTGACCTATAGTCCATGAAATTATTAATTTCCCTGCAACTTCATCACCCATGGTCTTTTATCATTTGTTATGATAATTTTCAACTTTATACATAAAAGACTATTTCATTGTTTTAATACATTAATTTCTATGGTACAAAATGACACGATTTTGCTGCTTATATAGGGCCTTTCTGTGGGCCATAAAAACCATTGCATTTAATTAAGAACATTTAATTGTGAATGCTTATGAAGTGTCCCAACATGTCACTTATAAAATTTGTAAACAGATGGCCAACGTCATTCTTTTACTTACTGAACAAATATATACTGAGGACCTAGTTAGGCTCTGGGGATACAATATAAGCACAACAGAAGTGATCCCTACCCTAATAAGAGTTTTAAGTTAGGAAAGGCATAAAAAAGAAAAATCAAACCATAACTGTACAATTACATTTAAGAAGGGCAAAAGAACACAGATCTGATGTGGTTTAGACTTTCAAGGAATGATTCATTTTTGGGAATGATTTAATCTGGCAGAACCTGCAGCAGAGGGGTCCTAGGAGGTTCTCCATAGAGATGTCTAATTTTTCCAAAATGCAACTTTCATCACATGACTTCTGCTCCTAATATAGTCAACTTACTTGTTACTCTATAAATCCCTCTTCACTACAAAACACCTAAACACTGAATAAATTATAGCAGGCACACTGTTAACTATTGTACTATACTTATAACAAGAAAAAAAAAAAGAAGTAATCCAAAAGGCAGGAAAACAAAAACTGACTCAGGAGCTAAAACCAAAGAAGGGGTGGAAGTGAACACCAGAGCTGCCTTGGAAGCAAATGCGGACACCAAGGACTCTTGACCGACAGGCTCACAGGACTCGACCACTGGGTCAGAGACCTACTGTGCATGGGCCACTAAACCTGAGATGCCTGTGAATAACAGGACCCTTGAGTAGGCTGTGCTATCAGTGAAAGGATGGCTAGAAAGAAAAAATCTTGCAAAGGGAGGAACAAGGAAGCCTGCCTATATCCACCACATTTGTAGACTGAGTAAAAGAGTCTTTTCTGAGAATATGCATCATAGGCCTGACCTCATTGTATTGAGTACTACTGTGCAGTCAAAGGGTGTCCAAAATGAGAGAATACAGTAGCTTCAGCAGCACTCCTATCACCAAGTAAAGCAAGAGCAAATCCTCTTCGGAGAAAAGCATTTTCAAATAGGCTTAACAGAACTGCCACAGATTGATTTCAAAGATGTGTGTTTAATACAAAAATGCTAGCTGAATAAGAAAATGGTGACCATAGCTTAAACATTGGCAGAAATAGTAGATATGAATAACTAAAATACTGGACAACGTAAATATGTCAGCAAGGAAGAGGGTGACTGGAGTGAAATGTTCAAACTTCTACATAAGAGAGGAAATTTTATGATTAGTAAGAGACTTTTAAAAATATACATATGGCCTGGCTGGAACCAAGAAGTCAGAGTACGATTCCTGGTCAGAACACATGCTAAGGTTTTGGGCTTGAGGCACCTAATGGATGATGCTTCTATCTTATCAATGTTTCTATCTCTCTATACCTCTCCTTTCCTCTCTCTCTAAAAATCAATAAACACATATATTAAAAAAAAAAAAGACAAAAAACATACCTATGACAAAATCTCAAATGTTGGACAATGTAAACTATGAAAAAAAGAAAGAAAGAAAGAAAGAAAGAAAGGAAGAAAGGAAGGAAGGAAGGAAGGAAGAAAGAAAGGAAGGAAGAAAGGAAGGAAGGAAGAAAGGAAGGAAGGAAGAAAACAAAAAGCTTATAAACATGAGCCAAAAAAGGAAAGCCAAAAATGGCAGAAATTAATTTACTTATTATATATAAATACACATGATAACTGTAACTGGACTAAACTGCTTAAAAAATGTCACATTGGATAATTAAATCAGAATCTAGTTAGCTATTTATAAGATGCACTAAAATACAAGAATACAGAAAAGCTAAAAGTATGAATAAACACATGTCAGACAAATACTCACCAAAAGGCTAACATTAATATCTATCTAAATAAACTTTAGTGAAAAATACATTATTAGTTATAAAGAGGGCCATTAAATAATAATTTCTGTTCACTAGGAAGATTAAATAATTTTAAATTTAAGTGCAGTGATTAAGCAGCTGCAAACTATAAAAAGTAAAATTTAGCAGAAGTAAAAGGAAGAAGCCAATGGCAATGGCGGCTTCCATTCACCTTGGTCACAATCCCACAGATCAAACTGGCAAATAATAAGAAGAGTTTAGGAGATCTGAACCACACAAATCCTGCTTGCCCTACTAAGCTACAGAGTAGACTTTTTTCAGGCAACATAAAACATTTACAATATTTGGCAAATATGTGGCCATAAAGAAAGTTTCTCAGCAGGTTATGAAGAATTAACTATCACACAGATTACATTCTATGAACAGAAATAAATTAAGTTAGATATCAGTTCACAGAAAAAAAACAAAAAAGGTTCACTTTCTTAGAAGTTTAAAACTACACTTATAAATAGCCTTTTGTCAAACAAAAATTATAATGACAAGTTAGAATTACTTAAGAGTGAATTTTAATAAAACATTATAAAAATTTATATATGTAGTAAAAGCAGTAATTGTTGGGAATCTTCAATGCTTATGTTATAAAAGAAGAAAAGTTAACTAGTAACATTAAACAGGAAGTTAGCAAAAAACACAGGAATGTAGAAGAAATAAATTAAAGACAATATTTAATAAAATGGTTGACTACAAAAAAGGATACACAGAGAAACTTATAGGATGATGGAACAGTGTAGTAAATACATGACTGTGTATTTGTCAAAACCCACAGAACTATAAGAACTGGCCATCACAGAATGTGAGCTTTACTGAATACAAACTTAAAGAAAACAAATCATACTGTACCAAACAAGATGTCAAAGGATGTCAGGATGGAATGCACATTGTGACCAGTGACACTAACTGTACTGTCTGACATAACCTCACTAAAGATAGTGGGGGAGAACAAAAGCTGCCCCACTGAACGGTGTTTGAACTGAAAACTATAAAGCTACTGACTTAAAGACCTGTACACAAACACTGAACTCTAAGTAAATAGATGGTAGCTGCGGAAAGCCAGATTTCTCACTACTGAAGGGAGAAGCTACAGACAAGCAAGAAAGGACAGATAACCTGGGCTTTGTGGTATTGGACTTGAGTTGGAGACATCAGGATGAACTAATGGGTTAGTGTATAAATATCTATATCCTAGCTCTGTCCAATGAGAGGGCCTGAAAGCAATGAAAACCCAGTAGCAATGAGCATATCCATCATCCTGATCTTGTTTCCTAAATTCCATTGGTAATAATAAAAGTATAATATGCTAATTAGACCAGAGTCCTTCCAGACGACCTTCTGGATGAAGCTGGGGCTGAGAGGCAAGCCTGGATTCCAGGTGCCTGCCAGTGGCTGGAGGGAAGCCTGGGTCTTGGGTGCCAGAGAGGTGCTGGCAGCCAGGGGAAGGAAGGCATACTTTTGCATGAATTTCATGCACTGGGCCTCTAGTTCTTTAATAAAAGGAATTAGAGCTCCTTGGAGAAATGATTGATTCTAGAGAGGAGGCAGGGAAAATATGAGATGAGGTTGGGGCATGTTTTAGTACAAGAAAGAAAGAAAATGCTCAAAATGCTCAAAGTCACTAATCATTGGAATGATGCAAATTAAAGGGACAATGAGATATCATCTCACACCTGTCAGAAATCATCGACAAATCAACAAACAATAAGTGCTGGTGAGGATGTGGAGAAAAGGGAATGCAGACTGGTGTAGCCACTGTGGAAAGCAGTATGGAGTTTCCTCAAGAAGTTAAAAATGGAATTTTCATTTGACTCAGTGATCCCACTTCTAGGACAATATCCTAAGAAACCTGAAGCACTAATCAGAAAGAATACATGCATCCCTATGTTAATAGCAGTGCAATTTACAATAGCTAAGATTTGAAAACAGCCCAAATGCTCATCTGCAGATGAGTGGATAAAAAAAGCTGTTGTACATTTACACAATGGAATACATCACAGCTGTGAAAAAGAAAGAACTCTTACCACTTGCAGCAGCATGGATGGACCTGAAGAGTATTATACTATTGATAAGTGAAATAAGCCAGTCAGTGAAATTGAAGTATGACATGATCTCATCCATATATGGAATCTACTGAACAAAATAAACTGATGAAAAAGACAGGGTCAGAGATATAGAAGCATGGAACAGACTGATGATTTCAGAGGGAAGGTGGGGGTGGGAGGGGTGGGGAGTGCACACTAAAGGCCTGATGCACAAAGATTTGTGCAAGAATGGGCCTTCCTTCTCCTGGCTGCCAGCACAGCCTTCACTCTGGCCCAGAGCCATCTTTCCACCTTTCCATGCTGCCTAGAGGCCCAGAGTGGCTGGGGTGGTGTGAAATGCCTGCCCCTGGCCTCTCAGCGCCTGTGTATGCAAATTAACCTGCCATCTTTGTTGGGTTAATTTGCATACTCACTCCTTATTGGCTGTTGGGCATCACAAAGATAGTCAATTTGCATCTTTCTCTTTTATTAGTGTAGATATCCATAACCCATAGACACAGACAATAGAGTGGTGAAGGCCTGGGAGCAGTGAGTGTGGGAAGGAGAGAGTCAATGGGAAAAAAGCAAACAAATAAAGGGGACAATAGTAATACTTTTCAACAAAAAAGATTAAAAATGAAAACGTTCTCAAAAAAAAAAAAAAGCCACCACAAAACCCAACAAACCCCAAAGGATGGGGCACATCACAGGGAGTCAGTCTGAAAGACCTCTCACTGGCTCAAGCTAGAACAATTTGAACAACAGAGCAGATACACCAGTATTGGATTACAACGCAAAGTATAAAGGAATTATATATGAATCCATATTGATATAAATGGTGGACCAAGTAATTAGAGAGGAGAAGAGAGGAGACAAATCTTCCTCGC
This sequence comes from Pipistrellus kuhlii, assembly GCF_014108245.1. Taxonomy (NCBI): domain Eukaryota; kingdom Metazoa; phylum Chordata; class Mammalia; order Chiroptera; family Vespertilionidae; genus Pipistrellus; species Pipistrellus kuhlii. The sequence goes on from NW_023425405.1 coordinate 7,263,354, forward strand.
AGAAGATTACTTCATAATGTATGTAGCTAGTCCTCCCTCCAAGGGCGTGGGAGGACTAGCTACATAGTTATATGTATATATTTAATACATATTTAATTCCTCTTTCCCCTTGTGTGTGAGCTGTACTTAGTCACTTGCTTCCTAGTAGTATGAAGAAAGCAAAATATCGGCCAAAGCTGGTTTGGCTCAGTGGTAGAGCGTCGGTCTGCAGACTGAAAGGTCCCAGGTTCGATTCCAGTCAAGGGCATATACATTGGTTGCGGGCACATCCCTGGTAGGGGGTGTGCAAGAGGCAGCTGGTCGATGTTTCTCTCTCATCGACGTTTCTAACTCTCTATCTCTCTCCCTTCCTCTTTGTAAAAAATCAATAAAACATATTTAAAAAAGAAAAAAAAGAAAGCAAAATATCTTCACAGTGGAGAGACTTGGCAAACACCACCTTACCCAAGTAATCAAGGTGAACACGGCCAGTGGTGTCCTGTGGATATCATTACTCCTTGACAGAAAAGAAGAAAAGGTATTTCATCTCTTCAAAACCCCATAACCTCAGTCTAGTCATGAAAATGTCAGAGAAATCAAACTGAGGGATGTTTGACAAAATACTGAACCAGTACTCTTCAAAACTGTCAAGGCCATGAAAAACAAGGAAAGGCTGAGAAACTGCCACAGATCAGAGAAGATATGACAACAACATGCAATGTGGTATCCTGACTTAAATTCTGGAACACAAAAAGGGACATTAATTAAAAAAAAAGACTGATGATTAGCCAACAGTAATGTACCGATGTTGGTCTCTCAGTATTGACAAATCGTACCATGGTAATTATGATGACAACCTTAGAGGAAACTGAAAAAGAAAAGCTCTTCCTGTGATCTTTTCAGTTTTTCTGCAAATCTAAACATACTCTAAAATAAAAACTCTACTTTAAAAAAAATCATGAAATGGAAAACAAAGAAACAAGTGAGTTCAACAAAGCCAAAGTTGCAATCTTTGAAGAGAGTTTATAAAAGTTTATGAACTTCTAGTAGGATGGATTGAAGAGAGAGAAAGGGGAAAAAAGAATGGAAAAAGGGAGATGTTTGGAGATAGAGAAAAGCACCTGAAGAGCACTATTTCCTAGAAAATTATAACCTGATAAACTTACAGAAGAAATAAATGGGAAGCCTGAATAGTTCTTTAACTACAAAAAAACAACAATGATGCAATAGTTAAATATCTCTCCACAATAAGTCCCCACACCCAGATGGTTTTAAATAGTTCTTTTTTAAATGTAATTTTATTATTGACACTATTGTAGATGTTCCCCATATTCCTCCTCTTTGCAAACCTCCTCCAGACTTCCTCCCCTGCCCTTTAAAGATGAGTTCTTGATTAACTTAAAAAAACATACAAACAAATAAACAAACAAGTTATTTGCCTGACTGGAGTGGTTGAGCATCATCCTATGAACCAAAGGATCATGGGTTCTATTCCTGGTCAGGGCACATGCCAGGTTTGTGGGCTTGATCCCCAGCAGGGGATGTGCAGGAGGCAACAGATCAATGCATTTCTCACCCTCTCCCTTCCTTTCTAAATCAACAAAAACATATAAAAGAACAAGAAGAAAAAAAACACACAAGTTCTTTGAATATCATCCAGAACAAGTGGGAAAGCTACCCACCTCATTTTATATGGTTGCAATAACCTGTATACCAAACCCTGACACAAACAGCATGATAACAAAAATCACAGGCCAATCTTGAGCACAGCATAGATCTGAAAATCCCAAATTGATGGGAAACAGTAATGGTAAATGCTATTGATATATATATATATATCTTTTTGTTTTGTTTGATTATTTCTAAATAACAGCATTACATATGTACCATGTTCTTTAAAAACTTTAGTATGTTAGCAAACTCCATGGAAAGCCAACCCCAGAACCCAAATTCTTTACCCCTCCTAACGATGCTAAGAAGGCTCTTAAGATCTCAAGTTCAAAACAAGCGAACCAGAGGAGTAGCCTTGCTTCCATGTCTTGTTAACCTGGCCTATATTCTAACACATACCGACTCCCTTTTCCTTGTCTGTCCTCAGCGATTCACCTTCAGCAGGCTATTATGCACTATTTCAGAAAACCCAGCAGTTGTTTGCTGTGAATGAATGGTGTGAAGGGAAAACAGAGGAGAGTGATTAAGTAACCCTAATAAACTATTCCCCAAGTTCTGGTCCGGTGACTGATTACCTGCACAGTGGGGTTCCTTACTTCTGTTCTGGCTGAGTCTTGGCCACTCCCATGTTAGGCCCACAGTGTTTTCCAGCAGCATGGGGGTGGGGTGGGGGTAAAACAGCCTCACCAGGGCTTCTCCTACAGATCATGAACAGCACAGGAGGTGAGGCACCTACTCGATGCTTCCCAGTTGCATCCTCCAACTTGACACTTGTTGAGAGTATGCTGCTATAACAAGGACACCCTCAAAGTTCACCTCTGCACTCTTGGGTCTTCTACACAATAACTCCCCAAAGCTTACTTAACCTCCGTATTGTAAGTAAAATATCACCAAGTTGTATTTAAAGGATATTTCATCATTTACAAAGTGTTTACATGATTTATGTGACCTACTTAGCAGCCATGCATGGTAGACAGCATTAATGTTATTAATCACAATGAAGCGATGAGAAACTGAGGCACAGACCATTTGAGTAAAATGAAATAGCTCTTAAGTAGAACCCCCCGGGAGAGGAAGACAGATGGTGTGACTCCTAGCTCACTGCTATTTCCAAGGTACCAAGTTTCTCCCCATACCATGCACTATGCTCTGTTTGTGTCTGTCTAGTTTTGAAAGGCATAATTATCTTGCTTGAGTACTGAACTTGAGGTTGGGTGGAAGAGGTATTAGTGCTGGGAAAGTCTGAGGCAGATCTGCGGTGGTTCCAGGTTTCTGATATTCAAAAAAGAGTCCTCTGTGCAGACTGTAAAGGCACTCCGTGATAACCGCCCTTCAACCTTTGCACACGTAGCATGGAGAAGGTAGTAGGTCAGATTGGCCACAATGCATGAGGAAAACCTTGCTTTGATTTTTGATCTGATTGTTCACTTGTCCCAGAAGTAAGACTCTGGATTTAGGATTTGTATAGCATTTATGCTTAATTTCTCTATGCCATATATCCAAGACTAGAATTAAGAAGTGATAATGACTTGCCCTGGCCCAGTAGCTCAGTTAGTTAGAGCAGCGGTTGCCAACCTTTCGGACCTCATGGACCACCAGTTGGCGACCACTGGGTTAGAGTGTCATCCCAAAATGCCAAGTTGCAGGTTTGATTCTCAGTTAGGGCACATACAAGAATCAACCAATGAATGCATAAATAAGAGAAACAACAAATTCCCTTTCTTTCTCAAATAAAATAAAATCAATAAATAAAAAATGAAAAAAGTAGTAATGTATTGTAGTAATGAGGGGGGGGGTGAGAGCTGGTTGAAGTAGGCAAAGAGGGGTAAAAATGGAAACATATGTAATAGAGTTGACGATAAATATAAAAACACGTGGTGATGAAAATTCTTAATGATCCTACTTGATGTGATTATGGTTTTGCTAAAATTAGAAACAGGAAGATGAAGCATAATTTCTGAGGTGACAGGTAAAAAGATGGAGGTTTCGTGCTATGATTTGACTGATGCCCACAAAGACTGCCCACCACTCCGGACCCCACAGGAAACAGAGACGCCTTTCTGCTGCAGCCTGTCCTGGGAGCTGGCAGGTCTGAGCGGCCCTGCACTGGGCACCGGGGCCAGGGAGCACACCGCGGATCTTACATTACACGGAAACACAAAAGCCACTCTGTGTCGCCACTGTCGTTTCTCCACCCTCAGCCTGACGTACAAAACCAGGCTGTATAGCCACACACATCAACCTAGAACTCTGCCCCCAATGCATTGTCCCTGCAAGTCTTTTTCTCCTTCCTGTCGGTCCTCGGGGGCCGCCGTGGCGGAGCGAGTGGCTGTGTTATTCACGATGTGTGTGTCTGTTTCTGTCCTTGACTCACTTTTCCTTTCTCCCTTTCTTTTCATCCTCTCTTTCTCAGTCCCAGCACCAGCCAGACCTTTTCTGTTGAGCTCTATTCTTTTATTCCCGAGACACTCAGAGTGCTATTCAGAGATGTGTCTGCACAGAACGCACACGCCAGAGCGCTCAGCGCCGGGAAGAGGATGTGCTTCCGAGAAACTTCCCTGCCAGACAGCACTGCTGTCCTTCACATCAGGCACGAACAAAAGGCAATCTTTCTTCCTGGCCATTGTTTGCTGGAGGTAGTTCAGGCAACGAACGAAATGACTCTCTCCATGTGTGTCGTGACAGACGTAAAAATGATCATAAAAGGAGACGATGGCTAACTCTGACTGGAAAGCCAGACTTGACATTGACATTTAATGAAAAGCTGTGTAGGTGTCAGATGCTGCAGGTGTGGCTAAGAGACACTAGTTTTCACAAGGACAGGTTGCTCAAACCCGAATATTCTATCAGTGAAGGAATTAGGAGTATCATTACATACACACTGAAATATTTCCATTTAGCATGAGGCATAACCACCGATTTTTCATGTTTTTCTTTGTCTCTGGGTGACAAAGAGAAGCATATTTGAATAATAACTGATCAATACAGACATAGCAATTTATAATTATCCAGTACCTGCACATTAGTATTTCCCCTTTTACATATGAACTCTGTTTCAGAAAGGATAAATGACTTGCCCGACAGGGATCAGTTTGCAAATTTCAGAGCCGAGATTCAAGTAGAGATCTGCCTCTTTTTATTCTTTCATTGCCACAGCATAGCATCTGTTTAACTCTTAAAAATTACAGGGAGCGCCATACCTTTTAGTTTATCTTATATAATGTCTAGCCTACAATGAGGTTCAAATTTCTCTAAAACCTGCACTTCTTTTTTAAAATCTTTTTTAAAAAAATTGATTTCAGAGAGGAAGGGAGAGGGAAAAAGAAATAGAGATATCAATGATGAGAATCATTGCTTGGCTGCCTCCTGCACAACCCCACTGAGGATCGAGCCCGCAACCCAGGCATGTGACTTCCAGGTTCATAGATAGACTCTCAACCATTGAGCCATGCCAGCCGGGCCTTGCTTTCTTTTTACTTAAGCTACATGCGACCTAAATGTTGGATTAGAGTCTGACTCAAATTTCTATTCTAAAACATACCCAGAGACACCTGCACATGTGCATATTGTGATCTGGAAAGTGGATTTAATCTGTACTATTAACATATGCACAAACATACAAACAGACCTCAAATTTCACTTTACAGTGTACCATGGCAAAGGGAACAATACTTTTACAGCATACAAGTAACTATGGCAACCTATAGATTCCAATCAGGCTGCCTCCCAGGCAGTGGCGGCAGCTCCCGGCTGCCTGAATAACTTTCCATTAAAATGTGTCTTCAATGCATACAGTTTGGTGGCGCATTAGCTGAATTTCCTACTTAATGTTTTTAATTTAATGTTATCTTTTGTGTTAAGCACAAAAATAATCCTATCATGCAACATTTGCTGGTATATCTGTTTCATTACATCCATGCTATCTTCTTGCTTCCGAGAGTGCTGCCTAACACTGCCCTCTGACAGCCGCTGGTCAGGGGGAATTAGGATGGAGCCAGGAGATAAGACCAGTTGTAGTAAAACAGCCCCGCCATGCTGGTAATCAATGGTTAGCCATCCTGACTGTGCCTGCTCCTCTCACTCCCCGCACCCCCCAAGTTTGCTGAGTGCAGATGGTCTCATTGGAGGTGATGCAAAAAGCAACCACAACCTGCAACATCCCCCTGATTTCCACAAAAGGCTGAGCTCCATAATGAGGGCAAAAGCATGGCGGGTTCTGAGGCTAGGATCACTTTTATTTCACTTTGGGGTGAGAAATGGCATCTAAAATTCAACAGATATTTATTGTGCCCCCACAATATGCAAGGCGCTGAGGTAAGGCCTTCAGAGGATAACAGGTGAATGAGACTAGTTTTTGCCTTCAAAATATGATCTAGTAGAACTGAAGCGGGTGTGTGTGTGTGTTTATAGCATGTAAGTATACACGATACATTTCATAAGAAAGCTACAGATAAAAGGTGTTTAGTGTTTGAACAAGTTAAGTCTTCTTAAAAGAGTTTTGTGATTCTAACTATTACAACACTTGGAAATAGAAACATTACAGTGAAAACACACAGGGTATCTGATGGGTAAAGATCATGTGTAGACTATCTAGACTTCATACTAAGTAGAGAGAATGAGATGGTGATATTGAGAAAACCCAAACATTATAGCATGGGTTCTATTTTTAATTTAATAACCAAATGAGAATCATTGAAGTTTTATGAAAGAGCATGGTAAAAATTAATCTGTAATATAAAAGGCAATTGCCAGGCTACTATACGGAGAAAAGCAGCAGTAGAGAGAGGCACAAACCCAGATAAGCAAGAAAAAACTGAAGGCTAGGATAGGGTAGAAAGACAAGTTTGAGGAGAACTATGCAGTTGGAATACAAACTGAGTCTAGGAGGTCAAGAAAAAGATGAAATGACAATGAATGGGCCATGAATGCAAGTCACAGTAGTACAAATAACAAGCCATTCACTCATTCATCACATATTTACTGAACACTTTGTGTCGGGTATGATACTTTTTGCCAGGCATTCTGCTAGGAGCTCAGAGAGGTACAGGAGCTTGTTTGGTGAGCTGATGGATTTAATTTTATATGAGGGCTGAAACTCCCGGCAGAACATCCAAGCTGGCTATTGTTGGCTGAGATCTATTCTGTAGGAGAGTAACTGGGTTGGAACTATTTGCACCGAGAGGGGTCATAGTTGAAGCTGGGAGATCACTGAAGTTGAATTTTTCGCTGAAGTAGGAAAGGTCTCAGAAAGAAGAGAGCAAGTTTAAGACAGATGGGAGAAAAAACATTAGCCTGCACTTGGTGTCTGGAGGAGCAGGACCTATGAGCAAAGAGATGGTCAAAAAATAAATGAGAGGAAGGCTGAGGTAGTGCTGCCTCAGGGAGAGCAGCTCAGGGTCTAGGATGTGCCGTAGCAACAAACTCCCAAAGAGAGTCAGGGGAGTGAAGCTGGGGTGGAGATGACTGGGTTACGGCATTAGGCACTCCATTTCAGAGAGTCTCACTGGCCAGCAAGGGGCCAGAAGCCAGGCAGGGCAGAGGTCAGTGGGAAGGCAGCTTAACATGATGACAATACATAATATGACACAGAGTGTCACATAATGGCTTTTGGCCATGTCCCAGGCAGGCACGGTTCTAAGCACTTGATATATAAGAATGTATTTAATCCTGATCACAACTGGTGATTTTTGAGAGAGATTCTATTGTATGTCTTTCTCAAAGGTAACGAAGCAGAGACGCACCCGATTCAGAAGTGTGCCCTACCTCGCACAGTGTGTGAGTAGCAGCTGGAAGCCAGGCAGTCTGACTTCAGAACATTCTCACAAATCTGCTATGTGGTGAGGCTGGGTGAAGCTTGGTCAGGCTTGTGGGAAGAAAGGAAACAAAAGGAAATGAGGTACCACGACCCCACCCCCTATTGACTTGCTTCCACCAGAATGCCATCAAGAGGGAGAGATGGCATCCTGCTGAAACCAGTTAAGAAGGGGATGGTGTCCTGGTACCTCATTTATGGAGGAGCCCCCAGTTCTCCGGAACAGGATTAAGGAAAGACAGGGGAGTGACAGGGAGAGATTTTTAGCTCAGAGGTACACAGATTGGGGAGTCTGCATTAAGTGATTTCTTGTCCTTCTGGTAAAGCAAGCGAAGAGGTCACTGGAGTGCTAAGGGCAGGTTAGGGAAGGGGCTGGGAGAAGACACTTCATAAACTCCACTATTTATGTTGCCTTATCAATGAAAGCTTATTCAACATGGAATAGCCAGGATCATTAGGAATACACAAACCTCTCAGCACAATCTGCAAACCTCCATATGCATCACAACAGAAATACCAATGACACTCTCAAGCTGTGCAGACCTTGGTCTGAGGTGGCTTCTTAAGAGCTTAGAGGTGACGTCTAATCCCAGCTATGCTCTCTCTCACTCTCTTTTCAAGCGGCTTCAACGGCCAAAAGGGACATTAACGTGCAGCCCACCTAAGTCAACAGCATATCGTTGTACATTTTTCTCTCTCAGAAGACATGTTTGCTATTTAAAATCTGTTACTAGGTGATAATGACAAAACACAGTTTTTACCCTTCCCAAGTCCACCCCCCATCTTTCATTGTGTGTTTGCAAGTTAAAATACCTGTTGCCGTGCACGTGAGAGGCGCAGAATGCAAAGCTGTAATGGAGCAGGGTTGGGTCAATGACAGCACCGTTCTCTGAGTGTTCCATCAGCTCTGCAAGGTAGCAGAGGTGTCTGTGGCAGCCTCGGACACCGTATCGGGCACAGTACTCATCCAACACGAAAACCTGGCCAGGGCTAAACCAACCCTACAAAAAAAAAAAAATAAATAAATAGATTGGTTTTCCCCCCAGTACTGAGATCTGCTTTTCTGAAGGTACTGTTATGCATCATAAAGAAAAGCTGAATTAAAGTGTCGTTTAAAACTTTTTTTATATCAGTTTCACAAAGAAAGGGTGAGAGAGAGACAGAAACATAAATGATGAGAGAGAATCATTGACCGGCTGCCTCCTGCACACCCCCTACAGGGGATCGAGCTCGCAATCAGCGCATGTACCCTGGCCAGAATCAAATCTGGGACCCTTCGGTCTAGGGCCAGCACTTTATCTACTGAGCCAAACCAGCGAGGGCTGAAGTGTCTTGGGACATTTTTTCATTAATGTTATGTTTCCGGTTATTTTCTGAATATTGAATGTCACCAGTTTTTGAACTGATTTGGACACTGGAAACCTAAAAACATTATCTCTTCATTGCCATGGAAGGTATGGGCAACCCGTTCTCTATAACTGAAGGAATTCAAACGATCTTCTGAGGGTTAGATGAGACTAAAGCTTTCCTGTTACATACATAGCCCCTGCCCTCTTTATCCCACTGTTTCTTTCCTCCATTAATGAGGTTGTCTTTCTGGGAACAAAAGAGAATTTATCAACCTCTGGTAAACAGAACTTAAACCTTACAATGTCTGTACAGGTGTTGGTAAATCCTGTCACAGAGGCATTTTTTTTTTTTTTTTATCATCATTAAAGCCTTCTATTTTCATTTGACCTTCTCCAGAGGGACTGATAAGCCACAGCTCAGGGTCTGCCTGAGTCTATTCTCCTGTCTATTGAGTGGCACAGCAGTGGTCTTCAAGTGTATAATTTTCAAATTGGGAAGCAATCGATTGGAATCCTTCACCCCTAACTCCAACTACAGTTATTAAACAAGTCAGGAATAAAATGCCGCTTCATAACAAGTATTTCTCACTTTTAAACCTTTTGAATTCTAACCTGTGGGGAACCAGACAGAAAGACTTGTACTCACCAAGCAAGAATAGGAATCATTCAGCCTGTGATCCAAAGTCTGCCTCTGGAGTATTCTGAAAAGGGAGGCGTGGTCAAGCTTGCAAGGGTTTGCAGAAATAAACTCATCCATACCATGTTTCTGAAAACGGTCTGCATCTGTGAATTCAGAAAAGCATGCATAATACAATTTATATTTCTGGTTTAATAATGGGTAAATGGATATTTTAAAACAACATATAGTAACAAAAGATTACCTTCTATTACATAAAATAGGATGAATTCAGCATATGAACATAAATTGCAATTTTTGGGGAGCCCAAATAAAAATGACAGGGGAAAATTTGCAAGTCATTTGAAAATGAGGTGACAAAATCCTATTTTCTTTCAAAGCTACTTCTAATACTCATCACAGAAATAACAGTATTTTCCAATTTTAGGAAAACTTGATGCATTTTAAGTACATATTGACTGAGGAATGACTGGAAAAGAATCCAAGCCTATTCATAAAAAACTGCAACTACAGCTAGAAGCTTGCTTCCCAAATGGCAAACTAGGACAGAAATGAACACACAAGCTTTAGCTGGATCATTTCCAGTCCTTTTTTATTTTTATTTTTTTGTACAGAGCCTTTAATGGGACCAGCCTTAATGCAGAAATGGCAATGAATGCTCTCAAGCTTCAAGTTTAAGAGACAGGAAAAAGGGAGCATCATGTTTGTGCAAATATGCAGACAAAGCCTAAGGTCCTACATGGCACTTCAATCAAAGGCCCAAGTTCATTGTTCTTTACAGATTGCATCTTTCAACGCCTGTAGACCCCGTGGGTATATCAAAAGGCAAGCTTTTATGATTGCGTTCATTAATGGCATGTTTTGTCAAAGTCTTCAATGTGAGTTATTTACTAAGGATAGAGAGAAAGAGCCACACACCACCCCAAAGAAGTGCTGGGTGTTACGACATTAGCTCTGTTGGAAATGGTGCGCATATTGGTCAAGCAATCAGTTATCATGATAAAAGGGGACTCTTCTCATAATGGTGGAGCTGAAGCCCCATTGTTCCTTAAAATTCACAGACAGACCTCCTTTCTGGTCACCACAAGAAGCAGGGCCCTAAATGTAAGCTAAATGTGGTTTTTAAAAACTTGCATGGTGCAATCCTAAAGTTGCAGAGGAAAGGAGACAAAAGTTTATTGATTAAACCCAATTATAGAGTCAGGCTTATAATAAAACTCAATATTGATCTGTGGACATGATGCTAACATAATCAGTCACATTTAGATATTTAGCCCAGATCATATTGATCCATGTCAGCTTCAACTTTCAGCCATATTTATGGATGGAAGAACTACATAATTCAAACTGAAGGGCCTTCAGAATCACATTATAAAAAAAAAAAAAGAGATAGACAAACTAATATATATCTTACAATTTCAAAAGGTAAATGTAGCAAGCAATGAATGTCCATTTATTGATGATGAAAGGTAGGGGGTCATAATCCATGGAAAAGTAGCATATGTATATCTTTATATGTAATACTCACCTGGATGGTTAAATATAGTACATGTGGTAAATTAGTATTAATTAGGTAAACACTAAACTCCTTTTCCTAAACTCTGAAATGAGACAATTCAACTTCCAATGTATTTTATTCTTATGTGTGATGCTTTTAATATAAAATTAAATGCAATGATAGGGCAAAATAAAATCACTATGAGAATGAGGCAAACTGTTGAAAGCTGCAAGGCACATATAAACACAGAAGATTATGTTTTATTTTTAAAAAGTATCTTAGAACCTTATTTCTGCATTTAGCTGAGTACAAAATCTTTGAGTATCACCTTTATGAAATTAAATTACTAGTTTTATAAAACATCTGCTAAATTTTATTCATTATTTTTTTTCACCAGAGAAGGTCACAATAGGAAGTTAAAAATAACACCCATTAATGGCTTATCTGTTGAGAAAAGGATATGTAATAGAGAAAAAAAACACACCATCATTCTCAATTAACTATAAAGGTTTGTAGAAGAAAATTTATATTTTAAAACAATAGGTACACAGTTCTTAAATATACAAGTTCCTAGAAAAAAACGAACCTATGGTTCATTTCTATAATTAATCATATTTTCAAAAATAAATGTACTTCATGAAAATATAACTCTAAACCATAAATGTGACAAGGCTTTCTGAGTCATATACATAAAGGGATAATTACTTTTCCCAACAATTGCCATTAGTGATAAAAATAATATTCATGATAGAAATTTAAGTCACATATACAAATTCTATAGTGACAGTGAGAAAACAAACACACTAAAAATTCTCTTAAAAAAAACCTCCACATAACTCTCCATGGTTATAATTCTATGAAAGTAAAATGTACTCTTAGGGATTATCCCATCTTCAAAACATAGGCTGAAAAAACTAAGCTTCCAGATTTCTTCCTTTCTATGCCTGAAAGCACAATTAAAGATATTTTATGCAAATATACTTCATTTTGCACCATCACACTGAGAAGGAGAAGAGGTGGCCACTCACTAGCCTTGAGACTGCTCAAGTGTCCAGACCTGGGATTTGAGACATAAAAGGACTCAGATGATGGTGTTGCTAGTTAACAATCACCTCCTCTGCAAAATCCCCAGCTGACCTAAGCGGCCATGAACATTTTCAAATACAGTAACTTAGTTAAAAGTTGTCCTATGTTTAGGAGCTGGCCTGGAGCTGCATGTACTGCTACCCACACCTGATCATACTTTCCTTTTAGCGAAAAATCTCATTGAGCTTGAAAACTGCAGGGACTTAAAAATGGCATAGAGAAGTACACACCACTTCTTATAGCACCCCTAGAGCTGTTAATAGGAAGAACTTGATGTTAAAAGTTTAAGTAGATTCCTTCTGAGATCCGCCAATCTCAGAGGAAAGTAAGGATAGGGGGGAGAGAGAGATGAACTAAACAATGCATATACATATAAGTGATAGCCATGGACACAGACAATAGTGCTATATGCCTGGGGGGGGGGGGTTGTGCAGGGTGGAGGGGGCCAATGGGGACAAAAGAGGACATCTGTAATACTTTCAACAATAAAGATAGATTTTAAAATTTTTCAGTAGATCAACCTGGTGGTATGTTTGTGTTTTATGTATAGATGTTTTATGCTGAGACAGAAGAGAAATGGTTGACAGGTACATTAACCAGAAGTTTGTTCACACCTCTATTATTGACCCAAATGACTTCCTAGCTTGTTTTTGTTAAACTGATTAAAAACTGATGTATGGATTTACACATCTTGCTTTCTGAACATGTAATATTTTCACATGATGACAATTTTAATCAACACATACAGACCTAGAATCACAGGCCAAGTACACCAATATTCAACATTTAGTTAAAATAACATATTCAATGTAAAGCAAGACATGTTTTACCTTATGTGTGAAATTTAACTCATTAGATCAATCAGGAAAACTAGCTTATATAATTAAATGTAAATATATACTCTGATTTAAGGATTAAAAATTGGCTTAAAATGGAAAAGAAGATCACTTTTCTGTTTAATTTTGGACATTAATTTATGACTGGAAGTCCACAGTGTCGAATTCTATATTATGTAACATACACACTGTATTATGCTATATACATGAGTTAAAAGATAAAATGAAAAATAAGGTGCTTGTATGTTAGTTTGATTGGAGACAGCAAAAAAGGATAGTTTAATCAAAGAATGTTCTATAAATCAGGCTAAAGGAAGTGTCCATCCTATTTCAGAATTTCTGTATATCCTGGGAGTCAAGGAAATAGATAAGAATAGATTCTCTTAACAGAGCAATGTATAATAACATGCCAATACTTATATCCTAAAAATATAACAAAGTTGTCTTCCAATAAGCTAGATTTTATTAGTTATTAGTTTTTTCTGACTATCCTGAAATATCTGATATGCTTAGTTTTGAAAACAAGTTTTCTTTTTTAAAATTATAACAAAGAAAATTCAGGAGAACAAATGACTTAGCAACTAGTCCTTCCACTTAAATTCACCTACTGTGAATATTTTAGGTATAATTCTACCTATATTTAAAAAATTTTTTACTTAGTGAAAATAGTATTGGATACATAATTTAGCATTTTTTCATTTAACCTCACTGAGCATTTTTGTCTGTATGCTACTTTATCACCTTTATAGCCATTACCTTTATACCATATGAATGATAGATAACAGGTTGTTTCTATTGGGCAAAAATAGACATTTTGTTTCATAAACGGTAAAGTTAACCTATTTAGGTTTACTAGAAAAAAGGAGACTGACATTGTAAACAATGTCATGATACTCCTTTAGAAATTGTGTCATTACCACATTTTTATAGTGAAGCAAAAAACAAACAAAAAACCCTATGAAAATACTTACCCTTACCAGCTATCAGTCAGCAAAAAAATTAAAAAGCAAAGCATCGTTAAGTGGGTTAGGAACACATTTCTTTCTCTAACTAGTCAGACTAATTTTGTTATTTTCTTGCTGCCTACGAATGACTCTAAGAACTGTTCTCCCAAGAGAGCAGCGCTAGGCGGGACTGTCTGCAGTGGTCCACTGGCATCTCCAGGACAGGCCACACCCAGCATTCTCACTGGCATGAGGTAGAAACACATTTTTCTCCCTCCCTTCCTTCTTTTATTTCTTTATTTTTCCTCTTTAAAGAAAGATAAAACGGCAGAGTCTGCTCTAATGGAAAACTTACTACAAGCCTACAATACAAGAAAGCTGTCCTTAACCCAACTGAAACAGGTTGGTTTTTTAGAATGAACCTGATCAACACTGCCTTGACAGCACACATCTAATAGGAGAAGGTTTAGCCACAGAGAGATTGCACGGCGCTCTGAATCAATTGATCATCGGAGCCTTAATTCATTAATTCTGTATTGTACAGCCATGGCCTTAATTATCTGGGTTCGTAGTTCCTGACCACATTTCTTGCCTCTCTGTGCAAGACGGGTGACATCCATGAGCTCGGAACACTCCTTGGGTATTCTTAGCACTTAGGATGGCAACAAAAGTGAATGAGTGAGATATTTTTACAAAAATAATTTTCAAGTCATTGGAACTCAAGTGGGGATAATCCTTTCCGATTGGAACCATGACCTCTTGAACATTTGGAACTGTGTGGAGATCTGGTTGTCAGACCTAAGTGGGGGATGGGAGGGCGTACTCCTGGCATCTACTGGGTGGATGCTAGGGAAGATGCTAAACATCCTTTAATACACAGGACAGACCTTCCCCAATCCCTGAAACAAAGAATTATCTGGCCCAGAATGTTAAGTGCCAAGGCTGAGAAATCTTGTTCTAAGTTGAAATAATCACTATGCTTCTTTCTGGTCAGGATGGTATAATTAAAAACAGATTTACCCACCCTACTTGAAAGAACTAAAAATTAAATAGAAAAAAACAAAACTGTTCTCAAAACATTGGGCATCAGGCAAAGTAGGAGAGAGATTACTAAGCAATGGGAAACATGAGGTAAGCCCTGTAGTTCCTGCCCCCTCCCTTCAGGATTCACTTGAACCCTGATCACCTCAGCCAGTGAGGCAACCACGAGAGGCCAGGGGCAGAACCACTCTAAAGGATTGGAGGGGGCAGTGCCCATGCTCACACAGAGCCTGGAACAGCTCTTGTTCCCAATAGTCCGAATATAAAAACACAAAATTCAGGGCTCACTGGTTGAGTCCTTAAGAAGAATCTCGGTTCATGAGTGGGGAAATTAACCCTGGATTAGACCCTGTTGTTTAATTCCACCTACCAAAACTTAAAGGCAAAAGCTGAGAGGCTCCAACAATTTCCAAGGAACTTAATTTTAACTGTGTCTTAGAATAAAGGACAAGAACATTT
This sequence comes from Pipistrellus kuhlii, assembly GCF_014108245.1. Taxonomy (NCBI): domain Eukaryota; kingdom Metazoa; phylum Chordata; class Mammalia; order Chiroptera; family Vespertilionidae; genus Pipistrellus; species Pipistrellus kuhlii. The sequence goes on from NW_023425405.1 coordinate 7,278,666, forward strand.
TCATGAAGAAAACCATACCAACGAACATCATAATCAAACTGCTCAAAACCGGCACAAAGAGAAAAATTTCAAAGCAGCCAGAGGAAAAAAAATACACATTATATACAAAGGAGCAGACAAAAAAGATAGTACATTTCTCATTGGGGATGGTGGTGATGGTGGTGGGGGAAGCAACTTAGTTGAGAGTAGAACAAAATCTGTGAAGTAGTGAAAGAAAGTCTTTCAAAACAACAGTAAAAACTTTTTCACATGTAATATAGAATTTATCACTATAAGGCATGCAGTGCAAGAAAAGTCAAAGGGAGGCCTTCAAGAAGAAATAAAATATATCTCTGAGAAATGAGGAGCACCAGAAGTGGGTGAGTATATACCATTTCCCCATATTATTTAAATTTCTTTAAAAGGTAATTGTTTAAGGAATAATGATAATAGCAGTGCATTGTGGGATTTCCCACAGAGGTAGAAGTTGAATGTATGATCAGACTAGCTCAGAGGCCAGGAGGGAAGAAATGGAAGTCCATTTGTGTAGGGTCTACATACTATGCACCAAGTTATATCACATGATGATGGACTGTGGTAAGTTTAAAGTTATATTATTTATCCCCAAAGCACAAAAGTGCCTAGAGTTCATATTTCATCTGTAATTATTTAAAGTGCCTTTAAGATGTCCAGATGTGGTACTAAAGGGTGCCAAAAAGAAAAGGGAGTAGTTATTTGAAGCATAACAAGTAGGAAGAGAAAATGCACGTCAAGAAAATATTCCTCTAAAAAGAATCATCTTGTGAGTAAAAGGTGCTGATTGAAAAGTCACTGTTTGAGCTTAAATTTATAGACAAATGGATTTATTTCAGGAGAAACTAGAGAAATTTTACAAAGGAGTATAACAAATTAGAACATTTGGCCTAATGATTATAAAAGCCATGCTTGAAAATGTATCTATAGTTCCATAATTTGTTATTAATCACTTATAAATTTAAGTGACAAATATATTTTTTGTTTTGACTTATTAATTTTTAGAGAGATAAAGAGAAATATCAATTTGTTGTTCCACTTATGTTGCATCCATTGGTTGATTCTTATATGAGCCCTGACGGAGGAACAAACCCCTTGGCATATCAGGAGGATGCTCCAATCAATGGAGCAACCCCGCCAGGGCCAAAAAATATAATTCTTAATGATTTAAATTATAAAAATTGACATAAATATAAAGATATTTAGGGGGGAAAAAGTTGGCTTGATGACTTATTATTTTTTACCAATCTACAACAGAAAATAGCCCTGTTATCCTCTGAGTTATGAAGATCAAATCTAGAAAGTAATAGTTCATCATTTTGGCTTTCAGAAATCCTATCAATGCCAATTTCCTTTTGCAATACTTTATTTCTATAAAACACAGTTAAAACTTCTATAGGACACACAAGTACTTAAAACTACAAAAGTTAAAATAAAAGTTCTTTTGAGAAGTTTTGGCAAATGTTCTTAAATGGCTATTGCGATTCCCAGAGATACCCCAATGCTTGGCAAATTCATGATTGGAAACCATTTACTCTAGATCTGTGGGAAAAATTAGGTAACGAATTCTATGACTATTAAGATGGACTACTTTTATTCAATTAGGAATCAGTTCATTATGTAAACTATAACACTGAACAAATTTGCCTCAGATAATTTTATATCTCATTAAGGTTATTAATTGATAATCAAATTATTTTTTTAAAATAAAACTTACAAAGCTGAGCATCTGCTTGAAGAGTGCCTCCTTTGGGATTCAGCTTCTGGGTTTGAATTGCAGGAATGGGTTTGTAAGATTGACCTGTGGCCCTATACATGGCTTGAACCCATAATATTCTATCCTGTTCGTCGTCACTGGCAAATATCACGGTGTCTCCTTCTTTAACAGCGTTGAAGAACATGCGACCACCCTGAAGGCCTAGGAAGGAGAAAGACATCATTGAAGAGTCACACAACTGACAGGTTTTAATCTTGCTCACTAAGTGGTCTCATGGAAATGAATCGATTTGATACTAGCTGCTCAGTACTTTAGTTGAGGATCAAACCCATGATCCAAGAACTGGAAGAGAGACAGTAAGAGAAGGGATTAAATCTCCATATTGCTTTGCAAATTAAAAATAATTTAGGGAAATAAATATATTTCTTTAGGGAAATAAATAGTTCATGTCACAGTAGCATTGTGCAAGATATACAAGCCTACCCCATAGAAATGCATACTCTAGTCTGACGGTTCATGTCAGAGAAGTGCTAATCTGTAGGCATGCTTTTCATTCTTTATGCAGAACTATGTTTAGCTGGAAAAAAATACAGATAAGCAACAAAATACTTTCCATTATAAGGTATTTTATCTTTTGCAAAATTCTTTCACACAGAAGGTATTTTTCACTTTTTAAATGAATGCAAAATTAGTGCATGTGATCACAGATTTCTATTTTTAATCTCTATATATTAATTTCTCAATCTCTATATTTATTTACATTTTTCTTAGTATCACAATCTCCACATGTTGTTTCCTTCCCTCACTCCCTCACCAGCTTTAGTGACCAAGAGTCTAGAACTGGACCTAGTGTGAATATGGAGGGAGGGAAGAGAAGCACAGAATGTGGTGCTGGGGACAAAACTGGGAGAACATGTAATAATCCATTTGCCATTTCTTTCCCTATTTCTGTCTCATACATTTTGCTTTCCAGTAAAGACGTTTAAGTAAACATTGATGCTATTTCTCTTCTAATTTGTGTTAACAGTAACTTTTACATATTTCACGCTCGTACTAAGACAGAGATTTTCAACTGTGTGCTACAGGAATGTTTAAAACACGCAATACCTGACTACTGAGTCAAACGCACACTGACCTCTTTTCCCTTCCAGGGGTGTCGAACTCAATCAGAGAAGGGGCCAAAATCTAAAATCCAGCCTAAATCGCGGGCCGAATGGTTTAGTGAACAGTCATAAACTGTCATTGTGATGGAAACGCAGCGGAGTGCAGTGATGACAGCGCGGTGCGGGCCACATTGCAAGGCCTGGCGGGACGGATTTGGCCCGCGGGCCTTGTGTTTGACACATGTGCCTTAGACTGTAACATTAAAACATGACAACAGCCAACACAACAGTAGCCATCCTGTGGGAAGCACATCTATTTTTTTTTGGGGGGAGGGGGGTTAGAATAGCAAAAAAATTTTTTTTTTTAGTGTGCTGCAGAATTTTAGTAAGTAGTTTATGTGTGCTGTGAGATGAAATAGGTTGAAAATCTCTGCACAAAGATAACAGGGATGATGAATATGGCTACCGTGAAGTAGCCCCCAAAAAGATACAGTTTGCTTTTCATAATGCCTGTCCAGGAATATAAATGAAATATGCATCCCAGTCATTGAGTGGAGACTGTAGAACAGAGATGGACTGTTTTTGAGATTTTGATGAATAGTGAATGGCTGGGCAAGAGGTTCAACGCAGAGTTACCTGGGTGGGGATCCGTGTAATCCACCGTGTATCCTTCCAGCTGCATCAGTTCCTGTGGCTCAGACTTCTTTTCTCTGTAGCTGCACATCGCAAAGGTGTACTGGCTGACCTGCGCGAGAAAGAAGTTTGAACGAAATCTGTCTTTTAGATGTTTCTGACTCTTTGCCCAAATAGAACATAACATTATTCTCCTATGAAGAATTAAATGTTAGTGCGTTTCAAAACCGAGCTCCAAGATGAAGGCGCCTTTCACCTGTCGGCTTGCCGTTGTACCTTCCACACTGTGGCCGGCATTTCCCAGTCAGTGAGCCACTAGTCAGGATGCTGGGATGCTAATAGGAGCATCCTAAAAAAGGACTCATGTTAAAAACAAATGGAAATTGCTGGGTTAAACAAAGATAAGCAGGCTTCTTTTACCACAGGCTTTATGTCCTTTAATAAGCTAACCTACGCCGTGAGTCTCTAGGAGTGAGATATATTAGGAGTATTTGCAAACTTCTATGACAATGGGACTTCCCTTTCAATTGTACTTTCTTCAAAACTTTTAAGTGAAAAAGATCTCAATAAAAGTTGGGAATTCACAGGTCCGCCTGCAAAATCCACAGGAAGATCTGGCGTGCAGTAAGTGTTAGGTAGGGCTGAGACCTCCTCTCTCTCTGCATTCTTCCGCTCAGGTCAACTGGCCTCCGGCTATGCTGCCTGGCGGAGGTAGGCCATGCTTTGGGCAGCTCTGCACACTCCATAACTGCTCCAGCTGGGGTCACCACCCCTGTGGGCCAACCACTGCAGCCAACGGGGGACAAAAGTACTAGTATTAGCCCTGTTTGGGTCAAGAGCTGACATGCTACAATAGGCAGGCCCTTGGAAGTCCCCTCTCCTACTCCTCCCTCCAAAGAATAGGGGAGGTGCTGCTTCCCAGCAGGAGAAAAAAAAATGTTGGTGCATCAGTAAAATCTAAATTGCAAAATACCTTACCACACAGGATTCCACGAAAAACAACTTGGTTATTGTGAATTATATCTCTTTTCACTTTGAAACATGACATGAAACTAAGGAAACATAAGACCATCTCTCAACAGACAAACATTACTTCAAGAGGACTCCAAAAACCTAATCTATACTAATAAAAGGGTAATATGCTAATTAGACCAGATGTCCTTCTGGACACAGCCATGGTGGCAGGGCTGAAGCAGAGGTGGTTAGGAGCGATCAGGCTGACAGGAGGGCATTTGGGGGTGATCCAGCTGGCAAACAGAGTGGTTAGGGGTGATCAGGCAGGCAGGTGAGCGGTTAGGAACCAGTGGTCCCAGATTGTGAGAAAGATGTCCCATAGGGACCAGGCCTAAACCGGCAGTCAGACATCCCCCAAGGGGTTCCAGATTGGAGAGAATGCAGGCAGGCTGAAGGACATCCTTCCCCCCAACCCCAGTGCATGAATTTCGTGCACTGGGCCACTAGTTATAACAGAAGAAGCAATGACATCAAGTACAGTAGAATTTAGAAACTGTATATAATGGTCCATAGCCATTAAAGAGATATGACAGATTTTATTCTCTGGATATGAAACTATTTCTAAGATATCTTATAAGATAAAGAGCAGGTTAAAAACAAAAATACAGCCAAAACCGGTCTGGCTCAGTGGATAGAGCGTTGGCCTGCAGACTGAAGGGTCCCGGGTTCGATTCCAGTCAAGGGCATGTACATTGGTTGCGGCTGGTCGATGTTTCTCTCTCATCTCTGTTTCTAGCTCTCTATCCCTCTCCCTTCCTCTCTGTAAAAAAAAATCAATAAAATATTTTTAAAAAATTCAGAGTGTAATTTCACAGTATATACTATGCATACACAAATAGAAAGGGTATTTACAAAATATTAATAATGGCTACTATTGGATGGAGACATTATAGGTTATTATAAATTACTAAAGGCCTGGTGCATGATTTCGTGGGTCCCTTGGCTGTCCAGTGATCAGGACTGATAAAGGGGGATGGGGTGACGGCCAGCTAGCTAAGGGGGTGGGGGCGCGCGAAGGGAAGAGGGGTCATGGGAGGTTGGCCGGCTATGAAAGGTTGGCTGTGGGAATGCACTAACCACCAGGGGGCAGCTTCTTTGTTGAGCGTCTGCACCCTGGTGGTTAGTGTACATCATAGCAACTGGTCGGACTGGTAGTTCAGTTGCTTATGCTTTTATTTATCTAGATTTTTTTCAGTATTTTGAGTTTCCCCCCCGAAAAGATTATGAATTATTTTAATTTATAAAAAGTACAGCGAGTTCCACTTTGGAAAACAAGCAAACAAACAAACCCTTGTTTGGAAAGAGTGAGGCTAATAACTTGAGACACTTGTGGTTCCTGCTACTCTGAAGGTTTTCTTTTCTTTTTCACCTCACAGATTGCCGATGAACTTACTTTTTACCTGTCTATGCCTGAGGCTTGCAGATAAAACCCAGTGGTTTACACAGTGGTTTGTTATTAAAGAAGGCTTCAGTTTTGTTTTGTTTTTTGTGGGGGAAAAAAAGGTCTGATTGTGAGGTTTTTCTTGGGGGTTGGTGTTGCCCAGCCATTCTATTACTTGTTCTAAAAAGAAGATCATTCTCGCTGGGACCGGTTTGGCTCAGTGGATAGAGCGTCGGCCTGGGGACTGAAAGGTCCCGGGTTCGATTCCGATCAAGGGCATGTACCTTGGTTGCGGGCGCATCCCCAGTGGGGGGTGTGCAAGAGGCAGCTGATCGATGATTCTCTCTCATCGATGTTTCTAACTCTCTATCCTTCTCTCTTCCTCTCTGTGAAAAATCAATAAAATATATTATATATATAAAAAAAAGATCATTCTCTTACCAAGAACAGTAACTTAGTCCAAAGTCCAGTGGGGGGTGTGCAAGAGGCAGCTGATCGATGATTCTCTCACATCGATGTTTCTAACTCTCTATCCCTCTCTCTTCCTCTCTGTGAAAAATCAATAAAATATATTATATATATATAAAAAAAGATCATTCTCTTACCAAGAACAGTAACTTTGAGACTTAGTCCAAAGTCTCACTATTCTTCCATAAAGTGGTTTAATGCAGTGCTATCTTTAAAACAGGATCAGATACTTCAAACGTAAATAGAAATATAATAATATTCTAACATGTATATATACCTCACCCATTTTTTTTAATCATAACTTTTTGTGTATTTATAACCTTTAAGAGTTTTTTAAAAAAATGTTTTATTTATTTTTTTTAGAAAGAGAAGAAGGGAGAGGGAGAGAGAGAGAACAACATTGATAAGAGAGAGAAGCAGCTATTGCCTCCTGTACGCGCCCTGAGTAGGAATTGACCGGAAACCTGCATATCTGCCCTGACGGGGAATCAAGCTGTGACTTCCTGGTTCATAGGTCAATACTCAGCCACTGAGCCAAGCCAGTTGGACTGGTAAAAAAAGTTTGAATTTCACTCTTGTTTTTCTTCAGATGAGGTAGTTTGAGTGATTTGGTTTGTTCAAAGAGAGAAACAAGAGAAAAAAATATCTGGTTATTTAGCATAAGATGAACTAATGACGGCTATTTTTAGAGAAAGGGCTGCCTGTCTTTCCTATGCTGTTCTTTATGTCTGATAACTCTGTTCTCTGGTTTATTTCAAGATCTTTAGAGGTACTCCATAAACCCCCACCCCCAAAAAAACATCCAGTAGCTTTAGAGGAAATGCTAATTTTTAGAAGCCACGTTGATTTAAATGATAAAGTATTAAATGCTTATTTTATTTCATTCTTCTTTTAATATTCAGTTAATTTTAACATCTCAAAAGTCACTAGACCCACCCGAATCCGTCACAGATCCCTGGGCCTCCAGTCTAATGGAGAGTGCAGCTGGAGAGGAACAAAACACCAACGACCGGCAAAGCCGTCACTGGCAATTAAGAAACCCGACCTGGGAGATGACCGAACACATGCAGTTTGGCTTTCAAATACGTTGGTTCCAGAAGCAACTTCCTATTTCCAGAAAACGGTGCTGCCTTTTGTGCTTCTTTGGATTCCTCTGTAGGGGTGACGAACTCAATCAGAGAAGGGGCCAAAATCTAAAATCCAGCCTAAATCGCGGGCCGAATGGTTTACTGAACAGTCATAAACTGTCATTGTGATGGAAACACAGCGGAGTGCAGTGATGACAGCGCGGTGCGGGCCACATTGCAAGGCCAGGCGGGACGGATTTGGCCCGAGGGCCTTGTGTTTGACACATGTGCTCTAGTGTCTCCAATGACTTTCACTTGTGCCCTTCTCTTTTGCAAGGTCATGCTAAATCCCACTCCTGAGGCAGAGCCCATACACAGTCTGCAGGGCCAACTCAAGGGAACCATCGGGATAGTGCTAACACCTTGTAGCTGTCCCCTGGCAGGCAGTATCCAGATGAAGGGTAATGTGGAGAAGTTACACTCTGAAAAAAATGTCAACGTCGGTTGGCACTAACAGTTAAACGAAGCTGCTGAAAGACAAACAACAGGGACCAGGAGGTCACCCAGCCCACTGTGCTCCTCCTTGGAGGCAGTCTGCGGCCCCATCACCACATGCCAGGGAGTGAAAGAGTGACAGGTGGTCTGACCTATTCTGATCTGGTCTTTGTTTTCTCCTCTAAGTTTTCTAGTATATTACTGAACAAAGCTTACATACTATACTACACCGCAATGAAAAATCCTCTCAGCAAAAGGCAGAGCAATGATATACACTCAATGTCCTTAACCCAATCGGCTCTTAACAACTCCAAAAATAATGGATTTGCTGAGAATTGTGGGATTTAAACTGACTTAAATCTGAGGGCAGCAGCATTAAATCAGGGTCTGACATCATGACCTATGACAGGCCACTGTAACGGAAGTTGCTCAGGCCCCACGAGGTGTCGGTACCTGGTCTGGGCAAGTTCCCATTTTGTTTCAATTGCCAACCTGTTCAACACCTGCTCATGTCCACATGGTGAGGAGCTAGCTATGAGCTTTTAGAGACCACAGCGTTCAGGTTAGCAGGCTGTATTCCTGCTGCAGGGATCATGTTAACAGCTGGCAGCTTAGCAACTGCCACCGTCTAATTTCAGTAAAGATTAAGGCTTAAAATCCTTAGCTGGAAACGCTCCTAGCAGAGGCCAAAGGTGCTGGTAGAATTTTTTTTTTTAATCTCATAGTTTAATTTAATCAAAGAAAATGAATATATCTTCAAGAGCATGATGGGTTTAGGGGAACGATATATTTATTGTCTCAACTGAATGGCATAAAAAGACTTAGCAATCAGAGTATATGAATTGGAAAGAGAAAAGGCAGTCTTTTAAAAACAATGTTCAGAGCTATTCAGATATATGCATTTATTTTTACAAATGCTTAGTTTCTTCTCATAGTAGCTTATAAGGAAGATAATATCCTTAGTTTCATGGAGCATATATTCTAGAAAAGGTTAAAGAGATAATAAAAAATAAATATGAAAGTAAAAATAATTTTGAGAGAGATAAATGCTCTGAGAAATATAATGTGATAGGAGTGAGCTGAGGGGTGATCTAGATCGGGAGGATGGAAGACACCCATTGGAAGTGGCATGTGACCTGATCCCTAAAATGGGAAGCCAGAATGGGCCACCATAAAGAAAATGAAAGCCAGCTAGCCAAGCTTCAACTCGGTTACACAACAACAAACAACAACAAGGGATTTAAGTCAAGGGATTTGCATAGAAATCACATTTAAAAAGCACACCCATATTATACATTTAGTGGAGATATATTTGGAGAGCAGGGCTGATGACGTGGAAGTGCTAAACTCTAATTATTGGCATTTATCTGGGCACAGAATGGTACGCGTTAAAGGTTCTGCTCAGTAACAGGCAGGGATACAGCAGAGAGGAAACCAGGGGCCAGAATATGCAGGACCTTCTCTAGATGATGATCAGGGGTATTTTAAGCTTAAGGGGAAGTCATGGAAAGATTTAAGGAGCAACTTGGCAAAATAAGAGTTATGTTCAAGTAGATTATTCCGGCAATGAGAAGATTGTAAGGAGAATGGCGGAAAGTGGAAGCAGAGAGAACTTGGAGGCTGTGTGAAGGACGTAGGGGTCCCGTTGTATGGGAGAGAATATTTGCCAATGATATTTCAGTTTAAGGGTTAATTTCCAAAATATATAAATAATTCATGCAGTTTAACAAAAGGAAGACAAACAGTCCAATTTAAAAATGGGCAGAGTAGACATTTCTCCAAAGAGGATTAAACCCCCCCCCCCAAAAAAAAACCAGGACTGATCTAATAAAGTCTAATTTTCTTATTAAAGCAATCAGTATATTAGATATGCTTTTGCCTATTGTCACTTAACCCATCTCCAATAAATATATGTAGCAATTGAGCTCCTGGATAATTACCAAAGGCGTTGAAAACCTATATCCACACACAAAAATCTGCACATGGATGTTTAAAGTAACTTTATTCATAATTGCTAAAACCTGGAAACAACCAAGATGTCCCTCAGTAGTTGAATAGATAAATAAACTGTGGTTCATCCAGACAATGGGATATTATTCAGTGCTTTTAAAAAGTGAGCTTTTAAGCTATGGAAAAACCTTAAATGCATATTTCTAAGGGAACGACCTCAATCTGAAAAGTCTATATACTGTCTGACTCCAACCATATGACATTCTAGAAAAGGAAAACTACAGAGACAATAGGAAAGACCAGTGGTTGCCCGGTGAAGAAGGAGAATGCAGAGGCAGAGCACAGAAGACTTGTAGGACAGTGGAAACCTCTGCATGGTATTATACTGATGAATACGTGTCATTTTATAATTATCCAAATGTACATAATGCACAGCACCAAGAGTAAGCCGTAATGTAAGCTATGGACTTAGGACAATCATGGATGTGTCAATGTCAGTTCCTCCTTGGTAATGAATGTATCAAGTGATGTTGATAATAGGAGAGACTGCATGTATGGGGGCAGGAGTTATATGGGAAATCTCTGTACCTTTCTCTCAATTTTTAACCTAAAGGTGCTCTTAAAAATTAAGTCTTACATAAAAAAGGAAAAAAAAAAAGAGTTTCTTGTAAAACTCTATGCTTGTTAAGAATCAGCTGGGGCCGAAACCGGTTTGGCTCAGTGGATAGAGCGTCGGGCTGCAGACTGAAAGGTCCCGGGTTCGATTCTGGTCAAGGGCACGTACCTTTGGTTGTGGGCACATCCCCAGCGGGGGGTGGGGGGGGTGCAAGAGGCAGCTGGTCGATCTTTCTCTCTCATTGACGTTTCTCACTCTCTATCCCTTTCAATTCTTCTCTGTGTAAAGTCAATAAAATATATTAAAAAAAAAAAAAAAGAATCACCTGGGAGTGTTTATGCCAGTAACATAAGGTACTGAAATTATGGAGTTAAGTTTCTAAATAAATGCATGAAATATGACTATGAAAAAGAAGCTGCTGTTTCTATGAAAAATCAGTTAATTACTTTAGAAAGACTTGATAAAGACAAGTCACCAACATAAACTTGTCAAATTAGATGTAGATATAGCTGGGAATAAAATCAAAATGTCCAGAAAGATCTGCACTCAAACTGCTGGGTAAATGCATTTTAGTTCTTGTGCCAATATGAATAAATTAAATCTGTAAACCAAAGAACATGACGTACAGGTGGGGTTTTGGAAGACAGATCAACAAGAACTTCAAACGGTGCCCTTACTCAAAGAAAATGCATGGGCTTCATATCAAAAGATTGTCAGTGTGAGTGCACCTGTGTGTACCACTTTGATTGAATTAGTTAAAGGGTCAATGGAGGGAAGGGGAAGTAGGTAATACTTTCAACAATAAAGATTTTTAAAAAATAAATAAAAAATTATATAAACTTATAACTAAATAAATCATATTAAAAACAATGGTAATACATACTAAAAAAAAAATACTGGTTCTAATCACACAAGAAAACGTTACATGTTAGCCATTAAAAATAAAAGATAGACTGGCTGCAATGTAGATAAAACTATTTTTGACTAAATTTTTTAAATTATTTTTCATGAAATTTCTATGCCATATGGCAAATAATTTATTTAGCAATTGATAGGTGGATATACTGCTAGAAGATATCTAGAAAATGACAAATTTCCTTCCTTGGCATTTCATCATATCATCCTGATTTAGATCATTTAAGCTTGCTTAATGTGTGGGTAGGAATCAATTAGTTTTGTGTTAAGTTTTTTATATTAAGAATTTAAAAAATGAGGTTTTTAATATATTCCCATTGGAAATAAAATACCTTAGGCTTATCATAGAATAAAATGACTACTACTCAGAAAGTTATTCTTTACTGCAAATTTAACTTATTGAATATATTTATGAGCGAATGTTATCCATGATTAAAAAGAACAAAACATAAATCCACAAAACCAAAGTGTCAGCCAAACTATATATTCTAGTGAGGGTCTACATTCAGAATCCTATCGCAAACAACCTACCAGTCAAGTGATTTAAAGACATAACTATGTAAGCAAGAGACATATATGGCACATCTGTATAAAATGAGTGATTTTGTGTATGTTTACCTTTAAAATGTCAGAATGATAACTGGTACTCAAGGTATTATTTGATAATCCAGAAGACCTTCCAAATCTTTTCAGGGGACCTATGAGGTCAAAACTATTTTTATAATATTCAGGCACCCTCTGCCTTTTTCACAGCTATTCTCTCATGAGGGTACAGTGGAGTTTTCCAGAGGTTAAATTTGACCCAATATTCAACAGATTGAGTGTAGGAGCTGACATAAAAATCCAGCTGCTTTCTATCAAAGCAGACACTAAGGAGATGTACAAAATATGAAGGCCATTCGTGTCACTAAATAGTTTGGTTTGGAAAACAGCTGCTATATATAAAAATGTAATTTGTGTTAGTAAGTCATGAACTTACTACTTTTATTTTAAAATAAATACTTAAACTTTACTTCAATTTTAATTTTTAATACATTAAATATTGGTAGATATAACCCACAAAAAGAAAAGTTAGAGAGCTGCTCTCTTAGAGCAATTAAGTAGCAGGAAGACATTCACTAACCTGAACAAGAACAAAGTAACGTTTTTTCCATCTTTTCCAAACCTTCTGTCCAAGGGCATACAGGTACCTGGTAAGAAAAAACAAACAAGAAAAGCAACTTCACATGTGTGATCATATTCCGTCCACCCATTTTTATCCTTGAGATCAGCCTGCTAAAGCCAAAGTCTAGTTAATTTGGAATCTGAGACATAGGCAGCTTCAGTATTACAAAATGTCTGAACTTATTCTAGGTTCCTGAAAGGCAACTGATTTATGTAGTTTACCAACTTAGTTCACACCACAAATTGAATGAAGTTGGAGTTAGAAAGGATAATCAGGGAACCAGGAGAAACTTTATTCTTATACATACTTCTCAGGAGAGACAAAGACTAGGGATAAGAATAGAGTACTAAATGTTTCAGCTGTCAGTGTGGCCTGTGAGGACCCAGATGTAAACACCCAGGGTGAAGGGAAGGGTTATTGTCCAGCAGAATGACCCAGAAATGTGCCTGCACCAATTTAGCATCCATGTCCTCAACGACCAAATGAAAGGATGGGTGTTGCCGATTTCTAAGGTCTGGGTCAGCCCCATAATTTGGGGGTTTACCAGATTTATAGGATCATCTTGCTACTAATTTCCCTAACTATGAAATTCTGATAACAATGAAGGCGACATGGTGTAATTTAACATGGTTTCAATCAAGGCTTTTGTTTAACTCTGCAATGCTATTAGCAATGTGAATTAAAATGATTAAAGTAGTCAATCATTTGAAAATAGAACTTATATTCTTACTGAATATACAGATGTAAGCTTAAGTATCAAGGAAAAAGAGAAATTAAAAATTAATCAAGGGAGAGCACATCATGGAGAGCTATTTTAAAATTATACCACAAAACTCCATACACACACACCTCCTATAAAACTAGAAAACATTGTTAAAACTTTAAAATATGCCTAAGAGAAGCTTAATTTTTTAAATTAAAGTAAGTTTTTTCAATATTTTATCACAATCTCTTTTTTCTAGAGTGAAGGTTTAACATTGTACATGCTGTTCAAATGAACCCAATTTATATACAGAAAAGCACTGCAGCTGATAGTTTATTTAAGGACTTAGAGAAGTGGTTCTCAACCTTTCCAATGCCTCCACTCTTTAATATAGTTCCTCATGTTGTGGTGACCCCCAACTATAAAATTATCTTCGTTGCTACTTCATAACTATAATTTTGCTACTGTTATGAATCATAATGTAAATATCTGTGTTTTCTGATGGTCTTAAGTGACACCATCAAGCTAGCGGTTCTCAACCTGTGGGTAAGACCATCAGAAAACACAGATATTTACATTACCATTCATTAACAGTTCATCAACGGCATTAAAAAGGTTGAGAACCACTGACTTAGAGTCTCTAGACTTCCACAATATTGAGAACTGAGATCGTGGCTTCAACTTTTAGTTTCTTTCTCTCATGCAAAACAAAGCAAACGTACTGCTGTCCCCTCTTTGCAATGTAATAGGGGCTGTTGGCTGAGGTGTGTTGAAATGGACAGGCACTCGAATCCACCGTTAGCACAGTGCAATAGAGATCACTTTTCCGCAGGCTAGTGGGGAGTGCTCCAGCCTGACATCCTGGAGTTTATTAGGGAAATCATTAGCATGCCACATGGATACACAGAATAGTGTTGCTCACGTTACTGAAAACACCACAACTTAAGTGTCCGACAGCAGGTGAGTCATTTAAGAAAAATGGCACATGCATAGAAATACCACGCTGCCACTGAGGTTATGTTTTTGGTAAAATTAGCAACACAAAGACTATCTCACCGTAGAACACTATGTGAAAAGAAAAGATTCAAATCTACAAGTGTAGGTAATGGTTTGGAATTTGTAAAACATATATATGAAAGAAATACTTGAGAATATTAGTAATAGTTATCTTGCAGAGGTAGGATTTCAGATGATTCAAGTTTCCGTCTTTAGTCTCTGTATTTTATAAATTTTCAGAATCAAACACACAAAAAAGGATGAAGTGATTAAAAGTCAAAATAAAAACATACCTAACTAGAAAGCATCCCCCTCACTGCCCAAATCAATTATTAATAGATATTTTCCTCCAGATGCATCAGCTAGCCAAAGTGATTGGAAAATTCGTATTTGGCTCTCACAATACCCTTAATGCTGTATCATCTGCGCTTGCACATGTCATGGGAACTCAGTTACTGACAGAGACAACTTCCGCTCCTGTTCCCACCTGCTCACGCTGGTCTCCTGAGGTCCCCAGAAGCCCTTGGCCCCACCTTTGCTCTACCCTCTGATTTCTTGCCTGTGAGTCTGGTGAAAGGTGTTGAGCTGCTCTCTTTCTGTCTTTCCTATGCAATTCCCCTCTCCTGAAATGCACATACCTAACCTCTTGTTACAGGGTTAACAGCGATGACCTTGGGAGCTACATACTGTGGACACAACAGATGCCCTCTGTAAAAGGGCAGTAGCAAGATGTGCGCCCAATAGCTGCCTGAGAGCCACAGAGGCCATTTGGAATGACCTTTGCCTGTGACCACAGCCTGTTTCTCCGCTCCCTCAAAGCATCTCACTTAGCATGTTGCGGGCATCTGGGTCATACATAACTGAAAGTGAATATTGAAACACAGGCCATCAACACCACAAGCAAGTCAAGGGTAAGCCTTGCTGACAGGGAAGGTACTGCAGAAGGAATAATACTGTTAGCTGCAACATCATTCGAAACGATGGCTCAACAAATCTGGCATGAAAATGGAAGACGCAAAGCAGAGAGGCGGGTGGATGCATAAACGTGCACACCAGAAGATGTTCCAAGGTAGGATAAAGGACAACTCGAGACTGGAAGGTAAGCATTTGAATGTTTTGGGATATTTTGGGGCTTTGGGGTATTTGGGCTGAGGAACGATAAAAAAGAGCTCAACTGAACATGAACAGAAGTCATAATTGACCTAATGTATCTAGAAAGTAACTGGTCAAAAGAGTGTTAGTCTTGCATAAAAAAAGAAATGACATTCAATAAAGATTAACTGCATAAAGGAAATGTTAGTTTCTGTCCTTTCATTTTCATATTAGCCAGACAAAACTTTAATGTACAGCAAATGGAGTAAATAAAGTACACCAGAAAAGATAACTACACTGAATAAAACACATCAAACTTTAGTATTTTACCCGAAACCGGTTTGGCTCAGTGGATAGAGCATCGGGTCAGAGGACTGGAAGGTCTCAGGTTTGATTCCGGTTAAGGGCATGTACTCTCGTTGCGGGCACATCCCTGGTAGGAGGTGTTCAGGAGGCAGCTGATCGATGATTCTTTCTCATCGATGTTTCTAACTCTCTATCCCACTCTCTTCCTCTCTGAAAAAAATCAATAAGATATATTAAAAAAAAAAACCTTTAGTATTTTAACTTACTTGATGAGTTCTGGAATTAGGTATCACGTACCACTGTTTAGCTGTGCTTTTCCCCCCACTGGTATAAAAGCAGATTCTTGGCACAATAGACACACTTACAGTTGAGTGAAGGATAAAGAAAAAAGATTTTCATTAATATTATTTAAGAGCAAAATCTCAAAACCATCAAAGAATCAAACAGTAAGAAATGATAAAGCTGTCATGAAAAGTGATTCCAAAAAAAGAATATGAAAAAAAAGAATGATATAGAAGAATTATTATGTTAAGTTAAAAAAAAAAAAAAGGCAGTTGCATGAGCTTATAGTATATGTATGGAAAAATACCTCAAAAGTAGTAGCAAAATAAACTTGAAAAACATTTGATAACACAAAATAGAAAAAGTAATACAAAATAATTTGGCTGGTGAGATTAAATGTAAATTGTAAATTTCATATTCATTATGCCTTTTTACATTTCCACATTTCTACATTGAGCATGTCTTCCAATTTTTAAAAACTAATGTTTATTTTTTTGTTACTGCTTCATGAAATCTGATTTCACCCAATAAAGACATAGAGAACAAGAAGTGCATTTGTCATCCCGTAGAGAGACCACTCTAGTGTGTTAAGATCTGTTGGTGGGTCTGCTCTGCAGCTGTATTATTTCTGAATATATATATGCACACACACTAGAGGCCTGGTGCATGAAATTCGTGCACCTGAGATGTGTGTCCCCCAGCCCAGCCTGCACCCTCTCCAATCTGGGACCCCTCGGGGGGCAGTCGAACATCCCTCTCACAATCCAGGACTGCTGGCTCCCAATTGCTCGCCAGCCTGCCTTCCTGATAGCCCCTAATCACTTCTGCCTGCCAGCCTGATCACCCCCTAACCACTCCTCTGACAGTCTGATTGCCCTGAATTGCCTTGCCCTGCAGGGCTGGTCACTGCTAACTGCCCTCCCCTGCAGGCCTAGTCTCCCCCAACTGCTCTCCCCTGTAGGCCTGGGTCCCCAACAACTTCCCTCCTCTGCCAACCTGGCCACCCCTAATTGCCCTCCTCTGCAGGCTTGCTCGCCCCCAACTGCCCTCTTTTGCAGGTCTGGTTCCTTCCAACTGCCCTCCCCTGCTGGCCATCTTGTGTCCACATGGGGGCAGCCATTTTGTGTACTGGAGTAATGGTCAATTTGCATATTATTTTTTTATTCTCGATAGATAGGATAGAGGCCTGGTACAAGGGTGGGGCCAGCTGGTTTTCCCTGAAGGGTGTGCCAGATCAGGGTGGGGGTTCTCTTGGGGTGTGGGGTAAGCCTGGGTGAGGAGCCTGTGGTGGTTTGCAGGCTGGCCATGCACCCCTGTGACCTAAGAGGAGACGCTGGATTCTTGGATTTATTTATCTTCTATAATTGAAACTTTGTAGCTTTGAGCAGAGACCAAGGCCAGCCAGGAAGTTTGGCTTCCTCCATTGCCACAGATACCCAAGCCTCCTGCTCGCTCTGTGGCTGCAGCCATTTTTGTTGGGATTCATTTATCTTTTATAATTGAAACTTTGTAGCCTTGAGCGGAGGCCTGGGCTGGCCAGGGTGTGCAGGAAGCTTGGCTTCCTCAATTGCCGGAGAAACCCAAGCCTCCTGCTGGCTCCATGGCTATAGCCATCTTGGCTGGGTTAATTTGCACACTCGCTCTTGATTGGCTGCTAGGCGTGGCTTGTAGGTGTAGTGGAGGTATGATAAATTTGCTAATATGCAAATTGACTGGGTGGCTGAACAACCAGTCATTATGATGCACACTGGCCACCAGGGGGCAGGTGCTCAATGAAGGAGCTACCTCCTGGTTGTCAGTGTGCTCCCACAGTGCCACTCAGCCAGAAGCCATGCTTATGGCTGGTGAGCATAGCAGTGGTGGCGAGAGAGGGTCTAAGTCAAGGGATCCTGGACTACAAGAGGGTGCAGGCCAGGCTAAGGAATGCACCCCCCATCTGCCCAGTGCATGAATGTCATGCACCAGGCCTCTAGTATATACATATTTGTTATTCCTCACCCAAAGATATTTTTCCATTAATTGTTAGGGAGAGTAGAAAAGAGAGGAAAAGTCAGAGAGAAACATCAATGTGAGAGAAACCCATCGATTGGTTGCCTCCTGCACGAGCTCAGACTAGGGCCTGGGCTGGGGAGGATCTTGCAACCAAGGTACATGGCCTTAACTGGAATCAAACCTGGGACCGTTTGATCTGCAGGCTGATGCTCTATCCACTGAGCCAAACTGGCTAGGGCTGAAAATATATATATCCACCGTATTTTTCGGACCATAAGACACACTTTTTTTCCCCCAGAAGTGGGGGGAAAAAGTCCCTGCGTCTTATGGTCCAAATATAGCCTACACATATACTTTAAAAAAAAGTTTTTTTACTTGCCTGGCTCTGTGTGGTCTCTGTGTGCTTGCCCGGCTCTAAAATGGTTCTAAATGCTGCTGTTTACTTTACAGGGTTGATTACATGTGTTTATGACTGTGATGTTGGGTTTTAATGCACATAAAATATTTTAGGACACTATTTGTTTCAGAATCTTTTTTTCTTCATTTCCCTTCTCTAAAAACTGGTGCGTCTTATGGTCCGGAGTGTCTTATGGTCCGAAAAATACGGTGTGTGTGTGTGTGTGTGTGTGTGTGTGTGTGTGTGTGTATATATATATTAGAGGCCCAGTGCATGAAATTCATACACTCGGAGGCAAGGGAGGTCCTTCACCTGGGCCTGCTCCCTCTCTTGTCTGGGAGCCCTCAGGGGATGTCCAACTGAAGGCTTAGGCCCATTCCCCACAGGAAAAGGCTCCTGCCACCAGCACTGCACTTGCCAGCCATGAGCCCAGCTTCTGGCTGAGCAGCGCTCGCACTCTGGCTGTGCACTGACCACCAGGGGTCAGCTTCTGCGTTGAACACCTGCACTCTGGTGGTCAGTGCACATCATAGCGACCAGTTGTTCCACCGTTTGGTAGATTTACATACATATTAGTCTTTTATTATACAGGATATTCAGCCATCTTGATTGTATGATTAACTTAAATAAAAACAAGAAAGTTTGCCCTGGTCAGTATTTCTCAACAGTTAAGAGTCTCAGTCAAATACCAAAGGGTCCCAGGTTGATTCCTGGTCAAGGGCATGCATATTGGTTGCACATTTGATCCTGGGCCCCAGAGGTAAGTGTGAGAGGCAAATGGTCTATGTGTCTCTTATATCGATGTTTCTCTCCCTCTCAGCTCTTTCTCTCCTGACTCCCCTTCCACTCTCTCTAAAAATCAAAGGCAAAAATACCCTTGGGTGAGGATTAACAACAACAACAAAAACACAAGACACACACACACACACACACACACACACACACACACACACAAAATAAATTAAAAACAAAACAAAACAAAAAAAACTAACCAACCAACCAAACAAATAAAAACAAGTTTGTTTTTTTTTGGACCACACATTTAACTGGGTTTTATGTGACAATTTATAATGTTATCCAATGAAGTAAATATTTATCACATGGCATGAGAGCAATAATATCTAATGGGCATTGTGAATCTTTTTCATCTTATTTTAAAGAGGAAAACAAGTTTTTTTATTTTTTATTTTCTTGGTGGGTGTTTCAACATTATTCATTTTCATCATCCTAAAGAATTTGATTCTAAACAGCATTTTTTCCCCCTTATCCTTGTCAAATTATCTAAGACAAAATGGATGAAAAATTAAGGAACAATCTTAGTTTTACTATATTTTCCACTCATCTATTTGAGTATGGACCTAAAAGAACAAAAAAATCCTTAATCAAAGTTAAACTGGGTCCAAGAATTATTATTTGACTGGAGTAAAAGAGATATTCTGTTACACATAACACATTCCAAAAGCACATATTTCTAGCGCTAATTTGTACTAAGTATAACACTTTTCCACTGAAATATTTCCAATGTATCACAATACTAATGTAACTATAGTATTTTAAGCTATTTAAAAAGAATTGTTCCAATACTATTTAAAAGTGTTTGCTTTCATCAGCACATCCAACTTAAGTAAGGTATTAAGAAGTTGTTCCCTTTGAACAACAACAACAAAAAAATGCCTGCTTAACTTTAAAATCTTCTCTTCTTACATAGGATTAGGTAACAAAGAAATTAGCAGCACAGACACAAAGCTCGGATTTAGTGCAGAAGAGCAAAGCTGTAAAGCATTTGGTTTTATAAATCAGTACAAACACAGCAATAATCTTAAAGTTTTAATCCCTCTTCTAGGGCTGTTTCTAATGGAGAGCACTATTTGCTCCAAAGCAGCACAGGAATCAACGCTAGAAACCAGGCACAAAACCAGCTGAATGTGTATCAACGTTTCACCCGCCTGTGACTATCTCTGTAGCACTTCCAACTATTCCTAGGTCATGCTCTATCCTCAAGTATCAAAAATATGAGAAGCTAAATTTTAATACATTTGATTACATACTTAAAATACATTGTGAATGAATAGATCAGATACGATGCTGTTAGGAAAAAAGTCAAGAGAAGAGAGAAGAGAAAGAGAAAACAAAAGAATTGTGCTACGGAAAAACTTCAAGCCAATGTAGTTACTATCGACAAGGTAAACAAGGAATTTTTTTAAAATCTTCTATATCAAGAGTTATATATGGTCAATGAATATCTCAACACTTACACTAAAAAGTGTACAATCTCTTCGGGATCAGCATGATTCTTAAAAGAGTTATGCTAACTTAATAAGCCATAATTACTTCAAAAAGTTTTCATTTGTGCAAAAACAAAAGCAGAGTCCTTATGAAATGCGTCAGGATGCTCTGACAATAGGAATAAAAACTTCTCTAGATATGTTGATCCTTATAATTATGCATTATTCTAATAAAATGATCTCAACAATAGATTTACTTAGTAAAATAAAGTTAGGTAAAAATAAACTTCAGTGGAACAAAAATCAGAAAAAATTGCTTGTTTTTGTTAAACTTAAAAAGATTGCATAATATGTTCACAATGCAAATGCTTATAAAATTATTTTGAGTGCTTTTTTTTACAAAGCACCTCTTTCCATGTTTTTTTTTAAATAGATTCACATGTAACATGCTGTGATTTGTCTTACTTTAAGCCAAAGAACTCAGAAATTAGTTTTACTAACAAATTAAGACATTTTTTTCTATAAATACTATATAATCACAAAAGTTAATCAAATTTCATTTTTCTGATTAGTTTTAAAAATTGAGATTTAACTCATCTATATAACACAATATACTGGGACTAAAATATATCCCACATTATTTCAGGAAGGGAACAGCTCATATTCTCTATGCCATATTTGAAATTAAAAAGGACAATATGATATACTGTCATTTATTCAAACACATTAATAGCATTTTTAAAACATTTCTAACGTGAAGACTGTTCAAAGAATACTTCTACAAACAAAGACCATGCCTTCTTGAATAGCAGGACTCCTTGCAACTAGGACCCTATCCTCAGCACCACCCAATCTGGTTTCAGACTCAAACTGGCACACTACAACCACTCGGGACAAAGATCTGCAGGCCCACGGACACTAAGACTCTAGACATCCCTGCTGCAAGTTACTGTGAGCCACAGAGTCCATCTCCCTCCCTGCTGGCCCACTGCAGCAGCATAGGAACTGCCAGACCCACTCTGGGTGAGCAGGATTCCTGCCTACACAGGGCAGATGTGCGATTTAACTTTGACTCTGGGCGCAGTGTGCACATGTGAGTCTGCTCACCTCTGTGCAGGAGCAGGCCTCTTGCTGACACAGGGAGGCTGTGCAACCTGGTCCCTTAAGCAGACCAGGGACACTGATTCTCCATGAGAGAGGCAGCCTGAGCACCAGTGACTTGACTCTTCGGCGCGCAAACGTAGGAACTCTGTTTCTCATCGTGTGTGCATGGAATCCCTGATTCTCAGTCTATGCACACTGAGCACCTATGATTGCAATTCACGATGCATGTGCACACAGGGACCCTGATTCATGGCGCGAAGCCTCACCAAGCTACAGAGACTCTGAAACTCAATTCTCGGCAAATGCACCTGGGATCTCGACTCCTGGCATGCACTAGGAGACTCTGATTTTTGGCATACACCTGTATGGACCTTTTATCAGAGTGGTGCATGTGTGGGTCCCAGATTCTAGGTGCACGCACGAGGCCCCATTGAGCACTGGTGACTGAGTCTTGGGGTGTGTGGCTCCCACCGACCCACAGCAGACACACGTCTTAGTGTTGGAGCTCCTCAGTGACACTCGGGTAGCGCGAGTAATCTCCAACATTTACAGGGAACTCATACAACTTAACAAAAGGAAGATAAACAATCCAATTGAAAAATAGGCAAAGGACCTGGAGACTTTTTGAAAGAGGTCATACAAAAGGCCAAGAAACATATGAAAACATGCTCAAAGTCACTAATCATCCAAGAGATGCAAATCAAAACAACAATGAGATAACATCTCACACCTGTCAGAATGGTTATCATCAACAAATCAACAAATAACAAGTGCTGGAGAGAATGCAGAGAAAAGGGAAACCTCTTTCATTGCTGGTGGGAATGCAGACTGGTGCAGCCACTGTGGAGAACAGTGTGGCGTTTCCTTAAAAAATTAAAAATGTAACTCTCATTTGACCCAGTAATACACTTCTAGAAATATGTACCAAGAAGACAGAAACACCAATTAGAAGGACATATGCACTCCTATGTTCATAGCAGCACAATTTACAATAGCTAAGATTTGGAAACAGCCTAAGTGCCATCAGCAGATGAATGGATTAGAAAACTGTGGTACATCTATACAATGGAATACTATGCTGCTGTAAAAAAGAAGGAATTCTTACCATTTGCAACAACATGGATGGAACTGGAGGGCATTATGCTAAGTGAAATAAGCCAGTCAGAGAAAGATAAATATCACATGATCCCACTCATTTATGGAATATATTGAACAACATAAACTGATGAACAAAAATAGATACAGAGGCAAAGAAGCATCAAACAGACTGTTAAACTACGGCAGGAAGGCTGATGAGAGTTGGGGGAGGTAAGAGATCAACCGACAGACTTTTATGCATACATATAAGCATAACCAATGGCTGCAAGACACTGGGGATAAGGTTGGGGGTGAGGACATGTGCTGGGGGATAGGGGAAGCTGGTGGAAGATCAATGGGGAAAATAATGGAGACATATGTACTACTATTTGTAATGCTTTAAACAATAAAAAAAGGATATTTCCAAACAACAAAAATTTGCAAGCATATTATTTAAATATTACAGTTTAGTTGTCATTAGAGTGGTGGTTTACTCTTCTAATAGAAAACAGAGTATGACAATTTATTTGCACCAGGTCCATGCTGTGAGAGTTCATGGTTTTACTTTATGATGAAAAATCATCACTAATGAGTATTTGAAAAACATAATTGTATACAGAATAGGGGAATTATTCAGTGTTTGAAAAAAGGACTATTATGTTTGGCAGATCCCTTATGAGTCTACCTTTTAATTCAAAGAACTGGAACGATCAATCTACATGTTGAATGATAAAGCCTTTTCTCCTACAAGCCTTCACTTCTCAAGGAAAAATAAAGAAAGGAAAAAAAATCAATATATAGAGTAGTTTAGTCCTGGAAAGGGCTTTCTTAAAGAGAAACCTCAGTCAAGGTTGAAAGAGCAATTAATGCAGGCTCAAGAATCTGGGCCATTCTGATAGAGTTCGGTTAACATGTGGCAGAAGTAATCATCCACTTGTGAAAATGATTTTCGGTTCATTCTCAAACACCTTTCAGACACTCATGATCCCATTTAGCTGACAACAATACGGGCTATCTGCGGGCACCACTGCACTGGATGTGAAAGCCCATAGGGACCAAACGCCCGCAGGCACTTTCAGTCATCCCCACAGTCCTCGGAGGCTTGCAGGAAGGGACTCTTCCTTTCACTACCTTCTCTCTTTTACTTAACCCCATAACATTAGGACAGTTTCGTTTGTTTGTTTTCTTGTTTGTTTGTTTGTTTTGCTTTCAGCTAAGAATGAGAAAAAGAAACTGATTCCAGACAACAGTGCAACCTGGGCATTAAGAAACCTAGAAGTAAATACTTTGCAGTTGGCTTTTTCTACTTCCCAAATTCTTATGGGAAAGAGGTCAGAGGTGGGGAGGCAAGGACAGGATCATCACCAAACAAATTAAGTACCATTTGAGGGAAATTATGAATGAAGAAAATTCAGAAGCTCCTATTGTTGAATAAGAAGTTAACATGAGTGTACTGTATAAACAGATTTATAAAAGCAAACTTTGGTAAAATGTAGAGTTCTGCACTCATTTTTTGTATCACTTTGTAGACTCATCCCATCACTGCTAGTTTAATCTGAGTTAAATCTCAGATTAAGTGTAACAGTGTAAAAGTGCTTTTAAAAATTGGCTTGGAATGTACAATCTAAAGTATGAATAGTGGCAAACCGCTAAGCTGAGAAGGCCATAAACCCCATTCCACCCCAAAACAGACACACAGTTGTGACTGGTCCTTTTTAAAGGGGGAGTTCTAAAGTCCAATGCACTGTCACCTGGAAACTAAACTGAAGTGGGAACCATGGAAGTGGTTCTATGAACAGCTAAACACAAGCCAAACAATCAAACTAAATCAAACTCTACAGAGAATGCTCTTATTAAAAAGGAAGCTTTTCCTACTTTTGGCTTTGATAGCTGATCAGCTATTTTTCACATCTCGATTGGCAGAAAAAGTGCCCTAACATATACGTTGTAATGGTTCGTGATCTCATCAACACTGGTGTTTGCAAAGTTCTACAACTATGCAGGCTGCTGTTCTAATTTTGTACAGCATGGTTTCATGTGTCTCCTCACTTTCAATGTTCCTCAAAATATGGTAATACTTTTTTTGAATCTGCAGAAGCTTCACTGCTCAGTTAAAAGTTCAAGAAAGTCAGTAGACTTTCCAAGATAATTATGAAATGTTTACAAAAAAAAAGGATACGAGGGGAGAGTATCCCAAGAATACAACCCACCCTCAACCAGGAAAACTTGCATAGAATCAAGTCTATGCTGCATCCCTTAGGAGAGGGGAGAGAGGTTGCACAGATCTGAATCTCTGGGGTTCGGGCTCTGATACTCTTCGAAGGGAAGGACACTCCGCTCCACTTTGCAAAAGCTCTAGGGCACCATAAAGATTTAAAGTGAAATAATCCACTTACACAATCCTAGATATTTGTGTAAGATATTCCACTATACACTTTCCTCTTCCTGAAAATGAAAATGGGCCAGTAATGATAAACAAAAGTTTCAGCAAAGGCTTTTATGTTTGTATCCAAGTATGTGATACTGATTATAGAAAATGCCTTCCCTTTGGGGCACAATATTCCTTAGCGAAAGGAAAATGATTAAACATTGTTAAACATTATATGTAGCATAGGTAATCCTGAGTTAACACAAAAATTTAGACCTCAGTTTCCTTAACTATTAATGGAAATACTATCATACCCTCTTCCTAGTTAGGATAAATTCAAGTGTAATATATACATAAAATGCCCATTTTATAAATTACATCTACACTAAAAAGAAAATCATTGAGAAGGTAATTTGAGATTCAATGTTGTTCACGGTATGTCTCGGAACATCTGGATACAAGGAAGTATTCGGCAGAAAAAGAATGGGATTGGTGGGCAAATGTGAGGAATACTGAACAACCAGAGCTAACATCTCTATGTGAGGACTGGCAAGAGCCTGCAAAAGACCTGGATAAGAAGGTGCTGAGGAGTGGGAGTGGGTGGGAAGAACAGTGTATACAGTGTCTCCAAAATCAAAGAATCTTTTCACCAAAGGTCTTCTAGCATACACTTCCTTAATCATAATTAAATATCTTCTTCACTTCTCACTTCATTTCACTAAGAATCTATAAAGATTTATGTTTTTAAAAAAAGCTTTTTTGGTAAAATTTGAATTCTAATCTTCATGGATAATGTATGATTCCGGAGAGGCCTCTGTAATGCCCCTCTCTGATCTAAGTTCACAAGGGCACTTTTGGAGGTGCTGAGATTTAGAAAACAAACGGATTAGCTCACATTTAAAGTAACTCTTTTCTTGTAAGCTATTTTCCAAGGTACTGATGACCAGCATGTTTCTCACAGGTTCTCTTCCCCAACAGCCTTCTTCTACCTGAACTGCCACTTGAACACTCAATCTTATGCTTCGTATTAATCTTATCTGTAGCCAAGGAGGGTGGAGATCTGGTTGAAGGCTCCAGGGACTGAGCAGTGAGATTCCCTTGTCATCACTCCAGCTCTGACTTTGAGCCTTGGCCTCTGTGTCTCCGTCCCTGTCCTTCACCCTTGTAGTAAGTAGTCCAGTGGCTGCTTTGATAAGCAGCCCAATACGCCGGGCTGAAGACCCAGCAAGACCCAGCTTTGCTCTTGTTCTTGCTAATCTTTCTCTGATACCCTGCTCTCGAATTCTGGATGTGTTAGCTGGTCACAGACAATTCTTTGATTGCTCACATTTGTAAACATCACCTGTGCTGAGATCCTGGTAATTTTCTTGGCTTACTTTGACACCAAGCATTCCTTTACAGAAATAGGCAGCCTTCTTATGGCTTTCTTACTTGTTGGTGTGTTGTCTATCTGACCAAATTGGTCCCCACACATCTTACAATTTCATCCTTTTCCAGCAAGTTAAATTTAATACTTGAATCACACATTTCCAATTTCTTCCCTTCTCAGGGAAGCCCTCTCTGAAATCCCCAATAAGAACACATTTCCTTATTACATGTGTTGGGTAAGATGTGGACATTTCTCCAGAGCCATGGGCTGTAGCGTGGCATAGTGGACTAATGTCTAACCCAGCACAAGGCCCTAAGATCTGTGAAGGCTAGGGCCTCCGTTGACTGACCACTCATTCTGGCACAGTACCTCTAGAGAGCAGATATTCCACAAACACTTTTTGGAATGTCTAAGTGGCTGTTGCTAGTTTTGTCATTAGGAACAATCACAATAAAAACCTGATAAAGAAGGTAAACTAGCAAAAAATGTGTATACTCTAAAGGTAAAAAAAAACAAAACAAACACCTTGTATAGACTTCAGATTTTCCATAAAATTGGTATGAAGGGATGCGACAGGGGTTAGAGGAGGCTGGGGTAAGGTCAATGGGGAAAAATAAAGGAGATATATGTACTACTATATGTAAGACTTTAAACAATATGTCAGAAAGGGTTTTTTTGGTTTGTTTGCTTTGCTTTTTATATTTTTACTGATTTCAGAAAGGAAGGGAGAGGGAGAAAGATATAGAAACATCAATGATGAGAATCATTGATCAGCTACCTCCTGCTGCCTCCATGCCCCCACCTCCACCCCCGGGATCAAGCCCACAATCGCAACCCAGGCATGTGCCCTTGACTGTAATCAAACCTGGGATCCTTCAGTCCACAAGCCAATGCTCTATCCACTGAGCAGAACCAGCCAGAACATGTCAGAAAGTTTTTTGTTGTTGTTGTTGTTGTTTTTTTAATGAATGTTGGTGAGAATTATATTATCTAGTGGCATTTTGAGATCTTTAGGCATAGAATATATCCCATTTCTTTTGGCCTTATAAGGCCCTTGTAATACTGTGACCTTGGGGCTATTTTCAGCTCTGGGTCAAAGGGTCTCATCTAAAGTGCTGCTTGTCCCTTTTTCAGATCCTAGGATGGTGGGTTGCTTGGAGTCCTGACATCTACCTGTTCCTTCTTTTGTAGGAGCCACTTTGTGCTTCCTTTATGCTGTTAAATATCCTCCCATTTTAAGTTAAACTTCAGGATACCATTCTGCTGCCAAAACTATTTAAATACTCTTTATTTTTTTTATTGTTTAAAGTATTACATATAGTAGTACATATATCTCCTTTATTTTTCCCCATTGACCTTACCCCAGCCTCCTCTAACCCTTGGAATCTCTGAGGCGGCCCAAAACTTTAGGACCTCTTTTCTCTACCTAAGTTCTAAACAGTTGGCTAAAGATAAAAAGAGTTAACAAGAGGCTAAAACAAACTATAAAATAAAAGCCTAATATGCTAAGTGTCCGAACATTCGTTTGACGGGTCATTATGACGTGCACTGACCACGAGGGGGCAGATGCTCCAACCAGTAGGTTAGCTTGCTGCTGGGGTCTGGCTGATTGGGACTGGGAAAGATGGATGGACACAGCCTGGAGCCCTCACATGGTTCCTCCCTGGGCCTGATCAAGCACCGGGGGGGTCCCTTGGCCTCGCCTACAACCTCTTGCAATCTGGGACCCCTTGGGGGATGTCAGAGTCAGTTTTGGCCCGATCCCCGCAGGCCAGGGCAAGGGACCCCACCGGTGCATAAATCAGTGCACCAGGCCTCTAGTTACCTCACAAAGATAATACTGAAAAGTGTCTCTTTCTATAAGAAGGAGGCTTCTTTACTAGGGTCAGTATTCCAATTAGACATACTTTCCCTATTCTAATCACAGACAGGGCCAGAGAGGCCAGGCCTGCCCACATGGAGGCCCTGCTGCTGAGGCACAGATGCAGGCGAAGCGGAAAACTGGTGCTCCCTATGGATACTCACCTTCAAGGGACAGACAGAGAGGAAAAGGCTGACCTATGCATGCCTAATTCCTGCTCTCAAGCTAATCAATGATATATGTTTAAAAAAAAAAGGGGGGGGGGTGCAGAGGAGGAAGAGAAGCCAGGGGTATTACTGTCCTTCCACATGAAAGCATATACCGGAAGTACAGAATAAGTGCTTTTCTAAAACAGAAATGAAATAGTGAAAATGATAGGGGGAGGGAGAGAACAAAGAAAAACAAAGAACAAGAACACAAAGGAATGATTCTCTTGAGTCCCTTTAACTTTTAGTAACTGCTATGTACCCAATGTGGCTTTCACATTTTTCACCTGTAAAATTGCAATAGCAATATTTGCTCTGATTATATCGATAATACAGTGTCATTATAAAAATCTACTGAAATGATATATGTGAAAGAGTCTTTGAAACTATAAAGCACAATATATATCAAGACATCTTTACCATCATCATCATTATATTAGTAGTGTAATATTCCAGAAGTATTTCAATCCAACAATTTTAAAAGACTCTTTGGAAAGCTTGGAGTGGCAGTAATTTTTCAACTTTGCCCATTTAAAAAAAAGAACTTTCCAAACAGTGGGGCAAAACTTTGAGGGTATCTTTTTTTCTTTTTTCTTTTTTTTTTTTATAAGCATAACTATGATAACACATAGTTACAACTAGTTCTCATTCATCAGATAAAAGCAGTATTTCTATTGAGTATACATTTTATGTTTCCCAGCTACTAAGTTCCTTCGGTTCTTAAGAAATTACTATTTACCAACGAGGCAAAAATTCCAGACTACTACAGACAGAAAGTGTATTTTGATGTTCAGTTTCTTTTCCCCACACATTTACTTATTTGAAAGAGAATGAATAGCAAAATACATAAAGGCAATAATAATAAGGGAAGCACTTGCAATTAGGTTGGAATTCATTAGGCTTATAAAATGTTTCTCTCTTTCCTTTAACTTAAAAATTAAGAATTCACTGAGGGAGGGAAGGAAGAAAGAGTGGGGGAAAGGGAGGAAAATGGGAGATATCTGTAATACTATCAACAATAAAAATATATTACAAATAATCTGTAATTTCAAATACCAATTATAATCACTGTTGGTGTAAAAAAAAGAATTTTATTTATTTATTTATTTATTTATTTATTTATTTATTTATTTATTTACCTGTTAAACTGTATTCACAATGCTTCTGCCTACAAATACAGGACACAAAGAAAAATGAAACGAAGGTAATCATCAGAAATAACCTTTATCATTTACAAAACATATTCAGAATTTCAAGACTCAGATAGTTGTAGTTAAAATTGACAGTAGTGATACATCTTTGATTATTCATATACTACATTAAAGTTTTTCTGCATTAATTTGATAAAATGTCTTGACAAGTTTGATATGTGCAAAGTGAACTGTGACTTCACCTTCTTTTAACCTTCCTTATGCTTCTTTCAAAATAAAATGTCTTTAAGATTACTTACTACTGCTTAAACAGTGCTACCTTTATTATCAAGTTCTTTAGTTTCTTTAGTTCAGACAAAAATATTTTCTATCGATATTTCCAGGGAATGCTTGCGCCATCTACTGGAGAAACATATTACCACTTTGTCAAAAGAACTACCATATAACCGCAACTTTGAAAGGAAACCAGGCCTCTGCTTTCTCCTGTTTTAAGGCATGTGTCAGTACAGGAAAAACATTTTCCTCGATGTAACAAAAATATACATTCCTTCAAATAACTCAATATTCCCATCTTCATGGAATAAATTTACAGTTATACATTTACAGGCAAAAATAAAGTGAAAGAGAGGAGCATATGGAGAAGAGGAGATAAGTACCGTATTTTCCGGTGTATAAGACGACTTTTGGGGGGGGGGGGGGGGAAGTCAACCGAAAATCGGGGGCAAAAGACCAAAATTGCACAAAAATTACCTGCAGATCTTGACGGCAAAGTAAGTCTTTTCTTTGAAGTGGGGGTAGTCTTATACAGCGAATATAGGCCTAAACCTATGTTTTAACTGTAAAATTATGGGTCGCTTTATACGGCGGAAAATATGGGTAACCATTTTGCACCTGATTTTAAACCAAGTATAAACAGAGGCCCTCTCCCATGTACCCATAAAGTTAGGGTTCAAGATTAGAATTCTATCATGTGAATGTGTAAAGTATAAGGATTACTTCACAGAAAAGAATTAAAGCCACTCTGAAGGTATCTCTGAATTTTTCTCTCTCTTCTCCCTCCCTCACCCCCATTTTTAAAGCACTCACTGTTTATTAACTGGCCAGATTACAAAAATAACAATGGTAGATATCTCAGTCCATCCTTCTAATAAGTCTAGTGAGCTGGTCTTCCCTGTTGTCAGAGTTTCTGCCTTCACAAAATTTCTTCATTCTAGCTCTTGGAAGATAATTTGAAGGGCCATAGGAAGCTGTTTGTTTCTTAGAAGCATTTTCCAACAGTATAGATTGTAAAGGAATGGCCACCACCTAATCCCGTAAAATAAAAGGCTAATATGCAAATAGACTGAATGGTGGAACTGGACACTATAGCACACACTGACCATCAGGCACAGATGCTCAACACATGAGCTGACCCCTGGTGGTCAGCGCACTCCCACAGGGGAAGCACTGCTCAGCCAGAAGCCCTGAGCCGGGCTCAGGGCTGGTGAGTGCAGCAGTGGATGCAGACTGCGCAAGGGTGCAGGCTAGGCTGAGGGACACCCTCACCCCCACCGAGTGCACTAATTTCATGTACCAGGCCTGTAGTGTGTACAGAAAACACTCACCTCGATGTATGATGTTAGCCCTTATATAGAGAGAAGGTAGCCTTGATCTCAGAACAATCAGACCAAGACCACTACTTGCATATTGGGAGGATGCATCCTGGACTAGCTGTGACTTGGTTATGAATGAAAAACTGGTCCCTTACAGAGGAGGCCATTCCCTGCTGGTGGCTGTTAAGGTAAGACTCTTCATTTGGAGAGAAGACTAAGAGCAAAATCCCAGGGCACCTTTGTGAGGAGCCAGCTAAATCAGGCCAGGCTTTGGGTAGAGCACGGCAGCAGGTAAACAGTCAGAACCCTGGCTGACAGCAAGCTTTACCGGAGTTCCTTTTTTCTTTTAATCTTTATTGTTGAAAGTATTACATAGGCCCCCCTTTTCCCCCTTTAATGGTTCATGTCTTCCCCGCTCCCCCCAGGCCCTAACCACCCCATGGTCTGTGTCCATGGGTTATATGTATACGTATATGTATATGTATATGTATATGTATATGTATATGTATATGTATTTGTATATGTATATATGTTATACAAGCTTGTTGGTTGATCTCTTTCCACCTACCCTCTCCTGCCTTCCCTCTGAGGGTCAACAGTCTGTTCATGCTTCTGTGTCTCTGGGTCTATTTTTGATCGCCAGTTTATTTGGTTTATTAGACTTTCTATATGAATGTGATCATGTGACGCTTGTCTTTCTCTGACTGGCTCATTCTCTGTGGTGACTGTATTTGTTCCTCCTCAGCATAAAGGCACTGGAAGTTCTAACTATTGCAAAGCAGGGAAGGAGAGTCCAGATGGAAGAGAAAGAAAACGAGGGGCAGGCAGGACACATCTGACTCCTGGTCTGGTAGGAAGGAAGGGTGTGAGAGAATACCTCCAGGGAGGGAAATTCTCCTTCCTAACTAACACATTAGAGGTTATGGTTCTTTCACAGGCAGCAGGATTCCCTTCCAGCAGTTCTCACTGACTCTCAAGAACAGGGGAACAAAGTTAACGACTTATTAAAAAGGGGTTAGTATAGTCTCTATCTGAATATTACAGTTAGGATTTTAAAACTGGTCTCAGCTTTTCCTAATTGTAAACAGAGGCAATGATTAGTTTCCTAATTGCTTCAAAGAATTATTCCAAGGATCAGATGACCCAGTAGATATAACAGCTCTTTCAATGAGTGTCAAGATACTATAGAGAAGTAAGGAAACACTGTTAGCAGTACTAGGTTGAAATCTAGGCCATGTCTCGACATCATCACAAGGAGTTATATTTGAGAAATTAAATTACTTGGCTGATTTATCTATATAATAGAAAACAAATGACTTAAGTTTCACGTGATTGAAAATTTGCGGGGGAGGCATAGGGTGGAAGTGACTAATCAACTAACTGTTCTGACGAATCTGACCCTGGTTGTATAATCATGGGGGTTTAGCTTAATTCTTCAGACTCATTTATTGTTCACGTAGGAGAGAAACTTTTCTTAAGAAATACATTTTCACAATATTTCAAGCCCATTTGATAATTTTTAACCTAATAACTTCTCAATAGTTACAAGTTTTAAAAGTGTATCAAAATCTACCTATTCCAACTCAGTGGCTCTCCAATGTTAGCAAGCTCTGGAGCTTGCAGAGGCCTTGGGAAAGCCATACTGCTGAGCCCCGCACCCTGATTTCTGATGTGGAGCAGCCTGAGGACCTGCCTGCCTTTCCTACAGGCTCCCAGGGGATGATGGGGCTCCCAGTGCAGAGACCACACGCTAACCACTGGTCAGTCTATACCTACTGCAACTCCAACAAATACAAACAAAAATCGCATCCATATGCACATTTAAAAAGCTATGTTACCTAAAAGTATATAATTAGTTAGAGTTTCCCTACAGTAGTACTCTGAACAGTTTTTCTAACTGAACTAAACCAAACAAGCAAACCAACAAAAAAAACCACAATTTTTCTCTTTTCTTCTTATTTAGGTGTGGAGAAAAGTAGGCTTATGGTTGTTCAATTAGAAATAATACAAATAAAAGATACAGTACTTAATTAATAAAAGAATATATTCTCACTGACTCACCACTGTGAACCTACTTTTGCCCACCCTGTATTTAATCACAGTGCCCCCACGTGGATGGAAACATTACTGACAAGGAAGAAATTAGAACAATTCTCAAGAGGATGAAGTCACTGTAAATTTGTATTTGCAGTGTATTTGCCAGAATGCTCAACCTGGTGCTTTGCCCAGATACACCCAGAACCTGTTCATGAAATCAATACATACTTGAGAATGATAGCCACTGTTACCCTCAATGTTTTAGTTAAAAAACAGTAATGTGTTTTGCCAAGAATTGCAAAAATCTCTTTTAGCTCTTCACTTCTATGCTGGCGTGAAGTAATCCTCTTTAGAATACATTAAAATCTCTCTCTGTCTCTCTCTGTCTCTTTGTCTGTCTGTCTCTCTCTCTCTCTCTCTCTTCCCCACCTCCTCTCTAATGTAATGCCCCTCCATGGTTGCAGCCAGAAAAGCTGGAAGTAACAGGAAGACCAATACTATCTATGCTCTCCATTTTCACAATCATTATGTTTCTCAAAGCTGTGATGGCATTTATATATACTAGAAGCCTGTTGCACAAATATTCATGCAAGAATAGGCTTTCCTTCCCCTGGCTTCCCTCCCAGCTGCCCAGAAGCCTGCACATCCTTGCTCCAGGCCAGAGCACCACTCCTAAGCTCCCTCCACATCCCGCCCTCCCCCTGATAGCAGGTGTCCCACCCGGCCAGGCTGCTCCATGCCTGTACATGCAAATTAACCAGCCATATTTGTTTGGTTAATTTGCATACTCACTCCTGCTTGGCTGATGGGCATCACAGAGGTACAGTCAATTTGCATATTTTCCTTTCATCAGTGCAGATAAAAGCCTGATATGCAAATTGTTCCTGCAGGAGTTTGACCAGGAGATTGATTGCTTGCTATGATGGCTATGATGTGCTGTCCACCGGGGGTAGCAGAGAAAGAAGGAAGGCCTCAGCTGGCAGACAAAAGGCCCCAAATCGGCCCTGATTGCTGGCTAGGCCTAGGGATACTACCTGTGCACAAATTTCGTACATTGGGCCTCTAGTTGTAATAACTCATTTAGAGATTAGCAAGAAAATCATTCGTGCTTAATCACTGTAAGGCAAGGTGGTTACATGTGTTCTGGCTAAACTTGTTTCCCCAATGCAGGATTACTGGCAATCGTCTATTTGTGCCATATCCTCGAGGAATTCTTTAGGATAAAATCAAGTTTTTCCTAGGTGCAATCAATAATACCTTTACACTCCACTCCACAGAAATGTGCATACTATTTTGTGGTACTATACCTAAAAACTTATCAGCTGAATATGCTTTTTACTTTGATGGGGATATATGGAAATCAATACACAAAGGAGCCTTAGTGTCACAAACTGAATACTGTTGATATCTAAAATTTATTTAACATAATTTTTAATATAACAGTAAAGAGGCTTGGAGCTTAAAGGCTTGATACTGACAATCTTTTTCTTAATAATTTTCTTACACGCATATATGTGTCCTTTACCTGTTTCCCTTCCTACCTACTAGCATTTATATACATATATTTTCTTAATTTCTCATTTTTCTCTTACCTTCATGTATATTTGAAATATATAGTCACATTTACGGTGGTTTTTTGTGTGTGTGTGTAATTTTGATAATCGCTCAAATCAACAATCTCCTCTGGTATAATAGAGGAAAAACATTCACAGGACAGAACCCCATAATTTGCCGGCACCACACAGCGGCACTATAAATGCTAAAGGGGCTAATGAACACATTTACCACTTTGCCTTTTCCTTCGCTTCCTTAAGCACACATGAAACACTCAGAAAAGCCTCATGTAACTTCATGCCAATTAACAAATTGCTAACATGTCATGTTAATAAAAAAAGCAATTGACCTAAGTAGAAGGGCTAATTAAATGGAGTAAGATAATTAAATGGTTCTCGATATGTAATCAAAAATTATGGCTGGAAGTGTTTCACAATGTTGTCTTTTTGTTTTCAAGTATCTATCTGCAAAATTCTAATCAGTGTATCCATATGCATAAACGGCGGATCTAGTGCAGATGTTAATTTGTTGCATGATGGAAATCAGGTGTTCAATTACAAGTAATGGGGTGTATGAGAGAACGGCCAAGATTTCCATTTAGCTGAACACATGCATCTCAACCGACAAATGATTGCAAAGCATTCATCTTGGAATTAGCTACTAATATGCACCAGAGGCACACGGCGTTTCACTCCTTTATTATCCTCATTACATAATATTCACATCTCCAGCCCTGTGTGTTCCCGAATGTGCCACTGACGTAGCAGTCTGAATCTGTGGTGACATAAATTACATTGACTGTACCTGAATTCTTTTAAAAGAATGATTTCAATCTTGATCTAAATTCCAGGGAACTTAAACATGAGAAATTTTGTTTCCTAATCTTACATTTCAATAATCAAAATAATTTGCTTTTGTACGAAGGCAAATGCCTTAAAATAGGACCATTATACACATTTAACAGTTAAAGCTTATTTCAACAAAGCCCTCCCACTATATTGTCTAAATGTTATTTTAGCAAAATAACTACACAGAGGCTATCAAAAGTACTCACTAGGA
Organism: Pipistrellus kuhlii; assembly: GCF_014108245.1. Lineage (NCBI taxonomy): Eukaryota > Metazoa > Chordata > Mammalia > Chiroptera > Vespertilionidae > Pipistrellus > Pipistrellus kuhlii. The sequence goes on from NW_023425405.1 coordinate 7,314,573, forward strand.
CAAAAGACATTATGCACATTTGCTTTTTATATAAATTACGACAAAGACACAGGCTTAAAATGTATTTATGGTCCAGCTGGTGTGGCTCAGTGGCTGAGCACTGACCCATGCAACAAGAGGCTGCTGGTTCAATTCCTGGTCAGGGCACAGGCCTGGATGGCAGGCCCGATCCCTGAGGGAAAAGAGTGTGCAGGAGGCAGCTGATCCATGTTTCTCTCTCATTGATGTTTCTAAACTCTCTCTTCCTTCTTCCCTAAAATCAATAAAAACATATATTAAAAATATATTTATGAATTAAGACAGTCACCAGGCCAAGCCTGTAGTCTGATGCAATTCTGAGAGGATGAATAAATATCAGTCTGATACTGAGTTCTACGTCCTATCTTATGACCCAAAAATTTGGAGTTTGAAAATTATTTGTTCAATAGTTAACAAGGCTATCCCTCGCAAACCTTAATGTCAGATAACTACGGCAGAGATGATGGGAAGGATCATCTTGTCAGATGGCAGAGTAATAGCAGTGTAGACCCTTAATTCATTAATTAAAAAACAAAACAAAACAAAGTACATTTTAAGAAAAAAATTAATTATTTTTATTCTTATTTCAATGAAATCAATTTCAAAATATCTAACTATAGTCCTTTACTCATTAAGAAAATAAATAAATGCTACTTCTGAATGTGTGGCAACTAGCAAAGCCTCAAATATTATTTGAAGGTCAAAATAGAGGGGAATAATTTCTACAAATAAAGAGACAAAAATGTGGTGAACTTATGGGTCAAGTCTGACCTGCAGCTGTGCCTTGAAAGCACAGCATTAAATATAAATAGGTATATTTTGAATTTCTTTTCATGTCCTCTTGATTCTCACATTGCTGATTATTCCACTCTTCACGACTTTACATTTAATCACTTCACACATTTGCGTGGCTTGCTTTGCCTTTGATAACATTTGAGTTTTATGAGCTCCTAGTACACTCACTTGAAAAAAGTATTGTGTACTCTTAGTGGTGCCTAGTAGTTTAGGAAAAGCTCTGGAATCCGACAAACTGAGGTTTAAATCATGGTCACTTACTAGTTGTATGGCCGGTCAAATTTCTTAACCTCATGTCACAGTAATCTCTCAGTAAATTGGTATAAAAGTGATCTCAATTATATCACACAAATATATAACTATATAAATATATCACAGAGTTGTGAGAACTAATTAAAATGATATATATTGAAAGTACTTAGCTACTTTAAATGTATTTAAAGCAATCACTCTGCTTTATTTTGATGTCACAGCTATAGGAAGTCATACACTCCATCAGCTTGCTAATTAACAGAATAACAGATGATCACACCGGAAGGGTGACAGTCTACTAGATAATGAACGCAGAGCCCACTTTAAAAATTGACTGCTGCTGTTAAGGCATCTTTCCGTTACATTCACATGACTTCTATGGAAAGGGCACAACTACTGAAGTTATCCTATTTACAAACTCCCTTAAGAACTAATGGAAACCATCACTGTAAAACTAATGAGGAAACTTACATATATTTGAAACTTCAGCAAGACACCCACGGCAAGCAGATTTTGTTTTAAGGCTAATGGTAAAGGTGCAGGTTAATGGAATGTTATGTCAAGTCCAACATCAGAAAACATGACTTATCCGCACTTTGAGGCCTCTTCGAACTTTTCAAAAAATTCTACTATGTAAATATAAGTCTTACATTTACTTTTCCAATTGTACTTTAGGATAAGAGAGAATAACAAGACCTTAGAAGAAGCTGTGAACTAAACCTCACTGCTAGGGAGAAGAACACCTGTGTCAGGACAAGTTGCCCTCACTGAAATCAGCTCTGTAACTGGGTTTCTCCAAACCCAAATCTGATCATAATATCATCTCCATAGAATAGGGTAGAAGGTGCAAGATGATGTTAGATAAAGAATGCCCTTTTGCATTTATGAATCATCAATAGTTAGAGGTTATAGTTACAGAATAGAAAATAAAGCAGATTCAACAAATGGAGGTTTTTAGTTATAATTGTCAATGAGGTACCTATTCTTTGCAAAACAGTGCAGTAAGAATTCAGTGAGGAATTAAAGATGAAACAGACACAGATCACGGACACAGGGCTCGTACAAGTAGGGCAGCTAAGGCATTTTCAGACATAGTTAAAACACACAGTAGAAAGCACTATGGGATTCAAGGAAGAACACTGTAATTTTTCTATCATTTGAGCATGTTGAAAAATCCAAATTACTTTCCACTTTAAGTAGAAATCGTATCTATGAAGACCAGTAAGCTGAAAATGTACCCAAATCCAATATATTTTTAACCTGGAAGTTTAGTAGGGGAGAAAAGTCAACACACTTTGGTGAGACCGTTTACTTAGGAGGGTTAGAAAGGGTAGAGTGACATTTCTCCACAGATGGATCTTTCAGGAAACAATCTTTTCATGTGAGTGGGGTGGCAGGAAAAGAAAAGGGGGCATGGAAGACGTTTTCAGTAACAGTATTCACAGCACTTTAAGATAAAAAACAAAACAAAAAAAACTTAGCTATTGGATCAGAAATATGGAAGGGGGGCCAATGAAGATAAAGGGAAGGGAGGCCCAACAAGCCTCCCAAGTTATTAGTTGGTCAGACTTGGTCATCTCTGGTTAGAGCCAATAATGCATCAATGGTAGTAATGAAAAGTTAAAATGGATGAGCTGCATATCTGCGAAGACTTTCATGAAGCATATACAGTGTTCAAGTATTTATCTAAGAAACATATATACAACTATCTGTCCTAGGAAGTTTGCACAAATACCTGTGAATAGCAATTAAAAACAAAACTAAAACTAAACATGATTTTTGAGAGTACAGAAACAATGCATACAAAGGGAAATTTCTGCAAAAAATATTATGAAGTATAATATAATAACTAAGAAGAATCACATTTATGCCAATATAGAAGGCAACTAAAGATAAAACTAGGTGAGAAAAATAAAGAATCACCATAAATAGAAAAGTGTATTTTGATATGAAAAAAACTTCCTGAAGAAATGGGGGAAAAGCTAACATGAGTGATAGAATAAAACAAAATCAAGTCAAACTCAAGTTAAAAGTACACACATTTAAGAGTCAAGGTCGGTGTAGCTCCATTGGTTGGGCATCATTCTGTGCACTGAAAGGTTGCTGGTTCAATTCTCAATGAGGGCTTATGTCCAGTTGAAGGCTCAATCCCTTGTAGATGGCATGTTGTAGGCAGCAGATTGATGTTCCACTTTCTCATAGATATTTCTCTCTCAATCTCAAACTCCCTCTCCCTCTCCCTTTCTACAAAAAATAATATATTTTTTTAAAGTCAAGATTATTGGAATATAAGAAATAGAGGAAAATGAGCTGAATTCAACGGAGGAAGTTAGAAAAATAAAAACTAGAAAAAAAAGAAGAAAATACAGATTTGAGCAAAAATCAATGTAATAATAGAGCCCTAGCTGGACTGGCTCAATGGATAGAGCATCTGAAAGGTTCCAGGTTCAATTCTGGTCAAGGGCATGTACCTTGGTTGCAGGCACCATCCCCAGTAGGAGATGTGTACTCAGAAAATTATAGGACATTTAAGAAAGAAACTGAGGAAGATACAAACAACTGGAAGCATATTCAGTGTCCATAGATTGGAAGAACTAACATCATTAGAATATCCATACTACCAAAAGCAATCTATATGTTCAATACAATTCCTATCAAGATACCAGTGGCATATTCCACAGCTCTAGAGAAAATATTCCAAATATTGACATGTAACCAAAAAAGACTCTGAAGAGCCACAGCAATCTTGAGAAGGAAGAACAAAGTTGGAGGGATCACAATACCAGATGGATATCAAACTATACTACAAGGCCATTGTAATCTAACGGATCGGTAGGGAGAAAAGCACAGGCATACAGACCAATGGGAACAGAACAAAGAGCCCAGAACAAAGAGCCCAGAAACCAACCCATGCCCTTACGGTCAATTAATATTTGACAAAGGAGGCAAGAGCATACAATGAAGTAAAGACAGTCTCCTCAAAAATTGGCGTTGGAGAAACTGGACAAAAAAATTGCAAACTACATAATGAAACTAAACCATCAACTTATACCATATATAAGACTAAACTCAAAATGGATAAAAGACTTACATTTCTCATAGCAATATTTTTGCCAATATGTCTCCAAGGGCAATAGAAACACAGGATAAGATAAATAAATAGGACTACTTGCTAAAAAGCTTTTGCACCACAAAGGAAACCAGCAACAACATGAAAAGACAATCTACTGAATGGGAGAATATATTTGCCAATGATACATCTGATAATGGGTTAATTTTCAAAACAAAGAACATATGTAATTCCATATCAGAAAGATAAACAATCCAATTAAACATGGGGCAAAGGACCTAAATAGACACTACTCCAAAGAGGACATACAGATGACCAATAAGACATATGAAAAAACAATGCTCAACTTCACTAATCATCAGAGATGCAAATTAAAAGCACAATGAGATATCACCTCACACATGGCAGAATTGTTATCTTAAAAAAATCAACATGCAATAGCACTGGTGAGGATGGGAAAAAAGGGAACCCTCATGTCCTCTTGGTGTGAATATATACTGGTGCAGCTACTGTGGAAAACAGTATAGCTTTGCCCCCAAAAATTAAAAATGGAACTGTATTTTGACCCAGTGATCACACTTCTAGGATTATATCCTAAGAATCCCAAATTATGAATTCAAGAGAATATATGCACTCCTATGTTCATAGCAGCATTATTAACAATAGCCAAGATATAGATATGTTAGTGGATAAAAAAGTTGTGGTACATTTACTCAACGGAATACTACATCACCATAAAAAAAGAGACGGGAATCTTATCTTTTGTGACAGCACGGATGGACCTAGAGATCATTATGCTAAGTGAAATAAGCCAGTCAGAGAAACACAAATAGCATGTATCTCACATATATGTGGAATCTAATGAATGAAATAAACTAAAAGAAACAGAAACAGAGGCATGGATACGGGGAACAGATTGGCAGATGTCAGAGGGGAGGGAGTCCAAGACTGAATGAAAGAAGATGAAGGGATTAGTCAAAGACCATATATGCATAACACACAAAGACAACAGTTTGGTGATAGCTAGAGGAAATGGGGGCTGGGGTTAGGTGGAGGTGACTAAAGGTGGGTATAATGAGAATAGAAAGAGAGTTCGCCTGGGGTGAAGGGCACACAATGCAGTGTGCAGATGATGTTTTATGGAATTACTAGAGGCCCAGTGCACAAAAATTCATGCACTTGGGAAGTCCTTCAGCTTTGACTGCACCCTCTCACAATTCAGGACCCCTCGGGTAGAGTCCCTAAGGCCTGGCTTGAGGTCAGGGCCTATTGGGGCTCCCCTTCCCCAGGCTGCAGGCAGCTGGTCCCACCCCCGCCACTGCCACTGCTTGCCATCTGTGCAGCACTGCTCCTCCTGCCACTGGTGGCCTCCCTCTGCAGGCAACAGGCTGGGGTGCAATGGTTTGGCTGGCCTCCCTCCTTCTTTGCTGGGGGCCCTGCGAGGGGCCATCTGCTTACCTGATCGCCCCTAAATGCTTGCTTACCTACCTGATCACCCCTAACTGCTGTCTGCCTACCTGATAACCCCTAACCCCTCTGCCTGCCTGATTGCCACTTGCTTGGGGGCAGGGCCCAGCACAGACTTCCAGTTGGTCAGCCTCTGGTCATTACTGGTGGTTATGACCCAGGAATTTTATATATTAGGATATGAAATCTGTATGGTTTTGTGAACCAATTTCATCCCAACAAATGTAATTAATAAAAATAAATAAATGAAATATAAATAAAATAAAATACTGTGAGTTCCATTCTTTTAAGCTCAATAATCCAATAAAAAATCAAATTGTACCAAATTAATTTTTTTTAATTTTATGATTGTTAACCTTTCTTAACCATACATTTTAACAAAATATACTCTTGAATTTGGAATTTATATCTCAGTTCTTACATATATTCAAAGTAATTATTTCAAAATGAATGTAAATGACATTTTAATTAGTAATGTGTCTCCTGGCAATTAAGATTCTCTTGCAGCAATTAAAATGGCAAGGCATATTATTAAAGTCCCATGACTCTTCATACCTCTTCCTGACAATTACCAGGAAAAACATTAAAGGCAAGATTGTAGCTATAATCCATTCACTGAATATTTGGTAGCAGAATAAACACTTTCTCCTCCTTGCCTAGTAAATTTTCATCTCATACATATTACCTATCAATCATTAATGTAATTAAATGTCACAAAGTTCAATTTTTCATTTTTATAACTTATTACAATCAATTGATTTTGTAGAAATATAAGTTGTAGGGATAACTTTAATTAAGAAATAATTTTTAACCCACTTATTTATGATATGACTTTAATGGTCAGAACATTAAATAAAAAGTGGTTGATTCTAGCAGAAAGTTCTAGTGCTGAAAATATCAGACATCTAAAATTATTGCAAATTGAATATATTAATATAACAAGGATATATGCATAAAATTGTTTATACTGCTTAGTGGGTTGTCAAAGAATAAATGAAACACTTTCATTTTTAACTTTTAAATATCTATTTTAAAAAACGGTATTATGAAATTACTTTTATGTTCTTTAAATTATCACTGTAATAGAAAAACATCTCAACCTTACAAGGAGCATATGACATATCAAAACACTATATCATAAATTTAAAACATACAATTTATTTGTAAATCAGTTTGAATAACCTATTGTTTTTTAATAGTTAAAATGTATTTAGTGTTAACTATTTTCTTAATAAACAATAAGTAATTAATAACCCTCACAATAAACTTTTTTTATTTTTTAATCCTTGCCCGAGGATATTTTTTCCATTGATTTTTAGAGAGAGTAGAAGTGGGGTGGGGGGAAAAGGAAACATGGATGTGAGAGAGACACATTGATGGGTTGCCTCCTGCATGTGGCCCTATCAGGGCCTGAGATTGACCTGCAACCTAGGTATGTCCTTAACCTGGAACTGAACCCATGACCATTTGGTGTGCAAGTCAATACTCTACCACTGAGCCACATCAGCCAGGGCCCTCATTATCATTAGCATATTACACTTTGATTGGTTGAACGGTGGAACAGCTGATTGGACACTTAGCATATTAGGCTTTTATTATATAGGAAGATGCATATATATGTGTGTATTTATATATATATACACATATATATGTATACATATATAAATACACAACACACACACACACACACACAGTATTTTTCCATCTATAAGATGCCCCCATTTTTCCAACCCAAAATTAAGAAATCAATATATTAAATATTTTGCTGGTTTTTCTCTTAAGGCCTTTTTCTTTATTGGCATCTTAAGGAGTTCTTGTTTTCTCCATTGTCTGACCATGCATTCAGCGGGAGGAGGCTCAAATCATCTCTCTGCAGCTCTATTTCCATGCTCTTTTGCATAGCTGATTACATTCAGTTTGAATTTTCTAGAGTAAGACAACTGCTTACTGGTATTTAGTCTCTTTTTATTTTTATTTTTTTGCCATCTTATGGGTTCAGAATGCTCTGGTCCCTTGTTGCAACTGCGCATTCTCCACCTCCACCTCCAAGTGCAGCATCAGCTGATGTCAGTAACAATAAGGCTCCTGATTGGAGGAAGCCTATTTGACAAGGTATGGGTAGCAGTGCACCCAGGTGGTTCCCTCCTTGGTTGACTTTCATGTATAAGACACCCCTCGATTTTTCAGTGTGATGATGGTAGAAAAAAAAAATAGCATTGCATATAGAAAAATACGATAATAAAGTTAGAGTCAGTATCCCTGCCTTCAGGAGACAACAATATAGCTATAGATATAAGACATACACATCAGAAAATAGAAGTATCCAAAGAAGATAGTACTTGGAGAACATTGTTAAGTGAAATAGGTTAGTAAGAGAAAGACAAATGCCATATGATTTCACTCATATGTTGAACTTAATGAGCAAACTGAACTACCAAGAAAAAAAGACACTCACAGACAGAGAAGAGGCGGCCAGCTCTGGTTGGGGGATGTGCTGGGGTGTGTGAAAAGACTGAGTGAAAAAAAGAAAAAAACTTATGGACATGGACAACAGTGTGGTGACTTCCAGGGTAGAGGGGTGGAAAAGGGTGTGGGGATAAATGGTGATGGAAATAAAAAAGATGCGCTTTCCCTCTCTGAACTGAATATTAATACACCATCCTTAAGGCTATAAATGACTCCAGGATAAATGATTAGAACTTTCAATTCTTTAAAAACTCGTTGTTCTTTCTGTTCATGTCATCAACACTGGAATTAATTAAAATTAGTGAACATTGTGATTATGATTCTTTTTATAATCAGGACACACATTCATCCAGCTAAAATTCATTTGCTACCACCCCCATTATCATGAACTTACAATGATTCCCACCTGTTTCAAATATAATCTGGATATGGGACTGTGGCTGACTGTTATATTCTGTTACCCATGCCCCATTCTGCTGAACTCTAGCTATGATCATAAAAGAGGATCAGGAAATAGTCTTTATGATAGTAGGTTATCGTTTATGAAAAGAATGCCAGAATTAAATGCATTGTTAGACATTGCGACTACTTATGGGGAAATGTAATAGTTTCTGTATTTTCAGACACTAGTCTACCCGCCAGTACTTTGCACTAACACCATTTTTTTCCTGGTGGACCTGTAAGATCATCCATGCTGTCTTATGCCTACTATTGTCAGGGCTTTCAAATGAGGTGAGCGTGGCTGCAACCTGTGTTGATCAGGTTCTTCTGCTCCTGCTGCCCTCTCTATTGCTATGCTTCATGCTCTTTTCTAATTTACGTAGTCCTCAGCCTCCTACCTTTCTTCCTTATTTTGGCCCACAGCCATGCTCTGACCCTCTGAAATCTTTGCAAACCCTAGAGCAGTCAGTCCATCCTTTTGCTTCCTCCAACTTCTCTCTCACTTACAGGTCCACAACTTGACCTATCTCTCCGAGCAAGGTGCTGGTTCCTTTTAAATGAGACAAGCACCAGACAATTTCACTCATATGTGGAATCAAATGAATAAAATGAACTAACAAGCAAAATAGAGACAGACTCTTAGCTAGACAGCAGGCTGACAGCTGTCGGGGGAGGGACAGAGGCACTGGGTTATGAGGTGGATTGAGCCAAAAAGAAAATAGAGAAAAAACTTATGGACTCAGACAACAGTGTGGTGATAGCTGGGGGGGAAGCAGGGAGAGGAGGTGGAGGAGGGTTTGGGGTGATAAATGGTGGTGGAGACTTGACTTTGGGTGGCAAACACACAATACAGTGTACAGATGATGTGTTGTAGAACTGCGCACCTGAAACCTGTATAATTTTGTTAACCAGTGTCACCCCAATAAATTCAATAAGAAAAAAATTCTCTTCTTTCTGCTTTGTCAGTTGTTGGAAAGAACATTTCATGAAGTGTATTGTGCCAATCTAAAATGGAGTAAAGTGTTCATCCACTGGAACTGACAGATCAAATTCTGAAGTAAATATGACTATTACTAATCAGCAATCACCATAGGAGAAAGTAAATTACTTTTGATTCCACAAAAATTGTATGTACAAAGCTCAATCTAATTTTCTTTTTTGCCTTTAGTAAGTATTGGTTACATATTAGTAAAACATCATCCTTCTAAACGAATCCTGAGATATACTTTACCCACAGGAAAAGTTGCTAAAACTTCCTACCTTTCAATCACATATTACAGGAATGGTTTAACTATAAATGTTGACATAATAGATAATATTAGAAATTTACTTTATCATATTTAGGCAAAAAGTCATTAGAAAAGGAAGCCCCACTATGGAAAATAACGACTTCAAATTTAAGTTTTTAGACAAGGATTCATTTTTTCCATAATATTGTTCCCCCCATGTCCCGCATGATTCAGGGTTCAGGTTCAAGGTTTGGGGCCTAGAGGAGGCTGCAGGCAAATGAAGGAGACTAGACAAGGAAATATAAATTTGGGAATATTGAGTCCAACTCAAGGGGAAAGACTTCACCCTGCTCTGGCCTTGTTATCCCTTTTATTAAGACTATGGGATACACCCATAGCCTTTAGGCAGGCAATTCCAATAATAGCCAATCAGCAATGATTTACATAAAACTAAAAGGTGGAAGTTGCTTTAGCTACCATTATCTCAACTAGACAGTGGGTGCTCATCTCTGATCTTTCAGAGCCTTCAAGGTTGACCAGCATTCCAGGTTCCTTGTCCACCTCTCTGCTAGAGAGGACAATGGGAAGCTTCCAACAAAGCAGCATTTGACAATTTTGATAATTTTATAACAGTAAATATGTTATCCTACATTGGGCTGAAATAAAGGGAGAAGTTCTATCTTATTCTTCTCACTTAATATGAAATATCCACATCTTATAGAATGTGAAATTACTTTATCAGATAAATCAGCCAAGTCAGCTCTTTAGGCACAGTAGTGAGCTCTACTGTAATACTAGTGGCCTGGTACATGAAATTCATACACATTAAAAGGGAATTAATTAGAGGAAATATTTTAATATTGCTATTTGCCCTTTATAATAGACATGTCAGAGATAAAAGAAAATTAGTAAGATTTATATGAAAATCTCGTTGCTGTCAGAGTCTGGGGTGCATCGTGGGCCCCAAAGTCAAGTTCCCATCTACCCATGAGCACCTCAAAATTGTGCAAGACTCACACCTGGCCAGCCCCACTTGCCAAGCCCCACCAGTTGGAGGGTGCTGCCTCGTGTTCCTTGTCAAGCCCCACTGGGGTTGGGGCTCAGCCTCTGGCCTCAGGTTCCACAGCCCTAACATAAGTGCATGAGGGCATGAGGGTCTGAGGGTCTGAGGGTGTGAGGGCATGATGACCATTTGCATATTAGCTCTTTATTATATAGGATCTCTATTTTTCTAACTTTGGACATAGGGAAGACAAAAGAAAGCTAGCAGCAAAACATACACAGGCACACAAAGTGAAACAAAATACCACTGCCAACACCTACGTTCATAATACCTTGTTTCCCCGAAAATAAGACATCCTCCGAAAATAAGACCTAGCACAACTTTGGGAGAAAAAAATTAATATAAGATACTGTCTTATTTTCGGGGAAACAGGGTAGCTGTGAAATAAAATGCATATAAAAGCCAACAATTAAACAGAAGGCCCTAATGAGGGATATAATTCTCATACTCTCCAGAAATTACTGGAGGATTTGTACACTTCTATTTCCCCATCCAACTCTAAACAATTTCTTCTGAAGGAAATCAAATGACATGGTTAAAACCAGGTTTCATTATAGCTCATGGGAATATGTTTATTTTAATAACAACTGCCACTAGTTAATTGAGCACTTATTATGTAACAAGCACTGAGCTATGTGCTTTATGAGTATATCTAATTCTATGCTCAGGGCAACCTAACTTTATGGTTGAGAAACATGAGGCTATGTATGAGGAATTAAATAGCTTGACCAATCTTGCATAAAAATGTCAGGGCTAGAATTTGAACCCAGGTCTGTCTAACTCCAAAGCCTGTATTCTTAACCACATTGTATCTTTTTTTTTTTTTTAATTGATTTCAGAGAGGAAGGAAGAGGTAGAAAGAGATAAAAACATCCATGATGACAGAGAATCATGGATCGGCTGCCTCCTGCAAGTCCCCCACTGGGGATAGAGCTCACAACCCAGGCATGTGCCCTTGAACGGAATCAAACCTGGCATCTTTCAATTCACAGGCCAATGCTCTATCCACTGAGCCAAACTGGCTAGGGCGAACACGTTGTATCTTGCTTCCTGGTTAAGAAGATGTCCTTAAAGAGAATAAGGTGGCTTGAAAGTAATTTATTTATTTTTTTCATCTTGCCCAAGAATATGAACATGTCCACTTTACTTTCCTTAAGAGAAATTTAATTTTAGGTTTAAAATAAAGAATCAAAAGAAATAGACTTCAGAGCTGAGAGAAACCTAAGGATAGATGGAGAAACGAAGGAGGCACATAGCTACAGACACAGAGCAGCAAGTTGCCTGCAGAACTGGCTACAGCCCAGGTCTCCCAGTCTCCTGGATGCTTGAGAAGGAGAAAGGCATCAGACATCAGGGGATGTGTGTGTCTATTATTATTACTATTAATGTGGTTTTTGCTTTGTTTCACAGAATAAATGTTTATTTTTCCTTCTTTTACTAGTGTCTCAACTCAAAGGTATATTTTTGGGGATTTTATCAATGGCTAAAACATACTGCATATTTCTGTGAGGAAGCCAGGGTGTGAAGGCAGGAAGACTGGCCCAGAGCTCAAGTCCCTACACTATGCTGCATGGACAAGAGTCTCACCTAAAGGAATACTCTCAAATGAACTTCCCTAATAATCAGATTTTGCGTAACAGAATTTTTATTTTTTATTTTAAAAAACATATTTGCTTCTTTATTACTTAGTGTGATAACTGCATTCTTTCATCATAAAAGTACTAAACTACATGACAGAAAATCTGGAAACTAGAAAACTTTACCCATAGTTGCTTTATTCTAGGCAGCATTTTTAGTATACTTATTTATTTCCAAATTTTTATATGCATTTTTTTAATACTATCAGAGTATAAACAATTCTATAATTCTATGTGTATTTTTCAAATTAATGCTACATAAAGCTTGTTTCAGTCAGTCTTCATATTTCCTTTTCTAGCCTGAAGAAAATTTGAATAAATCCTGTCATCTCTCTCCACATTGCCCCCACTTCTCCCAAAACTCTGAACATGTATATCTGTAGGAAATGCCGTGGAACGGTGTGTGTGTGTGTGTGTGTGTGTGTGTGTGTGTGTGTGTGTGTCTGCTCATGGAGGGCTAAGGGAGAAAATGATTTGCTAAGTCATGAATTCCCAGGGGGCTTAGGAGCCATCTACATTTTTCTAGTCTAATGTCTCCTTTAGCAACTGATGAAATTGAGGCCAAGAAAGATGCAGTGACTTACCAAGGTAGTGAAAAAAACTGAGACCTAAATACAAGTATGTTGGCTCTTAAATAGTGCTTATTCCACATAACTATTACTGCACAGTCTCCACCTGGGCTGTTTGGGCTGTAGGCAATACAATCCTTAATGGCCATTTGTAAGCTTTCCCCCACAGGAGAACAAAGGACCAGGAAAAATTCGCTGAACCTCAGGAGTCAGTCCATAGAGAGAAGAGAAACTGTCCTGAAGACACCTGATCGCCCACCTGCGTTCCACGCCCACCAGCACAGCCCCCAGACCCACTGCTGACAAGAGTTTCAGGCCAGTGATTCCACATGAAGATGGAACTCCAGCTCCTGGGTGTTCCATCATCCACCCAAAGGCCCCTTGGCTCAGTGCAGTTCAGCCCTTCCATTTGGCTATCCCATCTCCTGTCCCCTTTCCTTAAATAAATTCCATGTTTCTTTAATCACCATCTGCACCATGTTCGCCTTTCACTTCTTACACTCTCACATCTCTTGGCCTGGCTCCATAGGGCTAAGACCAGACACGGACCACAATTCGGCTACATGTATCAGAGGAATGAACGAAGAATCAACATCTTTAAATGACGTCCAATTTTTCTTGACCTCTCAAAGTGCTTGAGCATTCAACAAGCCCAAGATCTATGCTTGTTGACTCAGTATTAATATTTTAAAACTTCTGGATGTGTGCAAAAGAATAAAAAGTATCACTGTGTCAGTAGTAAGGCATGGATTAAGAAAATGAAACTATTCTATAATTGTATACATAAAGTCATTATAGAATTGTACAATGTTCCTGAATAGTTTTCACCATAATTTTTTAAAAAGTATCCCAACTTAAGTAAGATATGGGTCTGTGGTTTCTGAAAGAAAATAAAGAAAAAAGAACCTCATATTGCCTTCTTTAAATTTTTTGCCCTAACATGCCTTTGTTTAAGATGTGCAGATGTGCCATTTAAGGGTGTCTAAAACCAAAAGAAAGCAGTTATTTGAGACATGAAAAGTAAAGAAGAAAATAATGTATATTAAGGTGTTCCTCCCCTGGAGAAACTCTTGAGAGTAAAAGGGTGCTGAATGGAAAGCCATATGGTAAGTTAACATTAAGGGCTCATTTCTTATGGGTACAATCAGAGAGTTTTGCAAAGGAATAAAGTTTGAAAATGTTTCTATTATTATCACATGATATATTAATCACTAGTAAATTAAAATGAAAAACAGAGTTCTTAATGACTTAAGGCAGCATAAGAAAACAACCTAAATATGAAGGTATTTTGGGGGGGGAAAAGTTGGTTTTTTGACTTCCTATTTTTATCATTCTACAATGATTCTATCAATGTTTATCAAGTACCACAGATGGACTTCTCTTCTGAAGAGCAGTAGTATTTGAAAAAAAGAATCAATTATGTATAAAGAACTAGCAAACACTTTGTCAGAAGTGTTGGCAAGGCAACAAGAAGTGGGGTTTCTATGAAATGAGGATAAGCCAAAATAAGGAAAATTCAAATTGGGAATGCAAACACAGCTAAACATAGGCTCAGGTGAAGGACTGATGCCAATACTTGGTTATTTCAGAGAAGAATGTGTGGGTAAGTCATTCTAAAAGGTTGCTTCAAAATGAGGAAACCATTTTTTTTTCTAGAAAAAAAGCAGATTTGTCCTTTCTGTAAGGCCTGGACCTTCCAGGCAAATGCCACCCTGAAAAAAAAAAAAAAAGATTTTCCTTCCCTCGGTCATCAGACTGTCCCTTAAATGAGTTGCAGATCACAAACCTTAAATCAGAAATAAAACACTGCAACTTTATTAGCATGCAGTGATTTCCCTTTAGGAGCAAATGCACTGTCTGAATTTTAAGTGTGTGACTAAAAGTGTCCATGGGCATGAAGCCCAGCCGAAAGGCCTGTCTGGCCCTCACTCTGCGAGAGCAGGATAAAGAAATGCAGCCCGCCTGGTGCTTGCCCAGTGCTCCCTGCTGGGAGCTGACCTGCTGTCCCTCCCTTACGGCAAGAGGTGGGCCCAAAGCCTTTAATACCCGTGGGATGTAAATTAAATGAAGACTTCATCTATGACAATTTCAAAGTATTTCAATACTTGTATTAATTTAACATATAAGTTTATGGATCTACATTTTAAAAAAAGGAAATTTATATGACAGTGATAAAACTACAATTTTATCTTATCAATTCTTAACTGTATAACTATTCTGTAGTTATACAGTTATGAAGTTTCATTCATTTTTAACTGTAAGATAACCAGTTGCTCACAGATTTCTGTTCAGTCATGGTCTCCACATATTTGGGATGGCCAGTTTAATTTTCTCCCTCCTTTTCAATTACAGATGCAATCGTTCTAACAGTCGTTTGTTTTATTAGTTCCACTGTATTTTGCCTTTCTTTTGGTTTAGAAAATATCACTTGAATTAGGAAAATGTTATTTAATAAAAACCGGGTCAGTGTTTCTGAGATTTAAGTTAATACCGTTACTCAGCCACTAGGCTATGCTAAAGGATAGCCAATTTGTTCAAAACACGGCTGTCTTCCAGCTACCTAAGAAGGCAGGCAAATTAATTCAAAAGCTGGATATGAATTATTTAACCATTCAAAATCTAGCTGGTAATTCATTTAACAGATTTATGTGAGTTAGTTTTTATAATTACTTTTTATGACATAGTCCAAAAGAATAAATGAACCCTTTTTTAAATTTGTTTTACCAAATATGTCTTGTGGTAATGTCTAATTAGATTTTAAAATAATGAAATCATAATTATGCTTAACTTATCCAAATTAAATATCTATTTTCATTTGCATATAGTTAATTCTATTTTTATAAACTATAAATGTACACAGTCATGGACTGGTTATCAGAAACATGAGCTTTAAACCAGGTATATATTTTTCTGCTTCAAAAAAAGGTCATGTTAAAATGTAAACAGCTGTGAGCCAAGCACCATTTATTTCACTTATCTTAGGCATTTTTCACATTAAAATTATACTCTGTTCTGTATAAATTATGCTTAGAACCCTTTCAGTTTCAGCTTTCTCCCATTCTCATTACTTTTCCCTGAAAACTCTACAGAGCTCACTGCTTTCATGTTCATCATCATCATTATTCACATCTGTCCCTGATTGCACACTGTGGAGGCACTGGGGCTCAGACAGGTCTGAGAAGCTCACAGTCTACCTGGGAACACATACACAGATATAGGCAACACCGATAAAAACATTTATTTTCCAAATGAGTATAACATAGAATAAGTGTTAAAACTGTTCACATGAGAAAGATATACTTGTGCCTGCCTTATTAAAACAGAAAATGGGTTTCATGACTAAAGCCCAAAAGGATTTCATAGGCTACTTTTGAAAATAAAGGCCCATAACCTTCCTATTTAATCTACTTGATAACTCTATCTGTAAGAGTTTGCCATATTTTAAAGATATATTAATTTTAACTTGAGTTGTCTCTTTTTCAATTATTCATGATGCATCTGTTAATTATTCATTGTAAGATGAATTATTGACAGAATACAATTCAGTCTGAAAGCAAAGTGCTATTAATCTACTTTGTGCTCCTATTCAATTATTGCTTTGGCGTATGATAGAGCACTTGGGGGAAAAAGATTATAGTTAAGTTTCCCATCTTAAATGTAATTAAGTTCAGTAAAATCTACTTACGAAGCACCTCAGAAAATATGAATACAGTTATATGTAGGTCAAGTTATGTTTTCTCACATACAACTGTACGCAAGGGTGATATTGCAAATATTTAAAACTTACCACTCAGGCACTGAGAGGCCTGAACTGGTGGTAAAGCACAGTACTGTCCCCACACACAGGGAGAAATTCTATTACAGCAATGCTGGAAGCTTTCAATTTGGTGGATCGTTATCATTATGCCCAAACGCCAGTATTAAATAATTTGTGAATGACCATTACAAACTATAACTAAGAATATTAAAAGAAAGTCATAATATTCTTAATTATGCTCCATCACTGTAGAGAAGTAGTAAAACTCCCTAATCTCAAATTTGCACCAAACTTGCCATTATCATCTGCAACTCCCACCCACGTACATGCTCTGTCATGTGACATTCTGACTCACAACTCCTGCCCATATACATGCTCTGTCATGTGACTGGGATGCCCTTCCTCCCCACTGCTCACCTGCTGAACTGACAGGTCAGAGTTCATCTCAAAGGCCAGCTGTCTTAGGAGATTTTCAGGACTAACTGCAGCTGGAACCACGCGGATGTCTCCCAGCTCTCAGTCCTCCCTTACTGCACTGATGACTCAGTGTTAGAATTACTTGTAATCCAGCTTGAATCCCTGACCAGCCAGTTCTTGTGGGCCTTGCTCGGTATCTCACTGAGGTCTGCTCTGGTTTCAATAGAGTTAAGTGCTCAAGACACACTGCAGCGTCCATCACTGGTGAGCAGGAAGGTGGCTGAGTGAAGGAATTCTAAATATTAAGTCCCAGGAATTGCAACTGCATTATGAGCTGAGCTGCAGTCTTTACTTTGCATTAAAGAGGCCATCATGTGAGCTACCCAGAGTACTATCGCTCTCTGTGAGATTAGTTCTGATGCTACATACATTGCCCACCCATTTTAAGAAAAATGGTCACATTCTTTCCTAATGGCTAACACCCCTATGTTGGGATTTGGTTGTAGTGAGTCCTGAAGTGTTAACCTGAGAAAGATCTGGGTTTGTTAAAAATCCGTCTCATTGTACTCACGCGTTCAGCCCTGTTACCTCACTAGCAACAAGGGAAAGCAATCTCTGGCCGAGGTGACTGGCCCCTGGCAACCCCAGGAGGCAGCCCCACACTTATTTCCTCCAGGGATCTAGTTTTTCTGTTTCCTCCACAGATCTAGTCTTTCTGATTCCTCCATGGATCTAGTTTTTCAAGTCCATGGATCTCACCCATCAAAATGTATGAGGCTCCTGAGTTATACCTGAACCACACTTTAGATTTAATATATTAATGTAAGTTTAATCTTAGGGATCTGAATGTGAAGCTTGTCTCAACAGATATTGTATCTTGAGAAATATTCCTTAGACATGACCTCCATATATCACTGTTCTTTATCAATATAAGTGATGTGTAATACCAATGCAATCAAGTGCCAATATTATGTTAGCAATGCAAACAGTTGTATTGACTAAATAACCATATATACTTGGCTTTGAAGGTGTCCATAGGTTTAAAAAAAATTAAGTTAACCTATGTATGTCATTGGTGGGGGGGGGATGGGGGAGAGAAATCTATTTAAAAGACTGATATCCTGGCTCTCTCAGTAAGTTGTCAAAAGTGATACACTGAAATGAAATCCAATAATCCAACAGAAACAAATCAGGTACACACTCACCCACTATGTTTCATATGTGGCGGTTTATCCATTCGCACTGCCAATTTGATTTTTAAGTCAGAATCCTGGCTATTTTTTGGAACTATCATCCGGTGCAACTCAGCTGACTTGGAGCTATTGGAAGTTGGGTACAATATCACCTGTAGGAGACAAAAAGGAAAACATTTAAGTGTATAATACAAAGTGCCTACGGGTTGGCACGGAAGCCTTTTTCTGTTTGAAAAGCAGGTGCCATGCCAAAACCTGCCTAATATACCATTTCCCTCCCACTACAGCAGACAGGTTCAACACAGACTCATTTTTGACAAAGATGTGTTTTCATATTATCGCATACGTTTCCTTCTTGTCCTGGCCAGGTGGCTCAATTTGGCGTCATCTCCTACCCCAAAAGGTTGCTGGTTCAAATCCTGGTTAGGGCACATTATTAGGTTGTGGGTTCCATCTCAGGTTGGAGGGCATATGGAAGATTGTCAATTAATGTTTTTCTCTCTCATATTGGTGTTTCTATCTCTCCACCTTTCATATCTCTCTAAAAATCAATAAAAACATATTCTCAGGTGAGGATTAACGCCCCCCCCCCAAAAAAAAAATTCAAGTTTTCTTCCTGTATCACTTCATAATGAATTAACAGCACCATGACAACTGTTGAATTGACAGTTGAAAAATACTTAATAGACACCTATAATTTCAAGAACATTCTAAATTCCTCAGGGCTAAGAAGTTCAGAAAGAAATACGCCTTGAAATTACAGGAAGCATGCTTAAAAAGAAAAACCAATTATTTTAAGCAGCAAAAATACTCCTTGTGTTTCAATATTTTCAGGGTGAAACAGTGTTAAAGAAAACCAACTCAATTAGAGGCAGAAGAGACTGAGCAGAGCACATTTTTCTGCTCTAGGTCAGTATTAAAGAGGAGTTTTTCCCCCGACTACATGTTTTCAAAACTGTAAAGATGATGTTCAATGACTAAAACAAAGTAATTAGTTTTTTATAAAACTGACAAATTTCCAAGTGATTACTTCACAACACCACCGGTCCATAGGGCCACCCCAGGAAGGAAAAGCTTCCTCCTCAGATGTGAGGTGCAGAAAAGATTCAACAATGCCTCTTGCCCTTTTATGACAGTCATGACACCATTTAGACACAACCAATACCCAAGGCTTCAGGTGTATTTTAAAGTGGGAACACTAACTTCTGAAAGGAAAAAATAATGACATGCAGTGCACTGTATTTTATTTTTAAAATATATTTTATTGATTTTAATCAGAGAGGAAGGGAGTTAGTTAGAAACATTGATGAGAGTCATCCATCAGCTGCCTCTTGCACGCCCCCTACTGGAGATTTGCCCACAAGCAAGGTACCAGCCCTTAAGTGGAATCGAACCCAGGACCCTTCAGTCCACTGGTTGACGCTCTATCCACTGAGCCAAACCGGTTTCGGCAGTGCACTGTATTTTAAATCTTACTTTAAACCAATGTGAAAAGTAAATAAGCCTTAAATTTATATGTAGATGGAAGAATTCTATCATGCTCTGGTAATGGTACCATGGTGCTAAAGTACAACCTGACTGCTGATTTAATGTGCTTTGCCCCCCCCACCCCCCCCCAAAAAAATCTTCATTTATATGTGTAAGTGGAATATTCACTGAGAAATCTTTAAGCGAGGCTCTTTTTCTCTCTAGGAAAGGCAGCATGGTCCAAAAAGCTTCTCAAACTATTCTCAACTTCCAAGGTGTTAAATGTGCCTACTATTTTGAGGCTTTTCTTAAGCCTGTTCTAAAAGCCACAGCTAAATTGAATCCAGCATATTTGTACCCTTGAGCAGAGAAAGGCACATCCAAGAACAGATTAAATGGCAATTGTGATGTTTTGAAAAATTATGATCACATTCTAGAATAAGTTTTGTGGTGTTTTTTTTTTTTTGTTTTTTTTTGACTACTAAAATATCCGATGTAATATTTTACAAATTCCTTCTTAAATAATAGCAAATAAAAGTAAGTTGAAACTTTTTGGCTCAAACCAGCAGACAAAGAGATATCATTATAGTTTAGAAGACGAGTCCTAAAAATAATCAAAGAATAAGAGCTGGATATCTTCTGGAGCTATCTCTGCTACTTGACCCAGTTATTCCAGAAAGCTTCTCTCCTCTCCCCTTTCCTTTCCTCTCTTTCCCTCCCTCTCTCCCTTCCTCTTTCCCTCCTTTTTCCTTCCTTCCCTCTTTTCCTTCCTTCCTTTCTTCCTTCCCTCCCTTCTCTCCCTCCCTCCCTCCCTCCCTCCCTCCCTCCCTTCCTTCCTTCCTTTCTTCCTTCCATCAGAATTTTGACATGACTTTATTCTTTGTAATTCTGCTATCTATGATTATACAAAAGTTGGTTTTGTTCCAAACTCTAAAAGTCCTTTACAGGAAGGGAATGTTTAAATTAAAACTTCTGACAATTCTTCATCCTCTAAATGCCAATGATAGGTTAATTAAACAAAGTCCCAAAACAACTAATTGCAACTGAACAGCTAATGAAGGATCATCCCAGGATTGAATGCCATCATTTCTGCCACATTTCAGCTCTCTGATGGGTAATTCTAAATGAAGTCAGTGGAAGGATCAGCTACTTATCTCTGCTCACGATGTGGAGACACACAAAGATGGAAAAAATATAAATGGCTCAGTCCCTCAAAGAGCTCACATACCCTTCTTATCAGATCTAAGAGCTCAGGTAATATCTGTTAATATTACTTCCTCCTATTGCCCTTCTAGGCCATTATAACCTAGGGGTTATAGCAGTTTTCTGATTTCATTAGTGTCTGAGTTTATTCACCATTATTTGTTTGCCTTCTCTGTTCTGTCACCTGTATAGCTAATTCCTGTGTTTAGCATTCTCCATTGGGAAGACCTGGAATTGGCTCATTTTTCTGGACAGTCTCTGACTGATAAAGTTATAAACACTGGCACATGTAACAAACAGAGGTTCACAGATACGAATTATTCCTGTATATCACAGATCTATCATTGCTAGTGTTTCTAAATCCACTGTTTCAAAAAAACCATACTGGCAAATAACATAGCCTTAAATACGTCCTGTAAACTTTCAGGCTCCCAAATGGCACAAGCAGGAAGTGCTCACAGTCCTTTTTATGATGTAGCCATGGATGATAGCAGGTCAAGGAAGAAGCTCTCATTGCAGGTAGCCCAAAGGGTCCAGGAGAATAAAGGACAAAGGAGTTCTTGAATCAAGTGAACATGAACACTGCCAGGGTGTCCTCACAGTGCCTGCCACGACAGGCTTTCACTGCTGTCACTGACAGTTATTTATCCCTCTGCACTTTCCACTCCACCATTATTCAAACGGGGGCCTTCATTGTCCCTCTCCTGCCCCTGCCTCACTGTGGTGTGTTGGATTTGTGCTAGGACAGGCAGGGAGGCGAGGTGGAGCCGTGGGCGGTTAACCTGAACTTCAGTGCATAGGTCACAAAGCTGCAAAGAGCCCACAGCTGGGCCTGAGAGAGACGTTGGGCTTTGGAGTGGATGTAAGGACAGGATGAGACACTGGGTTGTTTTCCTTGTGGGAGAAAGGGTGACACAGTCCTTCTCCTGGGCTACCGGGGTGAACGAGGGCAGGTCATCCAACTGGCTACCAGACTCACGCTCCCACGGGTGTAGAGCTGCTGCAGGAAGCACAGAGCCGGCCAAGGACGTATTCTTCAGCCCCCCTTGCATCTAAGTAGGGACATGGTTCTAGCTAACGGAGTCTGAAGAGGACTGGTAAGGGTCCCTTTGGGGAAGGATGATTCAGATATAGACGAGCCTTCGTATTCCTTCTTTACTAACCCGCTAGCCAAGTGCAGAGGACTCCAACGCTCTACAAGATGAGAGAGCCATAAAATGGAAAAGCAGAGCCCCGGGTCACCCACCATGGGAAAGAAATCTGCCCATCTAGCAGGAACACCCATACTAATCTGTTACATCGGTGCTATTGCTTTAAATGACTGAAACGATGCCATTTGCTTGTTACAGCATTTGGCAGTATCTTCACTAGAGCATTAACAGAGTTTTGCTGCATAAGTCTTACAAGTAGATATGTGCTTGGAGAATTTTATTTCACAATAAATAGTTCTGTTTCATAGGACTGAATTCATGTTCAGAGAGGTGTGGCTGATGTTGACTGTACAACAATTAAAATATTTAAAACATAAAAATTTACTAAGGATTCTTCTGTATTGTAGGTTTGCATCTAAAAAATTATATCTCTGTACAAAATAGTTAGCTTCTTATATTACTTAGCAACGTAGGTTTTTTTTCTATCCTTTTATCTTAACCTTTCTATTCACACTCAGTCTTCTATTTTATTTTTGTCAGTAACACTTTAAATGTCTTGTCACTTAGCATGACAACACATTTTATGATTTCTTATCTAAAACTGAGAGCTAATGTATCTTCTTCATAATAAAATGTCAACATCGCTTGTCATCTCTGCTAAGGTGTAATGAAAAATATGAAATGGTTTTTTAGGTTTTGTTTAAAATTATGTCAAATTTAATTTACAGGGAGAAAAAAAAAACTTAAAAATGAAGTGTGAATATATGTATATTCATAATATTTAGAGTATATGGGGTCCAGAAAGATCTTTCTCTTAAAAGGAGACTTATGCAGTGTGCTTGGGGATGGGGGTGGCCGGGGAGAGGTCAGTGGGGGGGGGAAAAGAGACTCATCTAATACTTTAAACAATAAAGTATTTAAATGAAAATTTAAAAATATAAAATATAAAGTTGTTACACTATAAAAAAAGAATTTAAATTTAATAAGTAAAGTGAGGTGAAGTAAAAAAAAAAAAATATTCTTGCACAAGAAATCAGTTCTCCACTGTTTTCCTTCCTATTTAGATAAATTACTCAAAGCCAAACCACATGCATTTGCATGGATATAAAAGTAATTAAACTCTGTGACCTATAAGTACACATCTTTCTAAATTATTTAACAAAGACCTGAAAAATTAAAAACTAGGGGGAGGGAATCTAGAAGAACTGATAGGTGGTAGATAAGCTCTAGAGGTACGTACACTATTCTCTGCCTTTTCCCATAAGCAGCCTAGAGAAAGCAAAAACAGTTGCACCGTAGTCTTATAGTAAACTAATAGAGAAGCACATCTGGTAAAATTCTATCTCAAAGATGAGTACGATGAGCAGTTCTTCAAGGAATCAGGACAGACTCACGTAGAAGAATGACTGTTTCAGTTGGGAACCTAAAAGAACACAAAAGATTTTCAAAGCCAAACACATGGGAAGGGACTGAGACATAAATACACGAGGCCATTGACACGGAACCATTCTAAGAGTGGCACCTGAAAAAGGGCACAGAATCCTGATGCTGACATTCTTACCACTGCCTCTAGTTCTCAAAGCCTTCCTCCAAGCCAGACAGGTCAGCTCTTTCTTTGTTCCCTGGGCTGACTCTCAGTCAATTTCCACTGCTTGCCACGAAAAGAACTTAAATCAGTACAAATGCTCATTACATTTTCTGCCATGTCAATTCCATCTCATCAAAAGGTAAGGAGAGAGAACCCCGTGGAACATAACTTGTAAGGATTAGGAAAAGGGAAAGAACTCTGTAACTGAGACCAGAGGCCAAGGAAGCAGATGGAAAACAGGGAGGCTGTGGTACACCATATTCATGGTTGGCTGTGTTTCAGGAAGTAGAAACTGGCCAATTGGTCAAGCATAGTCACAGTGAGCAGGCTATTGCTTGGCTTAAAAGAGAAGTCATAAGAGATCTCCAGCAAGAGAAAATTTTAGGTGAGGCCAGACTATGATGGCTTGACGAGGAAATATGAGGAACAGGAGAAGACTTCACTTAATTCTCACATGAGCAAGATTGGGCAAGATGGACAAGATCACCTTCGCTGGAAAGAAGGAACCTTGTGTTCAAAGGCAGGGCAGAATGAGGATTTGACCAGGTAGGTGGAAGGGGTTAAGGAAATGAGAAGGCTGCACTGACGGAGGAGACCACTAAAGAAGTCTAGGAATAGACTGTGAAAGGATGTGTTTAGTTAAGGAGTTTATATGGCATCCCATAACATGCAATCAAAAGATGCTTTTAAGCCAATAAATGAAAATAAAATTTTCAGACTTTTAAGCAAAGAATAATGCCCTTCTACTGAGTTGTGGGAATCATAAGACTCAGTGTGTGGCCAGACATTCTAACATTCACATACGAGGTGAATTGGTATTAAAAATACATCCTTAAAACAGAGTCAGAAGAAACTAAAAATGTCATTAGCTGGAATCCTGTTTCAAACTGTGATTAAAAACCATTTTTGCTGATAAGGGGATATCCTTGAGACACAGGGTATTTTAAGGCAGTGGCCACATGAACATCTCTCCAGATGAGTATAAGTATTTCGATGAGAAACCTTGATTCGGTTTACATCTTTCTCTTTCTCATTCAACTGACAAGAGTTTTTTATAGTTTAGCAAAGATTCAAGTACCTCCTTGAGAGTTAGGACCTTGAGAGAGTGTGTGTTGTGAAAGGAGTAACTGAATGTACTTCATCTCAGTAAATTTTTATTTAGCACACTAGAGGCCCGATGGGCTGCAGCCACATCCCCCGCCCACTGGTCATTTTGGAAGGTCGTTCCGCTGTCCAGTCTAATTAGCATATTAGCTCTTTATAATATAGGATATTATATAGGATATTAAAAACTAGCATATATTTTCTCCACTATCAGAGCCTTCTATTTTCAGTGTGTAGGAAAGATGAATTGGATTATTTTTCTGAGAGAAATCTGCAGCCCTTTTAGTAACATTTTCCAGTGTTCAATACACTTGAGGTTGCTTAAACTACTTCTTTGATTTAATATCAACACTCCCTGTCCTACTTGGTTGAAACCAAGAACACCTGCTCACTCTCACTGACACAATGCTCTTTTGTGTACTGAGAGATTAGCAGTAAGTCTTCTGTCAACCTTATTGTCAGTGGGCTAAATCCAGTCTCCTTTATTTTGAAAGCAGGGAAGAAGCCTGGAATTTACAATATGAAATTGATCAAACTTCCAACCCCTTACTAAATGTTTTCCTGACCTGACAGAACCACACAATGTACACAGGACACTTTTTATGAGGTCTTTTACAAAAAGAAAAAGAAACCGAGTAAAAAAGGAAAAAAGAGGAAGTATTGTCTTCATTAGATACTTTTTTCTGGATTAGCTTATTAAAAGAGATTAAAAGTTTTGTTAGTTGCATGATGGGGACTGAGGAAAGGCCATGGAAAAGAAAAGGAAGGTGTATAAAAATATTCCCAAATCTTTTTGACATCTCTACTTAAAAATGAATCAACATATGAAGGGGCTCTTGGAATGCATTTAGCAGGGTATGCTACTTGAGGGCAGAAGCTATTCTATGGCTCACAGGGTGATTTAAGCCAGTATCTTTAATTAAGCCTTTTTTTTCCACAAGGGTTCCCTTCATATACTATAGTAGACATATTTTTGTTTGCTTTGTTAGTTGGTTGACTGACTGAATAGATGAATATTTAGAGAAAATAGAAATAATAATGCAAATGTAAAATTTTTGTTTCACTGAAGTAAAAAGAGAAAAAGGCCTGTCAGCTGAAGTAATGTCAAAATTTGGAAAATGACATCAGTAAATGCAAGAATTCGGATGCCGTTTACTTACCAGTCTCTAAAAATCTATGAAACTCTCATCTTTCCATTTCTGGACTGTGACAGGTAGAATAAGTTTCCCAAAGATGCCTATGTCCTAATTCCCAGAACCTGTGAATATGTTACTTGACATGAGAGGAACTGAGGTAGCAGATGTAATTAAGGATGCTAATTAGGTGAAGATTATCCTAGATTTTCCCGTTGGGCCCAATCCAACCACCAGGTTCTTAGGTATTGCAAAGGAAGGAAGAAGAGTGAGTGTTGGAATTATTGTGAGAAATACTGAACATTGCTGAGCGTAAGAAACAGAAGGGGGCCATGAACCAAGGAATACTGGCAGCTTCTAGAAGCTGGAAACAATAAAAATTGCATTCTCTCCTAGATCTTACAGAATGGAACACAACCTGCCAACTCCTTAATTTTAGCCCACTGAGATTCATTTTGGACTTCTGATCTCTACGACTGTCAGATAATAAATTTGTATTGTTTTAAGCCACTAGTTTTTAGTAACTTGTTAAAGTTCAATAGGAACTAATACACAAACAATAAAAGCTGAAACTACATCATAAAAGAAAACTAAAAGCTGAGATTTGATAATAAAAAAAACACTAAATTTATCTTTCAGGTATTTCCACTAAATCTATAATTCAAAGATATCTTTACATATCCATTTCTATCATTAGCTTTGTCTGATTACTTTAATGAAAGGTTTTATATGTTTGTATTTGTATGTGAGATGATTTCTCTCACATTCCTAAAGCATTATGCTTGTATTAAATCTTTTGAAAAAAATTTTTTTCTCACTTTGTTTTTTCACATAGTTAAACACTGTTTTGAATTTCCTTATCATGAATCAAAAAAAAAAAATCTGTAAATAGATGAACAATGGTTACTGAATATTTTGGTTACTGGAATGAACACAATCATGCATATATTTCTAACAAATTCCACATACCCAAATGACCAAGAATTATTTCTTCTTTGTCCAAATCTTCCCTTGAAGATTTTGAAAGACATATTCAGATTTGTCATGATGCAATTAAAAGTACTGGCCTTTATCTTTACATATAAGTTTTATTGCTTATAAGGTATCAATTTCATATTTCTCCTTGGATGCAGCATATATTCCATAACAGTTATATCTGTATTTTTCAAGACTTATCTAGATAGGAAAGCCTATTTGTTATCCTTGATTCCCTTCAGCCATAAATTAAGAATAGTAATGACCTTCGTATTTCCTTACCAAGACAGCTTCTATGAGCGCACTGCACAAGTAATTTTATCATGTTTCTTTTTACTACTCGTGTTATAATGCATGGTATTTGCAGAGAACCTTTCAACTGAATGTCTCAGAGTGTTTTTCAAAATTTAAATTAATTTTCATATTATCCTTAAAAGTAGGCTTTACTCCTGTTATGTAAATAACTTGACACTGAAGTTAAATTAATGCCTATAAGAAAAATTACTTCAAGTTAACAACAGACACTTTCAATTTTACATCCCCTCCCTAACCCCACATATTATTCCATTAGCTGTTTAACTAAATTGACATTGTTCTTACTCTTTCTTTGGTCATTAAGTACCATAAGAACTCTTAAAACCAAGTCAATTTTATTTCTGTTATTCCGTAATACATGATGGAAAGATGGAAAGGAGGAAGTTCTGTACAGTATCTAAATTTTAATAACTTCAGCTGCATCCTGAAACTGAAGAACACGAACTAGTCAATTGTATAAAAAAAATGTTTTAGTATTGACTAATTTATGGATAAGCATTTTTATTTATATTAAAAATCAACTATCACCCTGAAAAAGGAAAATGAATTTTTATTCTTCATTTGAAAAAGTAATCTATGAATCTTATAATAATCACAGCCTAACAATTTGCGAAAATGATAAGACTCAGGAAAAACCTTTCAATTTGCAATTATATACATAGCAAACTAGTCAGTAGTCATTTAAATAATGAAAAAGGAAAACAGAAAAAAAGAGTATGAGGTTGAGAAATATTGGTGATACATTTCACATACTCCAAAAAATTGAATGAATTCAGAAAATATGCAATAAGATGGAAGGGTGGTGAGGAATAAAGGTCAGGGCAGAGGGAGAGAAGTTAAGTGACTTGTTCATGGCAGAGCCACAAGAATAAATGTCTTCTAGAAAGAGGTTTCAAGCTTTTTAGTTTGTGATACTCAACAGGCAACTAATTAGAATCTGGTGCCTTTGACCTAAGGACTTTATTTTTTGAACTCATAGATCACATGCTATAAAAAATAGCAGGGAATAAAAGTAGATAGCTTTTAGGTACAGGTGCTAAAAAGTAAAGGTGGATATTTTTTTTTTTAAATTAAATTTATTGGAGTGACATTGGTTAAAAAAATTACATAGGTTTCATGATATTTTTTTAAATATATTTTATTGATTTTGTACAGAGAGGAAGGGAGAGAGATAGAGAGTTAGAAACATCGATGAGAGATAGACACCGATCAGCTGCCTCTTGCACACCCCCTACTGGGGATGTGCCCGCAACCAAGGCACATGCCCTTGACCGGAATCAAACCTGGGACCTTTCAGACCCCAAGCCAACACTCTATCCATTGAGCCAAACCGGTCTTGGTGGTTTCATGATATTTTATATAGAGAAACCCTAAAGATTCCACCAAAAACTAATAGAAGTGATCAATAAGTTCAGTAAAGTAGCAGGATACAAAATAAATATCCAGAAATCAGTTGCATTTTTATACACTAATGATGAACTATCAGACAAGGAACCAATACCATTCACAATTGCTTCAAAAATAATAAAATGCCTAGGAATAAGTTTAACCAAGGATTTTAAAGACACAGAAAATTCAGTGTCTCAGTAAGACACTGAGGAATGAAATTGAGGAAGATGCAAATTAAGTGGAAGCATATACCTTGGTTTACGGGTAGGAAGAATTAGCATGATTAAAATGTCCATACTACCCAAATCAGTCTACAGATTCAACACAATTCCTTTCAAGATACCAATGAAGCATTTCACAGAACTAGAACAAATGTTTCAAAAATTTGAATAGACCCACAAAAGACCCAGAATACAGTAGCAATAGCAATCTTGAGAAAGAAGAACAAATTTGGAGGAATCACTTTATCTGATATCAAACTAAACTACAAGGCCATAGTAATGAAAATAGTATGGAAATGGCATAAAAAACAGACATATAGATCAATGAAACAGAATAGAGAGCCCAAGAATAAATCCATGCCTTATATAGTTGATTAATATTTGACAAAGGAGGCAAACATATACAATAGACTAAAACATAGTCTATTCAATAAAAGGTACTGGGAAAGTTGAACAGTACATGCAAAAAAAAAAAAATGAAACTAGACCACCTTCTTCCACAGCACCCAAAAAATAAACTCAAAATGGATTAAAACTTTAATATTAAGACTGAAAACCGCCAAAACCAGTTTGGCTCAATAGATAGAGCGTCAGCCTGCGGACTGAAAGGTCCCGGGTTCGATTCCAGTCAAGGGCATGTACCTTGGATGCGGGCACATCCCCGGTAGGAGGTGTGCAAGAAGCAGCTGATTGATGACTCTCTCTCATTGATGTTTCTAACTCTCTGTCCCTCTCTCTTCCTCTCTGTAAAAAATCAATAAAATATATATATTTTTTAAAAAAGACTGAAAACCATTAAAATCCTCATGTAAAACATAGACAGTAAAATCTCAGACATCTCTTGTAGCAATATTTTCTCTGATATACCTCCTCAGGCAAGGAAAAATAATCAAATGAGAAAAATCAAACTAACGAGCTTTTGCATAGCAAAGAAACCACTGTCAAAATGAAAAGGCAACCCACTGAACGGGAGAATATATTCCCAATAACACATCTGATAAAAGATGAATATCCAAAATTTATAAAGAACTTATAAAGCTCCAAACAACAACAATAAAAAACAAGCAATCCAATTAAAAAATGGGCAAAAGACCTGAATAGACACTTCTCTAAAGATGGCCATTAGACATATGGGAAGATGCTCAACATCACTAATCATCAGAGAAAAGCAAATTAAAACCACAATGAGATATCACCTCACTCCTGCTAGAATAGCTGTCATCAATAAATCAACAAACGATAAGTGCTGGTGAGGATGTGGAGAAAAGGGAACTCTCATGCACTGTTGGTGGGAATGCAGACTGTGGACTGCCACAGTGGAAAGCAGTATGGAGTTACCCCAAAAATTTAAAAATGAAACTGTCTTATGATCCAGCAATTCCATTTCTGGGAATTTATCGAAGGAAACCCGAAACAGTAGTTTGAAAGAATATATGTACCCTTATATTCATTGGAGCTTTATTTACAATAGCCAATACTTGGAGGCCAGCCCATGTGCCCATCAGTAGATGAGTGGATTAAAAAAAAAGCTGTGGTACATTTACACAAAGGAATACTACCCTGCTGTAAAAGAAAGAAAAATGTACCCTTTGTGACAGCATGGATGGACCAGGAGAAATTATGATAAGTGAAATAAGCCAATTAGAGAAAGACAAATACCATATGATTTCGTTCATATGTGGAATTTAATGAAAAAAACAACAACAAAAACCCTGAACTATGGAGCAAAATAGAGATATTCCTATATAGAATGCAGGCAGACTGCTTTTTGGGGGAGGGTACTGGGTGGAGGGATTGAGCAAAAAAGAAGAAGTGAGAGAACTCATAGACATGGACAACAGTGTGGTGATGGAGGGGAGAGGGGGATGGTGGAGGTGGAAGTGGGCATAGAGGGGATAAATGATGATGAAACAAAATTAAAAAAATAAATTTAAAATCAAGATATTTTAAATATAAAGAAACAAATCAATTATAGGATGGAAAGAGATATAGGCTTGACACTAGTTAAAAGAAAACTGTGGGGTGGCTAAGATAAAGTAGATTTTTAAAGTCAAGTATATTATCAGGGAGCAGGAAGGTCATTTCACAATGAAAAAGCAGTCAATTAATGAAGAGGAAATACTGGTCCTAAATATTTATGCACCTGATTGCTGGAAGCTAATTCCAACATGTCATAAATGCAAGAAGTTTCACCAAAAATGGGTCAAATATGTAAATGCAAAAATCTAAAACTATAAAGCTTCAAGAAAACAAAGGACAATTCTGACTTTGAGTCAGGCAAAGATGTCTTAGATATGGCACCAAAAGCACAAGCCATGGAAAAAACAAACACCCAAAAACTCACAAATTGGACTTTAAAGTTTAAAGAAAAGTTCTGCTCTTTGAAACACACTGTTAACAAAATGAAAAAAACAAGCTGAGGACTAGGAGAAAAAACTATTTAAAAACTGTACATCTAATAAAGGATATGTAAACAATATATTATGGTCTTTCCAAACTTAAGAATAAGTAAAACTCGGGGGAAATGTGTGAACAGATTTTTCAATAAAGATGTACAGCTGAAAGTAAGCATGCAAAAATATGTTCAAAATGGTCAGTACAGTACCAGCTGATGAAGAAGGAAACATTAAAATCATAAAGAAACATTGCAACACACCTATTAGAAACAAAGGATTAATTAGTACAGAATGTATGTCTAACATTTGTTCTATCGACTGTGCTGAGGAAATTGAAATATCAACTTCTACGATAATCACCCACACAGACCCACCAGGGAGGATGCCTATTCATAACTTGCTCACCCTCCTTTAGTGGTGAGAAAGTTAGGAAAATGCATCCTCCACCTCTGCCTTGAGGATGGTGGCCAACTCTCTCTGAGGAACTGATGGAGGTTGTCAAGGTCTCCTTTCCTTCAAAGTCAGACTTATTATAGAATGATAAGTAGCCTCCTCTAACACTTCACAGCATCTTACTAACGAGCCAGACATAATTAATTGCCACTAGAAAAAATACTTCAAAAAATACATACATCATGTATGAATTATCTCTGACCCTTCACATGGGTGGCTTTGTTTCTTGTCACCCACATGGCTTCTGAGATATGGCAACAAACTCTTGTCAGAAATGGCTACATAAAAGGATCAGAGGAAGGAGACCTTTTTTGTGATTTTCCCTTTCAGAAACGTTATACGACTTGCTAGAACTACAAAAATAAAAGTCTACTGTGTGTGGCAAGCTAAATGAGACTTAAATGAAATGCAAATGAATTTCCATTCTGTTTTGCAGCAAATGATATTAATTTACTGACTAAACTGGCAGTCATCTAGTGTTGGCTATTTCAATGAAATTAGATATTTTGCTTTAAAATTGAAGAAAAACACCTATGATTTTGCTATTCTAATGCTTTTTTGATTTGTGTGTAGATAAATAACATTCATAAAATGCTGAAAACTTTTATTAAATCCTCAAATATAAGCTTTGTCTGTTTGAGTTAAGTTACCTGAGCTCTTAAATTAAGTTACCTAAAATTTTTATGAATTTAACCGTTTCATTATCTGTGAAAAATTAGGATGGTTAATTCTTTAATAATAGATCTTACCTATTATCTTATATGTTGAAATTAGAAATTCTATAATGACTGCCTATATAAACAGGCAATCAGATACATGTTTTCAACTCAATGGCTCCTACACAATTATATGTATGGGGTATTCAGTTAAATATGCTGAATTTGGGTAAAGTAATTCACATACTCCTAAAATGTTTTTTAAAAAAATGAGAATTATTTTATAGAGAATTCAACTTCACTAGAACCATATAAATAAGAAAAACTAAAAAGACATAGTTCAGAAACACAAGAGGGGGGAAAAAAAGAAAATCAGATTGGCCAGTGAATTAGACGTTCTAAGATAAGTTTCTCAAACCTCCCAAGAAGACAAATATTTGAACACTCCACTATATTACTTCTCTCTGGTCAAGTTTCAGAAACAAAATCATGCTTATTCTGATAACTCCTCAGATGACTCTCATCTCATGATTAATAAAGCAAACAGAAGAAACAGCTTGATGAAAAAGGCAAAGATATGGGCTAACTATTACTTACTAAATTAAGATGTAACAAGCTGCTGGAAAGATAACAGTTCATTTTAATGGAACAATAAATTCAGCAAGGCTAATTTATCTTAACATTAAAAATGTATCTGAAATTAACCACTACCTGCTGCCTCCAGATAGTATGTAATTTGTAAAAGAAGCATAATGAATGTCCCTGTCAATTATTAGGCAAGAATATCTCCAGGTTAAGATATGCTGAATAGAAGTATAGGTTTTCAAAAAGAAAAAGACAAGCAAAATACCTAAAATGAAAGCCTTAGCTTCATGAATATTACTACTGTACTTAGAGGTGAACAAACTTTTAGCTTTTTGCTATCTTGAAATATTATTTAATCAAATGAGAAAAAAGTGTATGTTCTGGCTCCTCTGTACTGTTAAAAAAAAAAAAAAAATCTCTGATCTGCAAGCTTCTCCATCCTCAGGAAGGCAGAAGAATAGTCTCCTTCTGGGTATGCTGAGGTGGTACCAAGGCCATGAACTCAGAGTGTATGAGACAACAGCTTATTTTTTCTAATAACTGGCAGAAAGAATGTCTTCACAGCAACACTTTTAAAAGTAAAAAGTTATTTGGAAAGAAATTTCAAAAATTCATTTTGTATTCAAGAACACCTTTTGGCAAGTTGGGGTGTACAACTCATTCTGAGATTCTAAATGGAAATTGCCTTGCCCACAAATAGATGCCCTGTGGGATCCTTATTTAAATTTTGTATGGCTATGTTAGTATGGTTAAACTTGCTTTTCAAGGTTTCCGGGACAAAATTATCTTGATTATGATAAACTTTAGAATTTTGGATGCTTGACTGGTCAACTGCTTACCTGATAAGACAACCTCATAATATAAAACATTTCCTGTTCTGCCTCTAGGTATTCCCTTAGTACTTGGTGAAGGGTTGGCGACTAATTCAGGTGAAAAATCTCCATATGCACCTCCATTTCCATAAATAAGTATTGGCATCTGCCATCAACAGACAAAATCTGCATGTCAAGCCCTTGCCAAAAAACACAACCTTCCATAGCCGAGGCCTAATTTTGAGCTACCATTTCACAAAACTATATGCTATGATAGGTTTATTCTTTTTTTAATTTAAAAATTAAAAAAAAATCTTTATTGTTCAGATTATTACAAATGTTCCACTTTCCCTCCCCCCCCCCCAATTGCTCCCCTCCACCAGGTTCCCACCCCACCCTCTGCCCTTTCCCCATCCCCCACTGTCCTCATCCATAGGTGCACAGATTTTGTTCTGGCTCTTCCCACACCCCCCACTCCCCTTTTCCCCGAGAATCATCAGTTCACTCCCCTTCCATACCTCTGATTCTATTATATTCACCAGTTAATATTGTTCATCAGGTTTTTTAATTCCCTTGGCTTTTAGTTTCACTTGTTGATAGTAACGTATTTGTTGATCATAATTTTTATCTTTATCTTCTTCCTCTTCCTAAAGAACCACCTTTCAGCAATTCATATAATTCTGGTTTGGTGGTGATGAACTCCTTTAGCTTTTTTTTTTTTTATTTGTGAAGCTCTTTATCTGCCTTCGATTCTGAGTGATAGCTTTGCTGGGTAGAGTATTTTTGGCTATAGGTTCTTACTATTCATCACCTTGAATATTTATTGCCATTCCCATCTGGCCTGCATGGTTTCTGTTGAGAAATCAGCTGACAAACGTATGGGTGCTCCTTTATAGGTAACTACCTGCTTTTCTCTTGCTGCTTTTAATATTCTCTCTTTGTCTTTTGCTCTTGGAATTTTAATTATGATGTGTCTTGGTGTGGTCCTCTTTGGATTCCTTTTGTTTGGGGTTCTGTATGCTTCCTGGACTTGTAAGTCTAATTCTTTCCCCAGGTGGGGGAAGTTTTCTGTCACTATTTCTTCCAGTATGTTCTCAGTATTTTGCTCTCTCTCTTCTTCTGGGAGTATCATAATTCTGATGTTGGTTCGTTTGAAATTGTTCCAGAAGTTTCTTACACTATCTTCAACTTTCTGGATTCTCTTCTCTTCTTGCTTCTGTGGAGGAGTGTCCTCTGGCTCTTTATGTTCCAAATCTTTGACTTGGTTCCTTTGATCTTCCATTCTGTTTTTAGGACTCTGTATGTATTTTTTATTTCAGACAATGTATTCTTTATTTCTAGTTGATACCTTTTGATATCCTCATAGGTCTCGTTTATTTTATCGGCCTTTTCTAGGAAATTCTTGAAAAACCTTATAAGTGTGGTTTTGAACTCTATATCCAGTTGCTTCTTGTCCTCTATTTCTTTTCTTTGTGATCTGTTTCCTTGTCTAGGCATTTTCACAGCTTCCCTGAATTGGTAGGGTAACTTTGTGTGCTAAGGTGTCTTATATGGTTCAGTGAGTCAGCCTCCCAGTTACCTGAGGTGGACAGTCTTGGTGTAGCCCTTTGTGGGCTGTGTGTGCAGTCTTCTTGTTAAGCCTTGCTTGTTGTTGGTATCATTGGGAAGTGCTGATCTCCAAGCCAATTGGCTATGAGGATCAGAAGTGTCTCAGCTAGGAGGGTTTCTGTATTCTGCTTGGAAGGGGCTCAGTCTCAGGGTAGCACAGACAAGCTTTGTTGAAGATTGGTTGCAGGTGCACGCACCTCTTTGGTATAGGGCAGACAAGCTTTGGATTCCTGTCTGTACCTCCCTAGGAGAGTCTTATTCATGGCAAAGGAGAAAGCTAGCCACTGGAAGGGCTTCTGCACTGCG
Organism: Pipistrellus kuhlii; assembly: GCF_014108245.1. Classification (NCBI taxonomy): domain Eukaryota; kingdom Metazoa; phylum Chordata; class Mammalia; order Chiroptera; family Vespertilionidae; genus Pipistrellus; species Pipistrellus kuhlii. The sequence goes on from NW_023425405.1 coordinate 7,350,309, forward strand.
CTTGGATGGGGCGGAGTCTTGGTTGGTGCAGACAAACTTTGGTCAGCCCCACTCTTCCAGGGCCTGGTTTCTGAGTCCTACAGTAATGGCCGCTGGCTTCACATACCTACAGAAATCTCTGCCCATTGCCTGACAGTCTGGCCTCTCCCTGTCTGGGGCTGTCTATCAGAGCAATAGGGTGCTTCTGTTTTCCTCCCGAACAAGAAAGCCAGCCACGCGTTAGCTGTCTGCCCACTCCGTCTGCAGGGAGTAAGCCAGTAGCGAACACGGCCCTGCCCGCCCTCTCTGCGCTCCGCAAGCAAGCCAGCAGCGAAGTTTGGCAGCCACCTTTTCGTGCGCGCAGTTCTCCGCACCTTCACAGTTCCTGAGGTTCAGTGTGCCTTCTCTCTCCTTCCCAGATGGCAGAACCTCCTCTCAGCCAGCTGTCCGGTGCTTCAGGGTGATGTTTCCCCTTTTTTCCAGTTCTAAATTCAAATTTGTTGTGGTAGGCTGCATTCCGGTGTCTACCCTATGCCGCCATCTTGGTTTCTCCTGATAGGTTTATTCTTATCCTTATTAATTACCAGTTCTAAACCCTAGCTACAGATTAGTATCAATGTGCAGCAATTCTCAACCCTACATGTGCATTAGTATCTCCTGAGAAGTGCTAAAATACTCCTTCCTGAGTTCACCCCAATCCAACTAAAATACAAGTGTGGGCCCAGAACTTGCTTCTTTTCCAATATTCCCAATGCAGTCCTTATCTGCCCACAGAGCTGAGAAGCACTCACAGGAATAAAAAGATGCTGGCAGCCATGGAGAACCCTAGTAAGATTCAAATCATTGTATGAAATGATGTAAAATATATTAAGTGGCTAAGTATAAAATGACTTTAGCTTAAATAGTATCTGGTTCCTGCTTTAAGTCAAATTAAATTGGCCCACACCCACAATATGATTTTCAAAACACTGTCATATTTCCACATTTTATCAGGTGTCGTGTTCTGTAATTGTTTTAGAATGCAGACTTTGGAGTCAAGTAAGCTGAGTTCCAATCCTGACTCTTGCACTTATAGAGTAATCTTAACCTCTCCAATTCTCATTTTCCTTATCTAAACACTAGAGGCCTAGTGCACAAAATGTGTACACTTGTTGGGGGGGGGGGGGCAGGAGTCCCTTAGCCCAGCCTGTGCCCTCTCACAGTCTGGGAGCCTTCAGGGGATGTTCAACTGCTGCAGAGGTGAGAGAGGCTCCCACCACTGCCATTGCACTCGCCAGCCATGAGACTGGCTTCTGGCTGAGTGGTGCTCCCCCTCTGAGAGCACACTGATGAAAAGGGGGCAGCTCCTATGTTGAGTAAGATTGGGCCAAAACCCAAGGGGTTCCGGATTGCAAGGGGCGCAGGCCAGGCCTAGGGACCCCATTGGTGCATGATTGGGACCAGGGAGGGATGTGGGAGGTTGGCCAGCCAGGGAGGGAGGACTCCAAGATGTGTCCAGACCATCTAGCCTAGTCCCAATCAGTCAGACCCCAGCAGAAAGCTAACCTACCTGTTGGAGTGTCTGCACCCTGGTGGTCAGTACACATCATAGTGAGTGGTTGAGCAGCCTTAGCATATAATTAGCATATTACACTTTGATTGGTTGCATGGATGACCAGACAACCAGACACTTAGCACATTAGGCTTTTATTATATAGGATGGAATGTTACTACCAGCCTTAAAGAGGATTAAATGGGATTCAGTTTCAATGGTAAGCAGTAATGATAATTGGTAAACCAACACAATGATAGAGAACTGGAACTAGCAATGACAACAGAGTTTTTATTTCCCCTTGCTCAATTTACAGACAAGGGGTCGAGATCCAGAGAAGCAATACTTCCAGATGACAGTTAAAAGCTGAGTGGAGTGGCCAAAGCCGGTTTGTCTCAGTGGTAGAGCTTAGGTCTGTGGACTGGAAAGTTCCCAAGTTTGATTCTGTCAAAGGCATGTAAATTGGTTGTGGGCACATCCCTGGTAGGGGGTGTGCAAGAGGCAGCTGGTCAATGTTTCTCTCTCATCAACATTTCTATCTCTCTATCTCTCTCCCTTCTTCTCTATAAAAAAATCAATAAAATATATTTTTTAAAAAGAAAAAAAAAAGAAAAGCTGAGTTGAGTGAAACTTCCTCAGTAGGGAAAAACTGATTAAATAAGTCTGTTAGTTGCTCAGGTGAAAACAATTATCTGATATATTTGCTGACTAAAATCCCCATGACTAAACTTGCAATTTCTTTATTAATTTTCACTTGGTAGAATATTAATAAGAAGTTTTATTTATTGCATTGAGTGACTTTTGACACAGCAATCAGACATATACCTTTGCTGGAATATATTCTAAGGACAAAAAAATTCTGCAAAGAAATGCTGACCTTTACTTTGTAAGCTTGTTATTGGCTCTGGTACTGTTGTGGTTTTTCTGAAAGGATTTTGTATGAATTTTAAGACAGAAAATGAGTACGTATATCTATGTTGTGGGGAACCAGTAAACTCATTGATATACAGAACTGATGATTCAGATTGTTGGTTTCTAAATCCCATCATTAGTAAAAGGAACCAGTGCTGATTATAGGCTGAGGACAGGGAGGGTATAGATTGAGTCTGTTAAGTGCCAGAAAACAAAGACTAATGAAACCATGCTTAATTACCATCAATATCAAAATAATCTGCCACTATCTGACTCCAGCTATGATACAATTAAAACAAAAACAAAAAGCACAAAACATCACAATGGTAGTGCTTTTCCCAAAAATGTTAACCTGAATCTAATGATGCAAAATTATTAATAAAACAAGTCCTGAATAAAAAACACTCTACAAAATTAGTTCAAACACTTCAAAAATTTTATCATCATGGGAAAAAAAAAGAGATAGAGGCTGGCATTATAAAGAAGACTAAATAGTCATAACGTCCAATGCAATACATGGCGTGACCCTAACTGACTGTAATCTGAATGAGAAGGAATCCAGCTTTTCTAGAAAGCTGGGATAATTAGAGAACTCTGAATGTTGACTAGCACATACTATTGAATAAATATTAAATTTCCTAGGTGTGATAAAGGAATTGAAGTGTCAGAAAATACTTATTTCTTAGAATATATATGGTAAAGTGTTTTTGAAAAAATATTTTAATAACATTTAATTTTAAATCCTTATTTCTTATAAATCTTTTTAAAACCAAGCTCTGCATTCTGAAATAATTTTTTTCAGAAAAGTTGTAAAAATGATATTGAAAGTTCTGGTATACCTCTGACAATTTCCCCCCTAATTAATAGCATACGACATGGTACATTTGCTTCTTGTTTTGTTTTGTTTTTTTTTACACATATATTTATTATTTTCATTCTTTGTTGTTGTTGTTAATCCTCACCCAAGGATATTTTTCCATTGATTTTTTTGAGAGAGTAGAAGGGAGGGGGAGAGACAGATACATCAATTAGTTGCCTCCCATACAAGCTCCAACCAGGTCGGGGGATCAAGCTTGCAACTGAGATATGTGCCCTTGATGCAATTTAATCTGTGACCCTTCAGTCTGCAGGCCGATGCTCTAACCACTCAGCAAACTGGTGAGAGTGAGATAAAAGAGAGAAATGCATTTAAGAGAGCTATGTAATTAGTCTAACTGTAATAAATATAAAAAGCAGATTACTTAAAATACGAAGATGATGTCTTTAACCCAGGGACAGAAATGTTTGAATGAGCATGGCCTTTTACCAAGAAGAATAGGTCGGCCTGTAGAGGGCATGTGTGAGAAGAATGAGCCCAGTCAGTGACTATGATCTTATATGTACCCCTTACACACCCAAAGCCTATCACAACACTATGTTATTAACAATTAAGTTTAATAAATCAGAGCTGCAAGCTGGGCTCCTGGAGGACGACTCTGAATGAAAAGAAGTTAAAATTGTGTGACCTCGGACACGCAGAGCTGATGGCAACTCACCCTTCCCAGCTCCTTGTCTTCGAGGGCCAGGACGCCAGTGCTCTCCGTGAAGAGCTTCACTTTGACCACAGGCCTGGGATGGGTGGTGGTGAAATCGCCTTGAGTTCCCCATCTGCAGAGAAGGAAAACAATTTCCTCTGAAACGCACCATTATTCACCCCCCCTCCCCCCCCCCAGATAAATGTGCCTCCTTACAAGACACATTAAGCATGACAAATCTTTGGCGGCTCAATGAGATTTTTATCTTAGCCTTTGTGTCTGACAGATGGCTCAATCAAGAAGGAAAATAACAATAAGCTTCACAGCTTGTAATAATTATTCAGCCGTCCCGAAAATTAGTACACAACAATACAAAACTAGAATTTAGGTGAAGGTACAGCAGAGCAGATGCAGCTATAAAAATCTAGTATTTGGTTAATCCAACACCATTATTTATGTATGTGGGGGGGAAGAGGGGGGGGAGGAAGGAGGGGTGTGAAGGGGTAAATGCTAAGGGCTTGTTCAGGTTAGAGGCTGTCTCCCAGAAGAGTGTTTTTGATAGTGAGGATTCTGCCCCATCTCTTCTTGAGAAGTCTTGACTAGATATTTTATTTATATTTTAGAAAGTGAAGCTAATTATCTCAAGCCTATTACTTTACCTGATTTTTTAAAGCTCTGGTCAAAGAGAAAGAAATAAGCAACACAAAAATGAGTGTTTTTCTGTTAATTTCCCAGTACAGTTTCCTGAGAACGGGATAAGTGTGCCAACAGCTGTCTTTTCAAATCATCATCATAAAAAAATATGTTTTCTTGGCTTATCTTTTAATTAATAGCATTTCATCTTCACCATACACCAATTCATTCTAGAATATTTACAAACTTAACTGGCACATAGCTAATATTAAAAAAAAATGTCTTATCAATAACTCTCAGAGATCACAGGCATGAAGTTCGGTGCAGCAAGAAGAAAATGCCATTGAGAAAAATATACATAAGAGAAAGAAAAAGTAAGATTTAACAAAGAAAGCTTTCGGTTAAAATAAGACATCTTAAAAAAGTATCAATTGTGTTGTTTATATGGTTTTAAAAAAAATAATTTAACATTTTTATGGAACTACCTAAATTTATTTTATAAACCTTATTCAGAAAGCTAGAGAAACACAGAAAACTGAGTATAATAAAACTTTAACAAATAATTGCAATGACTTCCCTTCCAATGCAGTTATACCACAATATGTGTACAGTAAACCTGAGGCCATTTCAATGACTGAAAAAACTAGCATCCAGATACAGTTTGATGTTTTTCAACTAGCATCAGGTGCCAGAGGAAAAAAAGAGATTCCATTAGAATGGGAAAGCAGCTTAATTTCCACATTAGACTTCTAGAAAGGAGTTAGCAAAGATTATTTTGCCATTTCACAGAATTAAGATGATCTGCAAAAAGTAGAGCTACATAAGAGTAAAAATAAATTTCTCAATTTAGTGTTTAGAATCTGAAGCCTTGAATATAGCCAGGCAATCTAGATGAAACTCAAGTAGATTCCCATGACATATCCTATGTCTTTGGTATTATGTGGTGAAATCATATCTATATCTATATCTATATATCTATATCCATATCTATATCTATGTCTATATCTATGTCTATATCTATATCTATATCTATATCTATATATATATCTATATATATATATATATATATATATATATATATATATCCAAAATGTGTGTGCGCGCACGCGGGCATGCACATTCGCATGCACGTGCACATCTTTCCATGAGTACTTGAAGGGGAAAATGTATTCTCCACTGTGAGTACAATGTTGTATGTATGGCCAGCCATAAGATCAGGCTTGTTAACTCTGCTGTTTCTCTATCTACTTTATCCTTACTGATTTTTGGTGTCCTTTATATAGCAAGGTAGAACTATTACAATCTCCCATCAAGAGAGATTTTATTAATTTCCCTTTATACTTTTTTCAACTTTTGTTGTCTATTTGGTGATGTAAAAATGTTCAATAGCAACCCTGTTCTTTGCATATAAACTGTTTTCCCTTTTCCAACCCCAGGGCCATGGTTATTTTTCAATAACTGGACCTGTGTAAAATTAAAGAACTAACACTATACTAGGAAGGTTGAAATTAGAGTCATTATGTCAGAGTTACAGACCAGCTTAGGGAAGTCACACAAATAACCTAATCAACACATTGCAAATATAGGCAGTAATTTATTAGAATTTATTAGGAGTTGGCTAAAATTTACAGGAAGTCATCAGTAATGTAGGACCTGGAAGGGCATCCAGGATATCCATTCCCCAAACCAATATGCCAATGAAGGCAGGAAACAGGTGCATATCACAGGACCCAGGAGGTACTCTTAATAGTCTATCTACCTACAAGGTCTGGAACCTCTGAGTCAAGAGCATGCAATACGAATGGCCAGTTCCTGTGGGGAAGGCCTCAGCCATGTGCTTTCAGATGGGGAGATGTTAGGCACAGGTACTGGCAGATCCTAGCTGAATAGACTAAGCTTTTACTGACATTTGACAAAAATGTGCAGCTTTAAAGGGGCACATACACTGAGTGGCCAGATTATGATGATCTCTGAACGCATAATAATCTGACCACTCAGAGAGAGAGAGAAAGAGAGAGAGAGAGAGAGAGAGAGAGAGAGAGAGAGAGAGAGAGAGAGAGAGAGAGAGAGAGAGAGAAGGGGGGAGGGTGTATTTTAGAGATTTTAGAGGACCAATGCATGAATTTGTGTCTGGGTGGGGTCTGGCCAGCCTGGCCAGGGGGAGGGGACATGGGCAGTTGGCCGACCTGCCTGCTGGTTGAACTCCTGGTCAAGGGGACAATTTGCATATTTGCCTTTTATTATATAGGATATACACTGAGTGGCCAGATTATTATGTATTAGGAGATCATAATAATCTGACTACTCAGTGTAAATATAAATATAGTGGCAATTAACAGTCTATGTAAACCTTCCAGGCTATAAACTTAAACTGACACCACTTTGACAGTTTCTCCTACGAAAAATAAAAGTTAAAATGTACAGTTGTAAAATGCTTGTGAATTCTACAATGAATGAGTTAAAAGGCCAAAGCCCTTTCTCCCTCCACCGCCCAAAAAAGGCAAGGAAAGGAGGGAAGAAGATGACATGTCTATTTTCAGGATCCGCCACCATCTTTCCTTCTTTTCTACCTAATTGGCATGTTTACACACGTTTAGGAATTCATGCCAGCAATTATCTTCCTACTCTTTTCTCTGTATTATGTGATAAAAGAATGCATTACCCTTGCTGTCAATTTTCTTTGACTCAAAATACAGTCGCCTTTCTCTAGTTCTATCTATGTCTTATTTATGAGGGTTCAGACTTCCACTATAAATCTTCAGATGAATAAAATATCTACTAAGTACCTTGATGAGGACAGCAGGACTTCCTGGCTATGACAACCCAGGGTAGTTCATATGCCAACTGAAGTAACTGATGCTAATTATGTGTTGGATTAAATAAAGTATACCGGACATTTGTATCAGGAGCCAAAATGTATGTTCATGTCTATTGATCCAGTAAGACCATATCTAGGAATTTATCCTAACAAAATAATCCCAAGTATTGGAAAGACGGTAAGCAGGAACATATTCATAGTAGCATTGTGTATAACAGCAAAAGCAAGCAACTGATAGTAAGGGAATGATTATGTAAATTATGTGGCATACAATGGAATATTTTGCTGCTACTTATGATGGCTATAAAGGGGAGGTGAAACCATATGTGATGTAACATGAAAAAAATAAAGAGGGAACAAAGCTGAATGTGGACCTTTTGTTCTAAAAAAAAAAAAAAAAAAAAGCCGTTAATCTTGCCAGCAACCACAGTATCTATCGTCTTGGAACATATATTCTAATTCAAGATTAGATATGATAATTTTATTATTATACACAGTAATATACCTCCCACTCTGGCCTTGCATTCTATTTTGTTCCCGTTAGCAGTTCATTTTCTTTCATCACTGCTCCTTCACCAACACACATCCTATCTAGCAAACCTATCTAATAAAAGAGTAATATGCAAATTGACCATACCTCACCTACACTGACCAGCCATGCCCACCAGCCACACCCATCAGCCAATCAGGAGCAAATATGCAAATAAAGCCAACCAAGATGGCTTTGGCCACAGAGAATAGGAGGGAGGTTTGGGTTTCCCCGGTAATGTAGAAACCCAAGCTTTTTGCCTGCCCTTGCTGGCCCAGGCCTCTACTTGATGCTACAAAGTTTCAAAAATAGAAGATAAATAAATTCCAACAAAAATGGTGGCAGCCATGGAGCTGGAAAGAATAGGAGGCTAGGGTTGCTCCCAGCAATGGAGGAAGCCAAGCTTTCCGCACACCCTAGCAGACCAGGCCTCTGCTTAAGGCTACAAAGTTTCAATTATAGAAGATAAATAAATGGCAACAGAAATGGCTATAGCCATGGAGCGAGCAGGAGTCTTGGCACCGCTCCAGGCTACAAAGTTTCAATTGTAGAAGATAAATAAACCCCAGATACCAGAGCCTCCTCTTTGGTCGCCAGGGGGTGTGGCCGGTCTGCAAACCACTACAAGCCCCTTACCTAGGCTGCCCCATGCCCCAGGGAACCCCCACCCTGATCCAGGACACCCTTCAGGGCAAACCAGTTGTCCCCCACCCATGAACCAGGCCTCTATCCTATCTAATAAAAGAGTAATATGTAGCTTGACCATCACTTCAACACACAAGATGGCTGCCCCCAGGTGGTCAAAGATCCTGCCCCTATGTGGACACAAGATGGCCACCACAAGATGGCCAGCAGGGGAGGGCAGTTGGGAAATACCAGGCCTGCATAGGAGGGCAGTTGTGGGTGATCAGGCAAGCAAGGGACGGCAGTTGGGAGGCACCAGGCCTGCAAAAGAGGGCAGTTGGGGGTGATCAACCCTGCAGGGGAGGGCAGTTAGGGGTGACCAGGCCAACAGAGGAGAGAAGTTGAGGGCAAACAGGCTGGCAGGGAGTAGTTAGACATTAATCAGGCTGGCATGGGAGTAGTTAGGGGGTGATCAGGCTGGCAGGCAGAAGCGGTTAGGGGCAATCAGGTGGGGAGGCAGGTGAGCAGTTGGGAGCCAGCAGTCCTGGATTGTGAGAGGGATGTCCGACTGCCCATTTACACAATCCCAGCTGGGCTGAGGGACACCCTCCCACCCCATGCACGAATTTCGTGCACCAGGCCTCTAGTTAGATGTAATACAAAAATTTAGAGCTATCATACGACCCAGCATTCCATCTCCTAAGTATATACCTGAAAAACTCGAAAACATGTATTTGTAAAGATATATGCACCCCTATATTTACTACAGCATTATTCACAGTGTCCCAAATATGGAAATAACCAAAGTGTCCCAATATAGAGGACTGGATAAAGAAGATGTGGTCCATATACAAAATGGAATACTACTCAGCCATAAGAAAGGATAAAATCCTGCCATTTGCAACAACATGGATAGACCCTGAGAACATTATACTAAGTGAAATACATCAGTCAGGAAAAGCTAAGAACCCTATGATTCCACTCATATGTGGGACATAAAACTGCCACTCATGGACACAAACAGCAATCTGGTGGTTGCCAGAGGGAAGGGGGAGGATAAAGAGGGCCTCATATAAGGTGACAAGAGAAGACTGGACTTTGGGCGATGGGCACATGGTGCCATAAACAGATCTTGTAACACAGAAACCCACACCTGAAACCTGTATGATCATATTAACCAATGCCACTCCAATAAATATAATTTAATTTTTTAAATAAAAGAATTATATACAATTAAGATTATGATGCTGTAATTATTTTTACAAATAATCCAACTACAGATAAATTATTTTCATAATTTAGGCATTTTAAGGACTAACATGATAAAATATTCCCCCAAAATATGTGTTTCAATAAAAGCTTTGGTTCATAACTTAAATACCCAAAGCACCAGATGTTTGGTTGCACTGATTTAGATGTTCTCTTGGGAAAGTAAAAAATCTTTCCAGGTTTTCTGCAATCCTTTTCAAATAGGTTCAAGGTCTCTTTCTGCTGTCCTATAAAGGATTTGCCCAAGAAAATGAGTTGGATTCACCCAACTCAAGGATTGTTTTGAGTTATCTTGAATTAATTGTGTTTGCTAACAAATTCAATGGGCACACTTCACTAGCTCTTTAAGAGGAACTAAGAGGTGAGTGTCTTCTTGGGAACTGGATGCCAGGGGGTCATAGCTGAGGGCACACAGCTATGTCCCTGCTCCTGCAGCTACCTTTTTGCAGTTGAGCTTTAACACATTTCAGTTACATAAAGAAAGCTTGTGAAGGGTGACCACTAAAACTCCATGATGGCAGAGATGTGTAGTCCAGCCTATATGAGTACATATATTCTCATGTGTGTGTATCCAATGTATATTATTTATTCTAAATTAATGGGATAGTCTAATTGTTCTATAACATGTTTTTGTATAACATTATATACTGTTCCTCTTTATGTATCAGTACATGGATGTACATAATTCTAAGACTGTATGCCTATACCGTGATTTAGTCTACCCTCCTCTGCTGAGGACCCTTAGGTTATTTTCAATTTTAACTAGTAAAAAAATGCTGCAGAAGATATCCTTCTGTCAATTCAATAGTTTTTACATGAATATTGAGAAAAACAAAAGAACAAGCATAGGATTCTAAGATAGCTCAAGATTTTAAACTGTTCTGAAATGTGAAAGGTTATCCTAAGTAACCAAAAAGGTTGAGTCATAAGAAATGTTCCTATGGGGGGAAAAAATTACCACAAATAGCCAATTTTTAAAATTCATTACGATACAAAAGCCAAGGTTTGCTAGAATGTCAAGATTTTACTGTGAACAAACATCTTCAATCTCAATTCTAATAATCTGTAGAACAAATTTAAACTTTCTTTAAAATATATTAAATATATTATTAAATAAAATTTCTATATATTAACCCTTTGCACTCCGCTGTCCCCTCTCAGGGGACATTGCAGTTTATTAGTGATTACGGGGAACTGAGTTAATTCAACGCACCCGCCGCAAAGTAGCGTCGAGTAGCTGGTAGCCAATGTCCAGAATGGTTCGGAGTGCAAAGGGTTAAATTAAATTAGTTTAATTTGGGTGATCAATAGTGTTTATAAAAATTGCCTCACTTGCTATTACTATTGACATACTTTAAAAGAATTTGAAATTTCAATTTGTGATATATAAACTGAATCACCTAGAGGTTAATAATATACCATAGGCAATATAGCTATAGCAATTCATTAAATTATGGCATGATTTTCTAGGTCATGAAGATAACATTTATCCAATCAATTACATTGTAATCTATAACATCAAAGTACATATTTTACTTCATGCTTTCAATAAAACCAAAGGACTTTCTCTACATAGTTACACAGGGTGGGGCAAAAGTAGGTTTACATATGTTCATATGTAAAATAATATGATAAAAATTAATAAATAATATAAAAATAAACTCTGCCTCATGAAATCACAACTATTATATAACTACATATGTGTATATATATATATATATATCCTATATATATAATAACCTTAATAAAATTAATGACATTGCAGTTTCATATAAAGATGTATGAGGAAAAACATGTCAAAATTTTTTTTTTAGAAAAAGAAAAAAAAATTAAAAACAGTATCTGAGTCTTTGCCTATAATACACTACAGTGGTGGTAAGACAGGGCTAATGAGTTCAGCTCCTAGAGACAGTTTCAAGTCTCAAATACCAATTCTAAGATGCAAAGGAACACTGGGCAAGCAACTTATCATAACTTAATGCTTTTCTCGAGCATTTCACTTGTTGAGGCACAAGTGAAAATAATTCGCTAACTCCCTCATAGCACAGCACCGATCATCCAGAAAGTGCACGCAGAAAGGTAACTGTGATTAGTATTCAAGAAGTATTACCATAGCTTTACTGTCTAAGCAAAAACAATACCTCCCTGAAAAAAAAAAGAAGAGTTATGAACATTAAAGTTTTAATGTTTCACAAGATGGTGACATTATAATCTAGACAGTATTAGAAACTACGACGACAGACATCAACTAATAGCAAAACAAAGGAAAAGAAAAGAGAGAATGGAAGACAAAGACAAGGAAGAGAGGGAAGGACCACAGGGAAGCAGAGAAAACACAGAAAGAGGACATGAGGGGGAAAGAAGGGAGGATTAGCAAAAGACCAAACTAGGATAGGGCAAAACAGTTTTAACCCCAACATTACTGTGAATGTCAAATCTTCCTTTAAAAATCATTTAAATCCTGCCGGGACCGGTTTGGCTCAATGGATAGAGCATCGGCTTGGGACTGAAAGGTCCGGGGTTCGATTCCGGTCAAGGGCATGTACGTTGGTTGCGGGCATATCCCCATTACGGGGTGTGCAAGAGGCAGCTGATCGATGACTCTCTCTCATTGATGTTTCTAACTCTCTATCTCTCTCCCTTCCTCTCTGTACAAAATCAATAAAATATATTAAAAATAAATAAGTAAAAAATAAAAAATAAAAATCATTTAAATCCTAAAATGCTGAAATAGAAAAACTACAAAATATCCTTTAAAGTAACAAGGTTGTATCACCCTAAACTTTGAGGAATATCTTTCCAAAACACCACATTTAACTTTTCATTACAAAGTAAAGAAAATACAAAGTCATCTTTTTTTTTTTTCAAACATGACAAAAGAAGAAGAAATCGGTATGCCATCTTGCACTTTAAGGCAGAAAACTATGCAGGTGGGCAAGGATCACTTTTGTAATAAGAAACAAATCCCAGGGGTACACCTTTATGCTCTCCCCTGTCATCTCCTGAATGTTTCCCTTCCCCTTGGAAGAGACAGCTCCCATTTTGTTCCTCTAAGCCTCAAGAATAGCAGGATAAAATTATCCTCTAAAGTCTGTATTCCATTTGTAAAGTGTTCATGCCATTAAACTCCCATCTCTAGAGTAGAGAGATCATATTTTCCTGGTACTATTTTCTTCTGAGAAAGTCTAGCAAGCATGTTAGCACAAAATCAGGTTTCAGAAAAGACAGAAGATACAATCTCTTGCAAGCATTTTCCTTTCTTCCCCTTACAGCAAGATAGTTCAAAGACATTAGCTGGAAGCATCTAATTTTAAAGAGAACCATTTGTCACATCTTGCATTACAATCTACTTGGACAAGACAGTACAAAAAAATGTGTAACTTTTAAGAACTTCAATATAGGAAGACAGGGTAAGTAATTGCTATATAAGGTAACTTAATGCAACTAACATGCATAAAGTTTGTATAACACATAAATCCTGATAAAGAGGTTTAAATTATATAATGCAATAGTGTGTAAATGAGCACCATTATACTGCATAAACCATCAATTAAGTGATCCACAGAAATTTATCAATGTATGTTCATACTGTTGTCAGACCCTCAACTTTGAGGGTTATGTGAGAACATTAGCCTGGTTTGTTCCTGTTTCATGACCTAAAGTAAAAGGTGGATGTGTTGTATAAGCTGGGAAATAAAACTTTAAAATATAGGGATTGAAACAATTAGGTTACAATGATCATTAATCAGCACAGCATATCCTCATTAGTAAGTTGGGGTGTCCATCATGTACTACCACATACTTGCTTTACCTGATCTTCCAACAGCTGATCTCTAATTTGATAGAACTTACTAGTAAAGTGGGTTAATGTTCTTTGGAGCCAGACATATGAAAAGTTTCCTAATTTGAAGGCCCTGGAATTGCAAAAGTACTATAATGTCAGGGCATCCTCTTCTTTCGTTTTTATTAATTGATTTCAGAGAGGAAAGAAAAGGGAGAAATAGAAATATCAATGATGAGAGAGAATCATCCATTGGCTGCCTCCTGCATGCCCAACACTGGGGACTGAGCCCGCAACCCAGGCCCATGTCCAGACCAGGAATCAAACCGTGGCCTCCTGGTTCATAGGTCAACACTCAACCTACTAAGCCATGACTGTTGGGCCAGGGCATCCTATTCTTAATGGCTTACAAATAAAATAATAAAGCAAAGGCTCCTCCCCTGTTTCCTGCTGCTCAGAAGGTGAATGGCTCTGGGTCCTGAGCAGCTGAATCACCCACACAGGCTTCTTTCATTTCTCCTGGGGAATCGTTCCCATGGGGTTTCCTGCAGATAAAACATTTTATTTCCTTTCCTAAATGACAGTTTTTTTGGAGACAAAATTAAAAAGGCTTTCCAATTGAGCAGGAGAAGTTTGGCACAGTAGAAGTTTCCGAATTACACAAATATCCCCGATTCCAGAAAGGGCTGAATTGCAGAAGGCGCTTCCTGAGGGCTGAGAGGACAGCCAGAGCAGCACACTTTTGCTCATCAAGTGCACAAAGCACGGTGGGGCCCGAAACCCGGCCCTGGGGCAGGGCGTAGTGGAGACACTGTCCCAGCAGCCTCAGGAGGAAGCTGTCACCAGGGAGGTCTGGTAACCTCCACAGGTAACCAGTCACCACTGCACTGGCTGCTTCCTGGTCCTAGGAGACCCGTCCCCATGTTACCGAGAACAGAAATCCCCACTTGTGCATTGCTGATGGACAGCGACTGCATAAATGTGAGATGCCTGGGAACACAAATGCAACACACATTTTTTAAAATTGAACACACTTAAATTCATTTATTGGGAAACATTTTGATGCTCACGAGATAATAGAGACCCCCCTCACCCAATGTCTGAAAGGAGTGGACATTGTAGCTGTGATCCGTGTTTCTCCATCATTAACCTAGCTGACCCTTGAGGAACAATTACATAATGACACTTTCTTTTTTTTTCTTTTTTTTAAAAATATATTTTATTGATTTTGTACAGAGAGGAAGGGAGGGATAGAGTTAGAAACATCGATGAGAGAGAGTCATCAATCAGCTGCCTCTTGCACACCCCCTACTGAGGATATGCCCGCAACCAAGGTACATGCCCTTGACCTGAATCGAACCCGGGACCTTTCAGTCCCCAAGCCGACGCTCTATCTATTGAGCCAAACCGGTTTTGGCACATAATGACACTTTCAATAATTCTTGTCCTCACTTGTGCCATCTTTAGAATGCTATTTAATAAGCACCTGGAAATGTGCCCATCATGAGGATGAATGTTGAAAATACAAAGATGAAGGAAAAATGTCTCTGGCCTCCAGAGAGCCAGCCTTATGGGAAAGAGACAAGTTTGAACTACAAACAAATACAGCACTGAGAAAAGCTACATAGTGGCCTTCATTCCAAGATCCAAGCATACCACATGACATTTCTGCGTTTATTAGTCTTAGCCATTCCAGCCACGTTCCTCACTGCAGCCACCACTGTGCTCCTGACATAACAGGCACATATACCATATACCGATCCAGGAGAGAAGAGTATATGGGGAGAGAATATAGACCATGGACTTTGGAGTCTAAGACCACCACCAGGTTTGAATACTCATTTCTCCACTCAGTAACTGGGCTAACGTGGTTCAGCCTTCGGAAGATCCATTTTCTTTTCTATGCTGCATAAATGACTGACACATTGGAAAACTGCACCAGGTGCATGAACAGCAGCTCTAGATCATATTGCTATTGATATATACAAACTATGCAAAATACATCATGTTTACCAACGAACAGTGTTTATGGATAATGCAACCAAATCAAGGTGGGGGTTGGTGATGTTGCTAAGAGCAATCAGCTGAATCTTAAAGCTACTTCTGTATTCTAAAATATGCCATTACATTTAACCAAAATAACATCAGTATTTTTAGCAAAAATTATAGTATTTCAGAAAGATTCTAAAACAAGTGAAGATCTACATGTCAGAACTGTCACGGCTGATCAACCACATGTATTCTAAATGTGTTTACCTGGAACCACTGTACATTTCTTACCCAATCTCTCTGTCTTGACCTACTGTGAAGTGGTAAAACTTTCTTTTGGCAAAATTTATTAATGAGGAACAGGTGTGTTTGCATAATTAATTCAATAAACATTTTTAAAATTAAATTTATTGGGGTAACTCTCATAAACAACATTATATATTTTAGGTGTACAACTTTATAATTCTCCATGTAGCAAAGCCAGGCTTGGCATCTTCTTAATATTTTTTAAAAGGGCACTTCTGTAGATAAAAGATACCACATCCTCAGATAAAAAGAAGGTGGGTTTCAGGTGAAAAACAAAAAAAGTATTTTTATTTTGAAAGAGTTGATCCTCAGATACCTGATGAAGATATCCAGACAGGATATGCAGTCCAATATCAACCTGGAGAACTGAAAAAAGGGTCTGTCTATTGCAGAATCATTTTAACAGCCATCTGAACCTGGATGCCTATTTCTTTGTATTCTATCACAGGGTGGGCCATTGTAAAAGTTTCTTTGAGAATGAATAATACTACTACATAAAATACGAATTACCTATTATAATAATACAGAATAAATTGTATCTGTCTCTTTTCTAATAACGGTGAGTGATTATATCCTACTGTGAAATTCTTACTCATCCATGCCATATGGATAAATATTCCTAAATCAGATTATCAATTTGCAATATATCTTAGCTGACATTTACAGTGGTATTATAAAGCTGTGTACAATTTTGATGAAGTTATAACAACATGGATTGGTTTTTAAAAAAAGATAATTATAAAATGGATGCATACTTTCTGTCTAGGCCATCACAAGCTACATGATGGGGAAGAAGACAAAGCAAAACACCACAAGCAGCAGCTCAGTAAAGGGACTGGTCTCTTTATGAACAGAAAGAGGTGCCCTGCAGAGTCAAAGCAACAAAGCCAAACTCAGCTTGGTATAAACAAGCTTCCTCTTTCTGAAGTTCCCACCAACTGAGGGGAAACAGCAAAGGTCATCAGCTAGGTTGGGGATCTTCTCTGAAAAATTAAGCCAGGAAACACTCACAGATATGACCAAGAAATAATTAATGATAAAATTTTAATGCAATCACTAATCTGGTTAGGGGGGAAACAGGTCCATCTGTCAGTAAGTCTCATCACAAAAGTGACTAGCTCATTAGACCTTCTCTGCCCCCCCCCCCCCAAACAGTTACTTTTGCCATTTTTATGAGTTTGCAGCAGTAATAAGATCCTTATTCTAAGCCTTTTATATTTCTACTAGTTTCCTGGTACACTGATTCCTGCACATTGAAAGGAAATTAATTAGAAGAAATATTTCAATATCACTATTTGCTCTTTCTCTATAATAGAAGTGTCAACCAAATCCATGATAGACAATGTCAGATCGAAATACACACATGCAACTGGTGCCAGTGAGAGCTTTGTATGTATCACACATGTGTAAGTCAGCTTAGCCTTTTATAGATTAAACTTGCTTAATTAGACCTGCTTTCTGATTTAACTAAACTTTTCCCAGTGCAGTGAAGCACCCCAACTTCTCTTTCAGATTATTGTCAGCAACACAGCAGTAAATATCAACATGAAGCAGATTATTATTGTAGATCACATAGAGAATACAAAGGGTAAAATATTTAACTGCAGCAGTGTTTGACTATATTCTGTACAGTGAGAAAGCCTGAAGTCATATTCAAGGTCCATCATTTCTTACTTCTTTTCAGTCAGGTCAAGTTTCTAAACTTTCTAAATCTCCATTTTCTGGCAAATGAAAAGAAAATAGGATTCTACCAAGTCTCCTATCTACCTACTCCAGGAATTCTGTGAGGATCAAATGAGATGGGGCACATGAAAACACTTCACAGACATTTGGTTACAGTGTAAAATGTTTGCACCTGGCTATAAAGCAAGTTGGGTTTGTGGGCTGAAGAAACTGCAAGGAGGCTAGTAGTTAGGGAAAGGAAGCTGAGTTGTTATATGACGTCATTACCCATCTCCCACAGTATCTTTTCTGGGTAGGGCTGGGCTGTGGGCTGCATTTTGTGCCATGGGGTTTTGGCAGTGTTGGCTGCGATTTGGTGGGGTGTCACTCTGGGATGGTGGTGGGGCCTATGTCCCACTTGGGGGAAGCCGAGTGTTGATTTGTCGGTGCCATTTATTTTAAATGGCCAGTGAGTGTCATGGCAGCTCCTGCATTGAGTGTTTGCCCACTGGTGATTATTGTGCATCACAGCTACCAGTTGGAGGGAAGGACACTCAGCCATGTAGGTATGTATGTGTGTGTGTATGCCCATCAGCCAGGCTTGCACCTTCTCGCAACCCGGGAAACCTTGGGTAAGGTTCCTAGGCCTGGCTAGCGATCAGGGCCTATCAGGGCTTTCCACACCCTGGCTGCTGGCAGTTGGCCCCACCTTGCTGCTGCCACTGCTTGCCATCTGTGCAGTGTTGCTCCCCCTCCCCCACTACCGGTCACCTCCCTCTGCGGGTGACAGGCGTGGGGTGAGATTGCTTGTCTGGCCTGAGCCTCTCTCTGCGGGTTGATCACTGGCCAGCCCTGCACAACTGCCATAGCATCACTGACAATCGTGGGGTGATGGCAGGGGTCCCTGACCAATCATATCACAGCTGCCTTGGCTGACTTGGTGCCAGTGTGTATCATAGCATGGTCATCCGGATGGTTGTTCAGCAGTTCGGTCAATTTGCACATTACACTTTTATTATTATAGATTTCCACTATAAGTAGTGTGTGTGCCTAATCAAGCAGCTCAAATAAATACTAAAGTCCACCAAAATCTTGCTATGATACAAATTTGTTTGGAACTGAACTTGGAATTACTCATGTCTGTTTTGGTCCTGCTTAAAACATGTCTTATCTACTAAAGAACTCATGAATCTCTCCCCTAGATGTTATTCCGTGGCCTTCACCCAGAATCCAGTATTTGCAAAGAGAGAACATGAGAATGCGGCAATCTGAACCAATAACTGAATATGAATGTTTTGAATTTTAGAGGAAATTGACAGGAAAAATTTGTTTAATGTTGATGTAAATGTTGATCTTTACTGATTTTATTTTAGCAGCACACATGACACTATGGCATACAGTTTTTAAATGTTAAAGATGGCAAGTTAGGTTTTTATACCCATAAATTATTATTCCATGGTAAATAAAGAGGTTACTTTCTTTCCTAGACATCTACCCTATTTAAATGTGAAGAAATACAAAGTAAAAAAAATTAAGAATACTCTGTCTCTACCATTTTGGCAGAGCTATGTAAAATGTGTGATTTTGTACACATGCAAACATTAAAATTTTGAGGATTCTTATGAAAATTCGCCTAATTCAGGATCATTCAAATATTGCCATCTGCTAAAAAAGCTATACTATGGCAAGAAAAGGAAAGTTAAACATTAGAAGAGAGTTGAGAATTTAACAAAATTGCTCCAGGTAAAATTTTGCTATTTTATAAACCAATAGATTTGAAACCTTTGCCAACCAAATCCATCTTGCATTTTATGTAATATAGAAATCTGAGCCAGGATTATAAAAGTGTTACTTGTCTAAAAATTGACTAATTCTTCACTTTTATTTCTTTTGCCAAATTTATCATCACTGTGGTGGTGTTAATTCAAAGTCTTTCCTGAGAAGAAAAAAATATTTTAAATAAGCTTGCTTCACCATCTTTCAAAATTCCCTTTAAATGATGCTATGTCAACATCTTTGCAGCAGTATTTCCAGAGGCTACAGTTTAATTTGGAATGTGTGCAAGTGCAAGGGAAAAACAACCCCAAAGCTTACATAAGATGACTTTTCTCAAAACGCAAGGAAAACTCTGCCGTAACTACTAGGAAGCAGTGTTCCTGTACTTACAAGTCTCTAAACTTTACAGAGACAGTCACTGCCATGAACACTTGGCTTCGATATTCTAAAGAATTCTCAATCTGCTAACAATACCTGAAAACTGCCAATACTTACAAAGATTTAAGTGTCCACTTCCTTATAAACACGAAGGCTTAAAAATGATTTTTAAAGATACTATATTAATTTAAAAACAATCAGCATGTGATTAATATTACTAAATTAGTTACAAAATAAATAAAATATATTGAGGAAAGTAACTGTTATGAATATAATCATGTGTCTTACTAGGAAGAAAATATATCACTTAGGTGGTTTGAGCAGAAATTTCTTAAACCTAATTGATAAATATTTAGCTAAATTGTGTAGGAGAGAGAGAGAAGACTCAAAATCATAAGTGAAAAAGGAGGTATTAAAACTGATGCCACAGACGTAAAAAACATCATAGGAAATTACAAGGAACAATTATACACCAACAAATTTAGTAATAGAAGAAACGGATACATTTCTAGAAAAGTACAACCTGCAAAGATTGATCCATGGATAAATAGAAAATCTGCCCTGATCAGTTTGGTTCAGTGGATAGAGCGTCAGCCTGCAGACTGAAGAGTCCCAGGTTTGATTCTGGTCAAGGGCATGTACCTCAGTTGTGGGCACATCCCTAGTAGGGAGTATGTAGGAGGCAGCTGATCAATATTTCTCTCTCATTGATGTTTCTCTCTCCTTTCCTCTCTGTAAAAATTCAATAAAATATATTAAAAATAATAGAGAAAAAAGAAAAAAACAGCAGGTGTATAGGAGGCAACCGATCCATGATTCTCTCTTGCCCTTCCTGTCTAACAATCAATAACAAACATATCCTTGGGTGAGGATTAAACAAACAAACAAACAAAATATTAAGTATATAGAAAGAGGTAAAAGCAGAAAAACATGGTTTAGTGTTCCTACATACATGATCTCAATTAATTCACAAAATAGCCGTCATATAGGCACGACTGTCCTCACTTTACCAATGAGGAGACAGAATCACAGAGACTTAAATAAGTAGTCATGATTAAACAGCTAATGTGTGGCCAAGCTGGAACTGATACTCTGGTCTGTCTCATTCTTCTCTTTAAAACCATGCTGTCCTGTCCTGGCCAGTTTTTCTCAGTGGTCAGAGCATCTGCCCTCAGACCATAGGGTTGTGAGGTGGATTCCCAGCCAAGGACATGGACCTTGGCTGCAGGCTCCTCCATGGACCTGTTGGGACATATGTAACAGGCAACCAATCATGTGTCTCTCAAGTCTATGATTTTCTCTCTCTTCCTAGCATTCTAAAAAAAAAAAAAATCAATGAAAAAAATATCCTCAGATAAGGATTAAAACAAACTAAAATAGAAATGAAAACTATGCTGTTCTAATAAATACCCATATAGCCGCACTAAAATTACCATTTTTAAAACCTCAAATTTTGAATTCTTTAGGAATCCTACTTCCTTGAAGTTCATTTCTAAAGTCCTTGTTTCTATTTTTAAATATATAGATTATTACCAACTCACATCAAATGCTATTCAATTAGGTTTCTTAAAATACCTTCCTTACTCATCAATATCATCATTCTTCTCCATCCATGGATGGTTCTGAGGTTGCTAGCAAGTCCTTGGCATATGCTCCCTCCACACTCTCCTCACAGCAATATTCTAAGGAGTGGTCACTGCTCCTTGGTGTTAAGAAAAGCCTGGGCCTGTGGTGTTCCATCAGCACTGCTCTGGGCGGGAGGAACCGCAACAGCAGCAGTGAGGTGGGCCCGGGGTTGCTCCTGGACTGCTGGGCTGAATTCTGGATGAAAGACAGGAGCAGCTAAGAACACCGGCTTTTTTGCTGAGTGCAGGAATTAAGCATTGTGCACATGAAGCATGACAGTAGTAGTCTTCTGACCTCCAAACTTAGTCTGGCTCCAATACATGGCATGTCTTAGAAAAGCAACCTTCAAACTTTCCCTCATGCATTTCCTAAAGTGATGTTGAAAACATATATACTCCCTTCACACAATTTCAAGTTGCCATCTAGACATTTTAAATATAAATGTAAAGAGATGCAAAGGGTATAATTTCTGGCGTGTTGTATACACTGACATTTAATATAAAAGTGTGATGTCATTCTGAAATGGATCTGATGGATTCTAACTATCGTAGAAATAAGATCACACCACAACCCGTTAAAAAAAAAAAACAATAACAAAAAACACCTGTACTAATCTTCAGAAGAAATCTGACATTATTATTATTATTATTATTTTTTTTACCATGAACTCCTACTTTGATTCCATTTCCCATTCAGATATTCAGAACTTTATCCTATGGTAATCTATTTGAATGCTTGAACATGTTTATTGAAGAACCCATCCCAATTATCTGCACCAAATTTGCATGTGTGTATTACATTAGAGCCTTACAATCCTAGTACACACACACACACAGACAAACACACACACACACACAGAGAAAGAGAGAGAGAGACAGAGAGGGAGAGAGAGAGAGAGAGAGAGAGGTCTTCTTTAAAATGTACTTCAACAGTATATGACAAGACCACAGCTAATATTTTATTAAGTTGTGATAAACAAAGCTTTTCCTCTAATATCAGGAATAAGGCAAGCAAGCTTAACACTTTTATTCAACATAATACTGTAAGTCCTAGCTAGAGCAATTAGGCAAGGGGAAAAAGGCATCCAAATCAGAAAGTAAAACTGTCTCTGCAGAAGACATAGAAACTCCAAAGATGCCACCAAAAAAATCCCGATAAAAGTAATAGATGTAAAGATGCAGGATATATAAATCAACATAAAAATCAAGTATATTTTCACACACTTATAATGTACTACCGATGAAGACATTTGAAAACAAACCCATGTACAATAGCAACAAAAAGGATTAACTACTTAGAAATTTAACAAAGGTGGTGAATTATCTGAACCCTGAAATCATAAGATATTGATGAAAAGACTCTTAGAAGGCACAAATAAATTGAAAGATATCACTTGTTAATGAATTAGAAGAGTATTATTTAAATGTCTTTTCTACCCAAAGTAATGTATAATCCCTATAAAAATTCCATTGGCACTTTTCAAAGAAAAAAAGAATCCTAAAATTAGTTTGGAAACACACAAGACCATAAGTAGCTAGTTGAACAAGAACAACTAAGCTGGAGGCAACACACACGCTGACCTCAAACTATATTTCAAAGCTATAGTAATTAAAATAGTATGGCATTGACATAAAAATGAACACATGGACCAATGAAATAGAATGGATCCAGAAATAAACTCATCCACATGCAGTCAACTGATGGCTGACAAAGTTGATATATAGTAGAGAAACGAGAGTCTCTTCAAATAAATGACAACTGACATTCAGGGTCTTTTGAGGTTCTATATAAATCTACTGATATTTGTTGTTGTTGTTGTTGTTCTATTTCTTTAAAATATGCTATTGGGATTTTGATGAGGATTACATTAAATCTTTATATGCTTTAAATTATGTTCATTCTTCAAATCCATGAACACAAAATCTCTTTTCTTTTCTTTGTGTCTTCTTTAACTTCTTTTAATAATGTCTATTTAGCCTTGGCTGGTGTGGCTCAGTTGAGTGTTGTCTTACGAATCAAAAGGTCGAAGGTTCAATTTCTGGGTAGGGCACATGCCCAGGTTACTGGTTCAGTTCATGGTCAGGGTGTGTATAGAAGGCAACCTATCAATGTTTCTTTCTCTGTCTCCCTCTCCTTTCTCTCTAGAATCAATTAAAAACACATTTTTAAAAACATATCTTATAGCTTTCAGTGTATAGGTCCTCTGAATCCTTTGTCAGGTTTATTCCTAAGTATTTTATACTTTTTTTGTAATTTCAAAAGGAATGGTACTTTTTTCATTTCTCTTTCTGAAATTTCATGGTTAATATAAAGAAATGAAATGGATTTTTGTACATTAATTTTGCATCCTGCAACTTTATTTTATCATTTTAATAGTTTTTTGGTGGAGTCTTTAGGGTTGTCTATACAAATGAATCGGGTCATTTACATGAAGAATAGAGTTATCCTATGACCAACAACTCCTCTTCTGGGTATCTATCTGAAAATTTTGAAAACATTTATTCATAACAACATATGTAACTCCTA
Organism: Pipistrellus kuhlii; assembly: GCF_014108245.1. NCBI lineage: Eukaryota > Metazoa > Chordata > Mammalia > Chiroptera > Vespertilionidae > Pipistrellus > Pipistrellus kuhlii. The sequence goes on from NW_023425405.1 coordinate 7,374,162, forward strand.
CATCCATTGCAGCATTATTGACAGTGGCCAAAGACATGGAAACAACTGAAGTGTCCTTCAATAGGTAATTGGATAAAGAAGGTATGCCGAAACTGGTTTGGCTCAATGGATAGAGTGTCGGCCTGTGGACTGAAAGATTCCAGGTTCGATCCCTGTCAAAGGCATGTCCCTTGGTTGCAGGCACATTCCCAGTAGATGGTGTGCAAGAGGCAGCTGGTTGATGATTCTCTCTCATCGATGTTTCTACTCTCTATTCCTCTCTTCCTCTCGGTAAAAAATCAATAAAATATATTTTTTTAAAAAGAAGGTATGGTACCTATATTCAATGGAATACTACTCAGCCATAAGAAAAGATAAAATACTGCCATTTGTGACAACATGAATAGCTCATGAGAATATCATGCTAAGCAAATAAGTCAGACAGAAAAAGTCAAGAACCATTTGATTTAATCATATGTGGAATATAACACCAAAAGCAACACATGAACAAGACAAACAAAAACTTATAGATGCAGACAGCAGTATGGTCATCATCAGAGGGAAAGAAGGTGTGGGATGGTATTACAGGGTAAAGGCAGTTAAATAATGTGGTGATAGAAGAGCTGACTTTGGGTGGTAAACACATGATGTAAAATACAGGTAATATATTATAGAATTGTACATTTTAAACCTATATAATTTTATTAACCAATGTCACCCCAATAAATTTTAATGAAAATAAACCAATAAATAAAAGTAATCACACACAAAAGTCAGTCCTCTCATTTGCAACAACATGGCTGAACCTAGAGGCAAAATAAATAGTGCATGATCTCACATAGAAGGAGCCCGAGAACAAACAAGTAAATGAAGTCAAGCTCATAGTAATCACAAAAGAAGGGTGGTTACTAGAAGCTGGTAGGAACTATGGGGAGAATTTTACCAGAGTACAAACTTTTAGTTATCATTTCTGAAGGTGAAATGGTCAATAGGATGACTAGAGTTTATATAATGTATTATATACTTGAAATTTGCTAAGACAGCTCTTACTACACACACACACACACACACACACACACACAAAGATAACAATGGTATGTGATGGATATGGTAGTTGGGTTGGAATAATTTCAGAATATATACCAAAACATCTTATTATATACTTTAGATACTTTTTATTTGTCAAAAATAAAAACATAAAATTTCTTCTAAACTTAGTTTTTATTACTATTACTAGTATGCAAATAAATATGATAAATGATTATTAGTAAATAGGAAAACAAAATAGTTGATTAGATATGTATTTCCCACTGAAATGGATAGCATTATTTTTTCCAATTAGTTTACATATCCATTGGTGCCTATAACTTAATTCTATTGTAGATTGAGACATAGCTCGGCATACATTTTTTTCTTTTCTTTTTTTCTTTGTGCTTATATTTCAGCATCAATTTTAATCCAGGTTTTTGTTTTTCCATTTTAAGCTAGAAAAATAAGTAGATGGGACATTATTATAGCAATATCCATCAATTTGCTTAATATCTTCCTATTTAAATGTTCCAAACAATACAGTGATTGATAAAGACATGTATTTTTCAATCACTTAGCAAGTTGACATTTTAAATCCTTCATCATCTTTGTTGAAAAGCAAAGCAGTAGAAGCCATTTGATTTACAGAAGGATTCATTCTATCATTTATAAGTCACTTTCTTAAAAAATAACATGAATATTACAAGTTTTCCTTCTGAATGGTGGTGACCTGGATGTTTCTCTGCTCTGAGACAAGAGTCACAGGAAGGCTCCGGCTGGGTGAGAGTATGCCCTTCCTTTGTAAAGGCAAAGGGGGATTGGGAAAAGGGGGTAAGAAAGTAAACTTGCATAGAGCAGGCTCTTCAATAGACAGAAGGGCTTTAGGAAAGCATACTAATGAACTCGAGGAATCAATCTATTGTGTCTACTTAATCAATTCTATTAAAATTATTCTTGTGCCTGTGTATCTCTTGGGAAGCTGCCTTTTTCACCCACATGGACCCCCATTCTCAGTGATTCTGAATTCCAGCCTCAGGTTTGCACACACAAACCAAAGAACATACCCTTTCCTGTGAATACACGTGTTTTCCAAGAAACTTCCAGAAAAGTGAGAACTTCCTGCAGGAGCATGAGACTTCACATCCTGCTACTATGGGTAGGTGCTGGTTCAACTGTCAGGCCCCGGGACCTACTTGCAGACCAATCAGAAACGGAACACCCATTGGTCCTATTACTGTGGCTGGTGCTAGACAGGAGTGAGAGGTTTAATGTACAGCCCTTGTCTTCAAGGAGCTTCTACTTGGAGTTACCTGCTGAGGAAATTAAATTCAAACAAAATGAGGATGTGTGGGTGATGTCATTAAACCAATAGCTCAGAGGAAGGGGAGGGATGGCCGCTATAGGATGCTTCCTTCTATAAGGGAACAATGTGACATCAGAAGTTCCAGGCCAAGGGGTGCATCATTAAGCAGCTGACTAGAGAAGATACATGGGGCAGATGCATGACAGAAGGTATTTGCTAATCAAGAGAGGGATATCCAGAGCACCACATACAAAGACATTTTGCTCTCCTCACCTCAGTCCTACCCGGAAGTGTCAGGAAGAATATACTTGGGAACTCCCATTTGACCCAGTGATCCCAATTCTAGGAATGTATCCCAAGAAACTAGAAACACCAACCAGGAAGGATATATGTACCCCTATGTTCATAGCAGCACAATTTACAATAGCTAAGATTTGGAAAACGCCCAACTGCCCATCAGTAGATGAGTGGATTAAAAAACTGTGGTACATCTACATAATGGAATACTACACTGAGGTAAAAAATAAGGAATTCTTACCATTTGCAACAGCATGGATGGAACTGGAGAGCATTATGCTAAGTGAAATAAGCCAGTGAGAGAAAGATAAATATCACATGATCTCCCTCATTTATGGAAAATAATGAGCAACATCAACTGATGAATAAAAACAGATCCAGAGATAGAGAAGCATCTTTCAGATGGTCAAACCTCAGAGGGAAGGTAGGGGAAGGGAAGAGGAAGGGGGAGAGATCAACCAAAGGACTTGTATGCATGCATATGAGCCTAAGCAATGGACACAGACAATAGGGGGGTGAAGGCATGAGTGGGTGGGGGGTGGTTTGGGAGGCAATGTGGAGATAAGGACACATATGTAATACCTTAATAAAAAATTAATTTTAAAAAGAATATATAAGCAAGCAAATGAGAGTGAAAACCATAGACTACAGTACCCTTTCCCCTGCTATAGGTTTCTGAATAAAATGAAAGGAAAAGAGTTTTTAAATAAGTCTTAATTTAAACTGAGATGAAAACTTTAACACCTAAACATATCATCTAATACCTGAAAATGACCAGAAAAACTATGGTTCCTGCCAAGATTTCTTCAAAGAATCCTGGAGCGCAGCTGAAATTCATAGCACCGGATGAAAATTAAGTTACTTGCTATTGAAACTCAGCCCATGCAATAAATTGGTTACATACATCAAATGAATAATGAAAAGAGCTGCAAAAGCTTGCTCTGAAAAAGTCACAGATTATGAGGAGAAGTTATTTACAAGCTATAAATGTATCATAGAGGTGTTGATAGCCTAGTTACACAAACCTTCTCGCAAGCTCTGTCATCTCTGTTTTTCACTAGTGCTCTTCAACCAGCCTTCGCAATCTTAATCCATCATACTTTCCCTTTGATTCGGATGCCCTTATTTTGATGACTCCCAGATTACCTTCCCTCAACTGAAAATAAAATTTCAATGAATGCAATTTCTGTATTTGGCCAAATGTTTATCTCTTTTGGCTATATTTTGTTCTGCACCAGTATCTTCTGGTGTATTTTTTTTATATAATAGGAAGAAATCTCATGCTTTTAAAAATGGAAAAGAGAAAAGATGAAACTAAAAGATGGAGCTTAAGTGTTTTCCCTTTAGTTTCTTAAATACAGGCATACTTTTTGATAGATCATTTATATATGCAGTTATTTTTTTTCTAGCCTGCAAGAATAACTGTCTAATGACTAACACTTCAAAACTAATTCTGACATTACTAAATTAAAATGAAAACTAACATCCTTTTACAATGCACGGCTAGCTTCTCTTGTTTATATGCAGTCTGTATTTACTCTCTAACACTGTTCCAGTAGCTTGTCATTCTGATAAGTTTCCCATTTGTACTTGCAATACTATTTCAATAATTTGACAGTCTGTTACAGTCCTGGCTCAGAATTTAAAGTTTCCAGAGACAGGTACTGAAGCCTGAATTTCCCATCATTTTCATGAGGCAGACGAATATTCTGTCCCAACATCTGTAAATAAGTTCCTGTCATTATGCAACTCCTAAGTTTTTCTTATCGTTCCCTGCCTTTCTAATTTTATTACTTTGAAGGGAGTGGGAAACAAAGAAGCATTAACCTTCAAACGTTTTTAATAAAATAGCACCATGGGACGAAAGAGATACAGAGGATGTCAGAGGGGGGGGAAAAAGAGCATTCTTTCCATCATTCCTTTGTGCTAAAAACGTTTAACATGAGAGCTACCCTCTTAACAAACTTTTATATATACGATATAGTACAATATTGTACTGTAGGCACAGGTCTTTAGAATTTATTCATCTTGCATAACTAAAACTTTATAACTGTTGATTAGCAACTCCCTCTTCCCTCTCTCCCCTAACCCTGGTTTATTTTGAATAACAAATATCCTTGGTTTTATTTCATCAATACCAAGATCTATGTTGGCCCTCCACAGGGCAATGTTAGCTCTCCTATTTTGAGGCACTCAAAGGATGCTCGTCATCTGTAGGGGAAACGTTTTAAAGATCAGTCCATATGAGGAGATGTGTGACCACAACACGACTGTAATGAACAGCCCCTCTGCCTCCAGCTTGTCATTCTAGTTGCTATCCCTCTGCTTCCTTTCAAAGGTATCATTAAGGGTAGGGGCTAAAACTGAAACACCGACATGTCTGAAAATGGTTAAAAAGCTATAAGACTGTAGCAATGATGCTTCGCTACCTCCTTCATAGAGAACAGAACCTTTCACAGTTAACAGAGAAACTTAAACAATGAGTTAAACATCCATTGAGATTGTTCCATAAGTAAAAAAAATAAATAAAAAAATACAAAAATACAGTTTATCTATATTCCCTTCCATATATTAAAAAACTGAAAACAGGACTGACACAGATTACCTCACTATCATTATTTACAAACAAAGCTGTTCTATAACCACCACCTTTATTGGACCCTGTTTCTCTAGTCAAAGCTATGTTCTGATGTCATATGCTGTGTCCACCTAATTGCTGGCAGGAAATCTGAGCTACAGGAATGAAATAGGCAATGGCTAGAAAGTTTGATTACATTTATTGGAAATATGGACTAAATAAGGTATTTTAATTAGTATCAGACAGAAGGATGGATTGATCTCCAGCAAAGCATAAACTGTTAAAGCAATAATATTTAGAAAACGTGTCCGAGGCATAACTCTCCATGATAATGGAGAAGATAAATCTCTTTCCTGTTGTGTAAGATGAGTACAAGATAAATGTAACCACACTGCTGAAAACTGCAGTTGGTCAGCACTCAGGAGATACATTTTTGAGGTAATCTGCCCCAGGATTTGATGATGAATACCAATCTTTTCATTCACTTAAGAAGTTAACTCAGTGTTCATGAGGATACGTGGATAAAGCATTTTAGTCAAATTTCCTTGTGGTAAGAATAATAAAGACTATTGGCGACTTATTGTAATATTTTCTAACTTCTAAGTATTTTATTTGTTTACACTGCCCTTCAGAATGTCCTTATAAGTGCATTATGAGTATAATCGAAATTAAATGAGAACCATCCTCTAAAACTTCTACTATTTGTGAAAAAAGTTAGTGTTGAAATAATATAACCATTTCTTATAAAAGTTACTTCATGTGATTGATTAAATATTAAGTCTCCTATCTAATAAAGAGGGAATATGCTAATTGATCATCACACCCTCACAAAGATGGCAGCACCCACAGCCATAACATGGCAGCGTCCAGCCCCTGCAGCCCCCCAAGGCCAGCCTGAGGTGCAGGGAAGCCTCAGAAGAAAGCTGCCCAGCCGCCCAGGGCCGCCTGAGGCTCAGGTAACCAGGGCTGGACAAGACTTGTGCTGCAGACAGTGCCTGCAGCAGAGGAGTGATGGAGGTGTCGCCTTCCCCTGATCACCAGTCACCTCCCATCCCTGAGGGGCAGGCTGAGCTGAGGGACTGCCCCCCTCTTCCAGTGCATGAATTTTCATGCAACAGGCCTCTAATCAATTAAATATTTTGTAGAACTTATGATAAGTTAAAAAAGCTAAATACAAAAGACTTACATGATTCCATTTATGTAAAACATCCAGAAAAAAATAAAATTACAGAGAATGAAAGCACAAGTGTACCCTGGAGCCAAGAGTGGGAGTAAGAACAGACACAAAGGAGCATGAGGTAGCTTCTGGAGTGGTATGTTTTACAACTGCACTGTAATGATAGAGGCACAAGTGGATACATTTCCTAAATCTCACCTGAATTGCAATGGAAGAATTTTAAGCTACATCAATTATTTCTCCATAAAATGTTTCAAATAGATTCTGTAGAAAATACCATGACATTGAGACTCTTAGGGCACGTGTTTGTGGCCCTCTCCCCCAAATTCGTCTGTTGAATCTCTAGTCCTCAGTGTGATGCTATTTGGAGTAATTAAGTTTGGATGAGGTCATGGGTAGAAAGCCCCCACAATGGGATTGGTGTCCTGATAAGGAGTGAAAAGACAGCTCTGTTTCTCCACACTGTGAGGACACAACAAGACAAGAAGGTAGCCGTCTGAAAATCCGGAAGAGCGCCCCCATCAACAACCTGAAGATGCTCCCAGCCAGTGTGACTCAGTAGTTGAGTGTCGGCCTATGAACCAGGAGGTCAAGGTTCAAATCATGGTCAGGGCACATGCCTAGGTTGTGGACTTGATCCCCAGAGTGAGGCATGCAGAAGGCACCAATCAATGATTCTTTCTCACCTTTGATGTTTCTATCTCTCTCTCCCTCTCTCTTCTTCTGAAATCAATAAAAGTATATTATAAAAAAAAAGAAGAAGAAGAAGAAGAAGAAGAAGAAGAAGAAGAAGAAGAAGAAGAAGAAGAAGAAGAAGAAGAAAAAACTGAAGATGCTGGACCCTGGTCTCAGACCTCCATCCTCCAGAACTAAAAGAAATAAATATTCATTGTTCAATCACTATAGTCTATGTCATTTTTACTGTAGCAGCCAGAACTGAGAAGTGTGCTGCTGCTGTAACAAACACCTAAAACTGTGGAAGTGGCTTTGGAACTGGGTTGTGCATAGGCTGGAAGAATTTTGAGGTGCTTGCCAAAAAAAAAAAAGCCAATATTGCAATAAAGAGAATTTCACAGACAATTCTGGTGAAGGCTGAGGCGGGGAAAAAGCTCTGAGAAACCTCTCCTCTTCTTACAGAAAATGTAAATAAATCATGTATAGAATGTTAGCAGAAATATGAACAGTAAAGTCATTTTGATGAGGTCTCTCTCAGACAGAAAGGAGAAACCTGTTACTGAAAATGGGAAGAAAAGTGATTCTTGGTATCAACTGGTAAAAATCCTTGCTGTGCTCTGTTTAGGCTCAGTGAGACAAAATAGCTCCCAAATAAGACTGATAAAAATCTAAGACGTGAGTGAGGGGTATTTCAGCTAAACCCTGGAAAACAAGAGGCTTAAAGCTGGCTGGAGAGCCGCATTACAAACGTATATGGTGTGTGAGGTGCTCTTATTGGAAATTAGTTTACTTTCCTGTCTTTAAAAACCTAGGGGAATTTGGTGATTGACTAGAAGATTGCAGATTGAAGGCTTTTGGTTGTGTGTCATCTACAATGACTTGTTACATAAGATTAAAGTAATAACATAAAGGAATGATGTGCTCTAGATGGCTTGAGAAAGGTAGATCATAAAATGAAAAAAAAAAATATTTGCAGAATTGTATTTGTGTTCTAGTGTTTTGTGAAAGGCTGCACTTGCCAGCACGAAACTGGAGATTTAGCTGAGGAAATTCCTATGCTAAATGTTGAAGGAGTGGCTTGATTCTTCCTGAGTGCTGATAGTAAATTGCAAGAAGTGAGACATTAAAGACAGAACTGTTAAGCAAAAGAATTCATATTAGAAAAAATTTGAAGATTCTTAGCCTGTCCACATCACAAAAATCTAGAAAATGTGTTCCGAAAAGAACAGTTAGGGTGTAGCAAGCCAACCATTTGCTAAGATTATATGAGTATGAGCCTCAGACCAAATCAACCATCCCAGTGGGAAGTGAAGAAAATAGAAGAATTGAAAGAAGACTGTTAAACCGCTTGGAATCTACAAGACTGCACCAGAGATTCAGCTGTGAACATAATTTATTATTCAATACAGGCGAAGAATGACCCTGAAAGTGATCCATACACCTTAGAAGCTGCAGTCCCAGCCCAGGCCCACAGCACATGGGGCTAGGGCTGTCTGTACCATGGCTTCAAAGGGAAAGAGCTCTGTCCGACAAAGCCAGGAGTTTGGGATAACACCTTGGCTCCAACAAGCCAGAGGGCAGCTCCTCAGAGCTGCAGGGGTACAGCTCTCATCTGACAAAGCTACCACCAACAGAGTCACATGAGTGGGAAAACCACTTTAATAAGTCTGAAAGGCAAAGCATGAAGCCAGAGAGAATTATTCTTGGCTTTTGGTTAAGATAGTGGTATAAGTAAATTCGTTATATCTATGTATATATTTATTCAATCTATATCTAATCTCTGTATGTCCATTTCTATAGCTATCTATCTATATTTTTAAATTTATCTTTAATGTTAAAAGTTATTATACAGATGCACCCTTTTCCCCCAATGATCTCGTCTAGCCCTCCCCTGCCCAAGCCTTCATCACACTGTTGTCTGTGTCAGTGGGTTAAGCATATATCCATACAAGTTCTTTGGTTAATCTCTTCCCACCCACCTACCCTCACCTTCCCTCTGAGATTTATTGGTATATTCTGAAATAAAAAATTAAGAATATACAACTCATATAAAAACTGCTGTTTGAATTTTTAAAACATGCTAAGGCAATTTTCCTATGTCTGCGATCAAACCTTTGGAGATTAACCACTGAGTTCTGCTTCTGCAAGATAGGGCCACATTCCAATGTCCAGCAGGATGTGACTGAAATGACCCTACGGCTGACCCCAGTTTTTAGAATATAATCTTTAGGATTTAGAATTTAGAACAAAGGAAAATTCCTGCGGTTTGAACTGTTGCAGAGTTCCCCAGTGGTCCGACGGTGCAGGGGGAGAATTTGGAGAGACTTGCTTTGTTCATCACTTGATGGGCTTAGGGAGGATGAATTCAAATTCTAAGCCAGGTTACAGGCAAAACTTCTTTTTTTTTATTAAAGAGCCAGCCCTATGTGCACTTAGTGGTTATCTCGATGCTGGCCTTGAAAAATAATGCTGTTCTATCCAATTAAAAAAAAGTGCACCTGGCATGGTATTGAGATTATGGGCATATCTAGTCTCTGGCCTGCAAGGTCAGACAGCTAAGTTTATCTTCATCATTCTTCAAACAGGCTAAAGCAAACTAGAAAGCAACATTTTATCTAGGAAGAACAGCAGAAAATTCCAAACAACAGTTGGTTACAGAACGGGGGATTTCCTTCTCAGAACCTTTAAAAATAACTACCTGCCCCTAAAGCGGCGCAGTCGTTTGGAGTCCGCCTGCGTGCGGTGCTCTTGCAGCTGCCCTGGCCAGATATTTCAATAAATTCTTGCCTGCTTTTTTTTTTTTTTAATAAATCATCAGCCTCTGGTGGTCTTATTTTGAACCCAGGGTTCTACCCCACAACATATTCCATGTTTTAATGTCTCTGGATCTATTTTGTTCATCAGTTTATGTTATTCTTTAGATTCTACATATGAACAAGATCCTATGATACTTGTCTTTCTCTGACTGGCTTATTTCACTTAGCATAATATTCTCCAGGTCCCTCCATGCTGTCTCAAAGGGTAAGAGGTTCTTCTTTTTAACAGCTGCACTGTATTCCATGGTGTAAATGTACCACAGTTTTTTTTATCCACTCGTCTACTGATGGGCTGGCTATCTATATTTTTAATTCAAATAATAAGTACTCATGAGAATGTGAAGAAATTTGACTCTCATATATATAATCCTGGTGGGAAAATAAGGTATAGTCATTAGGAAAAGCATTTTGGTGGATACTTAAAACAAACAAGAAACTAGAAACACCAATCAGAAAGGATATATGCACCCATATGTTCATAGCAGCACAATTTACCATAGCTAAGATTTGGATACAGCCTATATGAAATAAGCCAGTCAGAGAAAGATAAATATCACATGATCTCACTCATCTTTGGAATATAATGAACAATATAAACTGATGAACAAAAACAGATCCAGAGACAGAGAACCATTGATCAGATTGTCAACCCTAAGAGGGAAGGTAGCGAAGGGTGGGGGTAAGGGGGAGAAATCTACCAAAGGACTTATATGCATGCATATAAGCCTAACCAATGGACACAGACACCAGAGGGGTAAGGGCATGAGTGGGGAGGGTTTTGGGGCAATGGTGTGATAAGGACACATATGTGATACTCAATCAATAAAACATAATAAAGAAAACCTCCTCCAAAATAAATAAATATAGAATTATATATGATTCAGAAATTCTACTGCTAGCTTTACACCAAAAAGAATTAAAAACAAGTACTAAAACAGGTATTTGTACACCCAGTTTAATTTGCAGCATTATTCACACTAGTCAAAAGATGGAAACTATCCAAGTATCATTAGCCTAGACCAGAGATTTTCAGCAGGTGTGCGGAAAGAATTTTTAAACCATGCGATGCCTGACTAGTCAGGGGCACTGACCTCTTTTCCCTTAGACGATCAAAGTAAAAAAACGACACCAGCCAAATACAGTAGCCATCTCGTGTGAATGAATCAAAATTATCCCTATTTTTTGTCAGATTGGCAAAAAATATATGTTTTGGTGTGCTGTGAAATTTTAGTAATTAGCTTGTGTGTGCATGAGATGAAAAAGGTTGAAAATTGCTGGCCTAGATGCATGGATCAACAAAACGTGGTATGCAGATATAATGCAATGTTATTCAGCCATGAAAAGAAATGAACTCCTTACATAGTCTTCCAGATGGATACACCTTGGAAACATTATACTAAGTGAAAGAGGCCAATCACAGAAAGACCACATATTATATGACTCTGTTTATGTGAAAATGTCCAGAATAGGCAAATCTATAAAAACAGAAAGTCAATTAATATTTGCTTAGGGCTGGGGTGATTGGAGGTTGATAAGTAAAGAGTACAGAGTTTCTTTTTAAGGTGGCAAATATATTTTAAAATGGGCTGTGGTTGCACTGCTCTGTGAATAGCTAATATACACTGTAATACTAAAACAGCCAACCTTTAAAACAAACATACCCCACACCTCTCCTGACTGCATGTACTCTCTCTCACAGCCTCCTCTGGGGAGGTGTTCACCTCTTAACGAATTGTTGATCCTCATTCCTTTCACTTCACTGTCACACTGTAAATCAACTCTATATGGGGAAGCAAACAGCACACTGTTAAATATTTACTATGGATAACCTTAAAAGGAAGTTCAAGCAGTTGAATTAACAAATTATGAGTGTGCCAACAAGCCCTAGGATATAGAAGCACACAGAACAAGACCCCTTTTCTCAAGTGAAAACAATGCAAAACAAACAGCTAGGATACACATGTGTGTAAACATTTAAAAGTGATGAGCCAGAAAATACTGCTTCCTGTTGGATTAATTGGAGGGAAGGGCTGTTCTTAGGAAGTGGCGTGTAAATTAGGATTCTCGCTACCAAGGCTCCAGCCAGAAAAGGTAAAAGGAAAGGCTACTCCAGCAAGAGGGGAAAACAGGCACCATGATGAAAACAGGTGGATACATGTGAGGAACTGCATGAAGTCCAGGGTGGCTGAATAATAGTGGACCAGGGAAGAAGGGGACAAGGTGAGGCCCCAGAGCTAATGAGACTGGTCAGGGGCAGACTTGTAGGGGTGTGGAAGGCCAGATGAGAAGTTTCAATTCCTTCTGCTCAATCCCTTAAGATCCTGTGCACATCTCTCCTGTTCCATTTAGCCCTCTGTATCCACCCCTATCTAGCTGCACCTCAGAAGACAACATACTAAGAAGATGAAAGAAGGAATGGTAGAGAAGATGACATAGGAAGGGCTATCCAGGCTGCAGAAGTCCCCCATGAGACGCGAAGAGGATTTAGACTGTGCCTGTTCTAAAGAAATTGAGTTTCTTGTTCGCCTTCCTCTTCGGGGTATAACCAGTGTCTACCCAGAACCTCAACAGAACAAACAGGCCACATATACCGAGTCTGTAATAAGGTAAAAAGCCTAAATCCTGCAAGAAAATTTGAATAAAGTTTAAGTGGAAGAAAGAGAAGTTATTTCTAAAGTTAGTTAGCGTACAAATGAAGGCCTGGCAAGTTTCATTTGAATTCCTCAGGCCAGTCTCATTATTTCTATAAAGTTTCCCATATTGAAATCAGCTAAACTGAACATCTTCCAAACTTAATTAAAATCAACCCCAGAATTTGAAACATAAAACAGCCAGCAAAGAACAGCTTTTTCCTCTCTAATTACTGCACAGTAGTTACTAACAGATTCTCTAACTCAACGCCTACCCCTAAAGTTTCCCAAGTCCTTGTGCACAATCGTGGTAGCTCCCTCACCTTCACCACAGAGCTCTTATATTATACACAGAAATAAAAGTGTTATCTTATATTATGGCAGAATGACCAGTTGCTATGATGCACACTGACCACCAGGGGGCAGGTGCTCAATGCAAGAGCTGCCCCCTGGTGATCAGTATGCTCCCACAGGGGGAGCTTCGCCCAGCCAGAAGCCCTGAGCAGAGATCACAGCTGGTGAGCACAGCAGTGGTGGAGGGAGCCTCTCGGCAGGGCTAAGAAAGTCCAAATGCCCACAGGGAGTGGGCCCAAGCCGTCAGTCAGACATCCCCCAAGGGCTCCCAGACTGTGAGTGGGCACAGGTAGGTCTGAGGGACGCCCCTACCCCTGAGTGCAAGAATTTTGTGCATCGGGCCTCTAGTTGGATTACAATTCCAATAACTGAAACAGGATGAAGTACTCTCTTTGAAATAACATAATGACAGCATATGCTATCTTAATCAATGACATTTATTTCCTACCATACCTTCACATTTGCATGTTCGATTTTCTGTTCTAACTATTATACAGGGGACTCTGCTACAGTTCTAACTGTAACATTATTATCCAGAAAGGCACACACTGATTCTAATACAGTTGAGACAAAGCAAGCCAAGTAACCATTTCAGGGTGTCAAACTATACAATTGTGCAAATACATAAAGCCTGTTTCTCTGGGAGGAAAACAAAAGCACATTGTTTTCAGCTGGCTTACTGTGGCCTTGAGGCTTCTGCCTGGTCTGTCTGCAGCTTCTCTCCTCCTTCCACCTCCATTGTGCAGTAAACAATGCGATTGGGAGCCACTGACTTCAAACCTTGCACTTCCATTATGACAATCTAAAGGAAAGAAAAATGTTAAATGACATGTCAAGTTGACAACATTTAGCAATTGAGAGAGACCCTGACATAAACAACTGGATGAATCAATTGAAAAAAAATTATCTCGTAATATAAATGGAATTTTGTCTTCCCAAGAATCCCTCTATTTACTGTCCCTCTATTCATGTTAGGGAGGGTAAAACATCATGCAGAGCATTTGAAGAGGTATATCCTGACAACAATTAAAGTAATAAGGTTAAGTCCCTAAATATAACCCCCAGTGAATCAAGTGAGATTTAAACTCAGATCCTTAAACAATTACAGCAACTCTTTATACAGTAAAGCAACATTACAAATGAAAAGTCAGTGCATTTGCTAAAAGGAGCATGTACTGAGTTTCACAGAAAGTGTTACAACATACATTACTGGCAGACACTGTCACCATCAGACCAACTCACTAATGTCAATTATGTGACAACATCAGAGATTTTCTGTACACACTCATTTCAGATGACATTATGAAAGAAAATGAAACTATTTAATTTTAACTATTACTACGGCCATACCACCCTGAACGCGCCCGATCTCGTCTAATTTTAACTATTATACAAGGTATTTATAATTTTGTGCATTGGGCCTCTAGTTGGATTACAATTCCAGTAATTGAAACAGGATGAAGTACTCTCTTTAAAATAACATGACAGCATATGCTATCATTTATAAAAGAATTTTCTTTATGGCCATTTCATAACATTATCAAAATAATGAAAAATATAATGCCACTAACCATCTTAATACCAACTTGCAAAGAAAAATGTAGTTTTCCACCCATTAAAAGCATACACGAGTTTAATGCAGTGCACTGGGGAAGGGTGCAGACACTGGTACTACATTATGGAACTGTAATTCCTGAGGGAAAGGGAAACCGTTTTTCACGTATACTTTCTATCTATAATAATAAAAAGGTAATATGCTAATTAGACCAGATGTCCTCTGGATGTCATTCCAGACGTCATTCCGACATCATTCCGGACTTCCTTCCTCTCCGAGACCAGGGTGGCCCAAGGGAAGCCAGCCCGGTCCCAATGCCTGCCGGCAGCTGGAGGGAAGCAGCCTGGGGAAGGTGCAGAGGGAAGCCAATGCTGGCAGCCAGGGGAAGGAAGGCCTACTCTTGCATGAATTTTCGTGCAGAGGGTCTCTGGTATTTTCATAAAAGGCTGCCAATCTTAAAAGATTCTTGCTGGATGTACACACAAAATATGATGATTTGACACATTTTTACCCATCAAACTTGAATGATGAAGTTCCCTAAATTCCCAAATTTTAATTTATAAAATATACTCAATGGCATTTTCATGTATGCACATTCATTTCTGTACTGATCTCATGCTGTATTTCTATACACAAGATTCATAACATTAATGCTATCCAGCTACCAAAATCTTCACCAAAACACCCTCTTTATCACTTATTCGATCACTCAATACTTGATTATAGTCATAATACTTTTCACCGATTGTGAAATGAACTTTAAGACCAAGCTCTCAAAGAAACAAACTATCTTAAAATAACTGTTTTTCCTTTCAGCTCTGCTATAACAGAAGTGTCATGTTTATAAATACAAATGCATATTGCTTTGTTTGTTTTTTTCCATAAAAATATATGGGAAACCGTTCACAGAAAAATAAAGATAAAATCCAGGAGCACTTTCCTTCCTCCACGAAGCTTTTTGTCATTTTTTTCACACTGAAATGCATCACAACATATGAATAAAAATAAGCACTTAAAACAGACGAGGAGAATTAATAGAGAATAGCTATTATCTTTCATAGCTGCTCTAATATTCAAGGAAGTTGGGGTAGAATACTAAATTCTGTGTCAGAAAAGTAAGCAAAAAAATCCTGTATTTTTAATAATCAAATTTACTACATTAGTAATACTGAAACTCATTAGAACCCAACTAAAATAACCAGAAGCTGAGACCAATGAAATTTATAACCATATCGATGAATTTACCACCATGACTATAAAGACTTCTTAATTCAATGATAACGATCTGGATAGATACTTAAAATGTGTGAAATAGGAGAACTGTATACCACAAGAGAAATCTAGAAATCTTGACAGCCTTCGTTCGCGGTTGGGCATGGGACTGTTTGCATGGCTGTTAAATTTACTACATTAGTGATGCGTTTAACAGCCGGAGTGCACGAGAGAAGGAAGGAAGGAAGCATGTGCTCGACACTGTTTCTGTCACCTCTGTTACAACTTGCTGTAAACAGGCGCTCCTAAAACATCCAACATGTGAAACCGCATCCGCCCTCAACACAATACTCCCATCTGTGCAGGGGAGGGTTTAGCCTGCAGAACTGCCACTTCCAAAGGATGTAACTTCTGTTATGAATCCGTACACATAAATAAAACAACACAATTCTACAGATATGACTGCCAAAAGGATGGGAAGAAAAAAAAGCCACACACAGCCAGTCTGAGTCATTAATGATAAAGAAGACAGCCACAGATTAATTCTATGGACCACTAAATTAACCTAATGTAGGTAACTGTCTCGAACCAATTCCCCGCGACACCTGATAATGGAGCTACAGAAAATAAAACTGTTCGGTTTCATCTTCTCTCCCTGATCTCTCTGTGACCCATTTAATAAGGATGAAATAGATCAAGTTATCCTAGAGGCAAAAGGAAGGGAGGCATACAAAAACATGGAACTAGGAAGCACCCTTCTAAGGAACATGTGGCCGAAGTGTTACAGGGACTCAGACACATGTAGGTTGTGGAAAATGAAGTAACTCCAGATACAGAGGAAGTCAGGTCTGCCAGCCTAACCCAAAGGAAACGCTCTGTGTGAACACCAACTATGTCCACACCATGACCCAGTTCCCCTTATAACTTCAGAGGTGAACATTTGCTTTCCTGGCTTTAATTATATGTAGTTTTAACATACCATCCTATGGCTTCCTGTTTTGTGGGTTAGTGCCGTGGTCGGCAAACAGAGGCTTTCGAGCCACATGTGACTCTTTGCCCTTTGAGTGTGGCTCTTCCACGAAATACCACGATCTGGGCGAGTCTATTTTGAAGAAGTGGTGTTAGAAGAAGTTTAAGTTTAAAAAATTTGGCTCTCAAAAGAAATTTCAATCGTTGTACTGTTGGTATTTAGCTATGTTGACTAATGAGTTTACCGACCACTAGGTTAGCATGTCTCTTGCTTTATTCTCTCTGAAGGCTTCGTGGATGGCTAATTGATGCTTTTTGGTACCACCAAAGCCCCTCATTAAATAATATTTATCAAGTGGAGTGTGTGCTAGGCACTGTTGTAGGCTCTTGCTATATACTTCAACAAACAAAAAAGAAAAACGACCAAAAATATCTTACCTTCCTGCAACTTGCATTCTAAGTAGAAAAAGTCAGGATATGAAAACACTTAACAAATGTCTAAATATGTCAAATGATAAGAGTTGTGGCAAAAATTAAGGTAGGTAGGGGAACAAGGTGTGGTGGGAGGAAAGAGGAGTGGGCAGCAAATGGAAATAAAATTGGAAAAGTTTTTCAAATCGGCACTTATTCCTTAGACTCAGACTTCAGTGCTTAAACGCCTTTCTCCACTGGACCAACTCCGAGCCTGAGTGATGTGTGAGGCCCTTGGCCTGGGTGAACTGCTGCCTTTCGGAGTTTCTTGGGCGAGATCTGGGGTCTGAGGAGGAGGCCTGGAGAATGGGCTGGGATAATTACTTAGGTTAGAGAGGCCTGAGTCTCAGGGAGTCCTACAGACAAGTGCTGTGTAGTCTGCTCTTCATGAGGTTTGTTTATTACCAGACATGTGACTTCTACTTAAAATACTGTGGGCACCAGGGAATAGATCTGTACTGTGCTTTGGTAGGAAAATATCTGCCTCCTATAGACAGAGCAATAAAGAATACAAAAATAATTTTATAGCCCTCACTAGTTTGGCTCACTAGAGTGACAGCCTGTGAACTGAAGGGTCCCAGGTTCGATCCCCATCAGGGGCAAGTGCCCAGGTTGTGGGCTTGGTCCCTAGTGGAGGACTTGCAGGAAGCAGCTGGTTAATGATTCTCTCTCAGCATTGATATTTCTATCTCTCTTCCTCGCCCTTCCTCTCTGAAATTGATAAAAATAAATTAAAAATAATAATTTTATGAATATGCAAGCTTCTTATACCACGCAGAATTAAGTTTTAACTTGTATTCTCTCAGGCTATTTTATTGTTGACTGAACAGACCCCATTTAATAAAATGGCAATAAAGTTCAGAATAATAATTCTTAGTTTCACTTAAGCACTAACTCACAGCATCTGAGATTTTTAAACAGAGAAGTTGTTTTGAACTGTTTTCAGTTCAGAGTGCTTATAGAAGTAATAGTAGATTTAGCCATTATAAAAATAATTTTTTTCACACCATTATTTTTATCATTAATGAATTTAAATATCAAACTTGTAGAAAAAGTTATGCTGTCATTAACTACAAAAGCCTATAAAAGTGGGGGGGAAAGGGTGTTGGCACTTTGCATTATAGTCAGTAGGAAACCTCAGGCAGGAGTAAGAAGGAAATCCTCTATGTAGTTTCAAAGTAAACAACCTTAGGTGAAGAGGCTAAAAAGACTGAGAGGAAACCTAACACACAGCAAAGCCACTTCCAAGCCATGAGGTAACCCCAGACCTTGTCTTGCGTCAGAAGGGAACATCTTACTCCTACTCAGAAACCAAATTTAATCCATTAACCAACAAAAATCATTAGCCTGGAAGTTAAGAAAGTGAGAGCCAGCTCTTTTTCCCAAGCTTAAGTTTATCTTAGAGATGTAGAAGTGGAGGAAAAAATAGAGATCTGATTTATTCAATATATACCATACTGTTTACATTTGAAAGGTTACCACAAAGGTCAGCAAGAACTACCTGCAGCCCCATGACGCGGTCAGAGGCGAGCAGGAGATACGGCCACCTACCTCCAAGGTGAACGACAGCACCACGTCGGACTTGGACAGCTGAATCTCACTCTCGTCGCCGATGTCCAGAAACGCAGAATTCTGGGAGCGTTTTAGCTTCTGTAGTTTAAATTCTGGACCACCTTTCGAAACCGGAAGACTTTCCAAATTGGCCATTAGCAAATTCACCGAGGATCGCAGCTCTTCTATATACATATTCTCCATTTCTTTGGTTACGAATTTGGGGAATTTTCTTTCCTTGAGAAGAATTTTTTAAAATAACAATGTTACACAACTCATATTTCCAGTTTATCATAAAACACATTTGGCATATATTTATTCTTAGAAATTGCAATACCAGACATAATGCATCTTTAGTCTGCAGGCTTTAAAAGCCTTAGGCTCTGGCAAATTTGATTATATCTAAAGGTATGTGATATAGCCTTCTAAGGATCTTTATGGTACAAAATGAACAACAGTAATATACATTTCCACGTTAACTATATTTTTGATGAGGTATTTGCTTAAAGGATAAACAAACCCTGAAAATATGCATGTAAGAAGTTTTACTGTACAGATGAATCTTAATTAGCCACCGTGAGCTTGGAAATTCTCGGGGTATCTGGCCTGCGAGAACAATGTTCATTGTGCGCTGCTTTGCCTTTTAGGAAACACATTTTTTAACAATATCTTTCTTTCTTACCACACATGTGCACTGTTTAGAGAGTATGCTTTTTACAAATAAGCATTCAAAGGTAAAATAATAATAATAATAATAATAATAAAGTCATGAAGGACAGAATATTAAATTGCAATACAGTCATATTTCTAAAATTGCTTAATTTTCATGTTACAGAAATGTGTCAAAATCCCTTATGTCCATAAATTCAGATTTTTCGGAAAGCCTTAGAAAATATTAAGTTTACAGCAAAAAAAAAAAAAAAAAAAACAAACCCCACAAAAAACACAACACAATTTATGATAAAAGCTCAAAGTAAAAAAGCAGCAATATCCAATTAAAGATTCTGTTTTCTGAACTACATGAACATTACCATTCAATCCTGCTACCGCTGCAATCAGTTTGTTTCTTCCACTCACCTAAAAGCACATTCCAACCGTTGATATTTCCATAAGATATCGAGAGATTGCCAAATTGTTCTTAGAGAAGAGCAAACACATGTATATTCCCACACACAGCAAATGAGGTTTCCTCACACTCTTAGCTCTGTCTTTAATCTCTGATAACCTGACCCTTAGCTCTTCTCTTAAAGGTAGCGGGTATAGAGCTTTAGAATGTCAAGTGCAGTGTAACATAACAATCACTGTACACAACTGGCTGGGATGAGAGCAAAGCGGACATCTTTCAGACAATCGCCTAAAATTCCAGAAAACCAATGCCTTTACTATTGTTTCCTTTGGCATCTCAAGACATAACCTAAGATCTGCCCCCCAGTTTGACTGGGGGCTCATCAGCCTGCAGCAGCAGCCTGCACCAATTCCTTCTCACGATGGGAAGAACATCTGGCGTCACTTCTCCAATCAGTCCCAGACTCCCAGGCCACCTGTTCTGCTTTCCCCCCACATAAATTTCACATGTTTCTCTTAAAATACTTTGCATATAATCAATATTATACTGCATATTATCACAGAATGATTAAAATTCTACATGCATAATTAACTTCCCCAAGGAAGATTAAGTATCCTTTTAACATTCCTCTTTAGTTTTAAGCAACATTCCAAAATAGTAAGTTTTCCTCCACAGTAAAAAAATATAACTACACAGTTACAGAGTATCTTGATTACCTTTGGAAAAATATAATGCTTTGGGACGGCTTTTCAGTACACACACCAGACAATTTGCATATTAGCCTTTTATTATATAGGATATACACTGAGTGAACAGATTATTATGCGTTCAGAGATCATAGTAATCTGGCCACTCAGTATGTGTTTGTGAGTGTATATGTGTGCATTATGTCTATATGTCTATTATGCATATATTTGTCCAGAGATGATAAGAGATCATATATCTATATTGGTTCTGTTTCTCTGGAGAACCCTGATTAATTCTGGGAGCAAAAGCATGTGAATGTCAGGAGGAAACCACTGCAGGAAGGGAAAATGAATGCCCTTCCAACCGGCTGTCAATTTAGGTTAGAGTTTCAAGGAAAGTGTTTTTCTCACTAAAGCTTCCAAAGGCCTGAAGCTTATTGATTTCCATCCTATGATGCCCATATTCCAATCTCTAGATTACGTGGTGCCTCTCTGGAAATCCAGGGGATGGCAACATGGCAAACTGTGCTGCCAAACACTGCTCTTCTTGTGAATGTATTGTTTGAGCCCCAATTCACGTCATCCTGTGACCTCTCTCCTCTAGAGATTACTCCTTGCTCAGGAGTGGGCAAAAGTAGGTTACAGCTGGTTGTATGGAAAAAGACATGCAGGTCATGATTATTACAGTAAATAATAAATACACTCTGCTCTACTCACAGCTGTAAACATAACTTTTCCTGCCCTGTATATCTCCGACTTGGTTCTTAAAACATATTGTCATCTCTATTACCCATTTTCTTTTAAATTTTTTTTTATCTTTCTAATCACCTCCAATTTCTCAGCTGTTCTCTACTTTGTTATTTATAATAATAGTCATTTAGATAAACACAATAGTGGTATTCTTAAAACTTACATATTCATACATATTTTATTTGTAAAAGAAAAAATAGGATTATTAAACAAATCATTATAAGATGTGTCTTCTCAAATGTTAAAAATTTCAATATCTTGATTTGGGAGGTGGTTATACAGGGTGTATATACACACATAAAGCTGTAAACTAAAGATTTGTGCACTTTTCTATGTACATGTTACACCAATTTTCTTAATGAAGAAAAATCCCTAAGTAGAGAGGATTCTTCAGAGAGACAGAGAGGAGGAGAAGCTATCAAACATTCAGTGTTTTTGCTTAAGAGAAGGGAAAAGGGAGTGGGGGCGGACTTATTCTCAGAATAATCAACAGCATTATAACCTCAAGTCTATTGGCAGGGACTAAAATTTTTACATCACTAAAGTACATTAATGTAGCCATTTACTAAAGAATAATTTAGACAATGAAGTCCCAATCTCTCTAATGCATCTTCAAAATTGAAAAAGAAACTCATGGCTTTTGTTCGAAATCTTTTTTCTGTTCATAGAAACATTGATTGCACAAATAAAATAACTACAATATTGTACTGAATACACTCTGCCAGACTCCGTACTTGAAACTTCAAATGGTATTTTTCATCCACTCAATCATTCAGTCAAATATTGGTTGACTACTACTGTGTGCCAAACACTTGATGAACACTTTGAGTTATATTAATAGTACATAATTTCACAGGAGGGAGATTTTTCTCCCTGATTATGTTATGTTTAGTGCAATATTAAAATTCATGTAAATCTTGCAGTTTGAGAAATTCAGGCATTGTTTTAAGAATATATCTGCAAAAGTTATCATTGAATTTAAACATTTCACATATATGTTGGTTATGTAAAATAGAGATTATGTTCCATTTAGATCATATACATCCAGATATTAAGCTTAAGAAGTATGTGCATCAAGGAAAAAAATGATAAAATTATACTGGCTTTATCTATACAAAACTCTTTCAGCTCACAGAAGTCTTGGTAAAGAAAGAAATATTGTACAGTATGTTCAAGTTAATAATTTACCTTCGCCATCTTCTCTGCCAACTGCAACCGGCCATCAAGTTCCCTCCTGATTTGGGCTGCTTGTTCATCTGCATTATCCAACTTAAAAAAAAAAAAAAAAACAATAAAGAAATTATACTATGTGATTGCTTAATTACAGTGGCCTGCAGATTAAAGTAAACACTAAATGACTCAAACCTTTTAAAATAAATTTTCTCAGCTACCTATTGAAAAGAGAACAGTGAAGACTATTTAATTAGGATAGCAGTCCAATTAAATTTTTTGAGCGCTTGTTTTGGTTCACAATAAAAGTTAATAAATCTCTAAGGTTAATAGCTCAGTTTACCAAAACACCTAATTATAACAATTCTTCAATTAAACTATACACAACTCTAAACCAACAGGTCCTCATTTCCTTCAGGTTACGTTAAATTATCATGGAGTTCATTCAGCTCAACTTTCTGTCTCCATGAAGGTCAGTCCTAAATGGCTCCAGATAGATACATCTCATGTTTTGTTCTTTAGAATTCCCAGAATGCATTTCTGGACCTTGAGATACTGAGTCATATTTCATTTCTTTCTTTGTTCTTTAAAAAAAAAAAACACAAAAAAAAAACCAGTCCCTTCATTTTTATAGCAAGTCTGCATTAGTGCCAAACTATAAAAGTACTATTTGATTGAAATAATTTTCTACCATTCAAGTCTTTATATGTGCCTCATTCTAGTACCAACAAACTCACACTGCCAAGACAGCCTTCCATTCTTTCACAGGCTGGCAGCACATTAGAATTTCAGTCTTGTTCTAAATTGGACTGAAAGCAAGAAAAGCATGCGTTCATCACTTTTAAGATATCTGCCACTTACATGAAAAAATTACTTTCACTTCTCCACTGGAATAATCCTGAACTTTTTCTATAACTTCCTTTCACTTTCCTCATGATTCTTTTCCCCCCAATTATTCATTCAATCCTCCTGTATTGATCCATTATAAAACCTGTTAAACTGTCCTAAGAGTCAAGCGCAACATGGGAAGCACTGGAGGCTACAGATGTGAACCAGGTGGATGTTTCTCTGAACTCAATCCTTCCCCTCTTCCATTCCTATCATTAAGAGGCCTGCACCATACAATATGACCATGTCTTAGTAAAGATCCATCTAAAGATTGAATTAATACTGGGTACATTAAACACCCAGAAGCATGCAGATTAATTTGTCCATTTGCTAAAGACCTAAAAACTGACCATGTTACTTTTTGAAATTTGCCTTAACAAGAAAAAGATAAGTAGGAGTAAGCCAGGTCAACAGGATAGTGGTGTTGGAATGTAAATGGAAAGCAGAGAAAAGGGAAGATGTTCCAGTAAGAGGCACCGAGTCTGGAGTTGAGAGTAGACAATGGTTTGGGAAATGAAATACTTCGGGATTGGGGGGAGGGGGATTTGGGAGATGGGTCTGGAGAGAGAGGAAGGGCTACTTCATGAGCTAATCTTCAAGGCCAGGGAGTATGGAGTGGGTTCCTACATCAATGAGAAGTCATTAGAAGGTTCTACCTCTTTTGTAGAAACATATCATAAAAAATAAAAAGAAAAGAATTGCATGGAGCTAAATAGAGCTTTTTAACAGTGAAACACAGAGAGGGGGATCAAGCAAAGAAATAAAGTGATGCTTACATTCCACTCCCAAAAAGATTTTGAGCAGTAAAGGATATGATCAGACCTGAGCTTTGGAAAGGAGAAATCACTCTTTCTCCAGCACAAACAGGAAGTCTATTTGTTTATTTAAAAGAAGATCTGGGGTTACCATTCTAAATACATATATATATATATGTGTGTGTGTGTGTGTGTGTGTGTGTGTGTGCGCATTCCCAAGCTGATTTTAAAAATCAAATTCATTTTTAAAAGATTAAAAATAGCCAAGATTTTCGTAAACTAAATCCTTATTGCAAAGGAGTTTCTCTGTCATCTCAAAAACACACTTATAAATTGAACTTTATCATAGGTCTGTATGTATATGAGAAACATAGTATATATATATGGTCTTAAGGTATCCAGCGGAGGGGTCTCAGAATGTATCCCCTGTAGGTAAGGGGACTGCTGTAATATCGGGCCATGGAAATAGAATGCCTATATACCGTTGTTCAAACCTTGGTGTCGTCATTGAACTCTTTCCCTCACAGCCCACATCCTACCCAATCTAGTCAAGTAGAGTAAAAGCTAGAATCACATACTTGAGGCAGACCAAAGTTTAGGTACTGTGAGCCCTTGACCAAGACTTTAGTGTGGTGGAGCATTTCCCTAGCTACTGCAAGCACATCTCATTTTGCAAGTACAGTTGTGCATACTATCATGGTGAAAATACTGTTTTCTTTTTTAACCCTCCAGATAACTTGGTTTTGTATACCACTCCCCTCCCCAACCCCCAAAATCGAGAGAAGGAAGAAGAAAAGCCTGAATGGATGGCTTGTAGATGTGAGGCATTAGACTTTGCGATGGTGGTGACACACCTGCCTCTGGTGCCAGATTTGGGCTACGAGATAAAGAAAATGGGGATATGGAGTTTGTGGTAGGAGCCAGAGTCAAGTCCTCACTCCATGAAGACTTTACCTTAACTCCATTTTCTTTTACTTTAAATTTCTGATTTCAACAGTTTTATGTGATGACAGATTACCTGCCTCACAGATGGCCTTTCTTGACATGGGATAGTTTCCAAGTCTTTGAAAGAGGGTCATTCAACCCTGACAATAACAGATGCCCAAATGTATCTTTATTCTCCGCAATGCCTCTAGCACCTATGACATAGAGCCTTTTACAACTTATCAAAATATTTCACTGGTTTGACAAATAATGTAGTACAGAAGATAGAGCTGTATCTTCCTCCTGTTCATTACACAGATTACTGTTTCCACACTCAGACTTCTCTAAGCTAGGGAGTTTTTAATCTGGACCTTTGGGAGTCTATGAACCTTTTCAAGTTGTGGTGAAAATCTGGTAGAGATATGTGTTTTCCCCCTTGGGGAACTGTTTAAATTTCATAGCTTATCAAAGATTCTCAAAGGGGTGGTTAACTCGAAAGAGGCAGAGAACCATGTTCTAGGAGGAACTTCTGTATAGAAGCTTCTGTTTATTTGTTCTAAGAGAGTCTGCAATGGCTTTCAAACATAAACCATGGAAAACGGCCACCACAGATCTACACATCATCAACCCTACCCTTACAGAGATCTGTTAAATTCTTTAGAAAGGGACAGTAAGACATGGGCTCTTAACAATGTTGACTTGAATGGCCCTTGACTTCTCCATTAACTTTGATTTTTTTTTTCTCTCTGCTGCACAGCAAGCAGTATTGCAAAGTCTTCAGCAGCTACAAAAAGTGTTTCCTTCCAGAAGTTCACACTTTATACAGAAAACAGTACAAACTGTATGCAAAACAATATAATGGATACAAGACAGTTACTGGTCAAGTATTGCGGGGATCAGTGATGGGAGAGATGTTTTTCCTGGCTGATAGTAACAAGACTAATCTGTGAACACTGGGATATTAAAAATGGGAGTTTGAGGGATAGAGAAAACGCTGACATGATGCAACAGTCTATTACCGTAGGCTTGATTTACAAATCTCAAACCCTGGGCTGTCCATGCCCCACGCCTCTCGTGATCTTTTCTCAGAGAGGTCTCAGAGATGTCCAGCAAATATCTCTTTGCAGTCGTCCTGGGGAGGACCAAAAGCATGTTGGTGGCCAACTATCTGACAATTAAGAACATTTTATACACGCCACAAAAATAGCTTTACTAAGTGTAGCCCAACAGCTCCATTTTTATAACATGTGATATCATTCTTGTAGTGCTTTCAAAACTATAAATATCAAATACTTGGATAAATTAAATCTCACATTTTATACAACAAAAAAGATATTTTAAGAAGTGCTTTTCACACCCTGTTGAGCATCATTACCATTTCTGATTCATCCATTTTCTAGAATCAGGATATCTGTCTTATCACTAGACAGAGGGATTAATGGCTGTGTTTTTCCATACTGATGTCATTGTACATGCTAACCCCTAGTGTCAATGTGCCCTTCTTCCATCCATGAACAAAGTTAATTCAATTTTTCTCTGTGACCCCAATCTAATTATGGTGTAACGCTTCAGGCATATTATACTGTGTTATTCTTGTAATATTCAATTTTTATGCTTTAGTATTAAAAACACAAAGTAGGCTAGGATTTGCACTGTTATGGAAATTTAGTGTTTTCCCTAAGATAAATTCATATGCTGGTCCACTGTATTTAAATTATCTATATATCTGGGGAGTTACAAATAATCTATCATGAATAATGACCAACATGAACCTAACAGTGATTCAAAAAAACAACAACACACACACAAAAACACTGTACCCAACATTTTACCATATAATTTTCTAGTTGTCCAGTGATTGAGATTTATTTTGATAGTGACATATGTATGGGTTTTTCAACATAACCTGAAAACACTGACCTGAAGCTTTAAGTATTAGCAAATTATTTTATCAATACACATGTTAATTATCCACTATCACTAGAATCACAAATTATATATATCATAAAGACAAAGCCAACTCTACCCTACGGACTGATTATTATATTACTGTGGTTTCCTGTGCTAGCCCCCTCACTCTCTCAGCCCACAAGCACACACGTTGGTCTTAGTTTGTTCTACATGTCATGTCTGCAGCCATTTCTCAATACAATGTCATAAGAGCCTCTCTCCCGAGTTCCATATCTCTACCTCCAATTGAAGGCAAAGAATTTCCTTCAGGCACCCCAAAATAACCGCAAAGTAAAACTGAACTGATGTTCTTTTCTATCCACTCTTCAAACTGACTCCATTTCTACATGGTCTGACTACCCACAATCAGGCTAAAATCTCAGAAGAAGGAAGGAAGAGGGGAGGAGAAAAAAATGATAACAGGGAGTAAATGATGAAAACAAATAAATATGAAGGAGAGAGAAGATATCCAAACACCTTAAACCTAGTATTCAGGTCCTCCCATGTTTTTGCCAAGCCAACTTTCTAACCTCTTAGATAATTCCATTATTTATACAAATTAGCTTTTTCATTATTTACCAAATATGTTACACTTTCCGATCATTTTTGATTTTTCAGTTACAGTTGGCATACAATATTATATTAGTTTCAGGTGTACACCTCAGTGATTGGACATTATAAAACTTATTAAATGATCATCCCAAAAAAATCTCATACACATCTGATACCATACATAGTTATTAGAATATTTATTATATTTCCTATGTGCACTATACACCCTTATAACTATTCTGTTACAACCAATTTGTATTTCTTAATCCCTTTACCTTTTCCACCCATACCCCCCAAACCTCTCACATCCAGCAATTGTCAAAATTGTCTCTGTATCTATTAGTCTGTATCTGTTCTGCTGGTTCACTTATTTTGATTCTTTAAATTCAGTTGTTAATAGATATGTATTTATTACCATTTGATTGTTCATATTTTTATTTTTTCCCTTCTTATTAAAGAAGACCCTTTAACATTATATTTAATACTGCTTTGGTGGTGATGAACTCCTTTAGCTTTTTCTTGTCTGGGAAGCTCTTTATCTGACCTTTAATTTTAAATGATAGCTTTGCTGGGTAATCTTGGTTGGTAGGTCCTTGCTTTTTTATCACTTTGAATATGAATATTTCTTGCCAATCACTTCTGCTCTGCAAAGTTTATGTTGAATGTTTTCAAATTCTTGCTCACTCTCTTCTCTTCCTGACACCTCCATGATGTGAATATTGGTAGGCCTGAAGTTGTCCCAGAGGCTCCTTACACTGTCTTCATATTTTTTTTCCCTTTTTGCTGTTCAAATTGAGTGTTTTCCCCTTCCTGATATTCCAAATAACTGATTTGATTCTCAGCATCCTCTACTCTACCACTGATTCCCTATAAATTATTTATTTCAGTTAGTGTATCCTTCATTTCTGGCTGGTCCTTTTTATGTTGTTGATCAATAAGTTCCATGAGCATCCTTAAAACCATTGTTTTGAATTTTGTATCTGGTAGTTTCCTTCCATTTCATTTAGTTATTTTTCTGGAGATTTCTCCTTATCTTTCATTTGCAATATGTTTCTTTTTCTCCACATTTTGCCATCTTTTGTTTTTCTTTCTGTGTATTAGGTAGATCTACTATATCTCCCCGACTTGGTAGAGTGGCCTTATGTAGTAGGTGTCCTATAGGGCCCAGCAGTTCAGCTTCCCCAATCACCTGAGCTAAGCACTCCAGGTGTTTCCCTGTCTGGGCTCTGTGCACTATCCTGTTATAGTTGAGCCTTGATTGCTGATTGCATCACTGGGAGGGATTGACCTCCAGGCCAATAGGTTGTGAGGAGCAGTTGGAGCCACCCAGCACTAGCTACAGAGCAATCTGCAGATGGCTGCTACTTGCATTGGGCGTGGAGGTGCCCAGGCTGTGGACCAAGGAGAGCTACTATTAGTGCTGGGCTTGGGCCCACTTATAGGAGGTACAGGGCACCCTGAGGCCAGCTGCTGCTTGTTTGAGAGATTTTTAGGGAAGTCTGAAGCATGAGGCAAGAGAGGACAGTTATATAGAAAAGCCATTGGAAATGTCTTGAACTTGCCAGTCGAGTGGGGTGGAGTCTCAGGGAATCACCAGGGCAGGACAAACAGTGTGGACTAGGTTGATGGGAAACACAGATATGGTGACTGTTGGCTCTGTGGTGGGGAGGGCTCAGCAAAGGAGCAATGGTTTCTGCTACTATTTCTGTCTTGGAGGAAGCTGTCCCCCTCCAGCTCTTGCCTTGATGCCAGACAATTTAGTTCTTCCCTGTATGTCCCTGGTTCGTTTCAAGCTGCTGCTCCAATGCTGTAGCTCAGAGGGAGCGAGTCTGAGTAAGTCTATGCATGAACCCTTTAAGAATTGCCTGGGACTCCAGAAATCTCAGTATCACTCATCCACAAACCCTCCGGGTTTTTCCAGTCTGGAGATACGGGGACTTCTCTTCTCAGCACTGGAATCCTGGGCTGAAGGGTCTGGTGTGTGGCTGGGACCCCTCGCTCCTCATGGAGGGACCTGAGTAGCCAAGATATCCCTGATAAAAAACTGCCACATGTGGGTGTGGACCAACCTATTTTTGTGCCTCTGCCTCTCCTACCAGTCTCAATGTGGCTTCTTTCTAATTCCCTAGTTGGACTTTCATTCAGCCAGAGTTCAGACAGTTCTGAAGGATGGTTGTTCTGTAGTTTAGTTGTAATTTTTTTTAATGTAGTTTAGGGTGTAGGCAAAGGCCACTTTTAACTACATCACCATCTTGACCAGAAGCCTCCCAATCATATATTTTGCTTGTGTTTCTCCTGCCTGGGACTCTCTCTTCTTACATACCTTCATTGCCCAGATCAATCTCCAAATCTTCTGAGAAGACTACTTAACCAATCATGTAGTAACAAAGCACGTACTATCTGATAACATATCTTTCATAGTTGTCTTAATTGTTGAACTCTGATATTTAGGACTTTACCTCAAGCTGCAGTATATGCCCTCTATTAGCACACCCTACCCTAACAAAATCCATCTCAAATAGTGTGACTCATATAACTAGACTCAATTTTAATGCAAATACTAAGAATAATTCCTGTATTTAAAAGGTCCTTAGGGCCTAAAGAATTCCATGCTGACCCATCTTCCATGAGGCTATCTCCTCCAAAAATAAAACAAAAAACCTGTCCTCCCTTTTTCTAGATCACTGAGAATTAGCCAACAACTAAAACTTATTTTGTAATTTCATACAACAAAAAGAACATGAGGAAATGGAGTTATCCCTCTATTCAGAAGAGCACATTGCCTGTATGATGTTATGTATGAACCAGAGAGCATTCCGTCTGCTGGAGGAAAAGTTTTCAGAGAACTCCTTTATATCTACCTTCTAAATTATGTATAAAAACCAAACTCAGAAATAGCAGTTCTGCCATGGATTCTCATTGAGTCTTAAAAATGCATTTCCCAAACCACACTTTCTTTTGAATACTTAAAAGTAGGGAAAAGATAAATGAGTTAATTAGATATAAAATTACTCTATGTGAACTGAACTAAACTATATTAAATAATAGATCAAATGTTCAAAAGCAAGAATATATAAAATTTAACCTCAAACATAAAAACCCTGGAACTTCAACAGCCTGGAGAATATGCATGCATATTCTCTAAAATAGTAGATATAATTTGGCAAATTTTTACACGTCATGAAATTTTCTCTAGTTATTTTCATTTGGTATTAACAGTGTATCTTCTGGACAAAAGGAATGAGCTAATATTTTCAAGCAATTATTAACTAACTATACTCACCCCAATAAAGTAACTGAATATACATTCACATTACCAGTGAAATAATGATGAAATTGAGAATTTAGCACTAAAGAAAATAACACATGCATTATCAGTGTTATTAGAGAACATAAAATTCTCATGGTAAGGATTCAAGAAAAGTCCCCATGTGGATCAGGCAGAAAGAGGGGAAGAACAGCTATTATTAAACACCCTGGGTTCTTTTCCTTAACAAAGAGGTACAGACTTTGCCAGAAAAAGCACTGACAAGCCACCTCAGCTGAAGGAAGATAAGGCTGCCTCTGTGGTCCTTTGCAGCCTTTCTATGACTCCCATTGGAAAGAACAAACAAACCAACAAAATCCAGAGTGAACAGGAGGAAAGACCTCAAGAAAATAGACTGGAGATGCTGTACCCAGGGAAGGGAATCCAAACATGGGTGAAAGGGAAGCAATACTCTTAGACAAGAGACAGAAACCCTTACGAAGGTTAGAACCCAAGATGCAGGCCCACTAAAGAGTGAGGCTTACGCGGGTAATAGAATATGCTGTTCCCCAACACCCTGCCACAACACCAACACAGCTCTAGGGCAATAACAGTCAGTCACAGCTAAAAGATGCAAGACACTGGCCTCTCTGAGGAGGAATACTTAAAGAAACCCAAGTCAAGCGAAAGACAAAGACAAAGATATGAGGAGAACTTGAGACTTCTTGTATCTATGGCTACAACAAACAGTAAGAACTACCCAACTTCCAGTCACATCAACAAATATCCTCACACTAAAGGCAAATATATTTCAGTTCTTGTTACCTCATGCAACGTGTCTGGATTTCAACAACAAATTACAAAGCATGCCAAAAGGAAAGAAATAGAGAGCAAAAACAAGCATCCAAACCAAGATTAGATGTGACAGAGATGTTAGTTATCAAACAAAAAATGTAAATAACTATTATTAATATGTTAAGGACTCTAATGGGAAAAGTTGAAAACAAAAAGAAAATACAAAGAGGAAAAAACTCCAAGACAAACAAAACAGACCATCCCTGAACTATGGGACAATATCAAAACTATAATACCTGAAGAAGGAGAGAATAGGACAGAAGGAATAGTTGAACTAGTGATATCTGAGAACTTTCCAAAGTTAATGACAGACACTAAGCCAGGAATCATAGAACACACCAAGCAAGAGACAAATCAAAGGAAAATCTATACCTAAACATATTCATATTTAAATGGCAGAAAACTAAGATATTAAAGGAAGCCATAGGACAAAAACACCTTACCAAGAAGACCTATTTTCATCAGAATCCATACAAGAAGAGAGTGGAGTAAAATTTTCAGTGTTGAAAGAGAAAAAGAGCTAACAGATAACTGTATATCCAGTGAAATTATTCTCTAAACACAAAGGAGAAACAAAGTATTTCTCAGACAAACAAAAACTGAAGGGAATTCATCACCAGAAGTCTTGCCTTTTAAGAAATAATGACGTTTTTCAGAGATTAAGATACTGATATAGGTAAAAAACTAAATCTGCATAAAGAAAAATAAAGGAATAGCACAGAAGGAATCAATATATATTTCTGAAGGAAAAAATATAATATTTTTTTTACTTTTTTTTCTTAATTGATCTAAAATTTTATAGCACATAATCAACAAAATAAGTAACAGAAATGTCACAAGAGATGAAAAGAAGGAATTAGGAATTCTCTATTATGGGATCGCATTACACTTAACACCTTATTGTATTATTTGAAGGTAGATTTAGATTATTTCAAAATGGATATTATAAACCTTAGGCAACCATTAAATAATTATTTTTAAAAAACCAAGTAAAAGTAGTACATAAAAAGAGGATATAAAATGAATTCATAAAATGTTCAATTAAAAGAAGAGAAGGCAGAAAAAGGGAGACAAAGAACAAATAAAAGGAAGTGACAACACAAAGACTGTACAACTTAATCCAAGTAAACTTTCAAATATGAATAGTCTAAATAAATGCATTAGAAGGCAGAGACTTTGAGGTTGGATTAAAAACAAATAAACAAACAAAAAAACAAGATGCAATTATATGCTCTATAAGAAATCCACTTTAAACCAGGAATCATATAGATTAAAAGTAAACAGATGGAGAAAGACACCCCATGTTAATCCTAATCAAAAGAAAGCTGGAGTAGCTATCTCAGTATAAGACAAAGTAGATTTCAGAGGGGAAAAAAAGAGGGACTTTATATAACAATAAGGGAATTAATTCCACAAAAAGACATATTCTAAAAGTGTACAAACCTAACAGAGCATAAAAATACATGAGGCAAATACTGATAGGATTTAAAAAAAAATAAATCTATTGTTATAAAGATTTGAATTATAAGTACACATGTTCTAAGTCATAGAGGACATAAATCAGGGGATCCACAGCATTGCTTAGGAGTGATCTTAAAAGCAAGCAAAGGATTAATTTTAAAATATCTTGAGTTAATAAACAAACTCATAGGTTCACATATATTTATGACCCTGGAACATCAGGTATAAACTCTCATGCATATGTAATAACTCCTTTTCTGGGTCTATCTGCTCTATTAGACTCTGGCATATGGAGAATAAATATTTTATCTTACTCAGCTTGATTTCCCCAACACCTGGCAAGGTTTGGACTTGACTAACTACCCAATAAATATATACTGAATCTGAATTTTACTATTAAATTAATTAATGTTAATTGTAAAGTAGGCTATCATTTCATTAAAAATATAAACTCTCAGTTTCATTTATCTTTTAAAGAACAAAATTTTGGGTTAACAGTCACCCTTCACTATTATTAAACTGCCAATGGGTTTAATAAGATACTAGTTAGAAACAATTATCATGAATACACCATTGTTCACAGGGTTAAGGTGGCACATTGCTTTAGTTTTAATTAACTCTGTTAACTTATTCATCTTAAATGATACACAAATTAGAAATTCAAAGTAAATGACGGATAGAATGTCAAAATTAAGAGAAGTAGATCTGCAAAAGATTAAAAATAAATGTAAACATATTAACAGTGTAGAAGTATAACTTTTAAAAAAAATATTTTTGTTATTGACTTTTTTTACAGAGAGGAAGGGAGAGGGAAAGAGTGTTAGAAACATCGATGAGAGAGAAACATCAATCAGCTGCCTCCTGCACACTCTCTACTGGGTATGTGCCTGCAACCAAATACATGCCCCTGACCAGAATCGAATTTGGGACCCTTCAATCCGAAGGCCAATGCTCCATCCACTGAGTGAAACCGGCCTGAGCAGAAGTATAACTCTTAATGAACTGGTTAACTTATTTTTATTATTATTATTGATTTCAGACAGGAAAGGAGAGGGAGAGAAAAATCACTGATCGGCTGCCTCCTACATACCCCTACTGGGGATCAAGCCCACAACCCAGGCATGTGCCCTTCACTAGAATCAAACTCGGGAACTTTCAGTCTGCAGGCAGATGCTCTATCCACTGAGCCAAACTAGCCAATGCTGGTTAACTTTTAAATACCAGAACTTTGACCATTTAATTGTATATCAGGGCATAGTTAAATAATTTATACCTTTAAAATAAACAAACAAAATGCAAATAGGGAAGGAATACATTATTAGACAAATCACAGGGTCTGAAGATGAAAGACTTGGAAAAAAACATGGTATTTTATTGAGCTTTTACATATGTATGATTTGAATGAGAACAGAAAAGAAAATACATTATTCACTGTAATCACTTTAAATTATGCAGTTTAGGATTCATCGTCAATTAATTTCTATCTGGCTAGGTTAAAGAAAAAATCTGAAATTTCAGTTACTTCCATAAAATTTTATGAATCTTTATGTAAAATTAATTTGCACTGAGGATTAACTTTATTAAACTGCCAATCTTCTTCAGATAACAGGTTATTTCTATTTTAGTATTTGGACATGCCCCTTATATACCAAACAGGCACAAATCTGATGCTAGGGCACATGAGAACATTTATTTACTAGATAAAATATACTGATGTTCTTTATCCTCTATCAAATAATTCTTTCAAAACCTTCTTTACAATTTTAATAAATATCACTATTTATTAAAATTATATTTCACTCAACTTTTCAGCCAACGTGATTATATAGAAAGTAAATGACATCTCCCTAAGCTTGTAAACACGAGGTTCACACTGAGTCCAGCCGGGTCATGGGAAATACCATGGGCCACTTACCTGACATGCATTATAAAGAAGTTGGTGCTCCAGTTTCTTAATACCCAGAATCTGCTGAAACATCTCATAGAGCTGTTCTTTGCTCAGAATAAGTTCAGACACAGCACTGAGGGTCATCCTATTTGGCTGTTTGCACAAGTCCTCTTCACCCCTGTAAATGGCATCATATTTGGCTATCCACGAGCTCAGTACTGTCTCTTTGCTTAAGCCATCAATTTCTGGCAAACTCCGCACACGTTTCTCGATGTTCTTCTTAAACACCTCTCTGAAGTCATTAGCAGAACATCCTCCACTCTGAACCATTCTGGCCACTCGATCACTCTTCAGAAAAACCTGGAAGATAAAAATAAAGAACAAAACCCCGTTTATAACTAAGCAGAGACATCAACACACAAGCCTGTAGCAATCTAGCGAGTCTTAACACCAAACATTCCACAGCGATTCAAATGTTTTTTTTAATATATGGTAATGAATGAAATAATGGAGGCCCCAAATCTACTCTCTAAAATAGGGGTGTCGAACTCAATCAGAGAAGGGGCCAAAATCTAAAATCCAGCCTAAATCGCGGGTCGAATGGTTTACTGAACAGTCATAAACTGTCATTGTGATGGAAACGCAGCGGAGTGCAGTGATGACAGCGCGGTGCGGGCCACATTGCAAGGCCTGGCTGGACGGATTTGGCCCGCAGGCCTTGTGTTTGACACATGTGCTCTAAAATGTTGAAATATTTAGGAGAGATAGCAACCAGTGTTGAAGATGTAAGATGATCTTGATCTACAAGCTATCTCCCACCTGTAAATCAGAGGCCTCTCTGCCAATTGAATCCTTTAAGAGTTGATTAAGACAGTAATTGGAGATATGATTGTACGTGGGACTTCTGGCTAGTTCTTCAGCAGGGATAAGGTCTCCTATTGTTTGAGCGAAGATCTGAAGGCAAATAGTGTGGTAAGTCCAGGATCCAAGTCAATATGCATCATGTATAACTCAATCACGAATGCTTCACATTTGGGCATGAGGGCACACCTGACCCCCTCCCTGATTTCACCAGTCCTCCAATTTGTCACACATTTCTTGTGACCAGGAAGAATGGATGACAGAAAAGAGATGCTTGTGAAACAGGTAGGACGAGATGAGTAATCTACATTAATAAAATAGAAATATGCAAACTGAGTGTACCCTTGCAATGCCCACCAACCAATCAGGAGTATGTAAATTAACCCAACAAATATGGCGGGCTAATTTGCATACACAGGTGCCCAGTGGCTGGGGGTGGGGCGGGATGCTTGCATCATCGCCATGGCAATGATGCAGGTGTTCTGTTCCACTCCAGCTGCTCAGTGCAGTGTGGGAAGGTGGGAAGGTGGATCTGGGCCAGAGCAGAAAGTGCCAGCAGCCAGGGAGAGGAAGGCCGATTCTTGCATGAATCTTCCTGCATTGGGCTTCCAGTCTATATATATAAAACTTAATATGCAAAGTGTCCCCTTGGGAGTTCGACAGGGAGACTGGGAATATGATTGCTCAACTATGACATACACTGACCACCAGGGGGCAGTGTGGAACAAAGGGAGGCCCCATCTGGCAGCCTGTAGCCATGGAAGGGAGGCCCCAGCCAGCAGCAGGAGGGATGGCTCTGGCTGGCAGCCAGGAGGTCCCTATCAGCTTTTATCATCGGCCAGGCCTAGGGACCCTACCAGG
This sequence comes from Pipistrellus kuhlii, assembly GCF_014108245.1. Lineage (NCBI taxonomy): Eukaryota > Metazoa > Chordata > Mammalia > Chiroptera > Vespertilionidae > Pipistrellus > Pipistrellus kuhlii. The sequence continues at coordinate 7,410,672 of NW_023425405.1, forward strand.
CCTCTAGTAAGTAATAAAGTCATATTATATAAGAGACATCAGGCAATCTCTCCCTTTTTCTAAGTTAAGGATCCTAATATAAATAAGTATCAGTCATGACTTATTAAACATCTATTCTGTCATCAATATTCCTAAGCATCCTCTAGGGATCATATATAAATGCTTTATTCCTGCTTTTTTTCTTTCTATAATGACAACAAATTATCCCAGAAGAGTCTACAGGACTGTTTAATGCAGACTCTAAAAGTTGTATCTGTAATTAAACTTACGGAACAAAAATTCATGTCAACTTTTACGCTAAGAACTGACTCATAATATGGAGGCACTCCCAAGCCCAAGTTGTGACCCTGTTACCTGGACCAGGCTACCAACATGTCTGCCTGCAGGTGGGCAAGCAGCACATGTGTTCCATACAAAGTGGCCTCGCTTATCCCACTGACTCCCACAGTTAGCTACCTGACCCCAAACCTTTCCCCACTTTATATTTCCTCTTTCACCCAAAATGTTCTTGTCTCCTATCTTTGCTCAACAGACAGAGTATTCCTGATTCTCAAATATTTTGGTTTACTAACTAATATACTGAACCAGGAAAACATGTATAACATACATGCAATGCTTCCTCTCTTTCCCAGCTGTGGCTCATTTGCTTACTATAGTAAATATTCTGTCTTATTTTCTAATTTTCCAAGCCAAAATTAATTAATTCTTAAGTGACAGATCTAAAAATAGTACTTTTAATATATCTTGCCAAAGTGATGCACATGCCCCACAGGGTGGCAATCTGATTTTTAAGGGAGCTAATTCAATAATGAGTTATTAACAGTAAATTTTTCACATTTCTTACATTCTAGGGGTCTCATATACAGTATATAAATATATGTTGTGACATACTTATGCATTTCAATTTTCTATTATGTTTTGAAACTTTGCTATTTTTTATATCACTTCATATTAAATTTCTTAGTAATTTCTTCCTCAGTTCTTAAAATGGTTTTCATTTTTTTAGTTTTTTCTTTCATAGATGCCATGTTCTTTGGAAGCTTGTTTAGTGAATGGCCTTTTAGGCTTCCTCCATGTGAACAGGAGTTCACTTTTTAATAATAATAATTATATGTCACGGGGGTGGGGTGGGGCATCAGGATTTTAGAGATGCTTAGGTGGGGCATGGTAAAAAAAAAAAAGGGTTAGGAACCACTGATCTAAAAGTACATGAAATTAAGATATTTAACAATATATTTTGTCAAAGAAGGCCATTTACTACATCAGAAGATATAGGTTATCTATCTCCTTCTTTATCATCTTCATCTAATTGCACTACTGTCATTGAGCACCAGTATTCAAGATAAATGGTATACTAGTATATCTTTCCTAATTCCTATGATAGCTAGATCTTAATTAGGAACATAGGAAAGCTCAGGAAGTCAATAAAGGTGAACTGTGCCAGTTGTCAATCCATAGCTTCTCAGCACTATCTTCCCACTGCCCTGCTTACCGTATTTTCTGGCATATAAGACGACCCCCTAATTTTACAGTTAAAAGCTAGGTTTAGGCCTATATTCGCTGTATAAGACTACCCCCCACTTCCAGGGCAACACCAGTTCTTTTTTTAATAGACTGCACTGTGTTCTAGTAAAAAGCCTGCTCAGATTGGCCAGAGTCAGAGAGGCGGTCTATTAAAAAAAGAACTGGTGTTGCCCTGGAAGTGGGGGGTAGTCTTATACAGCGAATATAGGCCTAAACCTAGGTTTTAACTGTAAAATTAGGGGGTCGTCTTATATGCCAGAAAATACGGTATGCCAGCCAGAATAATTTTAAATGTGCTGAAGAGACCATATTTTTTTTCCTGTATTGATTTTAGAGAGAGAGAAAGGGGGAAAGAATGGGGGAAAGATAGAAAGAGGGAGAGAGAACCATGAATTGTTATTCTACTTATTTATGCATTCAATGGTTGATTCTTTTTTTAAATATATTTTATTGATTTTTCACAGACAGGAAGAGAGAGGGATAGAGAGTTAGAAACATCGATGACAGAGAATCATGGATCAGCTGCCTGTTGCACACCCCCCATTGGGGATGTGCCTGCAACCAAGATACATGCCCTTAATTGGAATCAAACCTGGGACCTTTCAGTCTGCAGACCAACGCTCTATCCACTGAGCCAAACTGTTTTGGCCATTGGTTGATTCTTGAATGTGCCCTGACCAGGGATCAAACTGCAACCTGGGCATATCGGGATGACACTCCAACCAACTGAGCTACCTGGCCAGGGCAGAAGGATTCTTCTAACTGGTTTTCTTCTTATTTGGAGGCGCATGGCACCCACCCATGGGCAACTTCTCTCCAGATGGTGGTTCACACACTGTCCCACCCCCATTGGCAGATGCCCAGTGAGTCCTGCAGGGCAGCACTTCCCTGCAGAACATTTCCCTCCAGCACCCAGAAGGCTGATTTCCATGAAGTTCACTTCTGTGAACTTCTCTGTCATCCAAAAGGACACAACCATGTGAGGTCTGATTCCAGCCTTGGGGACGGGGAACTGGGGCCCTCTTCCAGATTCCTTCCTTCCTTGGATGTGGTGTCCCCGTATCTGCTCCTCCTGTGTCCTTATGTTCCTTACTCATGTTGTCAATCCCACATTGTTTGTGTTAAATTTTCCCTGTACAATTACTGTGTGGCTTCTGGCCCCTGATTGCACCATGGAAATACGGAAACACTATATATGTAATATTATATCTACGGGAAAATACTTGAAGTTGAAACGAGCAACTTTTGAAAATTTGTAATTTTGTCTAAAGCTGGAATGGCAAGGTATTTTTAAAGTACAATATAACTGAAGACTGGCTTCAGAAAAACTTTTAATTACTTGATATTTAATATTTCAAGTTGGCAGGCATTTCATTTTTTTCTAACTTTTGCCTAACGCAATTGGTGCTAAATTCCACCAAGCAATCAAACCACAGTTTTAAAGCAAAGACTCTAATAAACTTTAAGTATCTGGATTCTTAATTTTGCCTATAAAAGCCACACCTAAAGCCATCCTTAGTCCGATTACATGCTATGTAATTGGAATTTATTAAGTTAACAATGTGTCAAGCATTTTGCTATGTGTTAAGAGTCACAAAGATAAATGAACCTAAGACCCTGCCCTCCAACAGCTCATGCTCCCTGAGAGAGACAGCAAATAATAAGATACAATGAGGTAAGAGAATAATAGAAACCTATGTAGAGGGAGGAAAAGCTAAGGAGAAAAAATTACGAACTCTGTTAAGAGTTCACTGGATAGAGACTACAGACCTACAATTTTATTTGGCCTGTGGGTTAAGTGAGGGGTAAAGTGAGAATAAAATACATTTTGGGAAAATAAAAGGACAGCATAGAGGCAATCCACACCATGACCTTCTAAGGGAAATAAAAATGTTCTTATTGCAGGAGCCTTAACTATAAGGGTGAGGGCAGCAAAGGTTGGGCCACACACCCCAAAAGAGACCAGACTGAAAGATGCGTGTGTGTCACGCAAGGCATTGGGGCGCGCTCTGGTGAGCAGGTGTTAGACATGTGGGCAACCAGGGACTGAAATGCTGAGACACGTGAGCTGGAGAAATAACTGGGAGTAGCGTCAAAGGCAAGAGAACGACTGACCAGAGCAGAGACTAGAATATCAGTTATCAGCGGAGTACAGCAGACCAGGTGAGAAACAGTAAGGGTCTAATCCAGGCCAAAGGTCATGGGCTAAAGAAAGAAGGAGAAACAAGAGAGCAGGCTGAGAGAATAACTGATCTTGGTGATTTACAGTGTGATCCATCAACTCCTCCTAGTTTGCTTAAGCTTCAGACTTGGAGCTGCAATACCAGCCAACAGCTTTCCTTACGGCCCCACTGGGCCCCTAAACGAAACAAGTCTCAGCAGGAATTCATGACTTTTCCAATTATTTGTTCTGCCTCCTGCCGACCTGCTTCAGTGACTGTCAGAAACCCATTTCCCTCCTTGAGAGACCTGGGTGCCACTCTCAGACTCCTCCATCCTCTCCATGTTATTCTCCCCAACAGACAACCTGTCACCAAACCCTGCTGATTCCAGCCCTACATCCTCTCCAATCCCTCTCCTCATGCGCTGCACGGGAACTTAATTGCCTAAGAGCAATAGCCTCTTTTGACCTAGCCCTCCTGCCTCAGAAGTTTCCACAACGTTTTCTCTTGACTGGCATTAAACTAATATTTCCTTTTTTTTAAAAAAATATAATATGATCACTTTAATCCTCCTTTAACTTAAAAATTCTTCACTGACTTTCCACCAAAACCATCTCCAAGGCCTCAGATCCTACTTCAACAGGCCTCAAATGAATTCTTTGGTTTCATCATAAGTCATTCTCTCTCATTCAATCTCCAGGCTCCAGTTCCACTGGCCTTTTGAAAAAAATCCACACTGTCCATCTCACTGTCATCTATCAGTATCTCTCAGCAACCCTTCAGGTCCCCACTCAAACTGACCTTCCTTGAAGATTCTTTTCCCAGTCAACTTGAATTACTATTTTATGTATCTGTAATCCTAGTATCCTGTCTTTTTCCTTTAAAGTACTGTAGTAATTAAGTGAAAATTCTATTTCTATCGTGTGTGTATGTGTGTGTGTGTGTGTGTGTGTGTGTGTGTTTACTCATTAGTAAGCTCCATGAAGCCAAAGACGATTTCATTCACTCTATCTGTAGCACTGAGGACAAGGCCAAGTACAGAGAAAGCACTTAGAAAATATCTACTGAACATGTAAATGAGGAGTAAAATGATTTAGACGGTCAAGTTAATTTTCCCATCCCACACACTTAATTAATGTAAATAATTAACCCCTCAGGTTTACTGATTTCCAATTAGGCATACAAAAAAAAAAAGAAGCATAAGGGACTGACCTTGTGTATGAGTGGAAGGGGGAAAGACATCTTAGATAAAAGGAAGCACACAGGGGAAAGCAAAACTAGTTTGGTGAGGAAAATAAAGCATGTATGTCTAAATAACATAACATTCTCTAATTCCTATAATCTGCTATTCTTACAGAAATAACAGTTTTTGAAAGTAATTTTTTCAGGTGTTGCTTATGAAACTGTAAGTGATGGATTTGGTCCCAGTAGACATCGAAGATCTTATTCTTGCATCCTTTCATAACAGTTATCAAATTAGAGGCAGGGAAAGCATAGCCACAGGCAGAGACTGGTCCGAGAGCTGGTGCACCAGCGCCGGGATCTCTGAAATCCTGACTCGAGTACATCTAACACAGCATGGCACTGTCCCTGAAGCGGGCATGGACAACTCGGTGCCTCAACAAACTCGATGAGCAGACAGTCTTTCTAGAGCTCTTCACACATGAACTCCTTTTGTCCTCACAGTCACCCAGTGCCTTTTCCTTTTTCATTCTCTTACAGATTAAATGGTTTTGGCTGGCCCAAGGTCACAAAGTTATTGAAAGAGTAAAGAGGAATCCAAAAGCAGCATTATTCCCTTCTCTCACTCCCTCACCCCACCATAGCACACTCCCATCAGAGCTCACCCCTGGCAGCCGTAACCTCTGCAGGGTGATGGCCAACACCTGTGGAATTCCCAATGACCTTCTTGTGAAAATGCCACCAAGGCAGAGTGGGGATTAGGAACTTGACATCACAAAACTACAATATACTGTGCATGTTGTACTTCTCCAATGTCAGTTAGGTTTGACTCGCACACGGGTCCTCAGTGTGAACATGATCAAGGTTAACCCTTTCCATTCGCCTGCTCAGCTCGGACACAAAGAATTCACTAAACATCTTAACAAAATTCTGGTAAACAAATGGCGAAATTGAAATGTGGTGACTATAACAGGAAACTATAGGTGCAATGGGTAAGTCTGCTCAGCTGTCCAAATAAGACTTCGACCACGCTTATCCACAGAAGCACCCATTGTTCATGCACTGCTTTTGATCTGAACGATGCATTGCTTCTCTGATTCAAGAGGACTGTCTAATGAAAAGAGAAACATTAGCTGCTTGCCAACTCATTGTGGCTATTTATGAGATGGTTCCTGGGAAAGCTGCCAGCATGTGTTCAGCCAGGAAAATGTTGAGAAAGCACAAGAGCCCCACTTAAGAGATGCCTTTTTTCTCTTTAATAATGACAAATAAAATACTGTGATAATTCTATGCTGTACATAAGAGATTTTTAAACATTTTAAAAGGAGTTATCAATTCATGGAGCTTTTCTGCAGTGATGATTTGAGTTTCACTAGATATCAAAAAATTCCCCATTTCCCAACATAAATACTAGTTATCAGGTCAGTTTGCACGCCCAACGCCAGTCAATAGATTCCCTGTTAACACTGTATTGCTCCAGTCTCTATTCAACCAGGCTCTCCCCCTACCTACCTTCCAGCCTTTTCTTCTTTTGCTTCTAATAACAGGAATACTTGTTTAGCCCTCAACACTTTCCATAATTTCTTCCCCCATACCTCATCCCATATTTGTCCCATAAGTATTTATCAAAACATACTACTATATGGTGGGACCCTGCACAGAGCTGGGAATTTACTGGTGAACAAAATGATGTGAGTTTGCTGCCTTCACAGAGCATACAGGGGAGGAAATAATTATACATACAAAAATAACTATGATTTGGTGAATGCTACTGAGGATTTCTGGAACTAGGACAATTTCTGCCAAGGTTTTGAATCTAGTTGAGGAGGTTATAAAAGGGTTCCCTTTAAGGAAGTGAGTGGAGATCTGGAGACCAAGAGGAATTAGGTTGAAAATGTGAGGAGACTGAGGGAGGAGAGTGGAGTTGGTGGTGAGGGGGACACAGCTGGTCTACATGAGTTTGAAAAAGGCTCCTTGGGCTGCAATGAAGGGACCGAAGACAGTCCAGTGGTATGAGAGGAGGATGAAGAGGAGGAAGAGGCTTTAGGTACACCCTGGGAAGGCATCTATCTGTTCTTTATCCCAAGAGCCTGGAATGCCATCCAAACATTTAAGTCAGGCAGACAGTCCCCCGAGTGGGGGCTGGGCTCTCCCCTCCTCAGCTCTTGTCAATCTCTTAAAGGAATTCAAACAAGTGACCGAAAGCAACCAAGCAAATTTATTTAAAATGCAGTTGGTATGATGCACAAGCAAGCAAGCAACTCAGTTACTCTGAGTGCCCCACCCTGTGGGGGTACAAGGGGTTTTATACTATTCCTCCTATAGGATTCAAAGTTCCCCCACCAGATATCTTGGGAAGCAGAACAGGTTTCAAAGTCCCCTTCTATGCTGTTATGACTTATAGCAGAATGTTTGTACATTCATCTGGTCATCTTGTTTGGCAAGTCCTAGGGCAGGGATTTTTTTGTTCTCGGTGGGTGAGATAAAGTTCCCCATCTTCCCCCCTCTCCTGTCCTATGAGCTCTCTATGCTATCTAAAAAGTCCTGTGATAAAAACTGCATTTTAAAAATAGCTACAATGTATTTTAGGGACTTTACATATATTAACCACACAACCACGTAAACTAGGTGTCAGTAACTATTTAATATTTTATTTTATTTTTTATATTTTTATTGATTTCAGAGAGGAAGGAAGAGGGAGAGAGAGATAGAAACATCTATGATGAGAGAGAATCATGGATTGGCTGTCTCCTGCAAGTCCCCCACTGGGGATCGAGCCCACAACTGAGGCATGTGTCCTTGGCCGGAATCAAACCTGGGACCTTTCAGTTCGCAGGCTGACACTCCATCCATTGAGCCAAACCGGCTTGGGTGTCAGTAACTATTTTAAAGGTAAAAAAAACAAGAGCAGGGAGAAGTGAAGATAAATACTTGAGGTCACAGAGCCTGACAGAGGAGGGGTGAAGACTTAAGCCCCGAGATTCTTGCCAAGAACCCCCTTCTTTTATCACCATGCAATCAAATTTGGTGATTTCTCAAGTTATGGCTCATTAAACTGAGCTAGAGTGGGCAAGGAGCGGATGGATTAAAGAGAATGGGGGGGGGGGGGAACGCCTCATTATTCTCTGCCTCCTTTATGAAGCTTCCCACAGCTTGATGCTGTTCCTTTGCTCTGAGCCTTCTCGGCACAGCCCTGCCCCCTCTGGAGGTCTTCGACACGCCTGTCCTCATCACGTATCCACTTATGGACAGCATCACTGAGTCTTCCTTTCCCTGCTAAGACGAGGAGTTTCATTAGACATGCACCTTTGAAGCTTCTGCCGGGGCTGAGGTCATTAGATACGTGGAGTTTAAAGGAAATCACCAGATCCTTAGAATATTAATGAACTCTGTCATTAGACACATACAGTTTAAAGGAAATCAGCAGGTCCTTGGAATATTAATGAGCTCTGGAAAGTTACTGAATCTGAAAGATAGTGTTCTGACCAGTGTGGGAAGGAATTTTCACTGACTCAATGTAACGAACTAAACTTAAGATTACAGTGTCATTTTAATAAAGCTCAATTTATTCAATATTTAGAAATCATTAAGTCCAGCAAGTCTCTTCCTTGTAATACAATGTTATTAAGAACAACCTGTGGGCCCTGGACAATTGCTCAGTGGTCAGAGCATCGGTCTGGGGACCAACGGGTCTTGAGTTCAATTCCTGGTCAAGGACATGTACTTTGGTTGTAAGTTCTGATCCCCGATCCCCCAATCATGGGGGAGGCAACCAGTCAATGTGAGACATCAATGCTTCTCTCTCTCTCTCTCAACCTTTTCGTCCCCCTCCCCATCTCCTCCACTCTTCCTCTAAAGATCAATGGAAAACATATCCTCTGGTGAGGATTAAAGAAAGAATAAAGGAGTAAATTGTGGGTTAATTATTTGGTTGTAGTGGAAAAGGGCTATACTTATTACATTTATGTAAAATATATTTCATATATTTATTAGATACTCTATTTTTAAATTGATCAACAAAATCCAAAGGTTTGGAAACCATTACTTTAATCAATTCTGTTCCCTTATTTATCAAATGTGAAGAAACCATATCTTAAAGCTTACAGCAAAGAAAATCCAATTTAAAAAAAAATTAATTTAGGTAAGTGGTACACCTCAAGCCCTTTAGCTGTACACTATGAAGCAGGTGCTCTCCAAGGACCCTTCCTTATAATTAATTGATCTAAATCCCTTAAAGCAAATCTAACCACCGAACTAGCAACCTCTTCTCATGTTTTCTGTGGAAGGAATTGAGATGAGTTCTTTTAAGATCCAAAATAACATGTGATTTGAAAAGTGTAAAACTATTTTTAGGGGGAAAAATATGTGCATGCTAGTCCCATCATCTTAAAAAAATTACAAAGGTTTATTTTTTGTTTATTTGTTTGTTTTTTGTTTTTTAGCTTTGCACAGTGGAAGTATCACCATTTTCCACAATTATTGCTAATTGGGGAAGAACTTACCAAGTTTTTATAAAGATTTTATTTTATAGAATCACATAACAGATCTAATAAGTCTTTCTTCATAGGTATTTTCCAACTCATTGATTACCTTAAATCTCCCTAAACTGATGGTAAATTTTCCTTACCCTTGTATCTACAGGATTCACCACTCTACTCACTGAGCACAAATTTAAAAAGAGAAACAAGATCACTGGGCTGAAGCGGGGCTTCCAATCTGTGGGACACTGAGCCTGAGAGCCTGACGGGGGAGCAAGGTCATGTTCACAGTGGAAAAGGGAGCCCTGGCACTGGAAATGTGAATTTCTAAAGCAACTGTCTCTATGCATCCGAAATGAAGAAGACTCCTCTTCCTCGGCCTCACTCTTCCCCTATTTCATTCATTGTTTAAGGATACGACAGAAAAGTCTGGAAGTTCATGGCATTGGGCTACCCTATTCTGCCTCATCTGTGAAGTGTTTTTTTCTTTCCCTCCTCCATCATTGTAATGATATACAAAATAAAATTTAAAAACTTAGTGTTTTATGTTTGGAGTCTCATAATATCTAATGGTCAGTGAACCCTTAGAATGATTTACCTTTATTATACGGAACAAACTATGCTCCCACTGTCTCCCAGCTTTACAATAGTCCTCTCTATTCCTATTGACGTTAATAGTGTAACTCTGTTCGCTCTGCTTTCACTTCTCCACTCTCCTCTCATCAGCTAGGAAATGATGGGCCAAGAAGCAGAGCGGAATCAGACCTGAGTGGTCAAGGTGCGGGGGAGCTGAGAGACAGCCCTTCTGGGTCGGTGTCCTCACTAATGTGATGTGCCGGTGCCATGATATCCGAAAACATGAGAATTTCTATTTTATTGAGAAAATGTCCAAACACACAGAAAAACAGAGGGGAAAAAATTATAGTGGTTTGGAAATCACTGACTTAATGAATTCCATTTCTTTACTTACCAAACTTGGAGAAATCATAACTTAAAAACTAATCATCTTTTATTCTGACATGTACCTCCTACCTAGATTCTATGAGTAATATTTTAGTCTAGTTTTTCTTTCATGTATCTACCCATCTCTTCATTAATCCAAATTATTTTTGTTATGCGAGCCAGAATAAGTAAAAAATGTGATTCTGTATTTACAAAACAATTTATGGTAGATTAGAAAACTATAAAAACTGGTCCTGTGCAGGACATACAATAGGTGGAGAAACTTTTCCTTGAGAAAAGGGATGATGTGTTAATGTTGACAGAGGAAAGCATATATTAATTTGGGGGGGGGGGGGAAGATATTCCTAAAAACGAAATCATCATATTCTCCAAAACACTTACACAAGATACAAGAGAATGAGCTACTAATCCTTTCAAATTTTAGGTTTATGAAATATGATTCTGCAGGGTAGTAAGTTATTTACTCTTAATAAGCCAAGAGCGAAATAAAGTTCTCAATGAAAATTAAACAAAAAAAGGAAATTTCTGGAAGGTAAATCAATCTTAAAAGCCAACATTCTGTTAAGTTGAGAAAAATGAACCCAAAATGTGACTACATTTTCCAGCTGTAGAGTGGCTCCTAACAAATACTTGTTGGATTATGTCGTTTGTACCTTGTAGTTATTTATTTTTCCACCAGATGGCCACTCTGTGTGGAAGAACAATGTTTTTCAATCCCAGGATGTGGTTTTCAGGGTTGTGAGGGACTTCAGAGGCACTATAAATCCAGCCCTCCTTCCAGAGCTTTTATTTCCTCACCATCAAAATGACATCCAAACATCAGACTCCTTTGGGGAAGAGAAAGCTTGGCTCCCTGAGGCAATCGCCTGTCAATGGGCAGGACCAACTACTGGAAAGTGGTTCCCAGGTGGCAAAGCTCTCTTAATAGCTGTCATGCTCTCACCTACTTCCAACTTAGAAATTCTTTAAAAGGTCATTTTTCAAATATTTAATGGCAGCTAACAACGTCTTCACCATCCAGGCAAAAGACACCTTGACTGACCTGGTGACTTGCCCATTTTTCCTCTCTGTGTATTGATGTAGGCCCCTCTTCCTTTCAGGTCATCGTTCTATTGTTCTTGCTGAAGCTTCCTCTGCTTAAAACTGTAACTCTGCCTCTAACAGTCCCCGTCCTGTTTCCTTTGTCTCCATAGCACTTACAACTCTTTCACAGATTATATATTTACTAGAGGCTTATCAAGAGTAAAGGAATGGGATTTATTAAATCAGAGGGGAATGGGATTCATTGGCTGCCAGCACAGGTCTGCGCTCCAGCTGCAGCAGAGAAGCGAAGTCTCTTCAGCCTTCAGTCGTCTTCAGTCTTCTCTTGGGCTGGAGCCTTTAGTCTTTGCTCTACACCTGCATATGTAAATTAATCTGCCATCTTTATTGGGTTAATTTGCTTACACACTCCTGATTGGCTGGTGAGTGTTGCAGAGGTATGGTCAATTTGCATATTTTCCTTTTATTAGTGTAAATTTTATAATTTCTTTCCACTAGAAAGTAAGCTCTAGGTGGGCAATGAGTTTGAATGGCTCATCTCTATATTTCCAGGAAAAATGACTATTTGTTGAATGAATGAATGAATGAATGAATGAGAGAACTAATTAATCTGGGTAAGATCTCACCATCAATGTAAAGAAAAGGACAGGTATTATTATAGTATTGGTTCTAGTTAGACTACATGTGGCCAATGCCTGAGAGTCCCCAGCTCATTCAGGTGGCCTGCTTAGATGCCCACTGGCTCATCTCGTATTTTTTTCAGCTACATTTTTATGGAGACTGAGCCTCTCCTCTGTTTTGGTGAAGCTGGTTTTATGGACCCAAAACCAGGAATGTACGAGTCCCTTCTGAATTACACCTATGGCCCACTGTTTAAGGAAATTATTTTTATACCTTTAGTGAGAAAACTACCCTTTTCCAGCATGGGCCTCCCGGTCCAGTGTGTAGATGCCCTAAACTGTTTGCACCTTCCAGGTTTTTCTATTGTCCTACCTTGGAATTCATAAACTGTATAAAATCTATTAATTTTCTCACAATTTCCTCAATAGTGTGATAGTGGTGGCAGAGAAATAAGAACTGGGAGAGGAAAGGAGTAGCATGTATATGCATAGGTTATGCATACCTCGAAGAGCAGCTGGGTTAGCGAAATATGCTTAACAACTTAGTGCAACAATTGTAAATGTTACTTGTGTAGTGCTTTAAGATTTACAGCTACCTCCACTTATACTATTTCTGTCTAATTATAACTGTGTGATGCATGGTGCATCCTCTTCTGGAAATGAACTGAGCCTCTGAGAGAGTAGAGGTTCCTGAATGTCCACCCCAATCATCTGGAGGACTTGTTAAAACAGACTGCTGCCCCCTTGCACCCTGAGTTTTCTACTCCATAGGTCTGCCCTGGGCCCTCACCATCTGCATCTCCCACAAGCTGAGCTGTTTCTGCTGATCTGCTGGTCTGAGGACCGTGCTCTGTGAGGTTCTGCCATCAGGAAAGGACATGAACGCAGGTCAGGTGATATGAAAGCACGGCACTCTTTTCAACAGGAGACTGTGCGTCTTATGCCCGGACTTTGTAAATAGACTCATATAAATTCTTAGGGAAATTACAAATTTATTTTTTAGCCCTTTCAAGCTCTGGAGGAAAATAAGGCTATATAAAACCTCTCAGACTAAATAATCATTTTTTACAAAAAGAAAACTACCAATTCTAGAATCAGTACTTTCTAAATGGAAGCATCCGTTTCCTAGAGCTCAATATGTCATGGGTGGTTTTCCCCCCAATCAGATACACCCTGCCCATGCCCTCACCCACCTACACTCCTTTATCTTTCCTAATGATGTGAGGTATCATAAGTTATCATGTCAACCCTCCTCTAGCATGTCCAATGCCTTTAGCTGGAATTTTTCTTCCAAGGCCCAGACCTTGAAATATGCAAAACTGAACTCATATTAACAAGTTCTCTTTCACTTAAAAACTAGCCTTGCCATCTCATTGCCATGCGGTGGTTAAAACCAGGAGCTGTGGAACCAGACCAAGTTCAAATACAGGCTCTGCCACATATGGGCTGTTTAAGTTTGGGTTTAGGTACTTGGCTTCTCTGGGTCTCAGCTTCCTCATCTAAGGAATAGGGATATTCACAATGCCCACCTCACAGCCCCCATCCTGTTTCCTTTGTCTCCAAGGACTTACAACTCTTTCACAGATTATATATTTTCTAGAGGCTTATCAAGAGTAAAGGAATGGGATTCAGTACATCAAAGGGGAAGGCCTTCCTTCCCGTGGCTGCGGGCACCGGAAGCTATTGTCCAGAGCCACAAGTCCTTTTAAAGTTCTCCAGGTGATTCTTGTGTGCAGCGTAAGCTGAGAAGTACTGCTCCATGAGGAGGAAAAAAAAAAAAAAATGAAGAGATTAACAAAGGATTTTTAAATAGAAGTAAAAATCTGGTGGACATCAGTAGACATCACTGATTTTTACAGTAGGTAAATACTACTGTTAAAAAATTCCTGGGAGGTGAAAGAATTCCTTGGTACAGTGAGGATAAAGTGGCTTACAATTTCTCTCCAGGCTGAAGCTGAACAAAAGGAGAAGGGCCGGAAAAGGACGGGGAAGGGAAACTTTGGAATGAGAACAAGAGCAAGTGGTGAGAATGAAAAGTATTGTACATTCAGGAACGGAATTCTGGAAAAGATGCGATACATTGGGAAGTTTTCAAAAATGACAAAACCTGACATGTGTCAACAATGGAATATTACTGAATGGGAGAGGAATGTTAAACGTGGACAAGATTTGAAATCAGGGTTACCTTGGTCATCAACAGTGAAGAGGAAAATGCATGCGAGCAGCTGAAATCATAAAGGGACACAGTATCTTGGAGGTGTGACAAAGACAGCATAATTGTGGAGACAGGTATCGTAAACTGTAGTGTAGCTGTGAAAATGGGAGGTTTTCATGGAGTCCATTACTCTCCCTCACAACCTCCCCAAATCCCTGTGGTTTAGAAAACCAGGTATGCATTTTAAGACAGTTCCGTGCCGGCATGGTAATAACCAATAATCCTATTTTAAACACTCAGCATTAAATATTAAATGATTACAATAGGCAGCAAATGCAAAGCCAAGTGAATTCTCAAGCATAGAAACTGACGCCCATAGCCAACAGCAGAGCAAGAACATGGCCTCCTGACCTCAATGAGTTTCACAGTATCAACGTGTGAAGCCTCCCTCCCTCTTTTTACCTCGCTGCTTCTCTAACTCTGACCTCCCCCCACCCCCCGCCGACTCCTGTGTGCTGCTTCAAACACCAGCGAGTTTTCAGAGGAAGAAAACACTTGAACTGTACACTAAGCTTAAATACTATCAGAAGTGTCAGATCTCTAGCTCTCTCCATCCTCTGAAGTACTCACATTATTGAAAGTACTATGGCTGACCAACGTCCCTCTGCAGGGCAAATGCATTATGATGACGCTATAGCAAGAGATGGGTATATGATCAGTGTGTTATAATACAAGGAGCTGCATAGATAAATTCACCTGAAATCATCCAATCAGTGGTAAGGGCTTTAGAATCATTTTCACTTTAGTAGATAGTATTAAACCTAATTTGTCCCAGTAATAATAATAAAAAGTAATGTTTAATTTTTATAAGGAACATCAGCCCCCTACCTAGCCTAAGTGGGCATGGGGAATCAATTTTACTACCAGAGAATGAAAAAATATATACAGAGGAGAAATGCAAGACAAACCCATTATGACCATGGCATTAGGAGTAAAATAATTCACATTATAGTCCCATATTGTTATGGCAAAATATATTTGCATACCTAAGTACAAGAGAACGTGTAGCCCACAGACTACACTAGGTAAAAACAGACTCTAATGAATAGTACCTCACATTTGACAGAGCAGCGCTATTTCCAGGTCCTAGTTACTAAATCCAGAATAAAAGTGTTTTATTGATCTGTTTTCAACATTCTGAGGCATAAAACTGCTGTTTTGTTCTGAGATGAGAAACAGCTACACAGCAGGCACTCAGCAAGGACAGCCCAGGTCCACTAACTTCCTTCCCCACCTAAAAGATAGAATCTAACCACCCTTTGAGGAACATCCATTGAACATTCTCAAATCAAGATAAGCATACAGTGTTAACAAAAGACATCTCTATCTATTATCTATCTATCTATCTATCTAAAGGCCAGGTGACTAGAACAGCCAGAATGACCAGAACACTGGAATGACAGGAATGCCATGGTCCTATGACATGAACCTGCCCGCAGACACTCCCCCCTACTCCCCACTGGCCCTAACCCTGATTGCCCCCCTTCCTGATCAGGGGCGGGGCCAGCTGGCCAATCTCCTGCATCCCCTTCCCCGGCCGCACCCCCCACCCACCCAATTGGTCCCCATTGGGAGAGAGGGAGCCAGCCAGACGCTACCTGTGCACGAATCTGTGCACCAGGCCTCTAGTATAATTATAAAAGTGTGCCCGTGCTAGTTTCTTACAGATGAGGGTACATCAGATTTAAAGCTGACAGTGAGAAAAAAGCAAAGAAAAAAGGCAAAGGAAAGGGGAAACCAATGGGGGTGCAGGGAATGGTGGAAAGAGAACACAAGGGCAATGTTAGTGTGAAGAGTCAGTGATGAATTCTTCAAGTGCTAGGTCTATCACGGAATGTGTACCCCATTTCCATGTGCTTAAGAGTGCACAGAGCTCTAACGATCCCCGGGTTTGGGGACTGCCAAACTACCCCATTCATTCATATCCACAGTTTCAATGATGCGTCTGGGCAACCGGCCACCCCCTAGGAGATGCTAACCCCAGAGACACCAACAGCAGTCAGTCTGAGAACGACAGCTTCTCTTGCTTAGGAGCAGATTCTAGCAGAAGTGGCTCTCACAGGGTTCTCGGTGCCCTGTCTCCCGTGTGACCCTTGCTCTCTCAGGAAATGACTTTCCTCTCCCAGAGTAAACTAAACAGGACACTCAAAACCGTGTTCCTGCTAAATCCTCCCATGCTGGTGCTAGGCAGTCCTTTCAAAGAGCAACTCCTGTGATTAAGTCCAAGGCCCCCCTCCCAGGGTTTGGCTCTGCAAAAGCCTGTGCATACCCAGCAAGGCATAACCCCCGGCCTGGTCACTTGCCCACTTTCCACTGTGTCCCTCCCTCTCTGAAAT
Organism: Pipistrellus kuhlii; assembly: GCF_014108245.1. Classification (NCBI taxonomy): domain Eukaryota; kingdom Metazoa; phylum Chordata; class Mammalia; order Chiroptera; family Vespertilionidae; genus Pipistrellus; species Pipistrellus kuhlii. The sequence goes on from NW_023425405.1 coordinate 7,427,193, forward strand.
AGTCTTCCTTGGCACTGCTCTTAGAAACAAGTACTCCTCCTTCTGGCTCCCTCTCTGAATTCCAGTATTGGTAGCCCTGAGCAACTCACAAAATTCCTCTTAACAGACCTCCCTCCAGGGTTGCACAAAAATTCAAAACTCACCGTCAGCCCTGGAGAGGTCAAAACTCATTAAAAGGATGCATGCTAATTTATAATAATGAATTCTGGGCCAATGGTTGTAATTTTCCGTTTTGTCCAAGTGATTTAGGGTGAACATTTTCATGATTAGGGTCCCATTATTGGCAACTGGGATGCACTGCTCAGTTTTCCCAGATTAATACACAATGGTTACATTATGAAAAAGGTGTTTATCATTATTCACTCATTCGAGCATATTCCAGTGTCCAGCTCTGCCCCACATTCTTGGAAATGCAGTGAACAAAATGAACAGAATCCCACAATGTCGTATTAAAATTCCACAGTGTGACGCTTATCTTCAAAATAATCTGGAATATTTTAAATATTTTATTTAATGGCAAAAAAATAAAATAAATTGGGTAATACAAAGCATATAGGAAGCAAATACACCATGACTGAATATCTTAGGAATTCTTTATCATTTAAGCCTTTCTACACACTGTGAACATGTAGCAATTATGATAATATTGGGCAATGAAATATTTGCTGGTCACTTCAAGAGTGCTACTATTTTACTTTAAATAAGATTGCAGATCACACAAAATGTACTAATTGCTTGAACAGGATTGTTTGCCAAGAGTAAGAATAAAATTCTATAAAGCAAATTTTTATGACAAGAATAAAAACACATAGCACAATGGAGATCAATTTATACTGTACTACAGCTATCAAAAGGTACATTTTACTCTTTCTGGCACAGCAAAGATTGTTTTTCAAGCTTGACTTATGGCTTTGGGATTATAAGGAACATGCAATTACATTAACCATTTTCTTACTAAAACAAAGTCAATGTATACAATACAAAAAAAAATCTACAGAGAAAAGTTTGTCCTTTTAACAGGAATGTGTCATACAAAGAAACATCTACACGCCCAGGAGCAACATACATTGACCAAAAGTTACCTTTAGCCAAGATTTTTTTTTTTTTTCTTTAAATCCTGCTACACCTGTTTTTCTTTTTCTGTCTTTCGGGCTCGACAAAGGATGTAGGACATTACCGAAGTAACAAAAGAGGACACAAAACCACACTTCAAGCAAACTGCTTGTCAGTATTAGAACCTGGTTTGACAAACAGGTTTAATCCGCTTCCTCAAAGGCCAGGCCATCAAGGTGAAGGATGAAGGTCTTCCGCCAGGTTAGGCTGGCCCTCGTTCAGGGAAGCGGGGCGCTCCTGGGCCTCTCCCGCATGGGTGGCTTTTTCCGGCTGCCGGGCAGGAGTCAGTTCAGTAGCCCTCCCCTCTTCCCTGGGTGATAAAATGCCAGGCCACTCGTTTGCCATCAGCACCTGCAGCGACTGCGTTCCGTCTTCCACGTCCACCTGAATCCCCAGCGCATTGAGAATGTCACACTTGCACATGGGGCAGGTCCCGTGGGACAGAATCCAGGGGTCGATGCAGTTCTTGTGGAAAAAGTGTTTGCACGTCAGAATGCGGATGGTGTCGTTGGGCTTGTAGAGCTCGAAGCAGACCACGCAGCTGTCCCCGTTGGGGCTGACTTCCTCGTCCCCTTCTTTCAGGACCCGGAGCTGCAGCTGGCTGAAGGCGAGCTTGAGATCCGAGGCAAGGCGCAGCCACCTCCTACTCTGCGCCCTTGCTAACCAGAGCCTCCGGATGTGGTAAAAGACAAAGTACGTAAATGTGGCGGTGGTGACGATCAGGAAAGAGACAAAATAGTGATTCATCCAGATGATGTGTTTCCTCCCCATCTCCACCATGATGGTGACGTGAACTCCCTTCCGGATCAGGTGCAGGATCTCCGTGCCTTTCAGGTTGCCAATCATCACGACAACGACGTCTTCGAAGGGCTGGTGGGACATGGGGAACACCTGGTTGCCGGTCCCCGGGAAGTTGTAGATGATCACCCCACTGGCCCCCTTCTCCACCGCCACCTTGATCTTCTGCGTGAAGGGGCAGCCGCCCCGCTCAATCAGGGCGAGCCACACATTGAAGTGCCTCGACCGGCTGAAGCTGGTGTTGGGGTTGCAAGCATACTGCGACTTTCCGTCCGGTGGCACGATCACTCCCGACACTCTCTTCAAAGTGGAGCTCCTTCCAAACACCCCGGTTTCCCCCAACTCAGACAGCATGCGGTTCCCCACGTGAAACGAGATGTTCATGTACGCGGTCCACACGGCGCTGGCGTCGCAGCAGCTCTGATTGAGAAGCCAGAGGAGAGTCAGTTTCACGAGCCAGGCCGAAGCAGTGCTGTTCCTCTGAGTGCCAATCTGGAGCAGATTCATCTCTCTCTGCCTACTGAGCAAAGGACCAGTCCAGGGAAAAGAGATGGCTCCCACATCTGTTGGCAATCAATTTAAAATAACAAAGTGAAAAAAATCTTCCAGGTGAAAACTGGTTCCACCTTCTCCCAGCATGTTTTCGTGAGAAATTCTTAAAGATGTTGTATGAGTTGCAGATGTTTTATTAGAGGCAGAGAGAGAGAAACTTTACATTGGTGGGGGGGAAAAAATCCTAGTTTCACTGCTGTAACTCTAGATACTGCTTACTGTTTGTTGGGTGATGTGATTATGACATAAAAGGCAACAGCCAATTAGGTAAGGGCGCAGAGCATCCTGTAAAATGCATTGGCTTGAAGGTCTCAATGTTATTATGGGTGATTTTTCTAGGTTGTTATAAGCTATATTTCATCCCTGAGTGGCAAATACTGTTAGCAGGTACCACAATTAAACTAAAAATCCTATCTAACAAAAGAATAATATGCATATTGACTATCACTCCAACACACAAGATGGCTGCCCCCAGGTGGACACAAGATGGTCACCACAAGATGGCCAGCGGGGGAGGACAATTAGGAGGGGCAAGACCTACAAGGGAGGGCAGTTATGAATGATCAGGCCAGGGAGAGAGAGCTGTTGTGGGAAAACAGGCCTGCAAGGGAGGGCAGTTAGAGGTGACCAGGCCAGCAGAGAAGGGAAATTGGGAATGATGGGATTCAGGGAAAGGCAGTTGGGGGGACCCAGGCCTGCAGGAGAGAGCAGCTAGGGAGGACCAGGCCTGCAGGGGAGGGCAGTTATGGGAAAACAAGCTTACAGGCTGGCATGGGAGTGATTAGGGGGTGATCAGGCTGGCAGGCAGAAGTGGCTGGGGCAATTAGAAGGCAGGTAGGTGAGCAGTTGACAGTCAGCTGTCCTGGATTGTGAGAGGGATGTACAACTGCCCGTTTAGTTGTTAAACGGTCAATCAGACATCCCTCGAGGGGTCCCAGATTGGAGAGGGTGCAGGCTGGGCTAAGAGATACCCCCCCCTTGCACAAATTTTGTGCACCAGGCCTCTAGTTAAATATAAAATTCATACAACACATGCATTTTAAAACCTGAAATATGCATATGGAAGAAAGCTATCTATATATAAAAAAGCCTAAAATGCAAAGTGTCCCATCAGGAGTTTGACTTGGAGTTCGATCATTCTCTAGAACATGTGCTGACTACCAGAGGGCAGTGCGGAATGAAGGAAGGCCCGGACTGCCAGCCATTAACTGCCAGGGACCCTCCCCATGCATAAACTTCATGCAGTGGGCCTCTAGTCTATATATATATATATATGGCTAAGTGTCTATCCAACCAGTAGCTATGATGCACACTGACCACCAGGGAGCAAATACAACACAGAAGCTGCCATGACGTGTACTGGCCATTTAAAAATAAATGGCACTATGGACCTGGTGCCTACAAACCAACACTCAGCTTCCCCAAAGTGGGACACAGGCCCCACCACCACCCCAGAGCGACACCCCACCAAATCACAGCCAATGCTGCCAAGACCCCTTGGTGCAAAATGAGGACTCCAGCCAAGCCCAGCCTGGAAACAGTGGCTGTGGATGCCGGGTAATGACTTCACATAGCAATGCCCAGCTTCCTCTCCCTAGCAACTAGCATCCTTGGAGTTTCTTCAGCCCAGGAACCTAATTTGCTTTATAGCCAGGTGCAAACATTTCACAATTTAACCAAATGCTGTTGAAGTGTTTTCCCATGCTTATCTCATTTGATCCTCACAGAAGACCTGAAGTAGGTAGATAGGAGGCTCGGTAGAATCCTATTTTCTTTTCATTAGCAAGATGCAAACAGCTATATTAAAATATTTCTTCTAATTAATTTCCTTTCAATGTGCACAAATCCATGCACCAGGACACTGGTATAACTATATTTTTTCTTCAAAGAAACATTTTCAACAAAATGGCAAGTTTTGACAAAATAATTTAAAATTAGCACTGCCACCAAATACCTGGTAAAAATGACAAATTCCATAATATCATTTAAAATATATATATATTTTATTGATTTTTTTTTTACAGAGAGGAAGGGAGATAGTTAGAAACATCGATGAGAAACATTGATCAGCTGCCTTCTGCACACCCTCTACTGGGAATGTGCCTGCAACCAAGGAACATGCCCCTGTCAGGAATCAAACCCAGGACCCGTCAGTCTGCAGGCCTATGCTCTATCCACTGAGCCAAACCAGTTTTGGTTGTAATACCATTTTTAACTCACATTTGGTTAAAATGCAAATTTTCTATTTCTCATGTTAACCACTGTACTAAATTGACTTAATAAAAGCTTACTTCAGAAGTTTAATGTGGATTTTATTTTTAAAAGTAGGGTATCCTGTTAAATGACATCAGCCTCACTTCCTCACACTGATCAGATATAGGAATGACAGCAGGAAAGACAGAAACATGAATGTCATTTCTCTGCAGACCTTGACGTCTGTTAATAATATCTTGAGGGAAGAAAAAGGAGGATGTAGGAAAGTTTAAATACAATAATTTTAGTTTAGTATATGTAACTCATTCTAAACAAGAGTGTAACTACTGATTTTAAAAAGAAGAGTTTCAAGGTCCCCACTTAAAATCAACCATAGCAGTGACTACTAAAGGCCATAGATTTTTTAATAAAATGTTTACCAAAATCAACAAACATCCCTAGAGGAAGACCTCACATACACACTGTCAGCTCTGCCTATAGTTTAGCTACACTTATGTCAATGACAACATAGGACATACAAGCCAAAGAATGACTGTGAACTAATAAACATGGGCAGTCATTAGTGCTGCCACACACATTCTTGGGGGTATATTTCAGTGGTTCTTACTCATCAGCTAGAAAATCAGTGAAGGATTTTGACTTTGAACATAAATGCCTCTGACCTCTATGCACAGGATGCTAAGAGACACTTTGGTTGGGTCTCACTAGGACAATGGATGCTAGCACTTCTTAAGAAATGTGAAGCAACAGCATGATTACTTGAGGCAGGAAAGAGGAAGGAGAAAAGGGCCCTATGTGTCCAGCAAAAAGTAGAATCAGAGACTGCTGACATGAAATGCTGAGCTCATAATGGTCAATGTCCTTTACCATAGGCCATTAATCTGACTGTGCTTCCATACAACCCACTCTTTAAAAAGACAGTCTAGTTAGTATGAAATGTGTGGACTCACAAAGTGCCATCTGAGTGGCACATCAGTGGTTCAGCATATTGTCCATAAATAGAGATTTCCATCAAAACAATGTAACCCAAATCTTTCAGTCTCTGGTGATTACATGAGGGTTTATTCATATACTTGAAAAGAGGAAAAGGCAAAGTAAAGCAAAAGATAGAATTCAGAAGGGCAACTGAAAATTTCAGCTCTGTACTTTCCATGTTATTAAAGAGAAACACTAGTATTTTGAGAAGAAAAGCATTTACTAGCTTATTTCTAGAAGGGAAATCTGATTAGCATAGCTGAATCCTACTATGGTAGGATTTAAAGTGCTCTGGTAAACAAAGGTGATTTTTTTGCAATGCTGCCCTAAATGAGACCTATCACAATTTAAAATAGTTTTAGTTACATAACTAAAAGTGCTATCATCTAAATATATATAAAAGCCTAAGATGCAAAGTGTCCCCTTGGGAGTTTGACTGGGAGACCAGGAGTTCAGTTCGACCACTTGCTATCACATGTTCTGACCATGGTGGTGGTGGTGGGGAGGGGGGCACAGAAAAAAGGAAGGCCCCGGCCGGCAGTCGGCTGCCAGGGAAGGGAGGCCCCAGCTGGCACCCGGAAGACTCCAATCAGCCGTGATCACCAGCCAGGCCTAAGGAACCTACCTGTGCGTGAATTTTCTGCATCGGGCCTCTAGTCTAAAATAATTATTAAGAATATTAGAGGCTCAGGGCACAAAATTCGTGCATTGGTAGGGTCCCTAGAAGCTGCTGGCCACGTACTCCCTCCCTTCTCCCAGCTGCCTGCTGCCACTGCCAGCCAGTGCCTCTCTCCCTTCCCTGGGCTAGCCCCACCCCCTGGTCGAACTTCTGGACAACTCCTGGTCAGGGGGGACAATTTGCATACTACACTTTTATTATTCAGGATACTACCTTCCCAGTTAGTAACTTTGTAAACCAGATTCCTTAGTTATTAATAAAATTAATTAATGGATTATTAAATCAAGGTCTAATCCTATAATAAAGTTTATTGAGATTTTATTAGATATCAAATGTTAAAGAAAATATGGTAACAAAGTATAAAAACATAAAAACCTTTAAAATATTATGACTAACTCTCTAACATCAATGCGACATTGTAATCTGAAGGTAAAGGCTAATTTGCTTTTAAGGTATGCTAATGTCCTTATTCAAATAACAGCAAACATGTATAACAACTAAAACATATCAGAAAAACAACAAGTTCAAATAGGTGAGCGTGAATACGGAGTTTTATTTTAAAAACACACAAATTTCACCCTCTTTGGTACTTGGGTAGAGAAGCTGGAGTTGAATTTCCTCTCTACAAAAAGCGCTAAAAGAACTCATCTAATTTTAATCTCTGAAAGGACTCGGTTACAGCTTCAGAGAATTCTCTGGGTTTCTTAAGTTTTCAGAATGTCACACTTGCACATGGGGCACGTCCTCCGGGCTAACAGCCAGGGGTCAATGCACGCCTTGTGGAAAAAATGCTTGCAGGTTAAAATACGTACTGCATCTTGGGGCTTGTACGTGTCAAAGCAAACAACACAACTGTGCTCGTTGGGATCCAGTTCCTTGTCCCCGTCTTTGAGCACTCGCAGTGGGAGCTGAGCGATTGCTTTCTTCACGTTGGCCTTTATCTGCCTTCGCCTCCTGGTGGAAGAGTTGGGCGCTCTCGGTCTCCAGGCGCAGTACAGGAAAAGGTAGGCGACGGTGGGAGCCAGGAAGGTGAACAGGGACATGACGTAATAGCTCAGCCAGGGCATGTGCATCCTCCCCACTTCGATGACGATCGTCACGTAGACTCCTTTCTGAATCAAGTGCAGAAGCTCCATGCCTTTCAGGTTGCCTATCATCACTGCGACTGTACGCCCCGTCCCCTGGTGAGACATGGGGAATACTTTGTTGCCCGTCCCTGGATAGTTGTAGATGATCACCCCATTGGCTCCCTTCTCCGCTGCCACGTTGATCTTGTGGGTAAAAGTACAGCCTCCCCTTTCAATGAGGGCCAGCCAAGAGTCTTCCTGCCGAGGCCTGCTGAAGTTGGTCATGGAATTACAAGCGTTCTGGTTCCATCCTTCAGGAAGCACCACCACGCCGGACACCCTTTCCAGGGGAGAATGGTTCCCGAACACCCCACTCTCCCCTAGTTCTGATATAATGCGGTTCCCCACCTGAAACGTTATGTTCAGGTGGGCTGTCCAAATGGCTTTTCCCCTGGCGTCAGGAAGGCTGAGCAGTAGGAAGATGCTGAGCCTCAGGAGTCGAGATGAAAGAGAACTATGAGCTGAAGGAGTAATTCTAAGCAGGTTCATTCCTCCATTTGCCTATTACCTGACAAGCATGAACAACAAAACGTCAAGTATAAAAGAAAGTTAAAAAAAAAAAAAAAGCTAGCTTCAATTGTTCACAGGTGATAATTAAAGCACGTTCATGGAAAAGGTCTGCATGGATCAAAGGTATCTTGCTCCTTCCAGTATTTTGGGTAGATAACCTTTCTTACAATGAAACAAGAGCTGTTGGTGCAATGTGATTTCAAGAAAATTATGACTTCCTAATGGGTAAATTGTGACATCAGAGGTAGTTAAGCCAATCCAAGAGTTATGTTAGAGCACTGCATACTGAAATCCTATTGGCCAAAAAGCAACTAAGCAATGACTCATGGCTTTTAACAATCTGAATAAACTCTAAAGCAATAAACAGATAAGAATATTATGTTTACAGTCTTGGGTTTCTTTCCTCATTTTGGATAGGTTGAGAAGCTGCCTAACCACGTTCATACTCATTATTTACTCTCTTATCAGGGAGAGCAGCACTCACATACCTTACCAGTCACTAGTTTCATGTATGGTATGCTACCTAAAATGCCATTCATAGGGGAAGCAAGAACAAATCATTTCTAGTGACTTCCAAGAGCAACTGCTAGCCCAGGCCTAAAGATTCAACGTGGGAACAGTGTAATATAAATTTATATTGTTAGCCCAATATATTGTCTTCTTGCAAGGAGGATGTAGCTTTCTTCACAAAAATAGCTACTGCAATTGTACTATGTGCTGGACAAATACTAAGATGGATCTTATATCAAAGAAGAAAACAGACATATGCCGACTTTGTTATCCAATAAGGGCAGATTTTACACAAATGCATAGAGAAATGCTTACATGCAAGTCATGAAAAGGGCTCTGAAAAGAAACAGAATATAGAGAGGAAGAATAGATGTGACAGGGAGTGAAGTCTGGTTAAAGAAGTCCAGGGCACTGCTCTCTCAGAAAGTGATCCTTAGTCTAAGACTGGAAAGCTAAATCAGAATTGCCCAAGCAAAGAGGCGTTAAGAAGAGGTCAGGCAGGAGCAACTGCAGTTTCCGGACCCTAAGGTTGGAAGATGGCAAGAGAAAGGATCTGAAGAAGCAGAAGTTTGGCAAAGCGAGAAAGGAGAGAGCTAAGGGTGATGAGGGAGGAAAGGCGAAGGGCAGTCCGTGTTCAGGGTCATGGGTGTTAGAGTAAGGATTCTGGATTATGTCCCAAGGGCAAGGGAAGCACTGACGGGTTCTAAGCTGGGGAAAGGACACATAAGTGGCCCAAGATGTTCCCTCTTAAAGAAGTGTGCTCTGACTGCCTTATGAGGAACATGATTGAAGGAGGAGGAGAATGGACTGGTGTGGTGAGCTTAGACAAAAGCAGCTAGTGGCTGGGACTCCTGAAATATCAGTAAAGATAGACATCGTACTTTGAAGATTAACAGATGTAGTAACTGGACGAGTGATTACCACAGAGGAAGAAGGACCACAACTGTCACAATTCACTACCTTACTTTAATGTTGCAAACTATAGTAAATTTGCTACTTTAAAGATGTCCTAACAATTGTTTTGATTTTATTTTAAAATTTTATGGAAGTGATTCAGGAAATCAATACATTGGCAACAAGCATTCCAACATTTATTATTTACTATTCGATACATAGGGCATTTCCGATGTACGGAAGCCTGCATATAAACCCTGGGGATAAAAAGGGGGAAGAAAAAAAAAGATCCCATTTCCCGGGGTGCAAATGGACAGCAACATTTTAATCAGAGGCATGTGGCGAAATTTCAGTCTTTTTGTTTTGTTAATTCTTACCCAAGGATATTTTCTCATTGATTCTAGATAGAGAGGGGGAGGGAGGGAGGGAGGGAGGGAGGGAGGGAGGGAAGAAGGAAGGAAGGGAGGAAGGAAGGAAGGAAGGAAGGAAGGAAGGAAGGAAGGGAGGGAGGGAGGGAGGGAGGGAGGGAGGGAGGGAGGGAGGGAGGGAGGGAGGAAGGGAGGAAGGAGAGAGGGAGGGGAACATTGATATGAGACAGACACAGGGACTGGTTGCCTCCACACATGTCCCAACTGGGGAGGGGATTGACCCTGAAACCAAGGTATGTGCTCTTGACTGAGAATCGAACACAAACTCTTCCCTGAATGGGCCAACATTCCAACCACTGAGCTGCACTGACCAGGGTGAGAATTTAGTCATTTTGTAAAAATCCATTTATTATACTTACCAGCCCATAATATTTCAGTTAATACTTGCTTTTAAAAATAAAATTGGAACCAATGAACTTGCCCCATTCATACAGCTGTATTGAGACATTATTCTGCTCACATCTGCATTGTCTTTCCATGTAGACTGTTCCCAGGTTCAAACAGAGTGTGAATTCCTGGCTTTTTCTATGAACAGCTACAAAATGAAGCCTCACTCAGAAGACACTTTACATCATCATATTAAATATAAGAAGCAATCCCTTTTCTCTACCACACTGGTTCACAAGGTGTGTGTGTGGGGGGCGGGGGGTGACTGGCTATTTTTGAAGACATTTTTGGTTGTCACAAGGGGGAGAACTCATGGCATCTGGTGGATAGCGGTCAGGAATACTGTTAAACATACTAAAATGCACACGACAGCCTGTGCAATAAATAACTATCTGGCCCATGGTGCCAATAATAAGACTAAGAAACTGTTCTCCAATGGGCAGCCATGGGGGGAGGATCCACTCCAGAACTCACTTATCCCTGCTGGACAACCACATCTGAGCTCTCAAAGTGGAGTAAGCTTTTATAAGTGACAATGCATCCACTGGGAAGACGCCCTCTAACCACCATTTCCTCTTTTCCTTGGAATAGAAATGGTCAAGACCTCAGAAACAGTCCAGACCTGCCCAGACCACCTACTAGTTCATAAAGAATGAATAGAATGCATTCATTTTATTGCACCAGATCTCAGTCTTCTGTCCTGGGGCCAGAGTGTTTGAGTGGGAAAGAAAGGCGGTGCATTCTAACAGCGAATACCCGAAACTGTTCTTCAGCAGCACTTACCTGATACACAGAACCCCTTCCTTTCCACCAGCCACGTGTTAAATAGGCTTCCCTTCTGCTGAACTTTGAGGTCAGCCACAGAGGACTGACATGGACCACTGGGGTTGACATGGCCAGTTGGGAGGAACAGTCCCTGCTCCTCCCATCTGGCCATGTGGCCTCTTTACAGGTACGCCCTGCTTTTTGAAAGTTCAGGTTAAGCCACTTCACTTTTAAGAAAGACCAACATTAGTGAGTAGCTGTTCTCGCTAACCAAAGGAGATCTAAAGAGTTTTCAACTTTATGAAACAAGGTGAGCTCTGCCACATGTGGTTCAGTGGTTAGGGTGCATCAAATGGCTACAGGTTTGATTCCCAGTCAAGGGCACATACCTTGGGGGAGAGGCGGAACGGCAACCACAGGCTTTAAACTCCTGAGGTTTACCAAAAAAACATGACTCTTATCTAATCATAAACTACAGCCCACTGATTTGTCTCAGTGGCTAGAGTCCTGGCCTGTGAAATGAAGGGTCCCCAGGTTTGATTCTGGTCAAGGGCACAAGCCTGGGTTGCAGGCTCAATCCTCAGTAGGGGGTGTGCAGGAGGCAGCCGATCAATGATAACTAGTATCTCTCTCATCATTAATGTTTATATCTTTCTCTCCCTCTCCCTTCCTTGCTGAAATCAATAAAAAAAATATTTTAAAAAATAATAGCCATAAACCGCAATAATCACTGGACACACTGATATGAGCCACAACCTGTATGTGAGGATTTAAAAAAAAAAAAAAAAAAGAAAGAAAACATATTTTCCAGATACTTTTTTCTCACACCATCTTTGAATTCAGCAAAGATCTAAATATGCTAAAATGGGATATGGCAAATTTTAAAATTAATACATACGCTTCTGAATTACCTTGACAGTCACACACTATAATAGGTCAGGGACAGATGCATGAAAATCACAAACTTTACTCAGGCTCCTCTTTCATTATTCTTTCTATTCACCAATAGAACAACTTTTTTTAATACAGTAGAACTTTGGTAATTAAGCATATTAGAGAAAACAGCCAAAACACACATATTTTACATCACCACCACTAGCCATGATTTCTTCTCCCGACCCAACACTGGGGTTGCACCTTGAGGTGCCCCATCAAGCCCTGCTGGGTGAGGAGCACAGCCTGAGGTCCCCTGTCAAGCCCCACCTGGTGTGGGGTGTGGCCTGAGGTCCCAGGCCTGGTGTGGGGGGCGGGAGAGAGCAGCCTGAGGTCCCCTAGCCCAGCACCAGGATGGGAAGTGCACCTTGACGTCCCCTGTCAAGCCCACAGGGGCGGAGAAGGGCGGAGCCTCTGGTCCCTGATGATTGCTCCTTAAGGCTCCTTATGGGAACTCGGCCTCAGCTGTGGGTGCAGCCATCTTTGTGATGGAATGGTGGTCAATTAGCATATTCCCTCTTTATTAGATAGGATAAGAAAAATTGCCCCTGTATATACTAAAGTACAGAATAGTTCATTTTGCAGCAACTGATACAGTTCTCTGGACAATATTATCTATTCTATTAATATTTTGAGGAATAAAATTAAATCTTATTCTCATTTGTTTTTAATACTAAGTTTCCAGCACAGTATCTAGCACACCACAGGTTTTCAATGAAGGTTGAATTAAATTAAAAATATCATTATCCTCTGCATTCTAACTTATACTATTCCTCATGCAATAATATATTTAGTTTTATCTTTATGAGGGTGATTATGTCTGTTAGAATATAGAGTAGTTAACACTACACAAAAAAAGTTCAACCCCCGAATTCTTTTATTGATTTAATACTCATGAAAATAGATTTATTATGTCCATACCTAAATATAAAAATAAATGAGCACTTTGAATATGACCAAATCTTTTAAAATTTTTATGAGTAAAAATCAAAACTACTTAAATTATAGTCTCTTCTGCATTCTGAATTCAAGCCACGGTCTATATAACTTTAATACTAAACAAACCTTTTCTTCTCATTCAATGAGTTAAAAACTGAAGCAGACCCACTCCCAGCCTGGGAAGCCATGGGGGAAATCTCACACCACGGCCTCTGCATTGGGAGGGATCAGAGAAGGAGCTGAGCATCCTTAGGTAAACCCAAGAGGAAGAGTGGTATTTGGTGGCATTGTTACCTAGATCCCAGGACAAAACACATCTTAATACTAACCCAACCGTTTAGACGAGGTTTATCTTTTGAATAACCTCCAGCACCTGTCCTGTTCTCTTAACAGACTATTCTGCTCCTGTCGTTCATCAGAGCCAACAAGGAAAGCCAAGTGTGAAGGCTGCCATCTCAAAGTTGTCCTAGAACTCTGAAGTAGATTCTAGACCTTTCTACACCACAATGCATCACTGGAGACTTGTATTCCTTTGCCTTCTCAAGACCAGTTCCACAGGGCACGGTTGACTCTGAGAGTTCTTAGCAGTCACAAGCAGCAGGGCACAGGCAGTGAAGGAGATTTTCCCATTTAGACCCTTTCTATTTCTCCAATCCACAGGTCTGAAAACCCTTACTCATTTATTAGGTCGTGCAAACCCTCTTGGGTTGCAATAGCCAAGAAACAACATGCATATGGAGTCATCACACCAGCCAAATCTGTACAGACCTGGCACCCATCGGTGTGACAGACCTGCCGTGAAGACCAGTCTCTGCCACATGCTGGCTGTGTAAGGTGAGCCTCAGTTTGCTCATTTGGAAGGTGGGGAAGTAGTGCCTGCATCTTGAGGCCACGATGTGTATCAGAAGATCCATTTCACATCTATTCGAAAATCAATCACCAAGCACACCGCTAGCATGGCAGGCATTTCTCAATTCTATAAAGCATCTTTTCTTTTTTTCCATTTTCCACCAAATAAAATTCTTATTGTCCTTCAAGACAGCTCTCAATCTCCCTTTGCAATTTTCCCAGGCACAAAAACCTAGTGCTATAACACATCCTTTTTGTAACAAGTTGACAGTCATTTCATTCTACCGAAGTTCATACAGTGAGACGCTTCTACATCTATACTTTCTCTTGATTTAGAATGTCTTGTGAAAAGCAGTGTCATCTTACTCATTTTTGTAAATTTTTCGTTTCCTCTTTCTTAGCCCCATACTAGCACAATAAAACTTGCTCAGGGTCCCTGACAAATGGTTGGCTTTTCAAGCACTTATTCTTTAAAATATCAAGGCATAACAGCAGCTATGGCAACCTCTGCTTTACACAGCCACCCATTTGAAAAAATAATAGAGCAGGCAATGATTTGACAACTCTTCCCTCAGCTAAGAATTACTTTGACAACAGTTGTCCGGAAAAGGGCTTATTTAATATTACAGAATCAGAGGCCATCTGTCTTACATTTTCTGTCTAAAAGTCAAGAATAAATTTCATCCACATCTCTGTATCTGGAAAACGTTATAAATATGGAATAACTGAATAAATATGGAATGATATACAGCCATAAAGTAACAACTATTATGTAAGCAAGCAGACTGCTGAATTAAAAAAATCTTCCTTTAATTATGTTTTATATGTCAAGATATCTGTATCTGGATATACACTGAGTGGCCAGATTATTATGATCTCTGAACACATAACAATCTGGCCACTGAGTGAATATCCTATATAATAAAAGGCTAATATGTAAATTGTCCCCTTAACCAGGAGTTTGACCAGCAAACAGGCTGGCCAACTGCCCATGTCCTCTCCCCGTGGCCAGGCTGGCGGGACCCCATCTATGCATGAATTCATGCACTGGGCCTCTAATACATACACACACACACACACACACACACACACTGAGTGGCCAGATTAATATGCATTGAGATCATAATAATCTGGCCACTCAGTGTATATCTATCTATAGAAATGGATAGTCATATCTCAAATCATAAGCCAAATAGTCATTATCAAGAAAAAAATTCTATCAGATAAGCTTTGTATTGCCTGATACCTAACACTCCCTAATAGCATCCCAGCAATAAAAGCAAGAAGTTCTAAATGCAACCAACTTTCTCACCAACTCAGAAGGCCTTCTCTTTCCAGCCCAAGATCCTGTAATCCACAGCAACCTTCTCTGGTTAAGCCAGTCCAAATTAGGCCCTTCTTACTGTGAGCTATAGCATTCAACGCTTTTAACTATTTTACAGCAAAAACAGCCTGTTCTGAAAAAAGAGGCAAGATGGCTGCAATCTAGGGAAGTTCTGTCCCCCCTTGCTCCCAGCACCGGACCAAACTTGAAGCTAAACTGAAGAATATCCCACTCGAAAAAAACAACTAAAAAATCGCTGCTAGGAAATACTGTGAACGGGGAGCGCCAAGAGGGGACAGGAGAAGATGCAAGCGGTGAGCCAGTTCCTACAGCGGCACAGCATCTCCCACTGGAGGGAAGGTGTGGCGGCCCACCCCCTGCCCCCTGGGAAGGGGTTCTCCACCCCACGCAGGATTTCCAATCCAGAGAAACAGAGAAGGAAATGGGAGCCCACACGGCCTCAGACAGTGGGGATCAGTGGGGATTCGGTCCAGCGGGGAGTCTCAGACCCACTATCCAGTGAATGCTTGGTTATAACACCAGGTGGAAATTTCACCCCAACCTGTGTCTGCAGGAGGCACCACACAGCGGAACTCTGGGTGGCAGAGGGGCCTGGCCAGTTCACCCAGCAGTGAACCTGAGGGTCCAATGATTCTCCGAAAGAACTTTTAGTGGAGAGCAGGATGCGGGACAGAGAAAGGTCTTGGAAAAGAGGGGTGATCCTCCCCATCTCAAGGAAGGATGAGGCCCCAACTATGGAACGATTCTAAGCGCTGTGGCTTGAAGGGCATCTGCGGAGTGAGTGAGGTCCCTCAGCCTGGCCTGCAGAGATCAGCTGAAACCAGCTCTCCAACATCCCCCGAGCGGTTCTGGAACTGTGAGAGGCCACTCTGCAAAGTTGCTGTCGTAGAGGGTGTGGAATGCAAACGCAAGTGTGCAGAAAACCAGATTCGCAGCCAACAGTGTCCCAGGAACAACATACCCCACAGCCAAAGGTGGAATTGCGTGGCCTCTGGAGGAATTGGACTCCCTCCTCTCTGGTTGTGGGGTGCATCACCTGAGAACTGCCACTGCCAAGTCACCACAGCTTGGCAGTTCCTGCACTGAGCATCTGCCCCCTGGTGGTCAGTGCACATCATAGGTACAGGTCTGTCAAATGGTCTCTTAGCCTTTATTAGTATATATATATATAGAAGGTGATTTTGTGGCATAATAAGAAAGCCTGATATGTCCCACTGTTATTCATAGCCTCCCCAGGAGTCCAATCCAAGAACCATGTTTCACCAACTAATTGTTACATTACTAATCCATATCAAATTGCAAGAAGAATGATCACGCCATCAATGACTCGAAATTTCATTTGAGATTTAAGGAGGTTATCATCATGTGAGAAAATAAAAGTGTTTGTAAAATCCACATGAAAATCTAGTTCTGGGCAAGACCTGGAGTTGAATTACTGTTCTTCTAATGTCTATTTAGATTGAGATTGAGATTATGCTAACGGCGATTATGCAGGTGGGAAAACTACATGATTGATAATCCATATAAATCAAGAGGGAAGTGACAGTTACCCTGAAAATACCTGTGGATGAGAGGCTCTTTACCTCCAAGTAGATAACATGGACGAGGTATTCACTGTTCCTATCCTCTCTTCAATTTATGAGTTGGTTCTAGTTGTCTTAAACTTTTAGCCTGTTTCTACATCCCACCTTTCATTTAAGTTTTCATTGTAAATTATTTGATAAATTTCCTCAATACTTTTCTCTCAGCAATCGTTTAATAAAATCAAGCAAGAATAACCACAGCTGAAACAATTGTAAAAACTAGAGAGACTGATGCCCTAACTAGTTTGGCTCAGTGGATAGAACATCGGCCTGGGGACTGAAAGGTCCCGGGTTCGATTCCAGTCAAGGGCATGTACCTTGGTTGCGGGCACATCCCCAGTAGGAGGTGTGCAGGAGGCAGCTGATCGATGTCTCTCTCTCTCATTGATGTTTCTAACTCTTTGTCCCTCTACCTTCTCCTCTGTAAAAAAAAATAAAAAATAAAAATATTTTAAAAAAAGAAAAAGAAACTAGAGAGACTGAGCACCACAAAATCTGGTTTTATTACGTTTATGTCTTAACAAAAACACATGTATGCAAGATGGGCTTCTATGTATGGTATAATGATTGAGAGTAAACTAGAACAAATGGTCCTTACCATGAGAAAACACTATCAGATTAATTGTGTACTTTTTGGCACAAAGAAAGCCCCAACATCGTACCAGCAATAACACTTAAAGCAAAAAGTTCTGAATGCCATACATAGGAATAAAGTGACTCACAAGGTCCTAGCTGATCATTCAGGTATAGCACTTTTATAATTCTTTGAATTATAGTAATTTGCAATGCTACTGCTATTAATAATCTAAGCTTCAATTTGAGTCTTTACTGAATGCTTGATGTTTTATGTATTATTTCACATTCACAATAATGCAATAATGTAGACATAATAATCTCCATTTTATAAATGAGAAAACCAAAGCCAAGCAAGTCATCTGTGAAATGCCATATAGCTAATTAAGTAGATGAACTAGGATTTAACCCCAATGGCTATGTGAATATTTTGTAGTCTAATTACCTTTTTTTATAACTAGGTCCAGATGCACAATTATTTTCCATATTGGATACTTGCCAAAAGTAGCTTTTCTGATGCTGTGTTTCCCCCCCAACTTTTAAAAAATAAGTATTTTAACTGACCGCAGGAAATGTACAGTTGGCACTGCTCATTTTGCCAGCTATGTGCACATCTATTTTATTTTTAAACTCCATCAAAAAACAACCCCCGTGAAAAGCTCCGAAGTAAAAATCTCACCTGCTCTTAGTAAGGTGCCAACAAAGCTTTTTAGGCCAGTCACACTAGCACTACCAGAAACATCAGCAACAACGTATGACTGACTGTATTCCCATGGATTCTACTAGAGGCTGTAATCTCGTATACACTATTCAATTTTTTTTCCTTAAGTTTGTGCCTTGAGGCACAAAACCTGATCTGAAATAGTGTAAGTCTACTGACAGTCTCTCAGTGTCCAAAGGAAATAAAATAGGAGGCTAGTCTCTACTTGGAATGTGAACATGCCTTTCATTTTACTAGCAGAGAAAATAAAATTTTCAATATACCAACACAATTTGCTATGTGGGGAGCTTTATAAGTAAATAGAAAAACAAAGACTTATTTATTTTTATTTTTTATTTTTTTGCAGAGTAATTTTTCCCAATATTATCTATTCTGTACATTCATACTTTTGAATTCAGGATATAACTGATCCTGGCTTTTCATATTTGGTATTATCACTTTTTACCATTTTGCAGTAAATTTCCAAATAGGCTGGTCAGAGCCCAATTAAGAAGTTTTCTCCCTCTTCTCACAGTTTGGTCCCAACAAATAAGCAAACACAATAGATATTTAACAGCGATGCCAGAATAATCTGGCAACTTCAAAAATGTGTAAATTAGAGATACAAAGACATTAGCAGGCCATGAATAGTTCTCATTAATAAGACTTATTAAAATTTTGAACAAAAATATTAAATGGGTAAGATCATATGAAAACTTTCACAATTTTAAGGCACATTGACATTAAATGTGGCAGAAGTCTTTTCTCCCAATGAATATTGACTATAAATGGATCAAAGACAATTCTGCTTAGATTTCCCACCTGAAAGTTACCCTGAAAATTAAAAGATAATAGCAAACTTTCATATGCAAAAGTTAACAGTAATAATAATGTAGCTTGAAGATTAGGGAGAGAAAACACTCCACTGTAGATAATCCTCTTATACAACATTTAGCAACTGACATCTTTCCATCCCTTCCATCTTTTGGCTAACGAGCCTTATATTTAAGAATGTACCCTGGAGAGAGTATAATCATTTTCCCCATATGGAAAACTTACTGGGTAGAAAATACTGAAATACGACTTCATTATCTCAGCTCAACAGTAGCATATCCCACATTTAAAAGAAAAGAGAAAAAAAAAACATGTCAAGTTTACTAAGATAGAATGTTATATCAATATTCCCCATTATATTCTTATATATATGGAAATTTTTTTACATGGAACAATCACAGGAATTGGTAACAGGAGAAGGAAAAGAGGGAAGGGAGATGAAAAAGAGGGAAAAAGAGAGGGAGAAAAAAGGAAGGGGTGGGGGAAGAGTGTGAGAGGAGGAGACAGGAAGAAGAGAAGAGGGAAGGACAGTGAAGCTACCTAGAGCAGCAACCTTTGGGACCTCAGGGACCATCAGTGATCCACGGACCACCAGTTAGTAACCACTAACTGAGAGGATATAATCGGTGAACACAGGCAGAGTTCTCTAGGTAAATAATGGTGACAAGAACCTTCTAAACAGGGCAAGAATAATGAAATGAATAATGTGTACATTACACTCAGGTAACCCCAGATTTTTTTAGTTGCTTTCTTTTTCCATCACTAACCAGTCAGGTATGCATGAGGAAGTTTGGTTAATTAAGGCACTAGGATATGGATGTTTGTGTTACCTTCCAAAATCCATCCCTTGAAATCCTAAGCCCCAGTGTGATGGTATCTGGGGGTGGGGCCTTTGGGAGGTACTAAAGTCATGAGGATAGAGAACCCTCAAGAACGGGATTAGCCTTCTCATAAAAGAGAATCCACAGAGCTCCCTAGTCCCTTCCCCCACATAAAGACACAGTGAGAAGGTATCATCTGTGGACCAGAAAGTCAGCCACCAGGCTGAATCTTCCAGAATCATAATCTTGAACTGTGAGAAATAACTTTCTGTTGTTTGTTAAGTCAACCAGTCTATGGTGTCTTGTTATAGCAATCTGAATGGAGTAGGACATAAAGGTAGAAGAACTGCGGGGGGGGGGGGGGGGGTGGGCAAAAACTGATCAAACAGGTCCATCCTTAATCCAACATTCCGTCATCATACTCACAGGAAGGGGGGAAACATGGTGGACAGAGAAGCTGAAGCACGAACCACCTCTCAGACCACCTGTAGATGGTTTGATAGAACAGTGATCAGAAACAATGAAAAGAATGCTTTCTAGGTTTGAGAGCTTTTGGCCAACAATCAAAGGCCATGGTGCACTCTCCTGCATTCTCCTCCAACCTTGAGGCATTAACAGTAATAATCACTTGCCACTTTCTGTTTCCATAATAAAGTTTTCAGGGACTGCCACCTTATGCCAAAGTGCACACAGTTTTGAAGTGCTAAGTAAAAGAAAGACCAAGGTGTAAATCCCTCCATGACTCAGTCCCCCTTCAGTGTTCTTCAACAGTGAGAGGAGGCAACCGGTCACCTCAGATGGAGGGACAGTCTAACTAGGCAGAGAGTTCTGCAAAGAGGCCCAGAAATTGAGTGAGAAGAATGAGGGGGAAAGGAAGGAGGGAAAAGGGAGGGAGAGAGAAAGGGAGCCAGCTAGACTGATCTCTGGAGCCTTACATGGAAGGGAGCAAGCAGGAAGTCCCCAAACACAGCCCTTCCTCTCTACTCCCTGGCTTGTTCAAATCCTCTGTCTCTGACTATCCTAAGGAAAGAAGGGTCAAGTTCATCATTGAGTGCACCAGTACATGCACTGAAGCCAAGTTAAAAAACAAAGACTACCGAGCAGTGAGTGGGGGTGGAAAGGCTGGTCTCCATCATTCTTCCAAGCATGCATGGAACAGAGGTTAAGTCTACTTAATACCTTACCTGTTGAGGGCCCCTTTATAGCATTCTATAATCATCACTAATTTAATACCTGTCCAAGCAACATAATCAGATGTGCATGTAATTTTATAAGAAAAGTAGAAGATAAACTAGGATGGAAATTAAATTCCTCTGTGTGAAGTAATTTTTGGAACAAAACTCAGTAGTGAAGCTAAACTCTCAGCAGCATATAAAGGATTAAATAAATATTAAATAGACTGAAAAAAAACATACTTACTGCTTTATCATGATGATGTAGAGATTGAAGGCCACGGGGGAAAGAAAAATTCCTTTCTGCAACTATTTTTTGTTAAGTTAAAAGATAAAAGCATGTACAAAGCATCTCAAATGGACAGAATTTGTTCAAAAAGGAGCAATCTTGCAATAGAAAACTACAATTACCAAAATAATAGTTCCTAAACTCTTTGCTTGAATTCAATACTGCATCATTCCCCCCTAATTCTGGAACACTGGACTACTGCAAATTCACATAATCAGTGGACGCTCAAATGTTGGCTGAGTAGAAATAAAACAAACAGGAGCATCACATATGTCGATCAAGCCTAATGAGCCATTCTAGAGTAAACTGTTTTAAAGACAATAAATATATGTGGTAATGAAACCACAATAATCTCACTAAATTAAGTACCTGTTAGTTTTAATTTCTAAATGTGATGGAGTGTATACCAAACATTTGAAAACAAAATGAAAAGCACATAAACCAGTATTACTGCTGTTAAAAATGTATAGCTACATAAACTTGATAGTGAATAAAGTTGAAGGTCTTATAAAAGTGTATATGATGATACCTTATAGGGGGATACAGCTGAGGAACCATTAGGCATCTTCTAATACAACCCTAAACATGACCCGCATCCTGGTCAATCAGCTAGATCCGAAATGACAAATGTTCACAAGGTCACTGCCACACAAAACCACCCACTATTGCTGCTTTGAATACTACTGCTTTATCCATAACAAGCTGCCTTATTATATCAAAAAGTCAGGTATCGGCAGTTTCCTGTGGTTCATCTGAAAAATTACCATTTATTATTATTTTTAATTTACCTTAATTGTTGAAAGTATTACATATCTTCCTCTTTGCCCCCCCCCCCCGCCCCTTTGGTCCCTTCTTCCTCATTATTGCCCCTTCCTCAGGCCTTCACCACACTATTGTCTGTGTCCACTAGTGCATACAAGTTCTCTGGTTATGAAGCATTATCAAGTAAAATACAATATGTGCTGGGCACTGTGGTAAGTCAACGTGCACAATCGTATTTCCTTTTCACAGCTTCATAAGAAACCCACATATCATTTCTATGTACATAGTATTTCCATTTTGAGATAAGTGTCAACATGTTCAAGTCCTCTGGGTTTGATCAACACAAAGGGGAAAGTTTTCAAAGAGTGACATGGTCTCAAGCATCCCCTACTCCAGGGTGGTAAAGTGAGTCAGGGTGGCTTTTATAACCAGCTTTTGTACATCTGTCTTTCTCCCAACAGACTTGACAGGGGTATGAGGTAAACTAAAAATATGATTTTTTTAAAAATTTCTCTTCATTTCCTGCCCTTTTACTAACAGAATGTGTAATACTGATTAATCAATTGTATACAGTGAACCTTGTGTTCTGGCTGAGATTTTGTTACAGTTTCAGTTGACCGGGCAAGAACATCAAGACTTTCAACCCAGCCCTGAACTTACAGGCCTGGCCACCAAGAATGTGGGGGCTGATTGATTTGGTCTCAGACACACAGGGATGACACACACTCGATCACCGCTTCAGCAATTTCCTGACCATCCTGTTCCAGGGACCAGTAATAAAGATATTCATCTGGACCCAAGGCCCCACGGGAATGCAAATTCTAAGACTGCAAATCACCAGCAGCCCTCCTGTACTCTCTGCCATTCCCTTTCCCCAACTCCCCTAGATAAGCTTTCTCATTGCAAGCATAACGGAAAGGTGGATATTAAGGCTTTTGCTGGTCACCTTCCCACATTTCTGCAATATGATATTGTTAAACGCACACTTATAACCCAATCCCTGTCTCTGCTTTTTGGCTGGGGAGTGGCAGACAGCAGGGGCCCAGGATTCTGTTGACCTCTGGTTACAGACTGTAGACTTTTGAGGTCAGAGACATTGCCTATTCATCTTTATAGTTTCAGGGCACCGGGCAGTACCTGATCAGCACTTAAATGAATGTTTAATTAGATGAGCTATTTATCTAAAATAAAACAAAACAACAACAAAACATGGTTACTTAATTTAGAGTCTAGATATGCTCAGTACTTGTATAAGCCATGGTTTCCTATTAAAAAAAAAAAAAACTTATTAGAAAGCTACACATGTGACATGAATTGAGTGTTCAATTCTGCAAAAAAAGGCAGATACTTTTAGGAAAGCAACACTTCAGGCAATAATAATAGTACCACACACTTAGCACTGTGCTTAGTGATTTAAACTGGTTTAATCATTAATGATCTTGGGAGGGAGGTACATTATATCTCTGTTTTACAGATGGAGAAAATGAAGTTCAGCAGAGTTAAATAAATTCCTGGAACCACACAGGTAATATATATTAGAGCTTGAGTTCCAACCCAGATAGAAATAAAACAGTGGTTTCTGCCTGTTTTTCTTTCCTGTGTTTAAGCTCTTATTTCCTCTGTGAAGGAGCCCTCACAAGTCCTGTAAGTCAGATTTCTAACCATTTTGGTAGCATGAATCTTTTGGCAGTCTGGTGAAGTCTATGGATCCCTCCAAAGTATAATGCTTTTAAATGCACATAATTAAGTTCATAGCATCTCAGAAGGAAAGCAGCTTTACTGAAATACAGTTATAAAGATATTTTTTAAAACAAACAAGTGTACTATAGCTTCAGTGTAGTTTATGAACATAAACAATATTTCAAGATAGCTGCAATAAAATACATAATACAAAAATATATATACTTCAATTGGTGATAAAGCTTCAGATGCTGTTAGTAGTACTAGGGTTTGTTGTCTACATTCATAGTGAAGTAAAATGCTAAATTTCAGTTAGAGAAAATAAAGGTGCAATGTTTTCCCATCGGAGTTCACCGATTCCCTAATTTTATCCAGACGAATTATTTCAACTGTAAATTACAACTTATCACAACTTTCTCTCTCAAGCTACTGAATTTTCCCTCATAGGACTCAGCACGGTCCTCCCTCACACCTTGACTAGGAATGTTGGGGATGTGCCTGAGTAGAATATCCAGCACTTCAGAGCCAGGCAGCACTCATGCTCCGGGGAGGTCACTTGCAATAGCCTCTAACATAAGGTAGATGGTCAAAGGCTTATGGGGTAAATGCATGCAAATCTGATATTATCCCCTTGGCTAAAAATATTAGGCACTTCCTAGAAGCTTGAATTTTGTTTTTCAAATTGCTATCATTCAAGGCAGCAAAGCTTGCCCCACCAGCTCAACCATGTTTAGATAAAATGTCCATCACAAACTTGGATCTGTGTAGAAAAGGATGCTCCACCCAACGATCTTAAAAAAAACAAAAACAAAAACAAAAAAAACAACAAGTTTAACCATGCTAGAGGAAATTTCAGTGACAAAAATAGGTCATTTGTTTTAAACTGCCAAGCATTAATTAGTAGGGACTATGTCTTTATATGTCTTTAGTGTGTTTTATGGGGTATTAAATGAAAACAGGCCCTTCAATAGGCATTTTTAAGATGATGACTATAAAGGTAATTAAATTATATAAGCTAAAATAAAAATGAACTGAGAAAAAGATGATCAATGACTACCTTAGCAGGTCATAGTCTTGCATATTTTACTTATGTAGGGCTTTAAGCTTTCCAAGAGCTTATTCTATCCATTTTTTACGATTATGAGAGAGAAAAGCTTTAAATATACCAGGGTGAGACAAGCACCCATTGGGGCTATGTTAATAAGGATCCATATGATTCCTCAAAAGATTTCACTCCTGAAACCAAAGAAAAGATCAAGTCTTTAAAAATAGAAGTGTAGCCGAAACCGGCTTGGCTCAGTGGATAGAGCATAGGTCTGTGGACTGAACGGTCCCAGGTTCGATTCCGGTCAAGGGCATGTACATTGGTTGCGGACACCTTCCTGGTGGGGATGTGCAGGAGACAGTTGGTCGATGTTTCTCTCTCATCTATGTTTCTAGCTCTCTATCCCTATCTCTTCCTCTCGGTAAAAAATCAATAAAATATATTTTTTTAAAGATAGAAGTGTAATGATAAAATGTTTATTGAGTAAATCTGATAGAAGCAAAAGAAATGCATTTAACTGACTTGAGTGTGACATTTAAACACACACAGAACGCCCTGGCCTATGTGGCTCAGTGGCTAGAGGGCTGGCCTGTGCACCTACAGGTCACAGGTTGGGTTTGATTCTCAAAGGCACAAAGCTGGGTTGCAGGTTCGATCCCTGGTCCTGGTCCGGGCGTGTGTGAGAGGCAACCAATCAATTTCTCTCTCTCTCACTCTCTTCCCTTCCTCCCTTCTAGTATCTATAATGATAAAAAAAATTTAAAATCATAGGAAAAATATCCTCTGGTGAGAATTAACAACAAAAATTATAAACACACACAAAGCTTTATTACTCTTCCAGGCTTATCAAGGGATCCAGGAAAATGGAATTATTTACACCTGGAAACTTTTAGAAGTTGAAAGGAAAAAATTAACTAATATTAAGGAGAACTTTCTGAAACAAACAAAAACAAACAAACAAACAAAATTCACATTAGAAGTCGTTTGCCTAATGAGGCAAAGAACTAACTACACTTGTTCAAATAAATGTTCCTTAACCTTAAGGTAACAAGATAATTTGAAGTAAAATAAATGAAACTAAGCAACTTTCTCAAGAAAGACACTTAAAGTTAAAGAGCATGTCCTACATTAATGAAGGAGTGGTCTTACTAAATGGAATGTGTGAACAAATGGGCTTACACAGCAGTGCTTCTGCTCAGAGATCCTTAAAGCACCAACTTGGCATTCTCCCTCACAGAGCATGTGGCTTTGCTGACTCTGAATTTAGTAAAAGCATTAAGTTTCCAATCGATAGCCTCATGACTATAAACTCCTAGATATGTCTAAACTCTTCCTGAACTGTGGCATCGGGCTAAAGTATTCAAAGACTGGGGCATAGCGCAAAACAGGCTTCTCAGATCTGGCCAGGGTCACCTTCACAGGGGAACCCTGAATTCAGCACTCCCTCACGACTGGGTTAAGAGAATTCAAGAATGCTACAGAGGTAAGCCAGGAGTTAAAATTCCAGATCACTGGTCAAACAGGAAACCTACACTGGGTCTACTCACCCCAGCCCACTGGGTAGACACAATATCCTTTTACAAGGATGGAGATGTAGGAGAAAAGAGAATTTTACAAGTTAGCAGAGGTCTAGCCCTGCCCTCTGCCACAAATTTGCCATGGGGGCTTGAAAAAGTCAGTTTCTTCTAAAAGTACATCAAAAAAAGAAGAGGAAAACACTCAAACAGGATGATTTCTTCACCTATCTTCAAGCAACAAAATTCTACCATCGGTGGATTATCCAGTCTTCATCACAAAGTGGCTGTCATCAAGAAGGTAGGCAACTCTGCAAAACACACTGACTGGCAGCACAAAGCAAACGAGCCTAAATAGAAACAGTAATCTCAGACAGGAAAATACATTTTCCAGATTCGTACAGAATACCAAATTTAAAATGCCAGCCTTAGACTTTAAGAAATGTGATGTCAAACAAAAATGCTAATATTAAAATGAATAAATACAATGTGATCTGCAGAGCTCAATGCAAATTTAAAACCTCACTTCTCATTGCAGGTTACTGGATTTCATCTATGAATGTGTTGACCTTTTTTTTTTTAAACTTTCCTGCCACAGGCTGCCAATCTTGGTTTACCTAGAGATCATCAATTCACTATGAAAATACAGACCTTTTTCATGACATTATTTCAAAGTTTAGAAAAGATTTTTGACTGGTCAAACATCCCTTGGAATATGAAAAGCAAATCTTTCTATTGCAAAGTAAAATGATAAAGAAATTCTCGTTGGAATATTTAAGTACAGATCTGCCCAGCCCCGTGTTGTACACACAAGACTAAGTGACACACAGTTTGTGCATCTCAATCTTAGAAGGTAAGGCCATCACATAAAACAAGACAAAACAAATGCCTTAAGAAGGCTCTCAGTTTTCGCAAGCCAAGCATTAAACAAATGCACTTAGCTTGTAAATCTATTTCAAGAGTCTGATAATGTTAGACGAAGAAAGTAGGCAGTAGGAAAGGAATGATACCAAGCTGACTGCTGGTGGTGAGAAGCTGCCACAGATATTCCTGAGAGAGAAGCTGGCTGTTGAAATCAAGTTCCTGGGCATTCTGGACCAGGAAGTAAGATAAACAGAGTCCTTTGCGTTTTGTTTTGTGTGTTGTTTTTTGTTTGTTTGTTTGTTTGTTTCCATGAATGTGTACAAAAATTCAAAAACAATGGCCTGGAGATTACTCCTGGATCTCTAGTATCAAGCCATGCTCCTTTTTATGTTCTTTACATTTGGAAATATAAGCACATGCGAGCGAAGGGATAGGAGAAACAGAAACAAATTATTATAACTTGGATGTGGGCAATGAGAGGCAGCATCAGAGATCACCTTCCCCATGCAATGGCGTGGGAAGCAGGTGCACAGCAGTGAAATGAGTTACTCTGACGCTCCATTCACAGAGCTACTAATACAGGACAGGTGGTGGCTAGAGTGAGGAAGGGGCGGAAGAACTCTGATGCAAACTGCTATCACCAATGATTTATGAGTAAGAAAACACATGATGAAATTAGAAATTGTATGCATATATGCATAATCCACGGACACAGCACAGTGGCAAAGGCCATGGGTACAGGCAGGGGGACGGGGTGAGATAGAAGAGATCAATGGGGAAAATGGGACATGTGTAATACTTTGGACAACAAAGATTTTTTAAAAAATAAATGGGGTGCAGTCTCCACTTGGAATGTAAACTTTTATCAACACCTTGGTAATTTTTAAAAGATTAAATACCTCCATTACTCTCTTCCAGTGTTTGGAACCACAAGAGGACAAATGGCACTGATAAAAAACAAAACAAAACAGAAACTACACACCCTTTCTGAAAAGTTGTGAACAAAGCCAACCACCAAAAAGTAAAAGAAAAGCTCCAACATCCATTTTTTTTTTTGCACAATGAGTGTTTTGGAATGTTTCCATTATGCTGAAAACAGCTGGTACACAATTTTATATACTGTCTTTTCCACATATCTGTTATAAATCATAGTCATTGGTTATATTTGGGTGAAGTCCACTTGAATTTTGTGAAAGAGAAGCAGATAACAGATGAGAAGAACAATTTGGAAAATAATATGTTGCAATAAACCTAGGTTTACCCAACCACAGAATCAGCTCAAGTTTCCTAAATTGAAAAACAAAAGCAAGCAAAAAGACGTGGCCAGAAAGAAAAAGCAAGTAGAATGAGTGTTCATTTTATGTCTTCCTTCCGACAATGAGTCACTAGCAGGGGGGGAAAGAACTTGAAAAAATTAAATAAAAAATATGAAGGTAAAGCAGAACCTAATGACAATTAGCAACCATAAAATTATCAAGATTATAACTGCTAACTTTTATTAATCAGCCATGTATGCTACCTGTCATTTCTTTCTTCTTTTCTTGTTCTGGTCCTTCTCTATAATTTTGTCTGCCTAGTTAGATAATCCAGATGCTTGGATCCATTTCATTTCCAAATTATTCTAACTTTATGAGGAAAAAAATGGATGAAATTTCAAGAGCAGATTTGTTATTTCTTATTCTTACTTTATAAGCTAGTATTTAACCAAACAAGACATCCAATAAAAATAACACAATAAAAATTATATAGTCACATTAAATCATTATTTCACAGTATATGCTTCCTCATAACATATTGAAAAGTATTCATAGTAAATATGTATTAATCAATAGATATAAGCATACAAAGACACACAACGATTGGGCACCACATATAAACACCCTCAGAAAAATCCAATCCTATAAGGACCTAGTTGAGGAAAACTATTTAACTTTTAATATAAAAGATATCTTGGTCAAATAAAGTGGAGAAAAATAAATACCTTAAACCACATACTAAGATTCCACGTATTAAAGAGAAGTAAAACAGGCCAAATATCTGAAGATACAACCAATGAAAGAACAGACAGATTATTCTTTTAAATTACTGTATATAAAATATACAACCAAAAATATAAAACTACAATCAAGATTAAAAAAAGCTATTCAAAAAAATCATTAAAGAAATAGAATTTATAAAGCTAAAAAAATTAATAGCCAACATAGACTTTGGTGAAACTAGTTTCCCCAGTGTATGAAGATGTATTTTCAATTAAAGTGATAATACGTTTTTATTAGGTATTTTCATATATATTTTTTCATGGTTAGAAATGGCTATCACAACTAAAGGCAACTAAGCCTAACAAATGAGAAAATTATCACTGATAGGTTAATAGTCAAAAATAGCTGTATATAGTGAACAATATGTAACAACCTAAAAAAAAATAGACTTCAGAAAATGAAAGAAGACAAAAAAGATCATGGGCTCACAGAATAAAGTTTAGAAAGAACATCATAGCACAACCATGCTTTGAAATATCTGCCATCTTCAAGGAAATACAAAATTATGAAACTAAGAAGGGTCATAAGCAAAATAAATTCCATAGCAAAGTTGAA
Source organism: Pipistrellus kuhlii (assembly GCF_014108245.1). Lineage (NCBI taxonomy): Eukaryota > Metazoa > Chordata > Mammalia > Chiroptera > Vespertilionidae > Pipistrellus > Pipistrellus kuhlii. Next base: position 7,456,642 of record NW_023425405.1, read on the forward strand.
ATACTTCAGAAACATAGACTTATGGGACAATAAGAGTAAAGAACAGAAGATATAGTTTCTACATAGAGCAGTAAGTGATGAAATATTAATTCACTTAGCACAACATGTGTTTGTTGAAGTCATGTGAGTGCCACATACTGCAATTCAATGGAAACAAGGACAGAAGTGGCTCTCCTTCACAGAACAGATATTCCAGAAGTTGTGAGATCCAAGTCAACACCTTCCTCAATCACAGTGTGAATGAAATCAACCAGGTTAGCAAGTTCAAAATGCAGATGCTCCATTGTCAGGAATTCTGATTTCATATATCTTGGATGGAACCAAAGAATCTGTTGTTAAGCCTTAGTGGATGGGGTTCTTTGCTCTGCTATTAAATATCTATGCAGCTTTGAGCACAAGCCACTTCACCTCTAAGATGGAAATAATTCTACCTGTTTAAAAGGTTTATTCTAAAGAATAAAAATACTTTTTGATGTGCTTCACATAGCACCTGGCACAGCTGTATTCAAAATGGCAACTGTGAAATAACTGTGGCAGAAAGAGTCCAAAACTCTGGGTTTGCATTTAATTCCGCTGCTTACCAAACATATAAGCTCTGGCCAAGTTAGTTAACCTCTCAGTTTTAGTTTCTATTTATGTAATATGTGGGTAGTAATACTTGCACTCTATCAAAAAGAGATATCGGAAGAAAAAAACTAGGTCTTTTGGTAAACTATGAAAATACTACCTAAAGGCAATTAATAGTTGAGACTGCTAGCATTGTTAGTCATTGCAAGGTATACAAAAGTGTCATTAAAAGGAGAGAAAAAAGTGTTCTGGCCAGTGTTGCTAAGTGGTCTGCACACCAAAGGGTCGAGGGTTTGATTCCCAGGCAACTAATTGTAACCTTCTCACATCATGTCTGTCTGTCTGTCTGTTTCTCTCTCTCTCTCTTTCTCTCTCTCTCTCTCTCTCTCCCCTCTACCCCCCCAACCCCTCCCACTTCCACTCTCTCTAAAAATCAATGGAAAAATATCCTTGAGGATTAATGACAACAAAAAAGAAGAGAGGAAAAAATTGATAAGCACCTTTTTTTAAACCAACTTAAAAAAAAAAAAAAAGAGCAACTTTTTGTGGGGAAAAACTCTTGAAAAGCAACTTTTTAACCACCACAATGTACTCATTCAAGACTTTAATGAGTACCAACTATATGCCACCTTGGAAATAACTCCCCAGATGTTAATCAGAAATGTTGTCTCCATAAACCCATTACTATCGATAAGATCAAAAGTCTTAGAGCTTTGAGGGTTGCACTAAGACAAGTTGGATATAGTTTCCCAAGTAAACACTGGCTGGAAATATTACCAGAAGAATAAAAAACCCTTGGTGGCCTCTTCAATACTTACATTTCTCTTTGTAACAATCCTAGCAAGCAATCATCTAATTCCACTGCTTAGAAATCTACTCAGAACATCATCTGAGGGGCATGGAGGGACTTGGAGAGCATTATACTAAGCAAAATAAGCCAGCCAAAGAAAGACAAGTATCCCATGACCTCAATCAGATGCAGAATCTAATGAATAAAATAAACTGAAGAACAAAATAGATCTAGAAGCATGCTACAAACTGACAATTCTCAGAGGGAAAAGGGGAGAGTGAGGTAGAGGGGCTATTGAGATTGGGAGAGGGGACATCTGTAATATTCCAACAATAAAGACAAATTTTAAAAAAATAAGAAATAAGTAAAAGTATAGATTCTGAAATTTGGACTCAGTGAGTTTAGCTGAGCTCTGGGACGTGTATGTGCAGCGTGACTCCCAAGAGCCCATGAAGCACAGCCCAGAACCGGCCACCAGTCAGGCTGCACTCACCAGTGCATTCTGCATGTGGCCAGTGCAACCAAATTCCGAAGGTATTAGCTTGAAACCTTCACCACTTCACTTACCATCTTGGTCCTAATGTTGCTCTTGGAACCATACATAACAAGCCTAAACCTTCTCTGGGCTAACTATCTCCAGTTTCTTCAAATAATCTACAAATAATACATTTTAAAGACATGACAACGCAAAATTGTCCACATCTTTTTATTTATACACTAGAGGCCCGGTGCATGAAATTCATGCTTGGGGGCAGTGGGTTCTCAGCCTGGCCTGCACCCTCTCCAATCCGGGACCCTTAGGGGATGTCCGACTGACCATTTAGACCCACTTGGACATCCCTCTCACAATCCGGGACTGCTGGCTCCTAACCGCTCACCTGCCTGCCAGCCTGATCGCCCCTAACCCTTCTGTGTGCCAGACTGATCTCACCTAACCGCCCTCCCCTGCTAGCCTGGTCATCCCTAACCTCCTCGGCCCCCACCACCATGGCTTTATCTGGAAGAAGGATATGACAACCAGAAGTCCAGTCCATCAGGTCTAATTAGCATATACCTTTTTATTAGTATAGATCATGCCCAGAAGAGAACACAATAGGGACACACTCCCCTCCTTAGAATTACAATATTTAGATTAACATAGCTTAAGTGTGCCTTTTACTCAACTGTGGCCCTATCACATTATGATTACTTATTTTAAATACATGTATTTTGGAAATTTTTTAGATTCACATGAAAGTTGCAAATATAGTACAGAGAGCTCCCACATCCGCCTCACCTAGTTGCAACTTTCCTAATGTTAACATGCACAGTGTGCAACAGTACTTTACCAAAACCAAACAGGAGCTCAGTGCTTTCTTTTAATTACATCTTTTTACACAAATTACTCTCCTGAGCCACATTTCCTTCATCCTGAACACAGACTTTTTCACTTCTGTTTTATTACAGGATGCAAATAAAGACCTTTACATTTTATCCTTTAAGATTCAGCACAATATTTCATCTTGCTAGTCTTTGACTCAAAAGACTCAGGTGTTGTCTTGCAAGATGAAATGTATCGATAACATCCTATACTTGAGATTTTGAAGTCCTATATTTGTTGATGTTCTGAGTCAAGGTTCTCTTTAGACAACAACAACCATCGCCATGAGATTCATGCCGTACATGTATATGGTAAGCAAGACGTCTATACTTCCATCCAATTAAACAGGCCAATTCTTAGGTTAATGCAAGCCTCCTTCTCAGGGTGCATTAAGTAACTTCTGATGCATATTATTAATGATTTACAAATTTAACCAATTTTCTGTACATCCAGTTACTGTGTTTTTCATGCAAACATATTATTCCCCATCTCAGGAAAGTTCAGACACATTGTCTCTCCACAAGTTTTACTTTTTACTAATCTAAATATATGTTTGCATGTTTTGCTTCTTCAGCTGAAAGGCTTAGAGTAGCTGCACAATGCAAGGAATCCATTCACCAAATAATCTGAAATGCTTAGGAAAGAAGGGAACTCTGTAAGTCTAACATCCACTAGCAACTCACTGAACAGCTAGCTCATAGGAAAACTGGTGCTCATAGGAAATCCACAGAGAATTCCTAATGAGTCAGTCACAAAATAAAACCAGAAGAAACAGCAACGTGGCATTTGTATAATAGTATTATTCCTTCAGGAAGAAACGACATCCAATTTATCCTCTTGAAATTAGTTACTGGTCTTAATTATTATAAAGCTCAGGGAACGTAATGACACAAGACAGCAATTTACTATTGAAATCCCAATTAAAAAGGGTAATTTAGACATGTGGACCCAAAGATAGCTATATTCAGCTATATCAATCATGGCCAAAAATTTTTTCTAAACCGTTTACTTCTCCTCAAAGATGTGAGTAATTTTTAATTCTGTTTATCTCTCAAAACCAGACTGTGGAATCAGAGTTCTTAAATTACAAAATAGAGTTGACAATGATTTCAGAAAAGTTGCAAACTCATTCCTTTTTTTATAATTCCATCAAGGTTCTTAAAGTGGGAAATCCATTTTTAAAAAACCAGGGCATCAGACCCTGGCCAGTGTGGTCTCAGTCGGTAGGAGTGCCATCGTGTACTTTGAAAGGTCGCAAGGCGTTCAATTCTGGTGAGGACACATACCTAGGTCACGGGTTCGATCCCTGGTTGGGTACATGCAGGAGGCAACCGATCAGTTTCACTCTCACAACAATGTGTTTCTTTCTCCCCCTCTCCCTTCCTCTCTCTCTAAAATCAACATTTAAAAAATCAAATAAGTGCAATATAAATAATAATAAAATATTAGAATGTCAAGAACTAAGACTTCTTCCCACTTACCTCATAGTAACTCCGGACAGCATTGAAAAATGCCTCATCAGCCACGATCTGGGTTTCCCCGTTGAGGAAGGCCTGGAATCGTTCTTTCAGTAACTGCAGTTGTTGCTTATTAAGCTATTAAAAAAAAGAGAGAGAGAGAGAAAAGTAGCTGAAAATTTTGCCAATCCATAAAATGAAATTCAAAAATGTTATATTTGTTACATGTGTATTGGATTTGACACCTAGAATTTATGGTAAAAAATTTAAAATTAAAAAGTCCTTCTAATTACGACTCATTGAAAGACATTTTCAAGTTACTTGCCCATATACTCTAGAATCCTGACATTGCATTGAAATCCAAACTTCTACCCCAGACGGAGTTCCTGTGATTACTACCCTGTTCTCTTTGCAGAAACAGAAAAAAAAACAACAAAAAAAAAACACTAAAATTTGGGTGAGAAATTAACTTGTGCAAAATTACCAGATATCTGGAGCAGAGAAGGCAGAAAACAAGCAGTCTTGGAGGTGAGTAGATAACCCTCGGCCTTGGACAAGAGATAACAGGAGGGATTCTGAGAAAGAATCCTCTGGAAAGGACATCAATTGGATGCCAAAAATTTCTATTCCATGAATAAATGTGTGGGTTCAATGACTGAGATCAATAAAGTACTGATCAAGAGGAGACAAATCCAGAAGAGAACAGAGGTGCAGCGGGTGGACAGTGAGTGCATCTTTAAGCACTTCGGTGTGTGGACGGAAAAAAGGCCACGTGCTGACCTGACAAACTCAGGGGAGGCCTGCATGGCGGTTCTGCAAACTCAAAGTCCCAAAGTCACCACAAAGGATGGTCTGAGATTAAAACTTGAACCAAAGCAGTTTATAGTGGTAGTCCTAGACCAGTATCTACACTGATAAAAATGTGTCTGGGCACCAGACAGAGACCATGAATTTCCTCATTGTTATTGTTATCATGTTAATTGTAGACTGTTAACTATCCTACTCTCCCACCTAAATAAAAGTTATGTCTATCATTTTACTTTTTATCCAATCCCAGACATTTCCTTGCTTTGCTTTCTTCTGCCTCCCTAATCTATTACTAATGGATTTCCTGTAACCCACTTATATCTCCTTTTTTACTGTAATTTATAAAACAGGGTGAAGAACTGCCATTCTCCTGAGCATTATCCCAATCCACTGAGATTCTGCTTCCTGGTCCCGGCATCTGTCAACATTTGGGCTCAAATATACTCACAAAACTCCTTATAATATAGTTTGGATGTTTTTACGTTAACAGGTGGAAGAGCTGTGAACTAGGGAGAGAATTGCAAGTTCACAATCAGATTTCCTCACTTTGGGTAGCAAGGCTGAAATTATTACCTAGGGTAGGTTAGATATGAACTACGACTTACCACCGGTGTCCTCTAGTTATCAACTATTATACAAGCAAAATCAGCTTCTTAATGTGTAGGCCCAGGACATAGTGGGCATGAGGAGCCCCCTGTTGAAACACTGAATTTCAGGTCAGCAACAACAGGGCATTAAACAAAGCCAGGGCTCTTCTGAGCAGAGCCCAGAGCAGCTGCACAGGTTCGGCCAAGGCCCCGGAGCCAGCCCTGACTACACGCACATGAACTTCACTGGAGGGAGGGCATGTTAGCTCAGGCAGAAGCCTTTTCTTAAAACTGCCAACTGGAGAAACAACAACATAGTGTTTTGGGTAAAACCAATCCCAAGACAGAGGAACAGGACGGGAGTAATCTTCCCATTTTGCTCAATCCTCACCAGACTATGAAAGAATCCAGTTCTGGATACCACAGAGAGATGTGACACATCGGAAACTATACTGAGGATCAAATGATTAAAAGATTAGAAGGTCTAATCAAACTGGTATGACTTGGCTTCAAAAAGAAGGCTGATGTGAACTAAGTTTAAATCATTTCAGAAGGCTCATTAAAATGCCATTCAATATGAGAGACAAACCCTTTCTAAGATGGATTTTATTTAGGAGCCTAACAAATGAGACAGTTTGTAAATACCTTGTTGATGGCAGTAACAGACTGATAAAGAAGAGTCCTATTTGTACCCCAATGTGAAAACCCTCTTGCCCTGAGCAGTGGAGAGAAGACCATTCCATTTCTTTACTAAGGTTATAGCCTTCATTCTAGGGAAAGCTAACCCAAGCTGAAATGCAGAAATATCACCATTAGACTCCATTCTCCATTTCTACACTATGGGGAGAATAAAAGCAGGGACTGTGTTTGTGTGTGTGTGTGTGTGTGTGTGTGTGTGTGTGTGTGTGTACTAGCAAAGAAAATGAAGTCCATGACTTGTGCTCTCTAAGCATGGTTCACAAAAGGGAGCAGATGGAAACAGGACAGCAATTGCTGAATGAGACAGCTGAGAGCAGGTTAGTTGCCAAGCCCTGAGAACTGCCAAGAAGAGCTTCAACTTGCAAACAAACCAAGTGTCCAGGCAAAATAATGGAAATGGAAATGTACATGGGAATAACAATGACCTGGAGGGGACCTTAACTATCTTTTTCCCCAACCCCCTCATTTCATAAATAAATGGTATTTAAAACCCAGTAGATGCCTGCCTTCATTCAATTTTCTCTCATCAGATATCATGTTCTTTAAAAATTCCTTTAAATATTTGCAATTTCTAGTTTGCCAGTGTGTAACTAGCCATTGTATCGATATCTATGAGCTACTTTTTGGTGATTATGGCATGGAAATTTCATGGGTACAAACCAAGGAAAGCATATTTGAGCCAACCACTTTCTTGGAAAGTCCAATGTTGGCACATTCACAAAACGTGCCAGAGGCACTTGGATAAATATCAGGCTTCAACTTTTCAATTAATAAAAATTACTGCAGTTACATTTAAGATATAAAGTGAAAAATATTATAGTGATAAACAAATACTCAATAAATGGATAGACTTTGTTAGTATAGTAAAGAGGTCCCCACTACCACATAAACAGATAGGGAGAAAAAAGGAAATGAAATTTAAAATCTAGCAGTGAAGACAACAGTGGGGAAACAGAATTCCTTACATGCTGTTTACATGATCAAAATAAGCTACATGTTATGTCTACATAGAGACCAATGAAATATATCCAACAAATGTATACAAATATTATATAATCAGGAATGTCCTATAAAATACCACACTTAAGAAATTGGAGCATAACACCCCTGATTACAGTCCAAATGAATTAAACGTTTAATGCAAAAAGATGAAACTGTAAAGGTACTAAATGAAAAAAAGAAAAATGAAAAGAAAATTTCTTAACTACTGGTATAAGAACTTTCTACCCATGAATCAAAATCCACATGTAATACATTTAATTACATATATAGTCAAAATAAATACAAAACTCTACATGTAATAAATTTAATTACATAAACAATAAAAATACCGAAAGTAAAATCATTGGAAAAGACTAAAGAAAAAAAAATATATATATACACACTTAAAATTCATATCATAAAGAGCTATTTGCAAGCATATGGATCCTAGAAATTGATAACAATGTGACCAATAATCCAACAGAAAAAAATGACAAAATGAATACATTCAGAGAAATGACTTCTAAACTATGAAAGCCTAACTTAATTCATAACCAAATAAAAGCAAATTAAATCGACATGAGTGGGGAAGGATTCTGTCAAGATGGTAGAATGGTGAGCATCAGCAATGTGTCTCAACCAGAGCACTGGCAGAGTCTGCCTCATGTAACTATTTTGATAGTCTGGAGTCTACTCTAAAAATTTGCAACTTAAAGGGGAAAGCTTGACTGGAATTGCAATTAATTTAGGTTAATTTCGGCTCTTAGCACAGCCGCAGCTACCATCCCTCACCTCAGCCCTATGGCAACACAACAACAAAAAAGCCAACAACCTAAATCCTCATAATTACAGAATTCAAACAAGGTAATGCTAATAGCTCTATAAAAAGAATTAAAACGCTCCCTTATATACCTCATATACTGATATGAAAAGATCTTCAACTATCTTGGGGAAGGAAGCTAGTTATAGAACAGTATGCAAAATAAACCACCACTAGAACACAGCAAAATCAGAACTTGCATTTGAATTTGCTTCCAAATGCAGACAGAAACTAGGGAAGGATGGCTGTGTGAACTGGACAGATAAAGAAAAAAAAAGGGGGGGATGAAAAAGTGTTTTCAACCTATACTACTTTACTCATTTTAAGTTTTAAATCACAGGACCCTTTTTATCTGCACAAATTTTAATTTATATTTAATATACATTATAATAGCAACTGTGCATATATTTTTGTTGTTATTGCTAATCCTCTCCCAAGGATATTTTTCTACTGAATTTTTTAGAGAAAGTGGGAGAGAGAGAAAAACATTGATGTGAGAGAAACGCATTGATTGGTTGCCTCCAGGATGCACTCCAACCAGGACTGGAGTTTGAGCCTGCAATCAAGGTACAGGCCCTTGACCAGAATCAAAGCCAGGACCCTTGAGTCCTCAACGAGCTAGGATGCAGCTATGAACATCTTTACACTAAGTGTGAGTATGATACATCACATGCAGTTTCAATCTCATCATCTTGCCGGGAGACTGGACAACAAACCAATGGATTTTTACATTTTTCCTTTCAGGTAGGAGATCTGAACTTGACTGGATCCTTTCATTCATGTTTCAAGGTTGATAATTTCCAAGAAAGGTAGATTTGTGTATTTGGGGGGGGGGGGGGGAGTGATATTGTGAATTGTTTTAATTAAAAATCTCAATAGAGGTGCTGATGTATCAGGGCAACTGCTCTAGAACAAGCAAGGCAAACTCATGGCCAGCAACAAGGCATGTGGCCCGCCAGCTGTGAGTCTGGCATGCTTGCTCTGGTACAGAAGAAAGATGACGCCAGCACCTCACATGGAACTAAACAACAATGCCAGCAGCACACTATGGGCAACACTCCCCTGTAACCAGTCAACGTACTGACTTTTACACAATCCACACCAAAGAGACCCAACATCTCCATTTGAGCCCATTAAAACTAAAACACATAGATACACACCCTACTTTATTATTCACAATGAAGCCAATTCTACTTTTGGATAGCTATAAAGAATTAAAGCCTGCTGAAACCGGTTTGGCTCAGTGGATAGAGCGTTGGTCTGCGGACTGAAGGGTCCCAGGTTCGATTCCGGTCAAGGGCATGTACATTGGCTGCTAGCACATCCCCGGTGGGGGGTGTGCAGCTGGTTGATGTTTCTCTCTCATCGATGTTTCTAGCTCTCTGTCCCTCTCCCTTCTTCTCTGTAAAAAATAAAATATATATTTAATTAAAAAAAAAGAATTAAAGCCCATTTCCCTATGACATCCACACAATCCTAGTTTTATGCTATCTAAGCTAAAACAGATTTCTCCATCTTCAACACAGCAAGCGATTTAGAACTTGAAGACAAGTCCTGGATTATTTGTGAGTCTTCTCTTTCCCAAAAATAAATTTTGCCAGTTCCCCCAAAATCCTAAGGATACTCTTCCGTTTGTCCATAAATTACATTTTATTTAAACAGTTAAATAACACTAAGTATAAGAAAGCACTTGGGAAGCTCTAGCATTATGCAAATGAAACTCCTAAAATAGCAATGTCCTTCCTAAAATGTACCAGAGAGATTGATCGTGATTCTCCGAGGATAGTGTGGCTGACACAAGAGACAGTGGGAGGGCTGCTGCCCACATCCTAAGCAGTCTGTGTCTATTAATTCAAACTAAAAACAAATTAACTCTTCTTGGCAGTCACATCAACTGACTCATATTGTGATTATAATCAAGAAACATTTCTAAAACATTCTTACATGTGCTTCACTGAGCTACGTGTCACCTCGCTACATTCATTTGCTCCATTGTTCCAGTTGATTATGATGTTAGCCATAATCTCCACTCAGATCTCTCTAAAAACCTTCATCAGTTCAGGATTAAGAAAAGCAGGAAATATGTCCTTCCACACATTCATCCAGTTTGACATCATCTTTTAATTAACATTCTTTGGGGCATTTGATTATATATTATTAATCAGCCTACATTTTAGTTCTGTCCATATATTGTCTTCGCACTAGTGCATTTACCAATGAAATGATTAAAGTATTTTTCAACAGTAAAGAAAGCTTTGCCCTGGCTGTGTAGCTCAGTAGTTAAAGTGCCAGCCTGTGCACCAGAGGGGTGGTGGGTTTGATTCCTGGTCAAGGGCACATATCTGGATTGTAGGTTCCTTCCCTGCCCTTGGGTGGGATGCTTGAGGCAACCAGTCAGTGTGACTCTCTCACATCTATGTGTCTCTCTCTCTCTCTCTCTCTCTCTCTCTCTCTCTCTCTCTCTCTCTCTCTCTCTCTCTCTCTAGATATAGATATAGATATAGATACTATATATATATAGATACGATGATGATATAGATATAGAGATAGAGATAGAGATAGAGATAGAGATAGAGATAGAGATAGAGAGATAGAGATAGAGATAGAGATATAGATTGATTTCCAGAGTTTATGGGAGAGAGAGAGTCAGAAACATCAATAATGAGAATCATTGTTTGGCTGCCTCCTGCAAGCCCCCTATACTGGAGATCAAGCCGGCAACCCAAAGCATATGCCCTTGACTAGAATCAAACCAAGGACCCTTTAGTACACAAGCTGATGCTCTATCCACTGAGCCAAACCAGCTAGGGTTCTCTCTTTTCTCTCTCTCTCTCCCCCACCCCACTCACCTGCCTTCCTTTCACTCTCTCTCTAAAAAATAGAAGAAGAAAAAAATGTCCTCACATTTTGGGTAAGAATTAAAAATAAATAAATAAATAATAAAGAAACATTTAACCAGCAGAAATTATCTAATGGGAAATTTAAAAATTAACTAGAACATGAATACCTAAGTAAATACTTAAATACAGCCATGCGATTAGCCTCCTAAAAAGAACACTTCCAATACTGGCATTAATAGGTACAGTGTGTAAATCCTGACTGGCAGTGATAATTTATCCATAATAAAAACAATTCCCACAGGAAAAACACAATTTCCAGGGTTCAAGGAGATGTATTACATTTCCTAGGTTTTACTTTTCGTCTTCTTTTTTAATGTCCAAATTAGATTCTAGCCTTTTCATTTCAAGTCATGATCAACTGCAGGCTTATGCCAGCATCTCAAGGACAGTAGGAGACCCAGCACCCTCTGCTGTGTGGACCCTGTCATGTGCCTTGACACTCACGGTCAGTGCCGCACAACACCCGTGAGGAAAGGCCACCACAGACTCCACAGCAAAGTGGCAGGAGACTAGTGGGTGCTGTACCTCTGGGATGGAGGGTGAGGTGGTGGTGTGTGAAACAATGAAGCTCCCCAAACTGCCTTTAAGAACAGAGTAACAGAGGAGCCCTGACCACATTATTATCTATACAAATAAAAGGGTAATAGGCTAATTAGACCAGGTTGACCAGCCATCTTCCAGACGTCCAACTTCCTTCCAGACAAAGCCATGGCAGTGGGGGCAGAGGCAGTGAGGGGCATAAAGGCTGGTAGGGGAGAGCAGTTAGGGGTGAGATCACACTGGCATGGGGTTAAGGGTGATCAGGAAAGCAGGGGAGGGCAGTTGGGGGTGACCAGGCTTGCAGGGGAGGGCAGTTGGGGGCAACCAGGCCTGCAGGGGAGGACAGTTAGAGGCAATCAGGCTGGCAGGGAATGGTTAGGGGGTGATCAGGCTGGCAGGCAGAAGCAGTTAAGGGCAATCAGGTAAATAGGTAGGCAAGCAGTTGGGAGCCAGAAGTCCTAGTTTGTGAAAGGGTTGTCTGCAGCCAGACATCCCTTGAGGGTCCCAGATTGCAGAGGATACAGGCTGGGCTGAGGGACACCCCCCACCACCACTATGCATGAATTTCATGCACCGGGCCTCTAGTTAGAATAAAATATGCTTTTAGAAAAAGAACTTGATTTTAGCTCACAGTTCTAATCCCATACTAGAATAATGTCTAGCATATAGAATGTGATACATAAGCACACCCATATTTTTTTAAGAATGAACAAAGGAACAAACACATGTCAGGTGGTTGTTATGAGATTATTCCTTGCCAGGATGACCTCATGCTCACCTGCCCCCACAAAAGAAAAGGTGGCTCATTTTGCAATCATAAAAATTTAAGATTATCTAAAGCTACCACAATGGGTAGGAGATCAGAAGAGCAAGACATTGAAAACCTATTTGAAATAATGACAGAAAACTTCCCTAACTTGGTGAAGTTCAGAGAATCCCAAACAAAAATTATCCCAAAGATGCCCACATCAAGACACATCAGATTAAAATGCAAAAGGTTAAAGAAAAAGAGAGATTCTTAAAAGCGGCAAGAGAAAAGCAGTTATCTACAAGGGAGCTCTCATAAGACTGTCAACTGATTTCTCAACAGAAACTTTGCAGGCCAAAAGGGAACGGCAAGAAATATTCAAAGTGATAAAAAGCAAAGGACCTACAACCAAGATTACTCTACCCAGAGAAGCTATCATTTGGAATCAAAGGAAAAATAAAGAGCTTCCCACACAAGAAAAAGCTAAAGGAGTTCACTACCACCAAGACAGTATTACAAGAAATGTTAAAGAGTCTTTTTAAAAACAGATAAAAAACATAAACAATAAAATGGCAATAAAGATATATCTATAAACAAATTAATCATAAAAATAAATGAGCTGAAACCGGTTTGGCTCAGTGGATAGAGCGTCGGTCTGTGGACTGAAAGGTCCCAGGTTCAATTCCGGTCAAGGGCATGTTCATTGGTTGAGGGCACATCCTCAGTGGGGGATGTGCAGGAGGCAGCTGGTCGATGTTTCTCTCTCATCGATGTTTCTGACTTTCTATCCCTCTCCCTTCCTCTGTGAAAAAAAATCAACAAAATATATTATAAAAATAAAAAAATAAATAAATGAAGCAGAACAGAAACAAACTCACAGATACAGAGAACATACTGATGGTTGTCAGATGGGAGGAGGTTTGGGGGTATGGATGAAAAAGGTAAAGGGATTAAGAAGTACAAATTGGTTGTTACAGAATAGTCACAGGATGTAAAGTACAGTATAGGGAATATAGTCAATAATATTCTAATAACTGTGCATAGTGTCAGATGTGTCTGAAATTTATTAGGATGATCACTTAGTGAATTATGTAATATCTAATCACTGGGGTATACACCTGAAACCAATAATGTATGTCACTGAAATATAAAAAATTGAAAAATAAAAAGTGAGCCCTAGCTAGTTTGGTTCAGTGGATAGAGTCCTGGCCTGAGGACCAATTGGTCCCAGGTTTGATTTCGGTCAAGGACATGGCCCTTGGTTGCAGGCTCCTCCCCTATCCTGGCCCTAGTCTAGGCTTGTGCAGGAGGTAACCAATGGATGTGTTTCTATCACAAAAATGTTTCTCTCTCTGTTTCCCTCTCTTTTCCACTCTCCTTAAAAATCAATAGGAAAATATCTGCAGGTGAGGATTAACAACAAAAAAAAAGAAAAAATAAGAAAAAATTATTTAAAAACAAAAAGAAAGTCTAAGATATCTTTACCTATTTCATTAATTAGTAAAATTACATATGTCTACTGGGACAGCAGAGTGAGTGATAAAGAACCCATGTCTTGGTATAAGACTACTTCTGTCTGTAGCCAGCATCCCCCACAGTCAGTAAGGTCTTCAGTCAGGTCACTTAAACTCAGTGTTTCAAGTTCTTCATCTAATCAATGAGGATAGTAATAACATATTTAATAGGGAAAATGTAGTAAATGAGGTAATACCAAAAAAGTGTTTAACACATATTAAATACTATATAACTGCTAGCTACTACTTTAGAAATACGTGGTGATTTCATTTCAGCCACTGCAGAAGTGAGAGACAAAAATGAATTTTAAGGTAGATGCAGATAAATAATGAACAAGAGACTGCCCAGACCTGTGCTGTCCAACACAGTAGTCATTAACCAACAGGGCTACTGAGCATTTGAAATGGGGTTGGTCTGGGTTGACATGGGCTCTAATTCTAAAGTACATACCAGCTTTCAAATACTCTGTGCAACAAAATGAAGTTTATGAAACACCTAATACTTGCATATTGGCTATGTGTTAAAAAAAAAAAAAAAGTTTTGGATATCTGGAGTGAAATAAATTATTAAAACAACTTTTATCTATTTGGCCTTTCATGTTTTAATATGGTTAGCAGGAGGTTTTAAATCATACATGTGGCTCACTTTACATTTCAGTTGAGCAGCACTGTTACAGAGAGATGTGTATGATGGCCACGTCTCCCTTGAAGACACAAATGACCAGAGCCTTCCTCACCTGAAAAGCAGGTGTGGCCTGACAGCTTGAGGACACCCTCATGCAATGACAGAACAGCAGGCTGCATGGGGTGACCAGGCAGGCGGGAGGGGTTGGGGGGGGGGGGGGAGGCAGTGAGAGGGTGATCAAGTGACCAAACAGCAGGCTGTGTGGGGCAGCAGGGGGGGAGGAGGGAGGGAGCAGTGAAGGATGACCAGGTCAGCATGGGTGGGAGGAACAGTTGGAGGCAACCAGGCCAGCAGGGGCGTGCAGTGAGGGGTGACCAGGCTGGCACGGGGAGGGAAGTTGGGAGAGACCAGGCTGGCAGAGGGGGGAAGTGAGGGGTGACCAGGCCAGCAGCGAGGGTCAGTTGGGGGTGACCAGACCACAGAGGGGACAATTAGGGGTGATCAGGCCAGTGGGGTGGGGAGTTAGGGGCAATCAGGCAGGCAGGCAGAGGCTGGCAGGGGCGATCAGGCAGTCCCAGATTGTGAGAGGGATGTCTGACTGCTGGTTTAGGCCCCATCCACAAGATTGGGCCTAAACCGGCAGTTGGACATCCCCCAAGGGGTCCCAGATTGGAGAGGGCACAGGCTGGGCTGAGGGGACACCCCCCCCCCACCAGCACCATATGTATTTCGTGCACTGGGCCTCTAGTAAGTATATAATTTAATACCTAGTAATAATAGCTAATACTAATTGAGCACTTACTAAATAATAAGTACATTTCTGAACTCTTCATAAAGATGATTTTACTCTCCCTAGGTGGGATAGTTCTTGACCCAAATAGGAGAAATCCAAGACACAAAGAAGCTAAGAAAATAGTCCCGTTCACCTAATTGAGGGGGTAGGGGGGAAGGGTAAAGCTAGGTATATCTGACTGGAATGCTCTTAGCCACTTGGGTACCTCTGGGATTTCTTCTTGAAGTCCTTAAGGCACATTCTCCAGACCCAGATCAAGACACAAAACCACCTGAGCCTGGCAAAGCCAACCATGTGGTTTGAAAGCTCGCCTTTTTCCCTTTACCTCCAAAACATCATTCTATCATGCTTGCTCAATAGCTTGCAAGAGGCAGATTGTGAAACTTTTAAGAATAGGCACATACTACTACTGATCTCCGCCCGGAATATCCTTTCATCCTTTAGAACATAACTCAGATATAAAACCTCCTATTAACCTTCCCTTGCCCCCTCCCCCCCAATAAAGCCCTCCCATCCTCTATGTATCTCTGTATTACTTTTGTACCTCATACACACACCTATCTTTGGTTTAACATGGCTGTCTCCTCACTAGGGTACAGATTCCTTCAATACTGATGTCAGTCATCTGTATATCCCCCTTTCCCACCAAGGCCAATGTCTGCTGGTAAGTATGCGCAGTGGAAGAAAACCCAGCGTGAAAGAGGGTATCAGCATTTATGACTGCTTGTCTGGGATGTATCCTGTCATAACCACGGACAAAAGACTCTAGTACTGATGTAACTTGGGTGAGGAATAGGGAATGGACAGTCTAAGAAAAGAATTCCAAAACAGTGTGTGTGTTGTCCAAATTACAAGTTCATGGCCAGACTCGGTGAGGCCTAAGAAGCAGCAAAGGATTTCTGTGGCTCTGCAGTGTAAGCAGTTCTGTCTGCAGATGATATTGTTCTCAGGCAGGAAGAACGCGGTGCCTCAATACCATCTGGTATTTCACAGCAAAGTGCCGTATGCGGAAGCCACATTTGCAAGAAACAGAGATTTCATGTTTATTACCAAGAAATCAGACAGACCACTGCATGCCGGCCTAAGAGCTTAAACATGCTGACCGGCTCCAAGCCACACAGTAGCCTTTTCCACCAAGTATTAAGTGGTTTGGGATAACTGTTTTTGAAAGAAGCAACTACCTATACAGTTTCTAAAGTAGCTGTATCAGGAATTAGACATGGCTATCTGTAAAGGCTGGAGAAGAGGAAGTAAGGGGCTTTCTCAGCTTTGTGGAACCATCCTTTGAAGAGGCAGAATCTAACAAGATGAGCATTAAGGTCCACCTCACTCCTTTCATTTTGTTAGGGTGCAATTGCCTGAAAACTGCGAAACCCCAACTCAAACGGCCACTGAAACAATAAGGGGCTCCCTATCACATACCTGAGGAAATCCGTAGGTAAGCGCGTCACAGTCATTCAATTAAGGCGCTCAACAAAGGCATACAGGACCCCAGCCTTCCCCACCTTACCATCGCCTCCATGTGCTGGCTTGTCCTCAGGATTACTGCCTCCAAGAAATCCCTATCAACTCTATGCAAAGTATCCTCACACGACAATAAAGCTGGAAGAAAATATTTTTTTCCTCTGAAAAGAGGGTAAAGTGACAAGAAAACCTTCCTAGAAACAGCACACCCTCCAGCAGATTTCTCCCCACATGTCACAGGCCAGAAATGACACATATGTCCTTCCTCAAGAAACCACTGAGGAAAGGGAAAGGGAACATCATGACTGAACAATCCACAGTCCCCAGCGTGGGGTGGCCAGGCCAGCAGGGGGCTGGAGGGGCAGTGTGGCGACCAGGAGACTAAAGGAATCCAGCCACTGGTGCATGATAATGGGCCCTGATACCTGAAGAAAACCAAGGGCCTATTAAGGAAGCTGGAGGAAGGCTACTGTGTAGGCAACTAGCACTGTTGTTTTGTCCCAACCTTGACCTTCCCAATATTGAGGCCTGAACTGGGAAACGTCATAGGAAAGATCAAAAGTATTAATGTCTGCTAATGCCTCAACACTATTTTCCTAATAAATAACAACATTCTAGTCTGTATCTAAAATAGGAATCTTAGCTGCAACCATTTTTAAATAATTTATTTCAAGTAAATTATATTGTATTAATTATTGCATGTATGCCCATGTACTTAAGAGGCAACACTATGCAAGGATCACATCACTCCCTTAACAAAGAAAATTACTTCATATTTATTTCCTTCTTTAACCTTACAAAATTCAGCCAGCAAGAAATGCTATGCTACCTCTTCTAAGACATCATGGCAAGCTTATTTATATTAGAACATTCAAGGATTTGGGAAGATTAAGTGGATAAAGGACCCCTTTAAGATTAACATTAAAATAAATGAACATCTAGAGCAGGATGGTATAAATATTTGCTTTCGATTTTTGGATTCTAAAAGTAATTCTGAATTCATAGACAGAATATTGCTGATAAGTAAAAAGTAAATGTTTAGTACATTTGCCGAAACCGGTTTGGCTCAATGGATAGAGCGTCGGCTTGGGGACTGAAAGGTCCCAGGTTCGATTCCGGTCAAGGGCATGTACCTTGGTTGTGGGCATATCCCCGGTAGGGGGTGTGCAAGAGGCAGCTGATCGATGACTCTCTCTCATCGATGTTTCTAACTCTCTATCCCTCTCTCTTCCTCTCTGTACAAAATCAATAAAATATATATTAAAAAAAAAATGTTTAGTACATTTGCCTAGCAAGTGAGGTCACAAAGGAAGAATATATAACAATTTTCCCATTATGAGGGAAAAGCAAATGGGTGTCTCTTCTACCAGTTCTACCAGTTAGCTTTCAAGAAATTGAAAAATTAGCACAAAAAAAACAACAACAACAACGAACAAAAATTGTGTTTTAAAATAAAGCCTGTTCTTAGGGCTAGTCTGGTTGAACACTACCCTGCTGAGTCTATAAGCAGTATGCCATTGCCCCCTTTGGCACCAGGGGGCGTCCACGGAGGGCTGCAAAATTAAATGTCAGATGTCCCATTAAATTTGAATTTCAGATAAACAAGAAGGAACTTTTAGTATGAAATGTTATTATCTCTATCTCAAATTTTAACATGTCTTATGAAATATCTGGGACATACATATGCCAAAACATGTCCATTGTTTACCTAAAATTAATATGCAACTGGGCATCCTATTATTTTGGATGGAATGGTTCCAGTCACCTCCAACTGAAGCTCCTCAGCGCTGCTGTCGGAACAGGAAGCACAAAGGAAATTTCCACAGCAGATGTCAACCTGCTGTGCAAGACTAAAGCCAAGCAGACGAGGTGCCACTAAGAGGCTAGTGTGAAGTTTCCTAAACCTGGCTAATCGCAATCTTCAAAAAGCTTTTTAAAAAATATCAAGACTAAAATCCTACCCACATCACTTCTTCAGGACTCGGAACAGAGTGACCTAGAAAGCCACTCAGTTTTAAAATTCCTGAGGATCAGATGTTCAGCTAGGGATTTGCTAAACCTAGTATTTATTAGTTAAGAAATCTACCCAACTAAACCAAAGGAAGGGAGGCATCAGTGAATTGATTTAGATATATTTACAGAATATAATACTTAGCTGTCACTCCAAAATCTGCATTTTTACCAACCTAAAACGCAAAGATACACATAATACACAGGCTATGATTGAAACCATTTCAAAAATTAGGGTTTTACTCATCACAAAGAAGTACAAGCAGATTTATCCTCTGGCTAGCATAATTATGAGTCATATTTTAAACTATGGGCACTTCTTAAGTCTCACGTCTTATAAGCTTAGAAAACAACTTAAAATGCTTACATATAAAACAAAGTTCTCATTAGAAATAATAATAAAGGACATCATTCCCAAGGTGTGGGGAATTGAAATAAGGAACCCCTGAGGCTCAACTGTCTGTTCACTGAGGGGAAGACTGAGCAAAGTTCGGCAGGAATTAAAAGCACCTTCCCTCACCTGTGTCCGGACAATTGGCCCTCACACTCAACCTAACCGCGTAGCCTGCCCGAGTCATATAGGAGGTGGCGGCTTTACACCAAACCTACAAGAAAAGCTTTAAAGGAAACCACACATTTTACTGGCCATACCCTAAAAAAATAAATTCAAGTAAACACGGAAAGGCTCTGGCCACACACAAGAAGAAAGAAACCTCCAGCTGCATCATAAGTCACAGGGACGGAGAGTCATTGATTGCACAGTGCCACTTATTTAGTGACCAGATGCCCCTAATCACATCACCACGTAATAACACAGGTCCAATAAGAAAACCTGCACTATGCTGAATGTACACAAAACAAAGGCTGCTCTACAGTGGAATTCTGTGTGATTCCGGCACATGCAATGTGGGCCGGAAACCCGATGTATTGGTAGTAGGGGTCTCTGCCTCTACTCCATCTGCTGGCCACCCACTGAGAGACAAAGACTCAAGCCAATATGGAGAGTCCTTATTACCTTCCTTAATATTCAGAAGGATTATAAATTGTATTTTATAGGAGAAAATTCACAAAACAGATGTCCAAAAAGCTCAAAGGGGATTCAAGTTACTTAAAACTGAAAGATAATCTAGGATGTGAAGATAAGGAACAGAATACATATTTTGTGCTGAATTCTTTTTTCCTACCAGAAGACATTATTCTAGCATCTTCTTTTTAGATCATTTCTTTCCCAAAAGTTGTATTAACAAATCCCACTTAGGCTATAAAACATCTGTTCACATTATTAAATTACAGAACCACCCAGAATTATCGATATTTCATGTAGCAAAGAATAGCACATTCTATATACTTACTGAAAGAGCTTTCTGAAGTCCTGAGAATTAAAAATTCCTGAACTGTACCTGAATATCACTGTGAAATTTGAAGATAAGGTGAGTTGGGTAAAAAATTACATCACATCAGTATAGAGATTAAAGTAATGTATTAACAATTACAAATATAATTAAGCACCAAAATCATTAGTATATTGCAAAGAATTACATGGAGTAGCTAAAATGAAAAATTATTGGGTAAATTTAACCCAATTCAAAAGCTTCTATGTGATAGTTTTCTGATTTGCTACATTTTCCTAAGTATCAGTCACACATTGTACCTTTGCCTACCAAAATGCGTGGCTCTCTTAACAGTGACAAACTCTCTGGCGAACAGCAGTGTTTCCGGGACCCCTTCCTGGTTAAAATTCCTACAATAGGTTACTATGCAAACCCATCAGTCCTCTAAAATGCTTAGCAGCTTACCACGGGGTCACTAAGCTTATAGCCTGCTCCTAAAAAGGCAGAACACACCAAATAAAAATTTTCCCTAGTGCCTGGCCATGTGGCTCTGTTGGTTGGTGAGTCCTGGACACCAAAAGGTTTGGATTCAATCACTGTGCATACAGGAGGCAACTGATCACATCACTGTTTATCCCTCTCCCTCCCTCCCTTCCTCCTCCTCCCTCTTTCTCAAAAAACAAACAAAAACAAAAAATTCAATAAAAACATATCCTCTGGGGAGAATTGGAAAAAAAAAAAAAGAATTTTTCCTATTGACTAGGAATTTATTGAGGCAAAAATTACATTCAGAGCTTAATACTTTCCTAATAGAGAAGCATCAAATCTATTATTAGCAGCAAATGGACCCCTAAAAGTTACGCTTCCTACCCTTTATTCTAATATTAATAACTTCCTTACTGGTTTTCAGATCTAGCTTGGATTCTAATTTTAGTTGGTTATGCACCTGTATTAGCATCCATGCCCATGATATTAGAAATTCCTTTTGGTTGAAACGTCCAGGTCTCATTCATTTTTAATTTGCCTGAAGGTTCTGAAATATATTTCTCACTGGTTCTGGAGTTATGTACCTAACCTCAGAACAAGAAACAAAGACTCAAGCTGCAAATAAAGCAAACGTTTTAGAGGATGAAGTAAAATAAATAAAATAATATTTGTGATCATTCACACTAAGCCTCTTACAAACGTTTTCATACACGTCCTAATGACCACAGAGGTGAAGCCGAGGAAATGCAATCATGCATCTTATTTTGAAAGCCTCTTCTACTGATGAAAAGCACAATGATTGTATAAAATATTTTTGTGATGTATCCTAAATGCTGACATTAAGAGCCTGATTCAGGTATAGACGACATAAATGTTAATACCTATACCTCTTAAAATGATTTCCTACTCAAAACATAACACGTTGTTGCCAGTTTTTACACAGGCACATCATATCAAGTGATCTCTGTTATGCTTAAAAGGATATATGAAATCAGACGCAAAGGGAAATGGAGCAAAAGCTTCTTAGATTGAAAGGAAGATGTGACTTGCATACGTTTGCTGACCTTTGCCTAAACAGTCTTCAGAGCTGATGCTAAAGCACCTTTCAAAATTAGAAAGAATTGAGTTTATTCAATTAATCTTTTTGCTACCGTGAAAGCCTTTGAGATTAAAAACACAAAGTGATAGTTGCAAACCATTAATGTTTCTAAATCAATGTTATCAACAGAGTTTGGGAGTCTTAGAATTGCCAGGGGGAAAAATAATCACGAAGGTTAATACATTTAATAAGTGCATTTGTTTACAAGGATAAACTTTCCTTAGCACAGACTAAAAACAGTATGTAAGGACTTTCTCACTTGGGGGATAGGGGAGGGCAGGGGGGAGACTAGAAGACTTTAAAGGAAAAAATAAGAGGCCAAGGAATCCAGAGAAGAAAATCATAGTCAATGGTGTTGAAAAAAAAATCACTATTTTCCCACTGAAAGGATTATGAGTCTACTATAGTATACCAATCTTTGGAGGCATTATCAACACCAGTATAGAGCTTTTCTTATTATATCTGAAAATGAGGATCCAGTCATGTAGTAATAAAAGTGTGGCTCTGAGTAACGGTTATTTTATTAAAGAAACAGAAAAAGACTGAAATGCAAAGGTTAGAAAAGAAATTGAAATACTATTTTAATAAAATTTCATTTCTAATTTTTAAAAAGTACCATAGGAAAAAAAAATTACTAGCTTGGTACGTTCATTATGCAAATCACTCTGTAACAAAAAGAATATGGTAGGGGCAGTCTGAGTTCTCAGAGAAATTATTTGGGGTTTCATTAGAAAAAAGCTTTTGAAACTTCTGAAATTCTTCAGAAGCGCTTTATTTCATTAGAGTATACAGTCATTAAACTGATTTATAGAGGACCTTAATGATTTTAATGGATTAGCTGGGTATTATTCTAAAATGAGATTATAGAAATGCAGAATCCCTTCTTGCCTAGACCTTTGCTATTAATCCAATTGTCACTATTTCTGAAGAAAACCACTTATCTTTGTAATTTGTCTAACTCTAAAGCTAGTAGCAAAGGGAGAATCAAAATCTAAAAAGAATTCCTTAAGTGAGCATATAAAACAGAAGATA
Organism: Pipistrellus kuhlii; assembly: GCF_014108245.1. Taxonomy (NCBI): domain Eukaryota; kingdom Metazoa; phylum Chordata; class Mammalia; order Chiroptera; family Vespertilionidae; genus Pipistrellus; species Pipistrellus kuhlii. The sequence goes on from NW_023425405.1 coordinate 7,479,252, forward strand.
ATCACAGTTCAGAATTTCAGTCACAAGTCTGATTGTGCATTTTCTATACATAGCAAATATATGTACAGCACAGATACAATAATTAATATAGAGAATATAATAGGATCAATATGTGCATGCATCTTGTATATACAGGCAAGTAATTACACACACACACACACACTATAATTACTAAACAACTTTTACATGGTTAACTATAATCACTAGAGGCCTCGCACATGAAATTCGTGCACAGGTAGGGTCCCTAGGCCTGGCTGGCAATTAGGGCCAATCAGGGTTCCCCACCTATCCGCCTCCTCCTTCCCTCCCAAACTGCGTACCATCACCATTAGATTCCCCCTGCTTCCTCCTTCCCTCGCTGCCTGCGCACTGCCGCCACACAGTTCTCCCTGCCTCCCCCTTTCCTCACTCCCTCAGCACCCTGCCACTGGTCACCCACCACATTCCACGCTGCCCCCTGATGGTCAGCGCACGTTATAGCTAGTAATCAAACTCCTGGTCTCACAGTAGAACTCCCAAGGGAACACTTTGCATATTAGCCTTTTATATATACACTAGAGGCCCAGTGCATGAAATTAGTGCAATCAGGGGGGGTCCCTCAGCTTGGCCCACACCCTCTTGCAGTCCAGGAACCCTCAAGGGATGTCCAACTGATGGCTTAGGCCTGCTCCCTGTGGCAGTCAGACATCCTTAGGACTGCCAGGGAGGTGGGAGAGGCTCCTGCCATGACTGCTGTGCTTGCCAGCTATGAGCCAGCTTCTGGCTGAGTAGCACTCCCCCTGTGGGAGCACACTGACCATCAGGGGGCAGCTCCTGTATTGAGTTGAGAGGGGTCAAGCCAAAACTGGCTCTCCGACATCCCCCAAGAGGTCCCAGAGTGCAAAAGGGCGCAGGCCAGGCCAAGGGACCCCACCTGTGCACGATCAGGACTGGGGAAGGAAGCAGGAAGTTGACCAGCCAGGGAGGGACTGTGGGAGGGCTCCAGGGCATGGCTGGACCATCTCACTCAATCCCAATTGGCCAGACCCCAGCAGCAAGTTAACTACTGGTAAGAGCGTCTGCCCCCTGGTGGTCAATGCATGTCATAATGAACAGCTGGGTGGCCTTAGCATATAATTAGCATATTACACTTTGATTGGTTGAATGGATGATCAGACACTTAGCATATTAGGCTTTTATTATATAGAAAGATTGTATATGTAAAACGTATTATTAAGCACTGTGCAATTATCTAAGCCTTGTGGGGGGAGAGAAAGGAAGGATATATAATCATATTGTACAACAATCCTCAATTGTGAATATTTGTATATGCATATTTTCGGGAAGGGGAAAATCCCTGCTCTATGCCTCTTAAGTTCTTATAGCTGGACTAATAATAAAATTGCACAAGATCACATTAAGAGGAGAAAAACCAACTTAATATGAGTGCACAAGAGATCATAGATGACGCTTCTAAAATGATGACCCAGCCAGCTTTTTATACTTCTTAGACGGAGGAACAATAAATTCATGAGGAAATGACGGGTCCAAATGCACTTCACTTCAGGGAAAGCATTAGTGAGGAATCTAAACAAAGCTTGGGCTTAGGTAGTAAATTAGTAAAGGACTTTCTGAAAGCTTTCCAGGCCTGGGTTCCTTAGCTCTAGCTATAAGTGTGTCTCTCATACTCCTCCTGGAGCAAGGAGGGACACCTTTCACCAGGGAGACTGAGTTCCTGCGGTCGACAAGGGATTGCCAATGTGCCCTTCTTGTTCCAAATGCTTGTCAAGTAACTTTGAGAGGAATCAATAATGACAGTATAGGCTATCTGGGGACAGCCTTCCCTGGACCCTGACAATATATTTAGATAATATATAGGTACATAAAGATACATTCAAACAAAGATTGTCAGAAACTGACAAAAGCCTCTAATGTAAAAGAAAAAGAAAAAAAAAGAACAATTTAAAAAGACAACTTGGAAGCAATAGACTATGTAGAAAAACAACAAATCCATCCTTAGCATTGTCTGAAAGATACAAGATACAACATGAAACAAGAATATAAAGCTATAAAAACACCCAGAGAACAAAATTGCTCATCAAAACTAAAAATCTGATGGCAGAAATGAAGTACTGCCGTGGAGAGGTGGGAAAATATCGATATAAAGTTTAAGAAATCCCCAGAGGTTAGAGAGACGAGATGTGGACCCACACACAAAAGGGAAAAAGATCATTGGAAATTACCTTTAACCAGGCTAATTGGAAACTCAGAGAATGAGCAGAGACAATGAAAAGCAAATCAACAATTCAAGGCAATCTGGCAGAAAGGAAGCACTTGAACATCAGCACAAAGGGCGAAACTGACATGAATCAAAAACCAAGACAACAGAACAAAGGCGCCAAAAACCTAAGATTTTCCCCCAAACTATCAATTGAGTGGGTGAGTGAAAAGACATTTTTCAAAATTCAAGAATTTAGAAAATATTCCTCAGATATGCCAAGGTCTCTCAGGTTGTTACTGTGCTTCCTCCACATTAGATACTGGACCAAAACCAAGAAGGGTGAGGTCACAGAAAACAAAGGCTTCCACTAGGAGCATGGGAAGGGAATTCAGGATAAGAGGTATGCACCAGCCCCAGGGCAATCCTGCTCAGACTGGAGCCCCCGTGGCAGGTTTGTTAAGGGCGGTCATCACCTTGCACTTGGCTGCCCTACTTATTTTAACCTGAAGGAGGACAAGGAGTTGTTGTTCTTATCGGAGGAGAACGTGTTCTACTGAAACAAGTGGGGGGGAAAACAAGAAAGAGAAAGTTAGTAGATCTTGGTAACAAGGGAAATGGCTCAGAAATGGCCAAGGGAATGCCCAGGATAACACAGCAAAGGGAAGTTTCAGGAAGATCTGGAAGGCAGCCTATAGAATCATCCAGTGGTCAGCAAACCATGGCTCACAAGCCACATGCTGCTCTTTGGCCCCTTGAGTATGGCTCTACCACAAATTACCATGTGTGCAACTGAAGGAGTACCCTAATTAAATTAATAACAATGTACCTACCTATATAGTTGAAGTTTAAAATATGTGGCTCTCAAAAGAAATTTCAATGATTGTACTGTTGATATTTGGCTCTGTTGACTAATGAGTTTGCAGACCACTGGAGTAATCCATCCAGATAGTAGACAGAGGTCTCCAGAGAGATGAGAGGCTTTTGGAAAGGGTAGAAAATTCTGCAATAGGTACAGTGAAAACTAAATTAGAATAAGCACATGGCCATTCTCTTTAGGAGAAGCAAAATTGCATAACAATTCCCAGTTGTGAATAATATTTGATGAATAGTGATGAGAGAGGAAAAAAAAAAAAGTAAAACAACTCTATGGGAACTAGAGGAGGAATCGCAAGCAAAGAGGATAGAGGGATAACAACATCAAATCCTAAACCAGGATGATGGGAAATCAGCAGAGAATGGCTAAAACTGATCATTCCAATTACAACAGTACGTGAACATTAATTTAGAAATATGAGTATAGGTAATTGTCAGAAGAAAAAAGAAAAGAACAAAAATGGTTTCCTTATGTTTTCTGATAGATATATGTGGAGATAATATTGTAACATATCCATATCCAAAAAGCACTGTATCACCTACATTCAAAACATAAACTCCATCCTTGAGTCTAAGGGTTTTCGTTCACCATGCCTAGCATAATATAATGCTTATTATGAATAAATGACTGGACCCAACATTTAATACGGTAAGTTCTAGAGAACTATGTTAGATAGCCCAACGGTATTCTATTTATGACAACACTGACATGGAAGACACCCATGAAAAGTTTAAGGTGTTTCAAAATGATTATGGCAGAAAAAGCAGTTATTTCCCATAAATCACTTTATATGATAGGGAATTTAGTGTAGCCAAATACATAAGTATGTATTTGATTACTTCATCATTACATTTAAAAATTTATATATTCAACTTGGATAAAAACTTTAAGATCTACTCATTCCAGGACATAACTCCTAATATGCTCCGAAGACCCGCTGTAGGCCTTTCTAGCTGTAGTTCTCGTGGCCTGGCAGGCCTCCCCTGCCTAACCTCCTCCCACAAGCTGCTGTTTCTCAGCTCCTCCTAAAGCTTAGTCAGATAGCACCTTCTCCAGGATACCCTGTCAGTATCTCCATAACAGAATATAACACAGAATTTTCTGGTTTTGATTCTCTTTCACTAGAAAATGAGATTGACAACAGTGATGGTATTCTATTTGTAACTATATCCTTGGCAACCAGCATCATATTTGGTAATCATAGACACAAACATCTGATAAACAAGTTTGTTCATTAACTTAATATTTATTTAGCACCTATGATACACCAGGAAGATAGGTAAAAATAGCCATAGAAAATTTTGGTTACCTTATTCTGCTTATTGCTAATGCGGGGAAAACTAAAACTAAAAATTGATAAATAATAAATAAACCCTGGAAGCTCAAGGTGGACAACAGCACCCAGCACAGTATCCAGGAGTCTGAATAAACATTGGATTAGTACATGGGTGAATGACTGATCAGTAAGTCATTGGGAGATGCCAAAACGAATTAGGAACTCACGAATCACTAGTGCCTCTGACTGCACCTGAAGGACTTTGGTGACACTTTTTTAACTCCAGAACCTCGAGCAGCACCCATTGCACTGTATTAATACTATGTCTATTAAAATAAAGCTATCCTATCTAATAAAAGAGCAATATGCAAATTGACCATCACTCAGACACACATGTGGACACAAGATGGCCAACACAAGATGGCAAGCAGGGTAGGACATTTGGGAGGGACCAGGCCTGCAGGGGAGGGCACTTATGGGCAATAAGGCTGGCAGGGGAGTGGTTAGGGGCAATCTGGAAGGCAGGCAAGGCAAGCAGTTGGGAGCCAGCAGTCCTGGATTGTGAGAGGAATGTCTCAGATTGGAGAGGGTGCAGGCTGGGCTGCCCCCCACCCCACCCTCATGCACAAATTTCATGCACCAGGCTTCTAGTCTATAATATTTCTAAAACAAGTGTACACTGTTAGGGATGTGACATGTCCACTTCTGTAGAGAAATATCTATATATCTATCTAAATATCTATACTATATATATAAAAGAATAATATGCAAAGTGTCTCCTCGACAGTTCGACCGGTAGACAGGGAGTTCGGTCGCTCCTTGTGACATGCACTGACCACCAGTGGTGGGCACGAGATGAAGGAAGGCACCAGCCGGCAACAGGAAGGCTCAATCGACCCTGATTGCCAGCCAGGCCTAGGGACCCTCCCTGTGCATGAATTCTGTGCACTAGGCCTCTAGTGTTAAATAATTATAAAATTTGTCATAATCAAAACAGCAGCTACCAATAATAATTCAGAGCCTCATATATGAGCTATGCTAGCTCAAGTGTAAACCCATTTGATCATCAAGAAAAACGTACATGGTCATTTTTATTAACTCTAATTTACAGTTAAGAAGATCTACTCCACTTAGGTGATGTTCCCATGGTCACACATTGCTGCTTAGCTGCTCAGTCAATATGCAAATCCCAGGTATGTTTGACTTCTGGGTTCAACTTTTCTCTCTTGTGAATATCAATGAACAAATATATAAGGTTTGTAAACTATCTGTGCCACTGGCATATAAATGCAATACAGAATGATTGGTTAGCCAGCTGTAATTTAGAAATTTCGATGTCAATTTAAGAATATTTTTATATCTGTGACCATTTTACCAATATGCCATTTATTTTACTTTCCTCAAATAAACCTAATAATTACTGTTACAATGTCCTAAAATCCATATTTGATGAACTATGGAGCAGGGAAACAAGAAAAACTGTTCACTCCTTCCTTTTCAATACACAGATAGGTTCAGTTAAGAAGAAATGACCTATAACACCAAAATCATTTGAAAAGCCATCTTGCAAACACCTAAGAAAAGGTGTTAGCAAGGATGTATGCCCCTGCCAGAGACAATAAATCTCCAACAAATGAGGGCTATTTCAGAAGCTTTTAAAAAGACTTTGTGGAACACGGAAATGTGGGAGAATGTGAGTCAGCAGATGATGGCATTTGAGCTAACAGGATAAGGAATGACAAGTAACAACTCAAACCCTGACAGCTGAAGTTAAATCTCAGATCTACCACTCGCTGGCTACTGGGAAAATAACTCATTCTCATACTCTCTACAGCTGTTTCCTATCTGTAAAGCCAGGATAAGAATACCCTTTTCACAGGACTGACATAAGACTGAAATGAACTAATGCATATAAAATACTTGCCAGGTGGCTCAAGCTGATGGACACCAAAAGGTCGTGGGTTTGATCCCTGGTCAGGGAACATGAGAAACAACTGATTAATGTCTCTCTCACATCTATGTTTTTCTTTCTCTTTCCCTCCCCGCCCCTCTCCAAAACCAGTAAGAAACATATTGTCGGGTGAGGATGAAAAAGTAAATAGTAATGAAATATAAAAGCCTAATATAAAAATGTGTAGCACTTATTAACTGCTTAATAAAAAGTCACTAATCCCACCTTAGCTGGTTTGGTTCAGTGGATAGAGCACCGGCCTATGGACTGAAGGGCCCTGGGTTTGATTCCATTCAAGGGCATGTACCTCTGTTCCAGGCTTCCGGCCCTGATTGGGGACATGCGAGAGGCAACCAGTCGATGTGTCTCTCTCACAATGGTGTTTCTCTCTGTCTCTCCCTCTCCCTTCCATTCTCTCTAAAAATCACTAGAAAAAAATATCCTCGGGTGAGAATTAAAAAAAAAAAAAAAATCATTAATCCCGGGATAGTGTTAAAAAAAATTTTTTTTCAGGAGAAGACTCCATGCCAAAGCAGTTTTCAGGACTATCAAACGTAGGTTGTTTTCAAGCAGACACTTGGGAAAGTTAATGCCATTTTAATTTTTTCCTAGTGAGGAGATCCTCACTTATTGAATGCTTCCTAGGTTTTAGACACTAAAATAGAAGACATTTTCCTCAGCTATCCCTCCCATCTCTGTGAGGAAAATGACATTAGCTCCCATTTTATAGGAGGGAAAGCCTGAACACATGAGGATACTGTCCGTTCTGATAAATGGTAAAGCTGGGGTTCCCAGCCCAGGTCTGCTGATTCCAAAGCCCATGCTTTTAAGCATGATGCTACCCTAACCCTTCTTACCCTGAGCCAACCACTGTGCTTTTCAGGAAAGTGAAGCTTCCCAGCTGGAGAGGGATGGCTGAAAGGTTATTCCTACAGGGAAAAGCCAATTGTTGAAGAGGACATTTGAAAGCATGCAGCCAGACCAACAAAGGCTGTCCTTCTCCACAGCAGGCACACCCACTGCCCCTCTTCCTCCTTCCCTTTGCCTTACCCCCAGACCATGTTGCATAAATAATTTTAGTAAATGTAGATCTCACACTTCCTGACATTCCAATAATCTAACTCAGTACCTTCAGGAAAACAGGATGAAAGGAGCTATCACTGATTGGAAGAACTCCCAGATTTTTAGTCTATTCATGAGGTTGTGTTTAAAAAAAAGGATGAAGGAAATATTTCATAATAAAACTGAGATAAGCTATAAAGGAAAACGTAGCTTCTAGAATTCGTATCCTTACAGTGGTCTGCTGCCTCTCATTTGTTATCTCACTGTGGAGACAACAGGCTTGCATTCCTCTTTGTTCACAACTCTAGAGAAAATGAGGAAAGGTCAGGTGGCAGTGGTGGCTAACATGAGTTTCTGGTCTTATGCACAGCTTTTAGTGTAGTCATCAGTCAGCTGTCAATCACAAATTAGCAAAGGGAAATGGGAAAACAAAGCCAAACTTGTCCCTTCATGGAGGAGGGCTTACAGGACCCTTCAAGTGTCTGTAATATCTGAGTTGGCTGAGTGAGACAAGCGCCTGGCATATTAATCATAGAAACACAGTTGATATTGGCAAGCTTACATCCAGGGTCATGGCCTTCATTTCCTAGTTACTGCTCTGGAATGCTTGAGCTACAAAAGGGTGAAGGTAACATGAAGATTTAGTTACTTATCAGAAATACACCACACTCTGTATAAATCTATAATAGACCATTTTGTTAGGAAAACAGACTTCTTTAAAGTATTCCTTTGTTCCAAAACTTAATATATTTTTTTTAATTTTTATTTTATTGACTATAGGGGAGAGAAAGGGGGTGGTGGGAGAGAGAGAAACACTGATTTGTTTTTCCACCAGCATTCACTGGCTGATTCATGTATGTGTCCTGACCAAGAATCGAACCACAACCTTGGTATACCAATGTCAGGATGATGCTCTAACCAACTGAGCTACTTGTCCAGGGCAGAAAAACTTTTAAGTGTCTTTTTTTTAAAAATCTAAATAAAGGAGCCAAAACAATGATTACTCAATCTTTAGATCAAGTAAAAGAGGGACCTGAAAATTTTTAGAAATGTCACATTGCCTTACCCAACTGGTCATTCAGTAGTGATCTTCAAAACGGTCAGTCATAGAATACTGCAATTGGTGTTTAAAGACTGAAAACAAAATGCCTTGAAGAAGACACAAAATAATGTTTTCAATTTTGCAGAATGAAATAAAATGTTTGATATTCTTAAAGTTTCCTCTTAGATGTGAAGAAAATCATATTGTAGATAATTATATAAGTAGCAGTTCCTTTGGAAACCTTGTATTTAGACTTATAAACAATATTTCTCTTGTGTAGAGAGTAGCCGAAAGATCCCAATCATATAAAGTTACAAGACAGCATCAAAGATATAGTTTATTCTTAAAAGAAAACCCAAATGAGGAATGACAATCACACAACAAAGCACAGAGTTTATGACAGAAAATGTAGGTAACCTGAAAGACAGCATATGTTGCTAAGTATTATCCAAAAAAAAAAAAAAAAAAAAAAAATCACAGTTGCCAAAAGTATTTGTTCCAAGATCACAGCAAGGCTGCCCTTCAAACTGCACTGTCAAATCGGGTTTATGTTCAATGTGGGATACATATGGAAAGCGCTTTAGAGGGGTAAGAAAAAGGAAGACAACTATAACTAATGTGGCTTTCTCCTTTTTTATTAGCACTGCTCTAAAGGCAATTCAGCTTAGTTTCATGATTAGTGGATAAGAAGGCACTTAGCTCTGATTCTTCTTCCAACATGTGGTTTTAAAATTCATAGCTAAAAATTAAGAGTCCAAATCTCATTGTCTCCCTTTGAATGGGGCTTTGGAAACATCCCTGTTCACTCCAAATTCATAACAGGGAAGAGCTCCGGACGCTTTGGGAATGCAATAGTCGCACCCACAGCTGGCAGAGGCACAATTCTGAGGACTCCTTGACAGGATCTGTGCTCTTCCTTGAGTCCACCTCTTTCTGTTCATCCAAACACTCATCACCTCAGAGCACCAATTCTTTTTCCTGCAAGAGCCTCTTCCTCCTCCACATTATAAAGGAACATACTTTTCTAGCAATACCATTGAACCATCTGTCAAAAGTCAATGTTCTCGATTGTTCTCAGACCAAATAAAACCTGAAAACTTCCTCATTATAGACTTTGGAATGTTCATTAGTGGTTTCAATACCTTCATCTCTTTTTCAGGGGCAACATGGTATAACACAAGGTGTAGGCATCAGAATTTAGGACTTGTTTACTGGGTGATCTTGGACAAGTGAATTAGTGTCTCTAAGGCTGTTTCTTTCTTCCTCTAAAATGGAGATAGTAATAGAAATCTCAAAAGGCTGCTGTCAGGGTTAAAATATTATAACTGTCATAATTATAGTTATAGCTAACACTTACTGAGCACTTCTATGTGTCAGGTGGTATTCCAAACACTTTACATAATTAACTTGTTTAATCCACACAAACACCCATGAGGTAGGAACTAGTATCTGCTTACAAATAGAGAAGCCAAGACAGAGAGGGTAAGGGACTGCCCAAGGACACCAGCTACAATTGCTGGGGCCAGAACTGGGGGGGGGGGGGGGGGGGGGGGGTTATATATGTATTAGAGGAAGTGAGAGAAATATCAATGATGAGAGAGAATCAATGATAGGTTGATGCTCAACCACAGAGCCATGCTATTATAGAAATTAAAAAAAAATTAAAAAATAAAAATATGGACTAAGAGGGTCCCCTACATAAATAATTTTTTTCTATATAAATAATTTTAAAAGCACTCCTTAAAGAAACAGTCAGGAAGACTGTGTTGGCAAGTGACAGTAACTTCCACAGAGGTGTATCTACACACAAGGGCCACTGGCCCTATGTCACAGACTGAATGATCAGATTTATCTTTTAGAAAGAAAACTCCGGTAGCAAGGAGGGAGAGAGGAAAAGAAAAGAACAGGTCTACTCTAGTGCAGGCTATTGGTAGTCTGTGCATACAGCCAGCCCCTCTCCTGACAGTTACTGAGCATCCTCTACTTAAGAGACACAGTGAATTAGATAGATAAGCTACACCCCTCTTGCTCTCAAAAAGTTTCCAATGGAGAAAGAGGCAAGAAAACTAAAACACTGTGCAATAAATAGAATACAAATGTGAAGAATATAATGAAACCAGAGAGGAAAGACACCTAACTTGAGAGTGCAGAGCCAGTGTATTGTAAAACACTTCCAATACGAAGTGAATTCTGAGCCTAAGAGGGAAGGGGAAGGAGTCGCCAGGCAAACAAGGTGGGGGTAGATCATTCTATGCTGTGAGAACTTCCTATCATGATTCTGTAAAATTAATTGAAAATAAGACTGGAACAAGGGCAATCGTGGGAACATGAAGGTAGGAAATCAAAGCCAGAAATGACTCACGTAAAAGTTTCGGTTTCACAGTGAAGGCGATGGGACACTACTGACCAACTTTAAAAACTGAACTGATAGCCCTGACCAGTTTGGCTTAGTCAATAGAGCATTGGCCTGTGGACTGAGGGGTCCCAGGTTTGATTCCAGTCAAGGATACATGCCAGTTATTGGCTCAATCCCCAGTAGGAGGTATGCAGGAGGCAGCCAATCAATAATTCTCTTTCATCACTGATGTTTCTGTCTCTCTCTCCTTTCTTCTCTGAAATCAATAAAAAATATATATATATTAAAAACTAAACTGATATGATCATACTTGTATTTTTTGGGGGGAGATCAGTCTCATAATAGAGATAGGATGGAAGAAAGGAACACAGTGCAAATCAAAACGACAATGTGGTACAATCTTACACCTGTCAGAATGGCTATCATCAGCAAATCAACAAAGACAAGTGCTGGAGGGGATGTGGAGAAAAAGGAATCCTCGTGCACTGCTGGTGGGAATCCAGACTGGTGAGCCACTGGGAAACAATATGGAGTTTCCTCAAAAAATTAAAAAGGGAGCTCCCATTTGATCCAGTAATCCCACTTCTAGGAATATATCCCAAAGAAAACAGAAACACCAATCAGAAAGGATATATGCACCCCTATGTTCATAACAGCAACAGCACAATTTATAATAGCTAAGATTTGGAAACAGCCTAAATGCCCATCAGCAGATGAGAGTATTAGAAAACTGTTGTACAGCCCTGGCCAGTTTGGGTCAGTGGATAGAGGGTCAGCCTGCGGACTCAAGGGGGAGGAGGGTAAGGTGAATCAATTTCAATAGTGTATTAAAATATTTATCCATTAAGACTATGTCATATTTCTTCAAGAACAGCTTAAGATACAAATTTATTAGTATATCACTACTAGGTTACACTTTAGAACTCCATATAATGATCATTATACTATAAGTGTATTTGTCAATTTCAATATGGAATCCTGATTTTTAAAACAAAATAAGTAAATATTAGAAATATTATACAATCTATACCTCAATAAAAAAAAACCAGAAAGCTTTTTATGTTTTAATAATTTTTTATTTACTGATTGATTTTAGAAAGAAAGGAAAGGAGAGAGGGGGAGGAAGGAGGAGGGAGGGAAAGAGAAAAAATATCAATTTGTTGTTCTATTTATTTATGCATTCATTGGTTGATTCTTGTATGTGCCATGACTGGGGACTGAACCTCAACCTTGGTGTATCAAGGAAGATGCTCTAAACAACTGAGTTGCCCAGCCAGCTAGAGTCCAGAAAGTATTCTTAATGGCTGAGAAACTGATGGCAATTCCATTAAAAGTAAAAAACAAACAAACAAACAAAACACACACACACACACAGAATGTCACTTCATTTTAGATACTACTTTCTATCTAAGAAGCCTGTATTAATTGAGTTGTCACTCGTAAGTAAGGGAATTCAATAAATTCAATGGATACAAGCTAAATTTACCCAAGAAAATCAAGAGCTTTCCTGAGGAGTAAAAATTGTTTAATAGCAAAGTCTACAGGCAAAAATAGCCATAAACTAAAATGTGAAAAAATATATACAAGGTTCAGGAGTCTATATAAAGAAAAAATCTTTACTACTGAGATTTAGAGGAAGGCTTCAATAATTGGTGAAACAGACAATACTTCTAGGTGAGAAACTGGATGTCAGGTCTTTACAAATCCACGTGCATAATTATTGCAAATCCAATAACTAAATGCACTCTTTTATACATACACAAGATACTTAAAACTTATAAAACTATAAGAAAATAAAGGTAAAACTCTAGGCTCTTCAAAAGAAAAGACTTTCCAGACAGAGGAGATAACAAAGAATCATTAATTTTAAATACATAAAACTTTTGTATGTAAAAACAGATCTCAATAAAAATTAAAAAACAAACTGCAAGGAAATTGCTCCAAATGAAATAGGTAAAATTACCTTTATTAAGACCAGATCTATATATTTATAAAAGCCTAAGCAACAGCCTAGATCACCAGCCAGGCTGAAGGGACCCCACCTGTGCACAAATTCGTGCACTGGGCCTCTACTATCAATATAAAGAGAGACAAGACATGAACTATTCATGAGTTAATATGTTTGTCTACTAGTAATTGCTCTAGTAATAAAAAGAAAGCACATTAAAGAAGATTGTTTTGATTAAATTAACTATTTTTAAATTAACTATTATATATTAAAGTTGTAATGCTCAGTGCTAGAAAGGACAGTATGATATAGAAACTTTCAAACTTTATTGGTGAACATGAAATGGTAGAGCATTTCTGAAATGCTAGTAAGCGTAAGGCCTCAAGACTTTTTTTTTACTTCCACAATTCCTCTTTTATAATAACTCAATCAGAATAAAATATGATTCAAAAATCAATGTTCTTTTACTGAGTGCTAATGTTGCAAAGTATGCATCCACTCAGCAACATGCACCCTAATTTTCACTCCAAGTGATTAAAATTTCTCCTTTTCAGGAATCCAGTTACCAGTTGGACTCTGAAATTTTCACATGGATGCTTTTAACAAAAATTTTTAAGCTTGTCTTAGCAGCACCCAACTCTAAACTTTTTTACAAAATTATTTCTAAAAAAATGCATAGTAATTGGAGCAAACTATTTTAAAACATTTAAACAAATATTTAATAGGACCATTATTTTACTTTTGTAAAAAAGAGGTTCAATAGTTTTTTTGACTCAAACTAAGTGAAATTCTTGAATGTTTTTCAGAACAGAAGTACATGTTTATTCTATTCACATGTGACTTGGTGACATTTGCATTCCAGAACAAACCTGGAAAAAATCTGGCTGCCACTTAGACTTGAGAGAGGAGAAAATCAAATGCAGAACAATGAAAATATCAATTAAGAAAGAGATGGGGTTAGTGCAAAGAAACTTTCCAGTGGCTTTAACAAAATTAAAACCAAATTACCCAAACTTGGTGGAAGGAAAAGAATCTCCACAAAAGGAAAAGCATTTAGATCTCACAGCCCAGCCACTGTCTACCACAACTGTCCCTTAGTATAATCGTAACCTTGACATTATCCTCACGAAGGTTCCTGCTTCCCATCTACACCCCAATTCAGTTGCGGACATTTTTTCTCTTCTTAATTTTCAATTAGGCTTTCAAGATAAGATAGTATACTTAATCAAGGCATTTAACTGAAGGCTTCCTCTCAACACAGAGTATACAAACAGAGAATAGCATAAAATTTTGTATTATGACCTTCTGGACAATATTGGCTCTCTGGGACCCTTGGACTATTTTAAGTGTCCCAAGAGAGGTATCATGGTCAGAGTGTTCCCGATTTTGTTCTTCTTCTTTCCTTTCAAAGGAGGAGCCCAAGCATGATCCAGTAGACATCTACCTATGAAGATATTTCCATGTAAATGGGCCGTAGTTCTGTCATCCTCACTTGAGTCTCTTCTGGGGATCAGAATAAGGAGACCAAGGCACCTAGACCAGCCAGAAGCCCCTGGCCAACAGAAGTAGCGGCTTGAACACCTCTCGATGCCTGGGGTTGCTGAGGATGATGACAAAGGGATGGACAGATGTGCACATGTAGGTTAGAATTTGCCATGGCCAGAACCAGTCGCTCTCTGATGAAAAGAAGCCTATGGCATCAATGATCAGGGACATGAAAGACAGAATGTAAAGAATGAGGAAGGAGATGAGGGACTTCAGAGCTCTGGTGTGAGCCTGGATGCTGGCGTCTTGCAGGCTGTGGGCACTTTGCCGCATTGTCCGAGTGTGTCTCCTCAGAGAATGAATCAACAATGCAGTCGAGGCCAGAAAAACAGAGCAAGGAATTGACAGTGTGACTAATTTGAGGGGTAGGAAGTAGAGAACTTCCATCCTCATGGCCCTCTCCGTGTATGTCATATTCTCATAAACTTCTCTGATGAAAAAACCATGATACACGGCGTAGTTTCCCCAAAAGTAGAGCAGGGTGACGACGGTGGAGATCAGGAGGGAGCCCAGCAGAAGCCAGGGCACTGACCCTGGGAACCGCCACTTCATCCAGAGGAAGGTAGGGTGAGTGAGGTTAGCAACCTTCAGGCAGAAGAGGATACTGAGCAAGGTACCGAACCAGTAGGTGGATGAATTCAGGAAGTCCCATTGGAGACCAAAGAGCTGCCGCGCAGGACCGCTGCTGAAATCCTCCAGGTAGAAGAAGGAGTAAAAGTTGTGCACCATTCCAACCAGCTGCAGGAAGAAACGGGAGGCGCCCAAGCTCATGATGATCATGTCCGAAGGGAGCAGCCTCCCGAGCCGCCTCCATTCTCTGCTCAGCATCAGCACAATGAAGCCATTGGCCAGGATGCCCAGGAGACACAGCAGGACAAAGAGCAGCATGAAGAGGGTGGTGAAGGCTAGCTGCATTTTGGCCTCTCCTCTGGTCACCACCCCTGCGCCTTGGTCCTTGGCCTCCCTCCTACCCCTACTCACAGTCAGTCCCCTTTTTAGATTATTCCTCAGGGGATGTGAAAAGAATGCTCAGGCTCTGCATTTGAGCCAGAGCTCACTTAAAAGGAAGATGCTTGGCTATGGTTATGGAGGAAACGAGAGCTTGGCTCAGCAGGATGCAAATTTTTCCCAGGCTCAGTTACCATTATACTACCAACTGACCCTGATTTGGTTTTTCAGGCTTTGCCTACATGTTGCCATGGTTAACATCAATACAGAGGGCTTCTCAGGGAATCTGTAACCAATTTTCATCCTTCAGATGCCATCCGTGGGCCGTGTAAACACACACCTCCCCATCAGGTCATTCTTAAGATATGACGTATATAAGCAAGAAGTACAGAGAGACATTCATCTGGCCAAGATGTAAGCAAATACTGAAGCTAAAGAAGTCTTTATCTAGCCAAGCTTCCCTGTTACACAACCATCCTTACCTAGGAGTAGTCACCCACTTCAAGCTCAGGTACCTTTGTAGAAAACTTCTTCTCAAATCCTTCTTGGCCCCTGAGGTATATAAATGATTGACAATGTTCTAAACTAGTTGTATGCTTCCAGTGAGATAATGCATTTCCTCGTGGTTATGGGACTGAGAGCATCTGCTTCTTGCTGGATGTCAGCTGAAGGTCAACCTCAGGTCCTAGTGGCTGCCTGAAGTGTATGCCAAGTGGGCTGTTTCAACATGGAGGCTCAAGCCAGCAAAGTGAGTCTCTAGAGAGAGTCTTAAATGTCAAAATGTAATCACAGGCGTGACATCCTGTTATCTCTGTTATATTCTATTGGCTAGAAGCAAGTCACATCCCCCACAGACACTCAGAAGGGGGTTATACAATGGTGAGGATATCAGGGGTGGGGACATGAGGGGCCAACTTACAGTCTGTCTACCACACTGAGATACAGTAGCTTACAAGGCATGTGTGAGTACTGTCTTCCAACACCAAAATTAAAGAGATCCCAGCCCTCACTGGGTAGCTTAGTTGGCATCGACCCAATACGCAAAGGTTGTGGGTTAGATCTCTGGTCAGGATAAGAATCAACCAATGAATTCATAAATAGGTAGAACAACAAATTGACAACCACCCCCCTCCCCCGCCACTTCCTCTGTCTCTAAAAATCAATAAATAAAAATTATTTTAAAAGAGACATCTCTATGAGACCATGTTGAAAATAAAAATAGGATGGATCAGGAGAGCACTATGGTAAGCTAAATAAGCTGGTCAGAGAAAGATAAATATCACATCTCACTCATTTGTGGAATATAATGAACAATATAAATTAATGAACAAAAATAGATCCAGAGACAGAGAAACACCGAACGAACCATCAAATCTCAGAAGCAGTGGAGGGCAGGGAGGCTGAGGGGGAGGAGGGAACTGTAAAATCAACTGAAGGACCTGTATGCATGTATATTAGCATAATCAATGGACATGGACACTGGGGCAGTGGGACAGTGGAGGCTTGTCCTAAGGGGTGGGAGTGGCCAGGGAGGGATCAATGGGGGTGGGGGGAGACATATGTAAGACTTTAAACAATAAAAAAAATTAATAAATAAAATGAAAACATTTTCCCACACTAAAATAGATTCAAGTCAAGCCATACTCAAATGCGCTGTTTAATATATCAAATTTGTCCTTCTCCCACATTTGTTTAAAACATTTTATGTTTGCGTGTCTTAAAAGTCAGCTAAGAAAATTAGTCATACAAATAATATAAAAGTTATCACCACAGCATGAATGTATAATTGTTCTAAAAATAATTCACAATAAAAAGAGAGGGCCCACTGAAATTGGGTGAATATGCATTTTCCTCATTCTCAGATATTATACAGTTTTCACATTCATTCACTCAACACATATTTATTGAGCACTTCTACACACAGGGCACCTATTCTAGTCACTGGGGACAGCAGCGAACTAATAGGTGGGATTCCTGCTTTTATGGAACCTGCAGTCCAATGGAAGGTAATAGGCAATAAGGAAGCACAGGGACAAGACACTTTCACATAATAATCGGTTCTTTGAAGAAAATAGAAGAGTAGGATTGCTGGAGAATGGCGGGAGATGGAAAAGTGGTTTTCTCAGGGAGAAACCTGGCCTAAGCCTGAGCAACTAGAGCTTTTCCATGTATAACTGGACATATTCGTAATATCACAAACCATAATTTTATATCATTCTCTTCCACCATTCTTTTCAACTTTATTTGGCAGGGAATCTTCTGCCAGAAAATAAGAACTCCATCAGACCATATGACTTTTCCCTTTACTCTCATCAAACAAGTTGTCTCAAGATTACTTCAAATCACAAAACATCCTCACACCAGAAGTTGTACATTGCTGTACAATATATAAATATTACATACTAGGTATACCGATTAATAATGTGGATTTTTTTCAATAGATGGAGTTATACATATATTAATATATATTCAGCTTATGGTGAACATGCTCCATCTCAAGATACTTGTGAACACTGGTTTAAATGCTTTAAGAGTGATATTTTTCTATGTGAAAGACAAAAGATGTCCAGGTCAAACAAAAAAGTTTGAGGACCAACAATTACAAGCATTATTGGATGAAGAGGTGTGGTAAACTCAAAAACAACTTGCAGAAAGATTAAACATTGCTCAGCAAACAATTTCCGATAGTTTACAAGCAATGGGAGAGATTTTAAAGGAAGGAAAATGGGTGCCACATCAACTGAACAAAAAAAAAATGGAAAACCAAGAAGTCATCAGTAAAATGTTGCTTCAACAGCACAAAAGAAAATAATATTTTGCATCGAATTGTGACTGGCGATGAAAAGTGGATTTAGCCAAGACCGGTTTGGCTCAGTGGATAGAGCATCAGCCTGCGGACTATAGGGTCCCAGGTTCGATTCTGATCAAGGGCATGTACCGTGGTTACGGGCACATCCCGTGGGGTGTGTGCAGGAGGCAGCTGATCGATGTTTCTCTCTCATCGATGTTTCTAACTCTCTATCCCTCTCCCTTCCTCTCCCTGTAAAAAAATCAATAAAAAATATATATATATAAAAAAAGAAAAGTAGATTTATTTTGAGAATACCAAATGCACAAATCATGGGTTGATCCAGGTCAACTATCAATATCAACTACAAAGCCAATTCCTTAGGAGAGAAGACAATGCTCTGCATTTGGTGGGATCAGGAAGATGCAATGTATTATGAGCTTCTAAAATCAGGTGGAACTGTTAATACTGATCGCTACCAACAACAAATAATCAATTTGAACCCTGCTTTGATAGTATAAGGACCAGAATGGGCCTCTTCTGACATAGCAAAGTAATTTTGCTTGATGGTGACACACTATCACACACTTCAAAACCAGTTAAATACACGTTAAAAGATCTTTCCTGGGAAGTAATAACCCACCTGCCGTATTTACCAGACCTTGCTCCTTCAGATGACCACTTGTTCCGATTGATGGCACATGCACTTTCTGAGCAGCACTTCAAAACATACAAAGAAGTGAGAAATTGGGTCTTTGAATGGTCTGCCTCAAAACAAGTTCTATTGGGACAGTATCTACAAATTACCTGAAAGATGGGGAAATGTGTAGCTAGCAATGGATATTACTTTGAATAAAGCACTTTTAATGTTTCTCTTGAAATTATTGTGTTTTCTTTGATTACAAAATCCACATTATTAACCGGTACACTCAGTATCACCTTTCCCATCTTAAAGGAATGATAAAAGCTATTATAGATCTCACAATTTTGATGTTTGGCATTCACATTTTTTCCCACCTCCTTTGTCCTGTATGCTACACAGATTATAAACCTATCTTTGCTTAGCTCTCGTCTTGTACAAACCTTGTATTATAGGTCAAAATTTTATCAATAACAGTCTATAAAAAAATCACAGACAGAAAAAGCAATATGGTTCACAGACCTTTGAAAGCATTTTAAAGAAAAAAGAAATAACTTTTCAATTTCATTTTAAATTTTAATTACTGTATGTGTATTAATCTCTAAAAGTGGGTCTAATTTATTGGAAGTTGTTTTTGAATAAATTAATTTGCTAAGTTTTGTTCAAGTCTTTCTATAAAAATAAAAAAATACATATTCTGGAAAACTACCAACAAAAAAAGCCACCTCCAGCCAATTTACTTCTTTCAAAGTTAAAAAAGCTACATTTTTTTTTCCTAAAAATGGAACGTGTTAGCACAGATTTATATTTAAGCATAAGAACCAGAACCATTTCCAAGGACAAGTTAGTTAAGACTCCTTGGTTTCTAGACCTGAATTCTTTCTTCATATATTTTCAGATCATTTTTTTTAATGAAGCATAAGGTTATGAATTTTCTATCAACTGTGGTTTATATATTTACCATAACCTTTGCTAAAGAGTATGCCTCTTAGCAATCATGAGGTGCAATTTTATATTTGATATTCCCTTTGATCCCAAATTATTTAGAAAAATTTCAATTTCTATTAGAATTTTATCCCAATTTTCTTAAATTGATTTAGGCAAGCAAAGAAAGGCTAAATTGTTTCTACTCTTTAATATTTATTAAACTTTCATATAAAGACTACATTTAATGTTTTTCACTTTCATAGGCACTTAATTTATATTATGTTTAAGTAATATTGTAGATGTGCATTCATAAATATTCAATATATGCTCACTCAAGCTCTTTGAAAGTGATAGTCAAATTTTCTAAAATTATTTGCTGTCCTATTTGATCTATTTTGAAAGAACTAAGTTTAAGTCTCTCAGCTGACTTTTAAAATACAAAATAATATACTTCTAGAAGTTTTAGTTTTATAGATTCGTTGCTATGTTGTTTTGCATCATAAAAGTTTGATGACAACTATATTTGTTCTCAGCATGTTGTACCTTTTATCCAGGGGTGATATGTGAAATATTTAACAAAGACTATAGCACAGTATCTGTGAAAAATTTGGGATTTTACTGTATGCAAGCTAATGAATTACAGATAATGGCCCAAGACAGGAAACTCCTGGCTCAAAGATAAAAGATGTTGTTATCCACAACACAGAAGGCAGCATTAGCATCACAGTCCCCTGTGTTCTCCTTGCCAAGTCCCACAGGAGTCATACTAGGTGGCTCAAAGTGATGCCATACGTGCAGGCATTGGTGTCACAGCTGAAGATTCCTGGAGTTTAGGAAATGCCAATATTTTAAAGGGGTACGCGAACACACATCTACCCAAACTATATCCCAGAGGATGGCAATATATGTATTACCCAGATTAGAAAACAAACCTGCCCTATGTGCCAAGAATACCCCTGGAAGGTATAACCAACATCAAGAGAGCACAAAAACTTAACCATCCTATAATCCAGTCCTTGCCTGGCTTTCTCCCACCTTGAGTAATTGTCCTTGGGTTCCCTCCCTAACTTCGAATGCAAAACTGTCATTCTCAAGGGCCTCTGAGCTATGGCTTCCTGGCAACTGTCATCAGTTTCGGCTCAAATGAGCTCATAAAAATTCTCTACAGGTTTGCACGTTTCTTACGTTGACAACATAACATTACAATCATGATTTTCTTTTTTTAAAAGTACTTTTTTCTGCTTCGCTTCACATTTGTCCTGCTTTTTCTCTCTGTGCCTGCAGGCCTTATATAGATTGCTCCAGTCTTCTGCTGCTCCCCAATCTGGATGCACACCAGATTCACTTGGGTGTTGGGGAAGTTTAACCCTTTGCACTCCGAACCATTCTGGACATTGGCTACCGCTACTCGATTCTACTTTGCGGTGGACACGTGCGTTGAATTAACTCAATTCCCCATAATCACTAATAAACTGCAATGTCCCCCCTGAGAGGGGACATCCGAGTGATATGCTAGAATTCCGATGTCCCCTGAGAGGGGACAGCGGAGTGCAAAGGGTTAAAATTCCGAATGCCTTTTAAATCAGAAACCCTGGAGGTGCTGCTGCTCCAGTATCAGTACAGATGAAGCTCCCTCAGGTGCCACAAGAACCAGAGCCTCACCAGATTCTGAGTCTCAACACATGAGCTCTGTAAAAAAGGCTTTCAGTCCTGTAAAGAGAGCACTCAGGCCTACCTGTCCTCTCTGGGTACAATGCCAAGTCTAGCCATTCAGCCCCCTCCTGGACTTCTAGGGCGTCAGAGACATCCAGCATACTTTCATACACCTACTTTTAGGAATCTTCAAATCTCTGAAGACTGGGCTTTCTCTGGGATCTGCCTCTTTGAAGCTCTTAATCCTGAGGTTCCAACACTTGTTTTCCAGCAAGGCTCAGATCACTGGAGAAAGCTCCCATCTACTCCCTTCCCTGGAGCCCCACCTCATACAAGGACTTCTAATCAGCCCAGAAAGTCCTTCTTGCAAGAGAAGCCAGGGAACAAGGCTCTGGCAGAAAACATAAACCACACCCAGATCTGCAAACGATACCTCTTAGGAGGAATCTTATGGGCTTTTATCTTATATGTTTCCTATGTGTAGAGTCAATATCTAAATATTGTAGTTTTTGTTCATGTAATTGGCAAATGAGCATCTTTGGCGAAATGGGTGAAGACCAGAGAGAAAGGTAGGTCTGAAAATAATGAACATTAGATGCCAACAGCAAATTTCCAAGGAGAAGGAGGAGGATTAAGCTGTCAAGCTGGGAGGAAGGACTGATCAGATAAAGCCTGAAGCAATGTCAAAACGACTTACAAATATAAGTAGAGAAGCAGTACATTAAAGATTAGTAGCTCTATACAACAAGAGTGTTTAGCTGGAAGCAGGTGAATAGAAAATGACATCCTTGCATTTCTTCTAACTAGTATTTGGCAAAAAATGGGACATTATGCTTTTAAGAATTTATCAAGAATTGCTACATCTATGGATTCAACAGTGAGTGTGTGCCACCCTAGTGAGATGACTAGTGAGATAAATACATGGCACAACTCTTGTGGGTGATTTTGCCTTCCAATTATGAGATGTAAATGTTTTTACTGCTGTTGTGAATCACATGTTTAAAACAGGATTGCAAATAGTATTTCCAAAGCTCTCTCCTTTCCCTGAGAATTAAGTAGAGAGCAATAATAAAGCATCACTACATTCTAATTTCTCTACAAAGGGGTTTTCAAATTGGGTTTTAGTCAACCTTTATTCAAAAGAGAGGTGAGATAAAAGGTCACTCTGGGAGGCAAATGGCAGCAGAACCTGGGCTGCTGAGGGCCCCACCCTCCCAGCCACAGCATTCTCCCCACCACACACCAGGCTGCAGGAGGAGTCCTTGTGTTCCTCACAGCTCCATCCCCCAAGCTACTAAGTGCAAGGCGCTTCAGTAGGCCTTACCTAGCTTTTGTTTAAGAAATGAATCTCCTGCCCTCGTCAGTTTGGCTCAATGGATAAAACATTGGCCTGCGGACTGAAGGGTCCCAGGTTCGATCTCAGCCAAGGGTATATGCCCAGGTTGCAGGCTCAATCCCCAGTGTGGGGTGTGCAGGAGGCAGCCAATCAATGATTCTCTGTCATGGATGTTTCTACCTTTCTCTCTCCCTCTCTCTTCCTCTCTGAAATCAATAAAGATACATTTTTTTTTAAAAAAAAGAAAAAGAAAAAAATGAATCTCCTAAGAATATGCAGGACTATTTAGAAACCATTACTCTTGACCCTTTTGTTTAAATATTCTCCAGGTAAGCCATTCCAGAAAGAATAAAACCTGAAGCATCAAGAACAGCTCATGCTCCCACCAGTTCAGTGATCAAGATACTTAGCTTCCCTGAATCTCATGAGGCTTTCACAAGAAACCAAAAGAGCAGTGGTTCTCAACCTTTCTAATGCCACGACCCTTTAATACAGTTCCTCATGTTGCGGTGACCCCCAACCATAAAATTATTTCCGTTGCTATTCATAACTGTAATTTTGCTACTGTTAATGAATCATAATGTAAATATCTGTGTTTTTCCGATGTTCTTAGGCGATTCTGGTAGTGGTTCTCAACCTGTGGGTCGCGACTGTGGAGCCAAAGACCATTGAAAAACACAGATATTTACATTATACGATTCATAAGAGTAGCAAAATTAGTTATGAAATAGCAATAAAAATAATTTTTGGTTGGGGGTCACAACATGAGGAACTATATTAAAGGGTTAAGGCATTAGGAAGGTTGAGAACCACTGCATTAGAGGGAAAAGGGAGGAAGAAGAAGAAAATAAAGTATCATAGACTAGATTCCAATTTCTCTTTAAAACGGGTTTTCAAATTGGTTTGGTCATGCTTAATTCAAAAGCGAGCAGAAATAAAGCTCACACTGGGCAACAAATGGAAGTGGAACTGAAGCTGAGGACCCCACCTCTCACCCGAAGCATCCTCCCCACCTGAAACCAGGATCCATGAGAATGAGCCTTTCTCATTGCTCTATCCCCAGTGCATAGACTTCCTTGGGCCTTGGATGCCTCCCAGCCATTTTCTTGTTATTACAAACTTCTGGAGGATGTTCTTCTCTCGGTAAACTGGCAGTTTGACTCTCTTCTTTGAGCCCAGACACAATGCAATGCAAGGCCCAAATTCCAGATAATTGAAGGCATATTAAAGTTCCAATGGACATTGGAAATAGTGATTTTGTCATGACTAGTTTGTGTCCCAAGCAGTTTATCTTTACTCTGACACTTATTACAATGCACTGCAACAATCTGCTTCCATATCCATTTTCCCGGAACAGAGAAGGGCTCCTCAAAGAAGAACACACAGTGGGTTCATATCAGTAATTAGTCTAAGTGCCCATGCAGTGCATGGCACACTGTAGGCCCATTACCTGTCTCAGGCAGGGGAAAGGCAGAAAGTTCAGACATCAAGTAACGGCATTTCAAGCCCAGCTGGCATGGCTCAGCATCGACCTATGAATCAGGAGGCCACAGTTTGATTCCCGGTCAGGACACACACCTAGGTTGTGGGCTCAATCCCCAGTGTGGGGTGTGTAGGAGGCAGCGATCAATGATTCTCTCTCATCATTGGTGTTTCTATCTCTCCCTCACTCTCCCTTCCTCTCTGAAATCAATAAAAAAGAAAAAATAACTGCATTACAGGTCATCTCCTGGCATTAGCAGACAGGGCTACTACTTTCAGGATTATCGGTAATCGCTCCCAGAACTTCATGGTAGTGAGGAAATGAGGCAAAGCAGTGCCAAACATCCGGTCCCTCACCCTCACATGACACGTCTCAAGGTCCAACCATCAGCTCCAAACACCGGAAAGGAGCTTGCGTAGTACTTACATGGTCCAACTAGAGAGAACAAAGAGAGTCCCTGACACGTGGTGCTCCAAGAACAGATGACCGAAACGCCCTCCTGTGAGGCGGAGATCATGTCATGGGAGCCTGAGAAAGTAAAATTAACTCAGGAAAAGAAAGAAAAAATCAGCTCACCTACTCGGCAGGTTGAACAAACATGAAGGGAGCTAGCTTCCAAGTTAACAGGAAACCATAGTTTTCTTAAGGACGTTCTGCTACTGTGAAGTGCCACAATAACCCCCTTCTCGGAGTGGAGACTGTTTTCTTGTGAAGAAGAGAACTTAGTTCTCTAAAAGCCCAGACTATTAGAAACTTTGTTCACTACGGTTACAATAGTCAGAATGAAGCATTTCACTTGTGCCTGGAGGATCTATATCACTTTGACCCAGACAAGTACCCCTGATTCTCCATCCAGGCCCAGAGCTAACGAAAGAGGGTTCTGGATACAACATTCCACATCACTCTCCACTTTACTGTTTCCAAGGAAACAGGACTGTGGTCCACTGTGCAGCGATGTTGACCCATTTACACACACTCCTGTTGTGCTTTGAACCCATCAAAAAGTTGATTTAAATGTCACCTCAACTCCACCCTTCTCCAAAATCCTACAATAATTCAATATTCTTTTCTCAGTAAGCAGCCCCATGAGTGTTCCTCTGGTGTGTGGTCTTCCTTCTCTCTTTTCGCCGTGTCAATCTGTTGAACTACAGCTTGTCCCTGATGGGCTTAGGCTGGCTTGGGTATGGTGAGACCCTCAACAAGTCTTTCGTTAACTGCCCCTTCCATGATTGAGTTCAGAATCAAGCAAAGCCAGATGCAGTGAGTCTGGCCTCCCTGAGGTCATAGGGCACCACTTTGTCACTTGTGTTCCGTCAGGCTTAAGTGTACTTGTTCTGCCCAGGATGTAAGTCCTCAACTCAGTTGTAAGGACTGAAAAAATGCCAGCTTCAGCAGTACAAACAGCTTCTTATTTCCGTTTTTGGTAAGTCCTACTTTCAACACTCAGCACACCCTGGCTCTTATCCGATGCTGACGACAAAGGAGGAACCAGTCTGTGCCTTCTTATCTCCAACTCTGTTCCAAGTTCGTATCAGATGGTGGAGGCAATGGTAATGGTTTTTCTTGGTTCCCAGCTTGGCTGTACTCAACATGCCCCTGAACTAGGAGGTTAAGGAATAAAAGGAATGTCCTTAGAGGTGTAGACTTCAGCATTAGGGCATCATTCAGACTGGAAGGATGCAGAATGCCAGCCATAGCATCATGTACATCCAGGGCTTAGTGTTTTTATAACCCCTTTCTTATCAATCGGAAATAAGACTTACTGCATTATTAACCCATCTTCCTCAAGGCCCATACATTTCAAGGGGGGTGTCTGCCACTAATTTGTTTCTTTACTCCAAAGGCCCAGTAATTTATTAGTGAGAGCTCTTATTTAATTGACTCAACCACTTTATTTTGCTTTGGAAAGTACTCAAAAGGAAAGGGGTCTTGAGGGCATATTGACTAAGGAATACAAAAAATTCAGCCATTTACTAGAAAGCATTATATCCTAACCCCAAAGCATCTTTAAGCCTCAAACCCAAAAGGACATCAATACAAATTCTTCTCCCTCCTATGGCAAAAATAAATAAATAAATAATAATCACAATAAAATGCTTTACAAAATTAACTTACAAAAAAAAAATAAGAAATTACAACTAAAGTGTCCATAGATAAATGTGCACATTCAACAAATGCTTTCAGAGTTTTTGCAGATAAAACCCAGAGGCCAAAAAGAAAACACTGATAATCTGAGTGCCTAAAACTTTTATATAAAAACACAAAGCAAAACATGGAGAAAGGCCAAAACCTATATGGGATAAGATCTACAACGCCAAGAGATAAGAGCAAGTCTCCTTGACACAGAACATAGCCTTGAATAAGACATTCACAGAAAAGAAAAATGGCACTTACTAGTGCCCATTTTCTGAAAAAAAAATAAATATATATTAAAGATAGTATGCTGATAAGAAACATAAATTCTGTATGTTCATATAAAAATAAGGATTCATGTACAGGGCAGTATATTTTGAGTGTGTTTTTTGAGGAAACACTGGCTACCTATAATCCAAGTTTATAATGATACAATTGTGGATTTAAAAAAGAAAGAAGAAAGCATCAGAGTGAATTGGTTTTTCCTCAGATGAGATTTTATTAACGCTTTTATAAAGCAGTAAAATGATCTTAAGCCCTCCCACTCCAATTTAGTTTTTTTGTTTGTTTGTTTGTTTTGTGTGTTTTTTAATCTACTCGGTCTAGAAGTGAATTCAAAACATAGGAACTACAGGACTTTAAATTATCAAGGTATTACAAGATCAAATTAGCTCTCCTTATGAATAAAACATCCAACTTAATCCATATGAAATTGTGTGTGTTTTTAAGTATCAAAATCTAGTGCTTATATCCCTCAGTCATTCTTCAAATTGTGGCCCATGAACACCCATCCCCATCTGAAATTTATTTCAAGATAGGTCTAAGTTACTCCAATGCACGGCAAGTACTGCCTAACTGGAAATTCACAGGAATAAAACCCAAGGCTTCTGTAGAACCAAGCTCTCCCAAGAGCCCATCTGTATAACTTCTCCTGGCCATCAAGTCTTAATACCCAAGAATTATAAATATGAACTACAAGCAAGTACAAAAGGAAATGGTAGCACCTAACATAAGAAAACAAAGGAGAAAGATACAAATCACTGTTAATTCAGGATTCAGTATGTGGTGTGCCCACCGTTTATGCAGATGTGCATTAATTCTCCCAGATGTCTGAATTATTTTTCTCAATATATGTAGACCTCTCTGGCCAGTGGGATAGAGCATCAGCCTGTGTACCAAAGGGTCTTGGGTTCAATTCCTGGTCAAGGGCATGCAACTGGGCTGCAGGTTTGACCCCTGGCTCCAGTCAAAGCACATGCAGGAGGCACCAATTGCATCTCTCTCACATTGATGTTTCTCTCTCTCCTCTTCTCCCTCCCTTCATTTCTCCTTTCCACTCTCTCTAAAAATCAATACAGAAAATGTCATTGGGTGAGGATAACAAAGCAAAAAAAGTAGACCATACTGGCCAGAACAAAATTAAATAAGCTATATGAGACTGTGCTGGTGGGTGAGAAAAAGTATAAATGACCAATTTGTAATGTATGAGGCGCAGGTGCTAAAGTTCTTAAATTTTAACATCACAGTCTTATATAAGAAGTTATTTTCCCTTATGTAAGAAGTTATTTAGGCATGAAATATATAATATTGTCTAACTTTTAAATTTTATACTACAGAAAAAAACAATGAGGAAACGAGATGCAATCGTATGAGTTTCTTTTCAGAGATACACACACAAAATAATAAATTCTTGCCGAAATCAGTTTGGCTCAGTGGATGGAGCATCAGCCTGGGGACTGAAGGGTCCCAGGTTCGATTCTGGTCAAGGGCATGTACCTTGGTTGCGGGCATATCCCCAGTAGGAGGTGTGCAAGAGGCATCTGATCGATGATTCTCTCTCATCGATGTTTCTAACTCTCTATCCCTCTCTCTTCCTCTCTGCAAAGAATCAATAAAATATATATTTTTTTAAAAGAATAAATTCTTAAACTTTTCTATTCTTGGTTCTTCATTCAGCCATTCTAGTTTTCTTTGTGTTATTTTCTTGAACACTCAATGTCAACTAAGTCTTCAGTTAGTTCTGAATTAGGCAAAGGATAAGAGTCAAGCACCTCATGAGATACACCAGCATAGCAATTCGTAACAGCTGCCAGGTTAACAACCACTTCCAAACAGTCTGGAAAAAGACTACTAATAGGACACAGGATGCCATAACGTGATTTACTGACTTCATATGGTGATTTACTTCCAACTAAGCATATACTCACTGCTTTGTTTTATCCCTCAGACCTCAGCTCTCTGACTTCTTTATCTAACACAGATATGCCCATATACACCCTAGGTGTAGGTCTATCCCATGGTACATCTCAAACTATAACCATCCTGTCTTCATCCACTTCTTAGCATTTGCATTCCCATCAGAACGTAAGCTCCATCAGTGTAGGAATTCTCTCTCCCGTCATCTCTAGGGCCTGGCATAGTGCTTGGCACGCAGGCTTTTGCTTAAACAGAATGTATGAGTATGTTCTTCAAAACACAATGTCTACTCTTTCACTATTATAAGCTGCCTAAATGTCTACTAGTAAGCTGTTGGTTAAATGGTTACACATGTATGCAATGGGACAATATACAAACATTAAAAAGATGTTTTTTAAAAAAGATTAAAGGCAGCTATTAAAGTATATAAAACATATGTATACAAAAGACATAAGAATACACACAATTTTTACAATGGCTATTTAATAACATCTTAAGTGTGTTTTTTTGTATTTATCTTCATTTTAATGCTTTTATTTTTATTTTTACATTTTATAAAATAACTATGAATTATTTTTAATAAGGAAAACCCAATATAGGTGTGTTGTTATTGGATATGGGTGTGTGTATTTTTAAAATATAGTTCTTTTCACTCTCCCAACTTCCTTATTACCTTTTCCCAAAGTATATAAACTCGGGAAAAATTCACAGTTATACCATATACCAGTCAATTGAACAAGTTATATAGCTCAGTGCTGTTTGAAGAAATCCACCCAATACTTTCCTTGCTGCTTAAAAAAAAATGCAAATCTTCAGTAAAATAAACTAAATATTGCCAGTATTTGCTCTTTAAAGGGTAATCACAATTCAGCAAGACTTTTTTCTTCCTTTTCAAAGTAGGATCAAGAACAAGAAAATCTCCCTAAATTCTTGCCCTGGTAACATAGGAAAACCAGCTGAGAAGAATATGTGTTGTTGTTATTATGGAATCTCATTTCAAGATCTAGAAAAAATGTCATATTGCTTCATGTGACGAAGAGTTCTGTATGTTCCACAGTGTTTTATATCAGAATCAGGTATGAAAATGTGACACAAACCACAAATTGCGGTAACCTTTAACCACTAGATGGTGATCTCGCAGCTTGGCAGCTCAGGCCTGTGACATCATTGTTCCCTCCCTTCAAAGGAAAAAAGATTGAGAAAGAAGATACTCAATTCATCTTAAAAATAAAATGTTTCATATTTGTAACTGAGCATCATACAGTTCAAACACATCCATCATAACGTTTTTGTTTTATTTTAATAACCAAAGTGACACACTTAAGTCCTGCTTTCTCATTTCATACTATACTTTTTTTTTTAATCTTCACCTGAGATGTGTTTTTATTGATCTGAGAGAGAGAAGGGAAGGGAGAAAGAAAGAGAAATGTTTATGTGTTAGAGAAACATCAATTGGTTGCCTCCTGTATGTGCCCTGAAGGGGGATCAAACTGCAACCTAGGTATTTGCCCCAGCTGGGAATCGAACCTGCAACCTTTTTGGTGTATGGGACGACACTCCAAACCACTGCGCCATCCAGCCAGGGTTCCTAATATACAACTTTTTTCATGATATATATTTATATTCAAATTTAACTGAGGTGAGAGGATGCACTACTTAAAATGAGAATCCTATGTTCAGGTTTTCTAAGTTTGATCACCCACCTGCACTGTCCTTTTAACCAGTCTTGAATGGAAACCATCACTGGCAGGCTTGTAGTGAAGCTTCTGCCTGACATAATGGACAGCTACACTTCGGCCAAACGCTAGTTTAAAGCAATCCACTGTGGTCCAGTGTTCCCAGCCACCAAACAATCTTGCCTCAGTGGTCCCCGAGTGCAGATGGGACCAGACCTGAACTCTGGTTTGTTTGGAAAAGTCTAGGCCACAACTCTGATCCAGACCCCTGTGGTTTCCTTTCCCCACACGCCAGGGCCAGGCCACTGGTATTACCAGTATTTCTCTTGAAAAGAAAACACTCTTCTTTCTTTAAATAAATTTTTATTGTTCATATTATTACAAATATTCCTCCCCCCCCCCCCTCCATTGCTCTCCTCCACCAGGTTCCCACCCCATCCTCTGCCCTTTCCCCACCCCCCATTGTCCTCATCCATAGGTGCACAGTTTATGTTGTCTCTTCCCACATCCCCTTCTCCCCTTTTCCCCAAGAATCGTCAGTTCACTCCCCTTCCATACAACTGATTCTATTTATATTCAACAGTTAATATTGTTCATCAGATTTTTTTTTTAATTTCCTTGGTTTTTAGATTCACTTGTTGATAGTTACGTATTTGTTGTTCATAATTTTTATCTTTATTTACTTTCTCTTCTGAAAGAACCCCCTTCAGCAATTCATATAATTCTGGTTTGGTGGTGATGAACTCCTTTAGCTTTTTATTAGTGAAGCTCTTTATCTGGCCTTCGATTCTGAGTGATAGCTTTGCTGGGTAGATTATCTTTGGCTGTAGGTTCTTGCTATTTATCACCTTGAATATTTCTTGCCATTCCCGTCTGGCCTGCATGGTTTTTGTTGAGAAATCAGCTGACAATCGTATAGGTGCTCCTTTATAGGTAACTACCTGATTTGCTCTTGCTGCTTTTAATATTCTCTGTCTTTTGCTCTTGGAATTTTAATTATGATTTGTCTTGGTGTGGTCTTCTTTGGATTCCTTTTGTTTGGAGTTCTGTGTGCTTCCTGGACTTGTAAGTCTAATTCTTTCACCAGGTGGGGAAAGTTTTCTGTCACTATTTCTTTCAGTATGTTTTCGATATCTTGCTGTCTCTCATCTTCTGGGACCCCCATAATTCTGATGTTGGTTCCCTTGAAGTTGTCCCAGAGGTTTCTTACATTACCTTCAATTTTCTGGATTCTCTTGCCTTCTTGCTTCTGTGGAGGAGTGTCTTCTGGCTCTTTATGTTCCAAATCTTTGACTTGATTCTTGCGATCTTCTATTGTTTTTAGGACTCTGTATAATATTTTTTATTTCAGACAATGTATTCTTTATTTCTTGTTGATCCCTTATCATTTCTTGTTGATTCCTTATTAATTCTAGTTGATCCCTTTTCATATTCTCATAGGTCTTATCGACCTTTTCTAGGAAATTCTTGAAAAACCTTATAAGCGTAGATTTGAACTCTATATCCAGTCGCTTTTTGTCCTCCATTTCTTTCGTTTGTGGTCTATTTCATTGTCTGGGAATTTTTGCAGCTTCCCTGATGGGGCAGGGTTTCAGGGTGGAGCCTACAGCCTTGGCTTCCATCAGCCCCACCCTATGCGGCTCCTGAGTCTCAGTAATCCCCAGGATCCTTCAGTACTTGTTGCAAGTACCTCTGAGAGAAAGGTGCCCTCGATTTCTGCCTGCTACCAAACAGTCTAGTCCACATGTGTCAAACACAAGGCCCGCGGGCCAAATCCGTCCCGCCAGGCCTTGCAATGTGGCCCGCACCGCGCTGTCATCACTGCACTCCACTGCGTTTCCATCACAATGACAGTTATGACTGTTCAGTAAACCATTCGGCCCGCGATTTAGGCTGGATTTTAGATTTTGGCCCCTTCTCTGATTGAGTTCGACACCCCTAGTCTAGTCTCTCCCCCAATGAGCCCGGAACTGGGGTTCAGTTCAGTTGGAAGTGGAGTTGGAGTTGGCGTTCAGAGCAGTCTAGAGCTTTGTCTCCTTCCCGCCAGGGCAATCTGGCAGCAGAATCAACAGTCTGTCCTCTGCACTCAATGTGCATGTCTCCGGGGGCTCTGCCCTTTGCTGCTCCCCTGGGATTCCACCTCACAGCCCAGGCTCCCTCTGTTTGAGCCTGGGTCCCCAGGGTCTGGCCTAGAACTGGGGTTCAGCACAGTCGGAGTTTTTATCTCCTTCCCACTAGGGAACGCCAGCCGCCCCTCCTCTCTGGCTCGGTCCTCTCCGCGTGTGCCACGTGTCTCCGTACCTTAGGCTT
Source organism: Pipistrellus kuhlii (assembly GCF_014108245.1). Taxonomy (NCBI): domain Eukaryota; kingdom Metazoa; phylum Chordata; class Mammalia; order Chiroptera; family Vespertilionidae; genus Pipistrellus; species Pipistrellus kuhlii. The sequence continues at coordinate 7,511,596 of NW_023425405.1, forward strand.
TTACAGCTCCTCCGCTCTTCCTTCTGGTTTTCTCCTTGCTTCTCGTTGTAGAATTTCCAGTCAGTCGACTTTCCTGTAGTTCTGGGTAATGTCCATTTTATATTTTAGTTGTATTTTATTGAAATTGTTGTGTGTGGCTGTGGCTAGGTGTTTACCTGTGCAGCCATCTTAGATTCTCTGCAGTCAAACACTCTTATTTCTTGTAGGAGCTTCTCATAAACCCAAACAAGGCATATCTATTCATGAAGACTTGAAACACAAAGATACACAATCACTGAAAACTATTCTGTGCATTTTTACAACTATGGATATATACTAAGTTTTCCTTTTACTTTCAGGGCAAAATTGTTTTTTAGTTAAATCTCATCCAAGGATATTTTTCCCCTTGATTTTTAGAGTATAAGGGAGGGGGAAAAAGGGGTAGAGAGAGAGAGAGAAACATTGATGTACATCAACCAGCTACCTCCTGCACACGCCCCATTGAGGGCAGGGGATTGAACCTGCAACCCAGTCACACACCCTGACTGGGAATCGAACCTGAGACCCATTAGTGTGCTGGCTGACTCTCTAACCACTGAACAATACCGGGATAGGAAGATATTTTTCATGTAATAAAGCATCTGCTCTCAGAAATCCTGTACAAACAAATGGCAGAAAATTTTAGAACCACTGATAGTTTTGTTTAAAGACAAGAGATCATTTAATTTATCATTTTCACAGGATAGTTACTCAAGGACCTTTTTTTCAAGGGAAAGTTACAGAGGTAGTAGAAGGGTTCTTGGAGGTTAGAAGAAACAGGAAGAGAGGGAGGAAAAAGTGAAGAGAGGTGCAGGCATGGTCTGATAAAGAGAGCACACCTTTTCAATGACACTGTAAGGAAATATCTAGGGTGTGTGGTACTAAGTACATGGTATTATGTAATGAAGCAGAAAATACACCTTTCTTAAATCTCTGTGTCATCATCATGAATAGCAATTATTACTCTAGATCAGAATACACACGTGCCCCTCAGGACACCTTGTACCACAAAGAATCTATTTCCCTGTATTTAATGATTCAAGTTTGACACACATTTCACATTCTTACATACTTTATTGGTTTTTCTAGGTTCTGTTTTGAAGTCAACTATCCTTTTTCACTCCAACCATCATGTTGCCTCTAGGAGCCCTCATCCTCACCTATTTGCTGCTGCTAACACCATACACTTAAAAACTTGGCAAGTTTGTAAGAATGGTTAAGTGAAACAATTAGTAGATCCTAGAGAGTGGTCAGGAGCATTCTTACCAATCACAAGCTCAGGTGCTTCAGTGGGAGGGTTTTGTTTGATCTATTTAAGGATATGTTATCCTTTTCATATGTGTCTTATCTTCCTTTCTTAATCACACATTTCTGGAGGTCAAAGGCCACAGGACTCCTCCTCATATTTCCATAGCTAACCCCGCTGTAGTGCCTTCGTGAACACTGAAAGAATTTTCACATGCTCATCGTTTACTGCTTTTATATTCTGGATAGCTTATGTCCAGATGAGTATTTTTACTAATTTTAACAGTGGCACCAAAGCTTAGAACTTTACCAGATTACAAATTAAGTGGCAGTCCTTCCAAATCAAGTCTCTTTTCCATTGACATGCCCCATAACCATCCTTCCCAGCTATGACTCAAGCAATTACCCTGTGAACCAGAACCAGTATCAGGAGAAGGCACAACTGAGGGTCTCAGGACCGTGAAGGTCTGTGCAAGGCCAGCAATGACAGTGGCACCATCACACATGCAGCTGGTACCTGGAAGTACGTGCCCCATTAACTCACAAAAACAAAACAAAACAAAACAAAAAAAACCTCCCCCAACCACAACAAAAGGAACAGGAAAAAATGCACACAGATATTAACTTGCTACTTCCCACCCTTAAACTTGAATAGGGTGATTAAAGGGAGACAACGATCCATAATACAAGCAGTGCACGTGAGGGACACAGAGCTCCACCCCAGCCACCATGCCCCAACCACAGCCCCTCACAGTGAGCTGAGAGCCCCAGCTCAGCCCAGGGAACACTTCACCATGGCCCCCTGACATGCACAGGGTGTACTCTAGGTCTTGCTCCACTCAACCAGAGAGCACATTCCCACCGCTCCAATCCCTTTGTGCATCCGCCCACCAGTCTGGGCCCACTTGAGCACCAGAGAGGAGTTCCTTGCCTGCCAGTCTCAAGCTGCCCATAATCTGGAAGGGTTTCCTGTTTGGCCACAAGAGCAGCCCTGGCCTAGACAACCAAGTCAACATCTAACGTCCAGTGAGCCGCACGCATACCTTCTACTATGAGGTCTGAATTCCAGTGATGGAGAGGTGGCTCCTTTTCCTACTTTGTCTCTTCCTTGGTTTATTAGTCTGTTAGGGTTGCCACAAAAATACCAAGGGACACAGTTAGGGGGGTGAGAGCTTGTGCTGGGGGCTGGCAGTGGCCAGGGAGAGGTCAATGGGGGGGGGGGAAGGATTCTCATGTAATAAACAATAAATAATTTAAGTTTTTAAGAAAAGTCACATGGTCATATCAACTGACACAGAAAGAGCATTCAACAAAATTCTGCACCAAATTGTTATAAAAACTCACAGCAAAGTGGGAATAGAGGGACTATACTATAAGAAAATAAAGGTTCTGTATGACAAACCTACAGCCAACATCATACTCAATGGCAAAAACTAAAAGCATTTCCCTCAAGAACAGGAACAAGACAAGAATATCCACTTTCACCATCCAATCAACACAGTCCTAGCCACAGAAGGAAAAACAAAAGGCATCCAAATTGGAAACAACCCAAGTGCCCATCAGTAGATGAGTGGCTAGCAAAGCTGTGGTCCATTTGCACAATGAAATACTCTGCAGCTGTAAAAAAGAAGGATCTCTTGTCCTTTGCATCAGCATGGATGGATCTAAAGATTATTATGCAAAGTAAAATAAGCCAGTAGGAGAAAGACAAATATCACATGATCTCACTTATATGTGGAGTCTAATGAACACAATAAACTGATGAACAAAACAGGTCCAGAGACATGGAAGTATGGCACTAACTGGCAGATCTCACAGGGAAAGGGGGCAGAGGGCAGGAAGAGATTAACCAAAGAACTTGCCATAGATGCATATGTGCATAGTCAATGGACACCGACATTGAAGTCCTGGGTAGGGCAGGAGCCAGGTGTAGGGAGGCAAAGGGGGAAAAATAGGGGACATCTGTAATACTCTCAACAATAAAAATAAAATTTAAAAAACTTAATATCAACTCCTTCAGTTTGGGTAAATTTTTTATACCAAAATTAGATATATCTATTTATGTATAATTACTCAATATTACTGATGCTGAAAAAATTTAAATAGTAGGTTTTTACCCAAAGAGAAATACTATCATGCTGTTCTCTCCTCCAACTTATCTCTTTGACATTCCTTATTCATTATAAATCAATGATAATGCCAAAAAAAAAAAAAAGAAGCAAACATGAAACATGGACTAGCTGGCTTAAACAACAGAATTCATTTCCTCATAGTTCTAGAGGCTGGATGTTGAAGATCAAGGTGTCAGCAGCTTCAGTTTTTCTTGAGGCCTTTCTCTTTGCCGCACAGATGGCCTCGCTCTTGCTGTGTCCTCACATGGTCTCTCCTGTGAGCTTGCATCCCTGACATGTGTGTCCTCGTCTCCTCTTCTCATAAGGACACCAGCAGATGGGGTTAGGATTTCAACATGTGAATTTGGGAGGGGACACAATCTAGACCATAACACATGGGTACTCTCACTCACTCACCCAATTAAGACACTGTTCAAAGTTCCTTTTAGGCCTTTGTAGTGAATTCCCCACCATAGTTAATTTTTAATTGCACTCTTCTTATTCAACTTACTTGGTGGTTTTTGCCTCCTGGTTGAGCCCTTTCTGATACACATTATTTTTATAACTTCAGCATGCCTGTGATTTTGGACCAGTAGAATTTAGAATTAAGAAAGTAAAATACAGTTTTGCAGAATTATAGTTCTGTTGAACTCTCCGCCATGTGTTACTCTTAACACCATGACAACTTTACTGAACAAGCGCATGAGGTCCTGTGTGGTAACAACAAGAAACTGGATAAGAACAGCTCTGCCTACTGGCAAAGCTGAGAAGACATTACCATTCCTTGATAACAGAAAAGACCCATGCAGATGCTTACAAGTATCGGTTTGAGGCAAATGAAGAGTTCTGTGTCAAACTAATTATTTAATCTAAACTGAAGTTTTCATCAAAAATGCAATTAAAATTAATTCAGATAGCGCTGAAGAGAGGCACACTATACAACTGACATCTTCTAAAACCCCAGCATTTGCCACAACTGGATGAATTTACAGAAAGCAGTATTTGAAGACCTTGGTCTTGGTACTACAGATACTCATTATTACTAAGTTAGTTATTCCTGTGTAAGAGGTAAGATATAGCTATAGATAGGTAGATATAGATTTAGACAAGTATATATAAATTATGACATTAGATGTATGTGTACATATATATGGAAGTTTATGCTGATATTTCTGATTACGAAAACTCTTGTCTTAAACTTATTTCTCCTTAGTGGGAGAGGAGAATGGAGAGCTTCTGAAATAGTAGGCAAGGCTCTTACCTTGTCACCAAAATGAGGTTGTTGGCCTTTAATAACTCATTAAGCTCTTTATTTGTTTCATGTGCTTTTCTGCATGCATATTATATATGTATGTTGTTTTATGTCATAAAAATGTTTTTTAAATAACTAAAATTGCACAGTTAAGAAGAGGGCAAGGATCTAAGACTTTTAAAAATGCTCTCTTACACTCAAATAGGAAGCAGCTTTGTAATATATTTTTAAATATTCACAAATATGAATTATCAAGCCACGGAGAAACCTTAAATGCATTTTACTAAGCGGCTTTTTATACATGGAGATAAAATGTCCTTGAAACTGATTGCATTACACTGTGCTGAGCAGTACTACTGATTAAGGAGATAATTTGCTAAACTGAGGAGACTCATCTTTTATTTAATTATCTACTCAATCATTTAAATCATTCACAGTTGTTTTTTCCTCTTCTAGCTTTCAGATTCCAGTATTCTTGGTTCTACGTTAGCTGAGGATTTCACTTCTGTGTTTCCCTCTTCTGTCTTTCCTTTCATGGAACTCAGTAGATTGAAGTCCCTAAATCCTAAATATTCTACTTGTACCAATTATCTTGCTCAGTGGTTTCTGAACTAAGTAAATTCCCCATTTGTAAAATGGAAGTATTATACCCATGGGAGTTATGCCGATAAAGAATTGTTCTACTGCAGCTGGCATAGCTCAGTGGCTGAGCATTCACCTATGAACCAGCAGGTCACGGTTCCATTCTTGGTCAGGACACATGCTTGGGCTGCAGGCGAGATGCCCAGTATGGGGCTTGCGGAGTAAGCCAATCAATGATTCTCTTTCATCATTTTTTAAAAATATATTTTATTTATTTTTTACAGAGATGAAGGGAGAGAGATAGAAACGTCGAGGAGAGAGAAACATCGACCAGCTGCCTCTTGCACACCCCCTACCGGGGATGTGCCCTGCCCGCAACCAATGTACATGCCCCCGACTGGAATCGAACTTGCGACCTCTCATTCCGCAGACCAACGCTCTACCACTGAGCCAAACCGGTGTCAGCCTCTCTCATCATTGATGTTTCTATCTCTCTCCCTCACCTTTCCTCTCTAAAATCAATAAAAATATATCTTAGAAAAAATTGTTCTAAAGGACTTCATAACATATTGATAGATAACAGTTCAAAAATCAGAAGTAGCATCTACTTCTAATTATTTACAGATGCTATATAACTTTGAATGCTAAAGGCTAAAAAGTCTATTACACAAATGTAACAAACAAATGTAAAAAACAAAAACACACAAAAAAAAACAAACACCTAGTGTTTAACATGTAAATTACAAGTATTAAGAGCACTCACCTTGTGAGGAAGGGATGAAATGAGAGTTGTCTTTATGATGAAGCCAAGGTCTTAGTTATCCTTAAGAGTTTCTTCTCAGTACTCAGTACTTATTCCTTCAACAAATATTTGAGTTCTACTATCCTCCAGGTATTAGATTAGATGTTAAAAATAAATCCCAGTCTCTTACTACTATATTCATTTTTAAGGTAAGTATAGTGTCCTTCCATGGACTTGCTCTATAGAGCTAAAGGTATTGTTCACTATGCACCCGAAGAACCTAATGGACGTTTCCAGTTGGCACTTGATGTGCTATATGTCAATCATTCCTTGGACCTCAAACTTAGGAATCAAATTCTTTTGGTGTTACATCCAATATGAGCACAATAAAGAAAAAGAAGAAGAAAAAAGCTATGATAAAAGGACAAAGGCCCTCCACCACTTCCCATTCTTCCTCCACTCAGATTTTAAAATGGCATAAGCAGTAAGTTTTTTAGAAGTCAATGTTATTATCTTAGAGAAAAATGCAAGCTAATTATGTCTTTATCTGTACCAAATCCCTTTGACTCTCCCTGCAAGATGTAAATCAATGTCTACATCTATGTATTTTTCTTCTCTTCCCACTCACAATTAAAAAACATACTTAAAGCAAATCATGAAAAATAACACTTTGATTTTCTATACAAGTCCAATTTTTTAGATTTAATTATACGAACAGCTTGCAATACTTATATTGCTTAATTATGCTAATTTGTAATAATTACATTTGTCTTTTTGCTAAAATATTATTGTGAAACTCGATAACTCATCATTTCAAACTGAATATTAACCATAACTAGAGTGTTTACAGTTCTCTAGTTAAAAAAAACAAACAAACAAACAAAAAACACTCAAAACCATTCTTACTTGTAAATTTACATTAATAGCCTTTTAGGTAGAGGAACTTTTTTTTTTTTTTTTAACTGAATTTTATCATCAAAAAGTTCCACTTTAGCAAAGCCTGCCAATACATGGAGGCTCTACAGGGGCATTCTAACAAAATCACTGCATTAAAATATAATGATTTTAAAAAACAGCTTTGTCTGAATTACTTTTTAGGGCTTTACTTGATAACACCATTTTTAGGAGAGCACAAAAAAAGACAGCAGACACTGGGAAATACGTAAGGAACAGAGAGTATTTCTTTGTAAGATATGGCTGTCCTAGATTTCCATTTTTTCAAAGAACTTCCCCTTAAATTATTGCAGAAAATTAAACATTTCCCATAACACTGTCAACCAGGGAGAAGTAAGTTCCGACTGAAAATTTTAAAGGTAATGTTTATTATCTACGCTTTTATTTTAGAATATTTTGAGTAGTTTTAAGTTCACAACAAACTTAAGGAGAAAGATACAGAGAACTTCCAAATACCCCATCCCTCCTAATTCACAGCCTCCCCCATCACATCCTCCACCAGAGTGGTCCATTTGTTACAATTGATAAACCTACATCAACACATCACACCAAGTCCACAGTCTACAATATAGCTCACTCTTGGTGGTGGTCACTCCATGGGTTTACACAAATGTATAATGACATGCATGCATCACTGCTGTATGATACAGAGCATTTCAGTTTTCTAAAAATCCTGCGTCTGCCTATTCATTCCTCCTCCCACCCCACCAACCACTTATCTTTTTACTTTCTCTACAGTTTTGCCTTTTCCAGAATGTCATACAGAAGGAATCGTACAGAAGCCTTTTCAGAGTAGTTTCTTTCACATAGTAATACACATTTAAGGTTCCTCCAGGTCTTTTATGGTTTCACTACAGGCCTAGCATGCAGTGGGGTCCCTAGACCTGGGCGGTGATGGGGGCCATGTCACCCAATCTAGGGGGAGGGACCATGGGAGGTTGGCTGTGGGGGCATACTGACCACCAGGGGGCAGCTCCTGCATTAGGTGTCTTTCCCCTGGTGGTCAGTGTGTGTCATAGGCAACTGGTTGGATGGTCATTCGGTTGACCAGTCACTTAGGCTTTTATATATATCAGGCGTCTTCAAACTACGGCCCGCGGGCCACATGTGGCCCGCAGAGGAGTCTGATCCGGCCCGCCAGGTTTTTTGGGCAGTGAGCGCAGCCGAGGTGTTACAGTAGGAATTCGTAGTTCATATAGTCCGGCCCTCCAGCTCTCTGAGGGACCGTGATCTGGCCCCCACTTTAAAAAGTTTGAGGACGCCTGAATATATATAGACAGTTAATTTCTTTTTAGTGCTGCATTATATTCCACCATCTGGATGTATGACACTTTATCAATTTACTACTAAAGGACATATTGATTGCTTTTGCTTCTGTAAACATCCCATATGCAAGCTTCTATGTGAATTAAGTTTTCAACTACTGTTCGGTAAATAACAAGGAGTGTGACTGCTGGATTATTTGGTAAGAGTTTTGTAAGAAACCACCAAATTGTCTTCCAAAGTGGCTGTGCCATTACAGCTAGCATATGAAATCTGACGTCAAAGTCTTGCTATTATGCCTTTCAGCTGGTATCTTGCTAAGTATTTTGAAAAATAAGGAGGGAAAATCAAGCAAACAACATGGTGGGGTGGTAATAACATGATCAGCAAAATCCTAAAGATAAATAATGAGATAAGGAGACATCCTGAGCAGACCACATGAGCAAAATAAGGACATGAAACCTTCTCAACTTAGTGAAACCAGAAATAAATGCAGATGTTTGAAGTATCAAATGAAACACTCTAAAATAAGCATCTTAACTGCACCGCTATAACCATAACAGTGTCAGTAAAAATCATAAAATTTATAATATAGGGGTAAGGAAACATTTTGTAGGTCCAGCAAGTTAAGAAAAGTATTCTTATGTTTTAAAAAAAAGTGTATTATTCATGACACATTGTTGTTGTTAGCAGGAAAAGAAATATGTTCTACCTTCTCAAAGGTCAATTTTATTTAAATTTTAAATTATTTTGTATCAAGGAGTATGCTGCAAAAAATTCAATCCTTATTGAGGAGAGAAACATCTGAACCTCATATCTCACAGTAACTTTTAAATTGTACAATGCCATTTTATTTTAGGGGGGGGAAGTATTGATATATCTTGCCTCAGTTTCCCATTCTGTAAAATAAATTAGAACCTAACTCTTAAGTTTGAGGTTCTAAATGAAAATGTATATACAGTGTTTAACAGAATCTTATCACATAAATGATTAATAAATCATTTTTATGATACATCCATAAAGTCTCAATACTGAGAATGAAAAGGCAGTCTAACAGATAATAAAATGTTAATTAGGTATGTAGTCCATCCCTTTCTCTCTCCTAGATAGCTTTACTGTAAGAGTATCCACTAGACAAGGCTTTAACAGGCATACAAATCTCCTGGAGATTTTACTAAAATTCAGACTAATTCCATGGCTAGGGGTTGGGGAGGCTAGAGATTCCAGATTTCTCCTTTTAAAAAGTATTTTATTCATTGATGAGAGAGAAAGAGAGAGAGAGAGAGAGAGAGAGAGAGAGAGAGAGAGAGAGAGAGAGAGAGATTTGTTGTTCCATATATTTATGCATTAATTGGATGATTCTTATTTGTATATACTCTGACCAGGGTTAAACCAGCAACCTTCTGAGTTACCTGGTGACCAGAGCAAGATTCTGAATTCTAACAAACTCTGAAGACACTAGTCCACAGTTTTTGCGTAGCAGAGCCCTGTTATCAACTACTGCATGGGTATCAATTGCAATTAGAAGGGCTATTTTAGCTGCAAGAAACCACTGAACAGTCACTTAGGAAATTTAATAAATTATGTCCTGGAAGAGACCTAACTCTGGAGCTGGGTCTGAGAAGACAGTCTTTCTCTGCCACTTTGCACCTACTTCCCCTTCCCCTTTTTTTCTCTTCTGCCTCTTTCTCTTCTACCTAGTCCCTCACCATCTACTCCAGTAGATGAATATCAGACTAAGGGTGGAGGTGGGCTGGTTCGGTGTTTTTTAAATGTACTTATAGCATAGATGAATTCCGACAGCTTCACTATTTGTACCTTGGACAGCAAAAATGCCACCAATGTAGATTTCCAGAGAAATTCCCTGGAAACATCTGAGAATTAAAGAACTCTAGAGCTCCTCAATCTATGTTTGCCCTCCAGCCACAAAGTCTTTAACACCTAAGCAAAATTCCCAAGGAAAATGAATACAGTGTCTGTCATTTAAGGAATGTCTACTCAATTTAACAAAGTTTTGTTTTTTTGTGTGTGTATTTTTTAATATGAATGTGTGTATATTAGAGAGGGGGGGGGATAGAGAGAAGGACACAGTTTATTAGATCTCCATTCACTTGGGCAGCATTCTTATTCTGCAAAGTACACACTGTAGGTAGCAGCTCCTTTCCTAGCTGCCCCGGCACTTCTGTTCTCACTAAGACTAGCTATGCTGTATGTCTACAATGAGACAGTTGTGTTTCTCAATTCACTCATGTCAGCTTTACTTACTATAATAACTGTTCTTATTATTTAAATAATAGAGACCCAGTGCATGAAATTCATTGGGGGGGGTCCTTAGCCTGGCCTCACCCTCTCTGGGTATGTCTGACTGGCCTCTTGCAATCCAGGACCACTGGCTCCTAACCACTCACCTGCCTGCCTGCCTACCTGATCACCCCTAACCACTCTACTTGCCTGCCTGATCAACCCTAACCATTCACTTGCCTGCCTGCCTGCCTGATGGCCCTAACCACTCTGCCAGTTGTGCACAGGGGAGGGCAGGGGAGGAGAGATCCCTCAGTATCAGCCTGCGGACTGAAGGGTCCCAGGTTCAATTCCAGTCAAGTGCATGTATCTTGGATGCGGGCACATCCCCAGTAGGAGGTGTGCAGGAGGCAGCTGATGGATGTTTCTCTCTCATTGATGTTTCAAACTATCCCTCTCCCTTCCTCTCTATAAAAAAATCAATAAAAATATATATTTTTTAAATACCACTGACTGGGTGACTTAAACAAAAATCATCTATTTTTCAGTTCTAGAGGCTGAAAAGTCTACAATGGGGGCACAAGCAGATTCAGCGTCTGGTAAGAGCCCACTTCCTGATTCAGACAAGGTCCTCTCCCTACAGTGAGAGAGCTCTCTGAGGTCCCTTTCACAAGGGCACTAATCCCATTCAGGAGAATCCACCCTCATGACCCAATCACCTCCCAAATCTACCTTGGGAGTTAGGATTTCAAGGTATGAATTCTGGAGAGACACACACATTTCAGTCCATGATAAGTAAAAACGGGAGAAGAGAGGAAGCATTCTTATACAGGATGCAGGGCTGATGTCAATGGGAGAAAAGAGGGAAAGAAAACTAGACTTATAGTAAAGATCATAAAAAGGTTCACCTGCTAGCACAGGCCCACACTCAGAGAAATGGGTGTGCCTTAATGTCACTTCTGTGCCCAGTCATTGGCTCGAAGGCCTACAGAAAACACAATGTCATCATGGAGGTAGAAGCAAAGGGGCAGCAGCTGGGCTATCAGTCAGTTATGCTCCCCAGCAGGAGACCAGAGGGGTGCATTTTCCTGGTCACTGCAGCATGTAAACCCAACCTTATAAGAAAAGCTAAGGTCTAGGGAGCCCTTACATGCAGAATGAAGTTTTTCATGCTTTAATTTCATACTTATAACCGTGTAGTTGAGTCCTATTATTATCTCTATGACAGACAAGAGGATGTGAGGGCGATCTGGCTGCGACAACTATGACAGACAAGGAAGCTAAGCCACAAGTAATTGTCCATGAACAAACTATGAGAAGTGTCAGAAGTGTCATGTGGATCCAGAACTACCTTACTACCTCAAAAATTTTAGTCAAAAGTAATTTTTTTTCTATTAAAAATTAAGGTAAAACACTTTGAAAAGGCTCATGAGAAGCAAGTTAGTAAGTTGTGACTTTCACATTAAATGCAATTAAAACAATGAAGAGAGATTTTGAGAAAGAAAGAACTAAGAATCTAGGAAGATTCCCTAGCCATTCATCCAACAACAACATATGAAGCAGATGTTCTATGAATAAAACTGCCAAAAAGTGTCCCCGCCCTCATGGAGTTTACGATAACGGGGGCTAGGGATGGGAAAAGCAGAGGTAGATCATGAATGTTGTGTAGGAGGTGTTTAGCGCAATAGGGAAAAATAAAACTCAGGAAGAAAGTAGTTTGCGAATAAGAAGGACGGACCATTTTAAAAAAGGAAGTCAAGAAACACCTTATCAAGTTGATGACTGAGCAAAAGTGAAGGATGGGGGGTGGGAAGCCTGGAGATAGAGCATTCAACATACAGGGAACAGTCCACAAGGGGCACAAGTAAAAACATGCCAGCATGTTCCAGCAATAGCAAGGAGGTGCAGATAGCTAGAGCAGAAAGAGCAAGGCGGGAGGAGCAGGAGAGGAGGTCCAAGCGAGAAAGGAGAGGTGGTCTGAGAGAAAGGGGCAAAACAGCCCCAGGGCCTTGTGAGATGGGACACTGAGAAGACTTCAGTGGGAAGTGTGGTGGAACCCTCTGGAGGTCATGAAGAGAAACAAACTCACTTTTCTTATAAAGCAATCACTTTGTAGAGCCCCGATGAGAGTTGGGGTGATAGGGATGGAATACTAGGTCGAAACCCGTTTGGCTCAGTGGATAAAGCGTCGGCCTGTGGACTGAAAGGTCCCAGGTTCGATTCCGGTCAAGGGCATGTACCTTGGTTGTGGGCACATCCCCAGTAGGGGATGTGCAAGAGGCAGTTGATTGATGATTCTCATTGATGTTTCTAATTCTCTATCCCTCTCTCTTCCTCTCTGTAAAAAAGTCAATAAAATATATATATATTTTTAAAAAGGATGGAAGCAGGAAAACGAATGTAGAGGCTACTGCAGAACACTGCATGCAGACTGCATTCTCCACTCCAAACATTTCCAAGAGAAACTGAATAAGTCCCACAAATTAAAAAATCTAAAATTGGAAACGACGGGAGGTGCATTAGGGATGTGCCTCGTGCCTGACTATAATCAACAGAACCACACTTCTGTGCCAGTCCTCGGCCTGTGTGCTCTCCCATCGGTTCCCCTGCCTGCTCCTTCACATGACTGAATCCCGCAAACTCCAATGCTCAGCTTCCCCTGACTGCTGGATTCTGGTGTCGTGGGCTGATGAGAGACTAGCAGGAGACCAGACATCATGAGGCGGGAAAAGGTCAGGGTATTTCTCCCCTCACCTCCTCTATTGCAGGCGGCAACTCCAGCAACAGCTACAGCTCCTCTGCTGCTTTAGCTCCCTGTGAGGAGCCCCCTCCACAGGCCCACAGGGTGACCCTGAATCCTGGGTTCTGCCCTCACCAGGCAGCACCTCATTCCATCCTCCCCTCACCGCCCCCTCTCCTGATACCATCAGCTCCTCTGTCTCCTTAGCCCGAGGGACCATAGCTGCTTCCCGCAGTGGGCAGCCTCTGCACTGCATAACAGACTCATTTGCTCTTTTGACTTTCCCAGTACCTGGGTAATTAGTCCCCTCTATTAAATTCCCACTAATAACCCGCTTCATGAGACTTGTTTTTCTGACTAGATCCTGACTACCATACTCCCACTTCAAAAGATACACAAATAGCCAAAACCAGTTTGGCTCAGTGGACAGAGCATCGGCCTACAGACTGAAAGGTCCCAGGTTCGATTCTGGTCAAGGGCATGTATCTTGGTTGCAGGCACATCCCCAGTACAGGGTATGCAAGAAGCAGCTGATCAATATTTCTCTCTCATAGATGTTTCTAACTCTCTATCTCTTCTCTGTAAAAATCAATAATTATATTTTTTTAAAAGACACACAAATAAATGTACGGTTATATGTTCTGTTCTATTAAAATCTGGAAAGTGTGCATATATCATTCTGTACGATCCATACTATTCCTCTCAACTCCTTCCCGGAGAGATCGGGCTGCAGGAATAACAGCGGAGATGGGAGAAGAGAAGGAAAGGCAGGAGAAAACAGGGTGGCAGGGGAAGGGAGAGACAGAAAAGGGGGAGTGGCATGTACCCTGTACCACGTTTCAGTGCTCTATAAGCTTCCTCTGACCTTGGAGCCCAAGGGGGAAGCCCCAGAGGCCACTGGGGCATCAACTCCGGTGGGAAAGCCTACCCAGCCTTCTGGAGAGCCTGTGGCCACCCATCGTCAAGACAACAGGGTGCCAGGTGCTCCTGGGATGCTATCCTTGGAACCACCACCGAGGATCTTGCTTTCAGCCCCCTGTCCTCCCGGCACCTGATGTTTTACAAGGTGGAGGAGAGGAGGTCTCTGCCCAGACAAGTCAACAGAAGGGGTCTGACAAAGCCACCATTCACATTTGCTACAGAATATCACCCAGCACGGCACCCCACACCATGCTGCTCAGCTCTGCTGGGCCAGGCATGCCGTACACGTCGAGGGCGGTGAGCCGTCCACGAGCCATCTCAGCGCTAACACTTCACAGTGTTGCACATCAGTAGTCTGCACCAACACTGACAGAAAAATTAGCTTCAAGTACATGCAGATAGCAACAAGTTCCACAGGAAAGCACTTACGATGATATTGTGTTGCAAACGTGATTGGTGTAAAGGGAAGGCTGAGTTGACCTGGAGAAGACACACATTCCCAACTGATCAAAACACGTGGCTTCAGCACCATGGCTGTTAGTCACCACTTAGTTTAATCAAAGGGGAAGCGTGTCCTTGAAAGTCAGCAGCACATAAAGAGACATAACCGTTATTTGCAAAAAACCTATAATAATTAGATAATGTTTACTGACTTGTTATAGATAAAATATAACCCATAAGAGCCTTGAATTACTTAAAAGCCTCTCTCCCGGGAGAGGAAGTGGTTTGTAGTGGAGGCTGAAAGCTTTTGAAAGGGTGATTTTGATCCCCATCTTGCTGTAGTCAGGGCCCAGGGCCGGAGAGGAACACTGATGAGAAAACAAGCAGGATCGTTTCCTCAGCAGCAGAAGTAGGAACACTCCTTTGAGGCATTCTGCCTGGAAGCTAGTTCTTCCTTTATACCAAGTCACCCTCAGGGAGACAAGGGGAAGGAAACAGTCCCTGGAGTGAGAGTCACTATATACCCAGAGTGGTCAGTCTCAGCAACAATCAATTAATGAAATAACAGCAAATAGACCAGAATGATGGGATGTCAGGAGGGAATCTAGCCTTGTGGTTGGAAGGATGCTGGATAGTCCTGATACAAAGTGACCTGAAACCTCATAAATGGAATTCAGGCAACAAGAAAAGCCATGGAAACAGGACAGGAAAGCCGAGAAACTGGAATCTGAAGTCCTTTAGATAAAGGTCCGAATATGAATCAAATGCAGGTTGCATCAACATCTATCTTTCAAGCCCTAACAACTTATTCTAAATTCTAAGCACATTTTTCTTTGCATAAATGTCTCCTCCACAAACATGGCCAGGATCAAATTTATTATCCATCCCATTGTTGGCATACTTTCAGTGGCTTAATTCCCATTCCAATCTCTTCTCTTCTGCTTTCCTCTAGTATAGAATGGTAAAAAGCAAAACAAACAACAACAAAAAAACAAAAAAAACTAATATCCCAGCCTTCCTTAATGCTATTGTTTGCCAATAAGACAAAGAAAGTCCATACCATCCAAAGCAATCTTCAGATTTAATGAAATCCCTATCAAAATTCCATTGGTATTTTCCACAGAACTAGAACAAGTTATTCTAAAATTTGTATGGAGCCACAAAAAAACTCCAAATGACCAAAGCAATCTTGAGAAAGAACAAAACCAGAGGCATCGTGTTCTCTTATTTCAAACTATACTACAAAGCTAGAGTAATCAAAACAGTATGCTATTGGCATACAGACACACAGATCAATGGAACACAAGAGATCCCAAAAATAAACCCTCACATTAGTGGACACTTAATTTACAACACAGGAGCCGAGAACATACAACGAAGAAGGGACAGACAGCTTCTTCAATAAATGATATTGGGAAAATCGAACTGCCACAAACTGGTGCAGCCACTATAGAAACTGTATGGTGATTGCTCAAAAAATAAAGCAAAGGAATACCAGGTGACCCAGCTATTCCACTTCTGGATATTTAATCAAAGCATACAAGAACGCTAATTTGAAAACATGCAGGCATCCCTATGTTCCTCACAGCATATTTACATTAACCAAGATAAAGAAGCAACCTAATGCCCACTAATGGATGAATAGATAAAGATGGATGTGGTATGAGTACTATTCAGCCATAAAAAAAGAAATCTTTCCATTTGCAACACTAACATGGATAGACCATGAGAAATAAGTGAGATGAAGAAAGAGAAATAGTGAATGATTTCACTTATATGTGGAATTAAAACAAAACCAAATAAAACAGACACAAGAGAACAAATGGGTCATTACCAGAGGGAAGGGCGGTTGGTGAGGGCAAAATGGGTTGAGAGGGGCCGACTATCTGATGATTAGTAATAACTAGACTGGTAAAGTAAAGGTGAACACAAATGCACTGTATACAAATACCGAATTGCAATGTTGTCCACCTGCATCATATAGAATCTAGTATAGCCATTTTACCACAAAAATAAAGATACAGAAAGAAGTCAAGGTAGGGAGGGCTGCTCTTTTCCAGAATAAAGACACTCCATGACAGAGCCATGGCTCCATCTTTCCTTCTGCCAGGAGTGTGAATCTCTCGCCTGCAGGTGGGTGCATCCAGGAAGGTAAAAGCCTCAGGCTGGGAATGGAAGAGCAGGGGAACAGGGAGAGGAGCCACAGTCCCAGCTGCTGTGTAATTGTAAAGTAAAAAAGTCCAGTGGCTACAGCTACTGTGAGAGAGGCTTTGTGTTCACAGCCAACCTAATCCTCACTAGAATATCCCCAAATCCTTTCCACCTATCGGTAATGTTATCCCCATTCCACAAGTGGCACCATCAGGATGCTAAGAATAATCTCTAAATCCTGCTTGTTTACCACTCCGTTTGCTTCTCACTCTGTTTCCCAACCACCTCTTATAATCCCTCTGTTTCTCCATCACCTTATTGGCCTTTACATTCACCAGGTCCGTTCATCTCTCCTTCCCTAGGCTGCCGCAGAGCCACCAAACTCCTCTCCCTGCCCCCAATCCACCAAACCTCTGCTTTTCAGACACAGCAACATGAATTCTTGGCTCTCAGCTTGCCTCACAAGAGGCTTCCCAATAATGAGGCCCAAAAATTGGCTAAAAGAAACACATGAAAATGGAGCATTTTAGCTAACTTTTATTTTAAGTATAATAATTCCCCATTTGTGGCAATCGAATATACAAAGATGTCTAACAAACTCTTTATAGAGCAAAGTAAAAACTATACCTCATTATTTAAAAAATGAACTTTACAAAGATATCTTTAATATAATATTGAACGCTGACAAGGCTGCAGTGAAATGGGTATTCTTACAAACTAGTCACAGGAATATCTATAATAATAATAAAAGCATAATAAGCTAATTAGACAGGATAGCCAAATAGCAGAATGACCATCTGGACAACCTTCCAGACGAAGCCAGGGCTGCAAGGACTGAGGGCAGCCACAGCGGCTGCCAGGCCCAAGCCCCTAGCACAAATTTCATGCATCGGGCCTCTAGAGTAGGGGTGTCGAACTCAATCAGAGAAGGGGCCAAAATCTAAAATCCAGCCTAAATCGCAGGCCGAATGGTTTACTGAACAGTCATAAACTGTCATTGTGATGGAAACGCAGCGGAGTGCAGTGATGACAGCGCGGTGCGGGCAACATTGCAAGGCCTGGCGGGACGGATTTGGCCCGCGGGCCTCGTGTTTGACACATGTGCTCTAGAGAGTGAGAGTGAGAGTGTGTGTGTGTGTGTGTGTGTGTGTGTGTGTATTTATTTATATAGATAAATATTATGAAATCCAATATACCTATAGGATCATCATAGCACAAGTTTTAAGATAATTATGATACAGAAACAGTATGAGGAAAGAGTACACACCATTAAAAAAAAGTACTAGAAATAGTTTTTTAAATAGAAAGATATCAAGAAATCCAGGATATAATGTCAATTGGGGGGAGGGGAGGTGCAGGGAAAAGCAAGATACAAATTGTCTTCATAGGTGGTCAGCGGGGGGAAATAATCATGGAAACAAAAGTCAGGATGAACTGCTCAGCACTCGCTGCTGATAACCTCTGGTCAGATGGTAAATATTTTCTCTGCATGTTTCTGGACGTTCCTACAAGCACATATTATTTCTACATTCAGAAAAAAAATATATAATTCTAGAGATTTGTGAGTAATAAAGATAAGGTAGTAAAAACTAACTAAATAAATAAAAGAAACTGGACCCTTTTTTTTCTGCTTTTTACAGAGTGGAAAGGAGAGGGATAGAGATCCAGAAACATCAATGAGAGAGAAACATGGACCAGCTGCCTCCTCCACACCCCCACCAGGGATGTGCCTAGAACTAAGGTACATGCCCCTGACCGGAATTGAACCTGGACCTTTCAGTCTGCAGGCCGATGCTCTATCGTATCCACTGAGCCTAACCAGTTTCGGCTGGACTATTAAATAATGACAGCTTTCCAAAACCAGATTCCACATTGCTTTGGGGAAGGGAATGAGAAGCCCTGAGTACAGGTGCCCCAAGGGCAGGCACTTGGAATCAAGATCAATAACCCCCCTCCGTAGTTTGACAGACTCTATTAGACCTTATGAGAATTCAGAATTCCAATTATGAGGTCCTGACATTTAAGATTTCTTATTCAAACCGTTCCTCACACAATCCTGACTCCCTTTATAAAGCTGGCATGAAGACCACAGAATAGTCAAGTCACCGTCTGCCAGGCTTTCAGAGGGTGTTGTAATGTGTTAGTGGCACATGGTTCCTCCTGCAATCTGACTTCAGTGCGATCTAATAAGGCTATTTCCAATAGGAGTTCTTGTAGCAGAAACAAAGAAGTTGGATTTCTTAGAACAAAACACAACACAACACCTCGGTAAGCACCTGAAGGAAAGATCCAAGGGTTTGGAGACGCACAGGTCTGAGTGAGAACCTAAAGTCCACTGACAAATAGAATGACCTTAGGTGCATTGCTGCGATCTCTGAGCAAACACCGAAAAAGAAATACGATGTCAAAATTCTAAGTCTTAAAAATGTCATTTAATCCTATTAACTTTTTTAAAAAGTCATTACTGTTTTACCCATTACTTTCTTTAACCTTCACGCTCAGCACCTAGTAAACATTAATATATCTGGCACGTTACGGAGAGTTGACATTTTAGACTAATACATTTTTTTGTGAAGATACTGAGACCGTTCTGCTGTGAGGCCTCAGAACAGCAATATATAATTTTGAAATTAATGAAAACACTAGGGGCCTCATGAATGAAGTCCCTTGGCAAAAAAAAAGAAACACAAGTAAAAAGTTCAATGTTTAAACAAACATGAAGAGAGCTGCCCTTAATGAGAATAAAAGATGCTTCATAACAACTTAAAATGTTCTCATTGTCACACAGTTGGTTCTCGTGACAGGGGTGGGGAGGATACAACAGATGGTACTACTGAAACCATTACATGTTGATACTAGAGGCTTGGTGCACAAAATTCATGCTCTGGGGAATGAGGGGGGTCGTCCCCCTCAGCCCAGCCTGCGCCCTCTTGCAGTCTGGGAGCTGACCGTCAGACATCCTTAGCGCTGCCTCCGAGGCAGGAGAAGCTCCCGTCACCACTGCTGCCCTCGCCAGCTGTGAGCCCCAGCTTCCAGCTGAGTGGTGCTCCCCCTGTGGGAGCACGATGAGCACCAGGGCTCAGCACCTGTGTTGAGCGTCTTCCCCCTGGTGATTAGTGCATGTCATAGTGAATGGTCCATCTGCTGTTTGGTCAATTTGCATATTAGCCTTTTATTATACAGGATGGTTAGAGAACAGGGCCATAGGACCTTGCACTATAAAAAGAACTGAGTAACTCCTTTCAAAAAGTTACTAATGGAATTCAGGTCTCTCCCTGACCCTAGCACATACCTCAGCAGTTGTTTTTCGGAATATGCTTTTGATTTCCCTTCACTACTCCCTTTATTGGTTTGCTCCTAAAACTGCTTAAACATTCAATTTAACTGAGTGTTGGTTAATTGAAAGTTTATACTGTTTTATAGTAAAAAAAAATATATATATATATATATATAAATATATAAATTTTATAAATAATTGACTTAGCCTGTGAGTCATTTATATATATATATATACACACATTTATATATATACATACATATTTACACACATATACATTTCAATATACATATATTGAATAAATAATTAGGTAAGAACCTTCACATTTTTATTCTAAATGTTTTGTGGGAAGGAGCAAAAGTTATGCTCAGAGACTGAGCTGTCTTTGCCAGCAAATTAGCCCAGGTTTTCTGTGGGAAATATAATAATTTCACAAGCCAATAATATACAGTTTAATATCATTTAATAAGCAAAATAAAATAACATATTCTAAATAAATGACAGATTAATGACACTACTGTCCCAGGCAAAGGGAGGTGCACGGTTTAGACGAGGAGATACTCAGGAGGGTTAGTACCCAACCAAGTACTGTTTTCCAGCTGCCAACACCCAAGTAAATGCCCCATGCTGCTAGAGCGCGCTGCTAGGAAATGCAGATGCCGGTGTTAATAAGTGGGCTGATCTCTTCCAAAGGGCCACAGCAGGGCTGGCTTATCACCAGGGCCAACCAAAGAGTCACCTTGACCACAGCTGAAACTATATGCCCCAAAGGCCCCTGGAGAGTTTCTGTTAACACAGAGTCGCCTCACCCAAGATGAAACTCTTAAACAGTCCTCACAAACCCTCAGAATTTATATTTAAACTAGAGGCTCGGTGCATGAAATCTATGCATGAGTAAGGTTCCTATGCCTGGCCGGTGATGAGGGCTGATCAGGTTCCCTGCCTCTCTGCCACCCCACCTCCTCCGTCTCTCACTCCCTCAGTGCCCTGCCACTGCTCACCCACCATGCTCCACATCGCCCCCTGTGGTCAGCACTTGTCATATTGAATGATAGAACTCCCAGTCTCCCAGTTGAACTCCCGAGGGGACACTTGGCATATTAGTTTTTTATATAGATAGATGTCCCCTTGCCATAGTTACTTCTACCACAAGCTCTTATGGATAAGCCCTCTCCCCACTCCCCCACCTTCCCACCCCCACACTCGGTGAGGCCCTCTCAGCTGCTGTGCTGCTGACTGCTTATGGAGGACAACAGATTTATAATGAGACATCCTGGCCCTGCTTACCTTCATTCTTATATCAAAGAAATGTGGAACGATGACATCCTGCCACAACTTCACTTTTGAATCAAAGCAACTCTTTTTCTCCCCCCCACCCCCTTTGTCATAAGTAGATTAAAACAACTTAGGTCATAAACAAGTGGGTTTACAATTATAATAAATCTATACACAACACTGGCTAATGCCTCTAGGCAAACATAATGCTGAACAAGCAAACATTTCTTTTGAAATTTCTCCAACCAGAAGTTTACATTTCATCATATCAAGATCATTTTAAAATCTATGAGCCTTACTCCAGTTAATAGCTCCATTAACACACAGGGGAGTCAAAGATAAAACCACAAAGTCATATATGAAATTAAAACATAAGAAAAATAGGGAATGTTTTCATTACACACATATGAATACCCTGTTGTCATGCTCTTTGATTCTCCTAAACAAATTTTACTAGTACATTACTCTGTGTACTTAAATAAAGCCAAGGAGCAAGCAAAGAGAAAACACCAGTTTAATGACAATCTTCAGCTTGATGAAAATTCATCCAAATTGATGAAACTTCATTCAAATAGAACGTTTTGAGGTTCATAAGTGTGCTAATAACCATAGGATGATTTCCATAAGCTGTGTCCCTTAAAGAAAGCAAATACCATTCTTTTTTTTAAAAAAATATATATTTTATTGATTTTTTTACAGAGAGGAAGAGAGAGGGATAGAGTTAGAAACATCGATGAGAGAGAATCACCAATCAGCTGCCTCTTGCACACCCCCTACGGGGGATGTGCCCAAAACCAAGGTACATGCCCTTGACCGGAATCAAACCTGGGACCTTTCAGTCCGAAGGCCAACGCTCTATCCACTGAGCCAAACCGGTTTCAGCAACAAACACCAGTCTTTACCACCTGGCCTTCCATTCCAACTTCACACAAAAATGTCCAAGAGTTGAAAGACATGATCCTTGCACAACAAATACTTTTAAAGCCAAAAGGATTATTGTAGCATTTTAGAACCCCCTAAAGACAAAGACAAGAACATAAAATCATTTGAGAAAAGGGGGAAAAAGGTCATTTAATTTTCATTAGCAACACTGGAAGATAGAACACTATGGAGTAATCATGCCTTCAAAGTTCTG
The DNA here is from genome assembly GCF_014108245.1 of Pipistrellus kuhlii. Lineage (NCBI taxonomy): Eukaryota > Metazoa > Chordata > Mammalia > Chiroptera > Vespertilionidae > Pipistrellus > Pipistrellus kuhlii. Next base: position 7,533,944 of record NW_023425405.1, read on the forward strand.
AGGGAGAATGAGTTCAACCCGGACTTCTATGTCCAGTCATTTTCCCATCAGAATAAAGAAAGTCTCAGATCTGCGTGGATTCAGATGATTTATCACATTTTCTTACAAAGGTGCATGTGAAAAAGTTCAAACAAAGCGAGGGAATTGCCCCAGCTGGTTTGGCTCAGTGGATAGATTGCAGCCTGTGGACTAAAGAGTCCCAAGTTCTATTCCGGTCAAGGGTTCATGCCCAGGTTGTGGGCTCGATCCCCAATAGGGGCCATGCAGAAGGCAGCTAACCAATGATTCCTCCCATCATTGATGTTTCTCTCTCTCTCTCCCTCTCACTTCCTCTATGAAATAAGAAAATATTTTTAAAAATGAGGGAATAGTAGAACAGTGTCTGCAACTCAAAAAGAACTATGAGAATGACAGCTATCAGCCTGCTGTCCAAACACAGACTCAGAAAGGAGTTAAATCAGAGGAAGGCTACGGGAGGAACATATCTGGGCGAGAAAGGTTAAAACAAGAAATTAGTGCTACCTTTTAGAATACTGACTCTCAAACCTAATCAGACACAACATCCCATGTGCTGGGAATCCCCTCCACCTCTGCCCTCCAGATCAATTCTCCCCACTGTCTACTCTAACTCTGCGCCTTGGAAGGCTAACGGACCCAACAGCCAAATATTTTTTGCTCCTCAACTTCTCGTGGGTTTCTCTTTTGGTGAAGCATCAGCAGGAAACCAGAGGAAGGAAAGGAAGAGCAAGAGGAGATGTACTCCCTTCACTCCCTCCCTGCCACGCCCAGTGGGTCAGTGACTAGTTCTTCACAGCTCCCTCCTTCTGCCCATGGAGGCTGAGGGGTAAGTAAGGGCATTCCTCTGCAGCCAACTTGCTCCAACATCCCTCATTGGTTCCATTAAACCTGTCAGACCCTCTGTGGTTTGTGAATTGCCCCCTTGGAGTATGACAGCTATTTCCTACTAGGCCTTGCTAAGTCCCTTTTTAATTTTAAAAGAAAACAAAATAACCCTTTTGCTGTACAGAAATAACATCTATTACCAGGTTATGTTATCTGCACAGATGTTTTAAAAATTATAAATACATGATCCTAACTGGAATCTATAATAAGAGCATAATATGCTAATTAGACTGGACAGCCAAACAACCTTCTGGACGTCCTTCCAGACATTCTTCCAGACATTCTTCCAGATAAAGCCAGGCTGTGAAGACTGAGGCAAGCTGCTGTGGCTGTGAGGGCCAAGCCCCTTGAACAAATTTAATGCATCGGGCCTCTAGTAGAAATAATAAAGTGAAATAACATGTATCTTAGTATGTAAATGCTTAGGCACAGCTGGTCTAGAACATAAACTAGATGCCTAGACCCTCTTACATAATGAAGGAATCTAAACTAAGGGAAGTTAGAAAACATTTAACTGTTGTCAACACTATGCTTTACTTTCGACATTTTGACGTAAGGGCTAAATCATTTTTGTGTATATCTATAAAATCAAGGAGAATGTGACAACTGTAAGTGAAGGCTGACACAAGCATCCTGCACTGATAACACAAATGTCACAAGCATCACTGCCATTGGTGACATTATTTCCAAAAACGATGAGCAATTCTCAGAAAAGTTCCTAGCAAAATAAAGTGCAATTTTCCCACCATTTACCCAAGAGTTGTATTTGTAGAAAAAAATAATTACATAGTAAACCCTGTAATTCAAATAATTATAATCTCTCTTTATCAATACAAGTGTCCATGTGGACATGCAAATCCCATGTATGATGGACAATTTATCATGCAGTTTAGGATGTGTAGAATCCCTGGATCCCTACTAAATACCAGTAGTAAACCCTAATCATTAAAAAACAAAAAACACCCCACAATTATTTTTTTAAGTTTAACTATTGTTTCCATTTATTTTTAACATATTTTAGTTGATTTCAGAGAGGAAGGAAGGGAAGAGATAGAAGCATCATTGATGAGAGGGAATCACCGATCGGCTGCCTCCTGGATGCCCCCCCTCCTGGAGACTGAGCCCACAACCCAGGCATGTGCCCCTGATGGGAATCGAACCCTGGGCCCTTTAGTCTGCAGGCCGTCGCTCTATCCACTAAGCCAAACCAGCTAGGGCCACACTTATTTTAAACATCTACTAAAGGGTAATACCATTCCCCTTAAGAACCACTGGCTTATGGTCCACTGTGATGAGGCAATGAAAGGAGACAAGATGGGTAGAGAAGAAAAACAAATCAAAACTCCAAGAAAAACACAAAGTTTTGTAAGAATAGGAATGTAACCAAGCATACTATTTGGTATTGCAATGAAATACAGTCTTGATAATGTAAACTCCATTAATTTTGAATTTCTAGACTCAACTACTCAACAAAGTGCAGAGATCCTAATGATTCTTACAGAACAAAGTAAATTAGCAATATATTGGCAAAAATATAGAGAGAATATTTTCTTCAAAACGTCTAGATGCAGGTGCTGTTGGCAATGGTTTCAGAATCATGTGTGTCTGACCTAGCCAGCACATCCAAAATCCCCTTATTTCCCTCAGAGTCACAAGACAATTGTCTCCTGTCTCATATAGAACTTTGTCACATGGCCACCTATAGGGAAGATAGGGGTGGGGGAATATCCAGAAAGGAGAGGAGGTGAACATCAAGTAACACTAATAGCAGGGTAATTACAGAGAAAGGTCTACAGAGAAAGGAGCAAGAAATAAAAGAGTAAGTATATTATTTAAATTATAAAGCTAATTGTAGATAGGATGTGAACATAACAGACCTCTTATAACAACCAAAATCAAATCCTTTAACTTAAAAAATTTAGCATAAACATGACAGAAGTTCATTTCTCTCACTCAGAAGTCTGAGCTGTGTGACAGCCCTGCTCTGCAAAGTTATCAGGGTTCTAGGCTCCTTCAAATGTGTTGCTTTGCTGTCCTCAGTAAGTGGCCACCATCTCCTAGTCTGAGTGGCTGCTCTAACTACTGCCACAGTGTCGATAACATTCCATCCAGTGGGAAGGGGAAAGGGATCAGAAGAACATGTCCCTCCCCTTTCAGGGAATGGCCCATTGAGTTTGCTCACATCACTTCCATTCATTGCCCACAAGCCTGAACTTAGTCTTGGCTTCATCTAGCTGCAAGAGAAGCTGGACAGATATCAGAGCCTGATTGTTCCTAGTCAGCAACAATAAGTAATAATGTAAAGCCACAACTTTCTCCTGTTCTGGTAAGATTCATGTTCTGCCCTCCTCAGGGAAATCTCCGCAGTCTAAGGCCTGTCCTCCTGAATTCTGTAAAAATAAAGATATTGCCTTGTACAATTCCTCATGAAAACTGAAGACTTCATGGAACCTGGTCCTGCTATCATGTGGGAGATATAAAGCTGGCATCCCTCAGGGCTGTGTTCTCGACCCACATTCCCTGGGTCAATCATACTCAGTCCCATGGTTAACAAAAAAAGGGGGGAGGGCAAGATGAGAAATGTAGTGTTCAGCCAGCCAGGCACGAGCTCAACTAAAAAGTACATTGCTTTTAAGAAGGAAGAACAGCAGGAACCGGTTTGGCTCTGTGGATAGAGCGTTGGCCTGCAGACTGAAAAGTCCCGGGTTCGATTCTGGTCAAGGACATATACATTGGTTATGGGCACATCCCCAGTAGGGGGTGTGCAGGAGGCAGCTGATCAATGTTTCTCTCTCATCAATGTTTCTAACTATCTCTCTCCCTTCCTCTCAGTAAAAAATCATAAAAGATATTAAAAAAAAAAAAAAAGAAGAAGAAGAAGGGAAGAACATATTGGAGTCACTAGCAGAAAAATAATTCCAAGAAGAAGGAAGGGGAGCCAGTTGCTTGTGTGCACGAGTCAAATCTTCCCACCTGCCCCTTCCATAGGAAGTAATGACTAACGTCTGAGGAAAAGTAGTGTGAGCATCTTACATCAAGTTATGAAATATTTAAAACTTTACTAGTTAAAAGAGTGAAAAGGGTTCCTTCTGGGCATGTGACTAGGAAGGGAAAGGAATGGGACAGGGGACTATTGCTTTTTTCAAAAAAAATGTATTTTATTTTATTGATTTTTGAGATAGAGGGAGAGGGAGAAAAAAACACTTATGAGAGAGAGAAACATCAATCAGCCTCCCACATGCCCCCTGACAGGGGATCAAGCACCAAACCTGGGTATGTGCCCTAATGTGCATGGGAAGATATCAACCAACTGAGCCACACCTTGGGCTCGATTGCTTTTTATTAAGATCTTCAAGACTTGTCTTTTTAACCACCTGAATACATTATTTTAACAAGACACTTTAATATTTTTAGCATGTTATAATTTCAAAATAACAGTATTTTAGCATATTGCTCATTATAACGTATCTGTGAACTTGGTTAAATAATGTTGAACAAATACTTCCTACATTCCATATCCTTTTAGTCTACAACCCTATTTAAACCTGAACCACTGCCACAACCTCCTAACTCCCAACTTCCTGCTTCTGCTCTTGCCCCGTTAGTCAATGCTCAGGGCTGTGCAACTTTAAGGCAGTGCTTTAAATTCCATGCCCCAGAGTGGCACTATCTATTCTCATCTCAAAGAGATCTTTTCGGAATCTTAATCAGATCCCTTCTTGAAATTGCTCAAACTTGTTAACAGCTTCTCATCACACTTAAATTTTTATCTTACTGTCGCCTAAAGAATTCATATACGCTAGCCCTATCTCTCCAGACTCTTCATCTTCAAGTGGCTCAGCCCTTCACTTAATTTCAAGTTCTGCTCAACCACTACCTGCTCCTCAGAGGTTTTCCCTGACCACCCGACCGGAAACAGCCAATGATGCCAAACTCCCTCCCACAGTCACTAGATACCCCTCCTTATGTAAACCCACATACTTGTTGATCACCCATCTCCTCTGCTAGAATATATATTCCTGAGGGCTGCCTTGTCCATACCTCTATTCCCAGTGCTTAAAATACTGCCTAGCATACATATCTGTTCAATATGCTTTACAGAACAAAAATTTATTTTCTGAGAAATATTATGAGAAAATAAATTTTAAAGTAGATCTTTGAAGATCTACTCTATGCCAGACACTATGCTAGTTGCTGTTCAGAAATCTTACCTGATCTTCATGGCATCTTGCTGAAGTATTAGTCATTTGACAAATGAGGTGACAGCAATGTTGAGAGGACAGTGAAGGGCAGAGCCTTACTCTCCTACACACAGGTTCCCACAAACGACACAGAACACTGAGAGTGGGAAAGCCAAAGAAAAGGGAGATAATGTAGGAGGGGAGACATTTCCACAGAGATATAAGTGTATTATAAAATCTGGTTGCATTCCCACTTTTCACTTTACGTATTTGTACAAGTTCTTTGAGTCCGATTGCTTCATTCACAATTTAAATGAAAAACAGCTAAACTTAATAAGCATACTTTGGTCTCTGTCTCAGTTCTACCAGAATTGAAGTCTATGCGTATCCTATCTAATAAAAGAGTAATATGCAAATTGACCATCACTCCAACACACAAGATGGCTGCCCCCATGTGGACATGAGATGGCTGCCATAAGATGGCCAGCAGGAGAGGACAATTGAGAGCGACCAGACCTGCAAAGGAGGGCAGGTGGGAGGGACCAGGCCTGCAACGGAGGGCAGTTGGGGACGATCAAGCCTGAAGAGAAGGGAAGTTGGGGAGGGGGGACCCAGGCCTGCAGGGGAGAGCAGTTGGGGGAGACCAGGCCTGCAGGACAGGGTAATTAGTGATGATAGGCCTGTAGGGGAAGGTAGCTGGGGAGGTGGGAACAGACCAGGAGGGGAGAGCTGTTAGAAGCTATGAGGTTCGCAGGGGAAGGCAGTTAGGGGTGACCAGGTCAGCAGGGGAGAGCAGCTGGGGGAGTGGGGAGGAGGGCAGGCCTTCAGGGGAGGGCAGTTAGAGGTGATGATACTGGCAGGGGAGGGCAGTTAGGGGTGACCATGCTGGCAAGGGAGGGCAGTTAGGGTCAATCAGGCTGGCAGGAGAGTGGTTAGGGGGTGATCAGGCCAGCAGGCAGAAATGCTTAGGGGCAATCAGGAAGGCAGGCAGGCAAGCAGTTGGGAGCCAGTAATCCAGGATTGTGAAAGGGATGTCCGACTGCCAATTTAGGCCCAATCCTACTGGGATCCTATGGAAAGCCTACAGGCTGGGCTGAAAGACAGCGCCCCAACTTGCGCATGAATTTCGTGCACCAGGCCTCTAGTCACTAATAATTTCTATTTCACTTCTAAAGACAAAAGCACACATTTTTAAAGAACCTCCATACAGTCTCTCATTTAGAGTTTATCCTTATATGTGATGTGAAAAAGTGGTCTAGTTTCATTTTTTGGCATGTATCTGTCCAGTTTCCCCAATGCAATTTATTGAAGAGACTGTGTTTAATGTATATGCTTTTTTCCATTGTCATAGAATAATTGACTGTATAAATGTAGGTATTTTCTGGGCTCTCTATTCTATTCTATTGACCTATGTTTCTGTCTTTATACCAGTACTATGCTGTTTTGATTATTACAGCCTTGTAGTATAGTTTGATATCAGGTAGTGTGATACCCTGTTTCCCCGAAAATAAGACAGTGTCTTATATTAATTTTTTCTCCCAAAGTTGTGCTAGGTCTTATTTTCAGGGGATGTCTTATCTTTCCATGGGCTAGGTCTTATTATCGGGGAAACGCGGTACCTCCCACTATGTTCTTCTTTTTCAAGGTTGTGGTGGCTTTCAGGGTCTTCTGTGGTTCCTAGATTATTAACATGTATAGGGTTCTCTGTTCCTTATGAAAGCGTCCCTGTTGCCTTTTTCTTAATATGGAATATTAAGAAAAACTGATTTAACTACTTAGTTAATCAAATACTTTCACCTGGCTTTGGTTAAAATAAGCCATTTTCCTGTAACTTTCCAATCTGAAACATTGGTTTTCAACCTTGGTTGTAGACTGGAATCACCTGGAAGCTTTAACACTACCCAGAGATTGATTTAATTAACCTGGAGCACAACCTGGATAATGGCATTGCAAGTCCCCCAAGGTGTTTCTAATGTGCAGCTAAGGATAAGAATCACAAGTGCTTTTCTTTTCAAAAAGGAAATCATATCCAAACCTTTAGGTAACTTAAACAGTGATCATCATAAAATGAAATGTTATACATTTATCACAACAGTTCCATAATTTGATCCTTAAATATTCCTAAAACCCTGGAAAATGTGTCATTTGTTTCAATAATGCATCCACTATTTACAGTCATTAGGTCTTTTCCAGCCTAAAAACTGAAACAGTAACATGTGACTCTGCAACCCACGTCTTCTTTCCCAAAGAACGGTTTGAACTATTTTGAAATGCATAGAAAGGAACACAATAACTCAAAAGAGGCCTGCCTCACAGCCAAATAACAGGTAGGATTTTCCATTCAGAATGCCCATATTTCATAACCTGGCAATTGGCTTCCTTTTGTTTTGCTTCGAAGGTTTTTAATGACCTCACAAATTGTGCTTTTTATCTTGTGAGTGTACAAACGAAGAGGACCGTTTCCATTAACAGACAAAAACTGAAGAGAAACCACAGCATGACAATATTTCACTTTATAGGCAGTCATTGTGCATTAAAATTACAGCTGACTTTTCAAAGAGAAAAGCAAATGCCAATATTACTTAATCATTCACACAACTCATCGCACCAAATTAAGATCTGTAGTCTCAAGACACCCCGAGGGAGGGTTAGATGGCTCGGTTGAAGCAACAACCCTTTTCCTCCGAGATACTGTTTAAGACCAGTTTCAAGTTTTACTTGTATGAGTGGTTTCCAACTCACTCCCCTCAGGACAGCAGCAAACAACAAAACCTATCGCTCTGTATTTGCACCTTAGCATCCCCAAGCCCCAGGAGCACAAAGGATGGGTTTTTATATTGTCCCCAGATCTGCTGGGACCTGCAAGCAAGACAGCAAGGATACTGTGGGGCTCCTACAAGCACTGAGTGCCTCCTGGGATCGGTAGTGGGAAAGGGTCACTTTGAAGTTATTACTTGCACACCAAAAGGTACTACCATTTCATGGCTTTCTTTAGAAGGGCAGGGGTGAGTCCTGGTGGTCTCAAAACACGTTTATGGAATGTTAGTTCCCACAGCAAACTATAAGCTATAAAACTCCTCTTTTGCCTTTATGGTATCCTTCCTCCATCCTATTCATCCCTAATTCTTTGAGGCAGACTAAACGGGACCCTTCCACACATCCATTTACTCATTTCTTAGACTCCACGCACTGCGCTGAGAATGTATCAGGCCACCATTGTATTTTAGTCCCGAAAGATGGGACAACAGCATAAGCATTGAGGCACCAAGGACTCCTGCCATAAGGTGATTCGCCATCTTCGTAAATCTGTAGCTAATCTATAATAATAAAAGCATACTATGCAAATCGACCGAATGTTCGTAACAGAATGACCATCCGGATGACACCTTATGACATGCACTGGTGCCAGGCCAGCCAAGGCCAGTGCAATGCAATTAGTTGGGGGGCCCCTGCCATCACCCCACAGATAGAGGCCCAGCCACAGGCTGGCAGGGCAATCAATTGGGGGGGGGGGGGGGGGGTGTAATGGGGAGCCCTACATGATCGCCCTGCAAAGAGATGGATGTGGCGGGAGGGGGCTCCATAATCAATCGCATTGCAGAGGGAGGCCCAGGCACCGACCAGCCAGCTGTGGTGGGTAGACGGGGCCTCCCTATACAGGGTGATCGATCACAGGGCTCCCAGACTGCAAGAGGGCACAGGTCAGGCTGAGGGACACCCCTCCGAGTGCATAAATTTTGTGCACCAGGCCTCTATTATTTTATAAAAGTGGCTCTTTTCCTGAGCAGGGGGATAACCTAAGCAGTCAGAAGATTCAAAATCAAAACGGAACAAAAACAAAACCCAAAAAAAACTACCATTTCTAAAGAGGAACAGAAGTGCCCACTTTACTGTAGTATAATATTCAGATGGGAGAGAGAGATAGGCAAGAGCCCACTGTCAATTATTTCACCAATACTATTTCCCCACAATGCTCTCTTCCTGATCAATTTTAGTTTAAGGAGCTTACTCTCCCCCACCCCCATCTGCAATTTCACAGTAATTATTTGTATACATTAGTCAAATTTAGAATTAACAAGAAAAATTGTGTGAAGTGGTGGGAGTGATTATATAAAAAGGTTTAATAAGGCCCAATTTAGTGTGATTACAGTGACAATGCACATAAAAATGCAAAGAACATGGGTATATGAAGCATGTGGGACATTACGAGGTACCATTTCAATCTTTTTAATTCCCTCTCCATTATTTCTAGTTTAAAAAATAGCTGGCTCCTTCTCAATAAAATAATGAACACAGCAACCACCAACTAGAAACCTATGGACTCCTGGCTAACCAAAACGATTGCCACTTTAAGTCAAGCACATATGAGAGACAGTTATAATTTCAGAATTATAGTTTGTAAACCCACAGCTATGCGAGTGAATGCACTGAATCTCTTCTGTGGGTATTATATTTGCCAGATTCTCCCTACCTTCTAACCACCGTGAACTTCTTTTATCACCTTTTTCTCCGGGATCTCAATTTTTTCCAAAGGTTCAACAAACCAATTGCCTAAAGCAACAATAACTTGCTTTATCTGTGCCCTTGTTTCCCAGTTTCAGCACTGATCCCACCTTTAACCAATGATACAGAACCACCCAAAGTTCATCTTTACTGCCCTTAGCAGTGTGACAGTGCCGAGGTAATCAAGGTAAATAAGCATCAGAAGCTTACGTCCTGCTCAGACAAAGCTGTTTTGCCACTGGCAAGCTGCTTCACACTCTTATTACGTTATGTATGTCCACTTAGGACGTGTGCCCACTAGTGCTGAGCCTTATCAGTGCCCGGTCCACACGCCACCAACACCCAGAATTTCCTGTGCAGTCAGTCAGAGCGCCTAACTGGCCTAGGGTGACAACTGCTGTTCCTCAGCATTGAAATTTCCCAGCCAAAAATCACAGACAGACCTGTTTTGTTGAACTGTGAGCTTAAAGCTGTTGAGCTTTCTCAAATAACTCGTGGATGAGCCCTTCACTAGCTTTGTGGGCCTTTGGAGCCGAGTGAAAAGCAGCACTGCGGCTCCTCTGAGGCCAGCAGCCCTCGCAGAGAGAGGGCTTGGACTGGCAAGGTAAGGCTCTCATCTCCCATTTTCTTCTCTTATAAAATGAGGACCCTTTTTTCAGGTCCCAATTTCTGAGTTCTAAATTCACCACGTTGAAAGAAGTGACTTGGGATGGGAAACACACAATACAATATACAGATGATGTGTTGTAGAATTGTATACCTGAAACTTGTATAATTTTATTAACTAGTTATAGTTTTTTAAAGGAGTAGCAATATGCATTTCAATGAACAATTTAAGCTATTAAATCCTTTTATGGGATGTCTGCCTACTTGAATTCAGTATAAAAATATACAACAGATTGTAATTATCCTGTTATTTCCTCTGCATAACTCAACTGTATAATTCAAGACTGGCTTGTGCATCAAATTCCCAAAAATATAGTTTATTCCCTTTTCATGTTGTCCAGGAGGAAATCTGTCAAGAATTGCACCATGCTGAAACCGGTTTGGCTCAGTGAATAGAGCGTCGGCCTGCGGACTGAAAGGTCCCGGGTTCGATTCCAGTCAAGGGCATGTACCTTGGTTGCAGGCACATTCCCAGTGGGGGGTGTGCAAGAGGCAGCTGATCTGTGTTTCTCTCTCATTGGTGTTTCTAACTATCTCTCTCTTCCTCTCTGTAAAAAAATCAATAAAATATATTTTAAAAAAAAATTGCTCCAGCTTCTCTTAACAATGTGTTAAAAAAATAAAAATAAAAAGGTATGAGGTGCCTAGTGAATAAGTTTGACTCTTACTAGTAGAACTACTTAGGTCGTTGTAGGGTTTCCTCCTTAGTAAATAAATAAATAAATATAAAAATAAATCACAAAAGTTAATCTGACCGCACTCAAGGCTCTCAACATTTAGAAAAATTTCCAAGTATTCCAAATTATTTCTGAGCAGAACATATGCGGTCGTGTTGGGAATGCACCTGTTTGCCAACACAATTTCTGGAGAAACATCCCCCACTCTGCAAGGCATATCTCATTCTACTGCACTTCGCTTTACTGCGCTTCACAGATGTGTGGGTTTGGGGCTCTTTTCTGTTTTTGTTTTGGGGGAGGCGGTGGTGCAAACTGAAGGCAAGACCCTCCAGCAGCAGAAAGATTAAGTCTCGCTTTATTGAGGTGGTCTGGAAGGGAACCTGCAACATCTGAGGGATGTAATTGAACAGGTGTCCTCAGAGAGATCTGCCTTAGCTGAATGAGCAAGGGAGTATTTGTTTTGCTACCAAAATCAAACAAGCACACATAGTATGAATCAGCTAATAATAAGTTGCAAAAAATATTTTCAAAGATAATATTCCAAATGGGATGGCATCTTAATGTCACCAAACTTTTGTAGTTTTTTTTTTAAGACTTGAATGCACCAAAAACAAGTGCTAATGCAATGAGTGAAAAACACTGGAGACTGGATGATAGTCGTGAACTTGATATGACCACTTATCACAGGGTGCCCCCCAAAATATACACACATTTTAACAGCTGACAGCTCAATTTTGAAAATGAAACGTATTTTAATGAACACTGCCTTTAGAATTATTCAAAGTGTGTGCATATATTTGGGGGGCACCTGTATTTGTCAAAAGTTTCACTTGGTTTAAGGATGACTACTGAAATTGACAGTCATTTGACCTACAGAATTGGGAAGAGGTTAGGAAGTGATTGCATCTCCATAGCAAGCTTCAGAAGAGAGAAAGCATGGTATTGGCCTAGGGGTGAATGGAAGGCTCATTCCTCCCGGATGCACTCAAATCTGACCAGAGGAATGGGGTCATCAATGATGCCAATTGGTCTGGGATTAGAAATGCTACTCTGACACCTTTCTCTCCTCCAAAAACCAGAGGTCTAATCAGGGGATCCCTAACACTTTCCCTTCCCCGGGGCTGTGACTCTGAAGAGCAGGGGTCTTCAAACTTCTCTCATTATGAGAATCACCTGGTGGAGTTGTTAAAACACAGATTCCCAGATCCCAACTATAAGAAGTGCTATCAGGAATCTGTGTTTTAACACCTCCACCAGGTGATTCTCATAATGAGAGAAGTTTGAAGACCCCTGCTGAAGAGGATTAGGTATTGTTGAAGGATCTGTGTCATTAGCTTCCAGCTGCAGAGAAGCATCCTATGAGTATGCCCTGGAAATGAACGATTCAAAACAGCTGCTCATGTTGGGCCTGCTTTAGGAGAATGGGTACACAGGGTGAGGATGGTTTGGGGAGACTGCATGGCCACTGAAATGAAGGTTTTCAAAACTTAATCCCAAAGCTCTGCAAACATCTAAGTGCCTCCTCCGCTAAAGTTAATACTGCAGGAAACTAACAAACACATGTGCATCTAGGTATGCATACATGCCTTGGGCGATCTCTAAGTCTCCACATTGGGTCCCAAACCAAGGAGACTGTTACATATTTCTACTGAACCTTTTAGGTCCAGCATCCAGAGAGACTGTCTGCACAGATTCTGTGGAAAACAACCCAACTGAGGCAATCTGAGCCATTACTGTACTTTAGTCTGCTATAGGACATTAAATCCCTGGGGTCTTCGGCATGCATTTCACCTGAAACCAACTCCCTACCTCTTGAGGGGACAGAGGAGGGAAGGAGAAGTGGGGAGGGGACATTTGTTTTGCAGTGGTTAGGAGCCAATCCTTTATTTTTTCCCAACAGTGCGTTTCCCTGGGCCTGGCTGGCCCGGGAATGACTAACTCCCAGTACAAAGCTGCGTGCCTTTCGCAGTGTTTGGAATTGAGGTCCCAGTTTATAAAGCTGTCCAGGTCGGAAGCTTGTCCATTTCACTTTCCCAATCACCCAGGAACATCTCCCACGCCTTCGCCCTAGTGAAGACTTCCCTCTAACCAAGTGCAAGTGTCCGGATTCCACCTGTTTCGCGGGCTGCACTGCACGCTCCTCCGGACCTCAGGCGGCCGGGGCCAGCTCCAGCCGGGCCGGGCGAGCAGGAGGCACCGCAGCCCGGGGAAATTCAAGTGGATGCGAGGTTGCGGTCGGTTGCAGCCCGGTGCCCCGCCGCTGCGCTGCCCGGTCCATCTCGGTCTCCCGGGCGCCAGGCTGACCTAGTCTGCCAAGCCCGGGGCGATGGTGCATCCGCTGCAACCGATCCCCGGCGGGCTAAGGCACTGTCCCCTCGCAAAGGTGCCCCTGCCCCCAAAGACGATCAAAAGCCCCGCGTCCTGCGCGGAGCAGCGGCCGGGGAGCGGGGAGGGGAGCGGGGGTCCCGGGGGCGCACGGTCCCGCCCGCCACTCACCTTCTGCTGCCGGCGGGCCATGTCGGTGGGCTGCTTGGCGTTGAAGGGGTACGCGATGCACCGCACCACGAAGACGTAGAGCTGCAGGCGGACCCTGCGCTCCTGCTCCTCGTCCAGCTGCCTGTCGGGCTCGTCTCTGCCCTCGCTGACCACCGAGGGGCTGGGACTCCCGGGCCGGACCGCGCCGCCGCCGCCGCCGCCCGCGCGCCCTTCCCGGGCCGGGGCGCCCAGCGACCCGCCCGCAGCCGCCGGCAGCCCCGCGCGGCGCTCCTCCTCCCGCCCCTCGGGGTCCGACTCCTCTTCGCTGGAGGACGGGTCCAGCATGGTGCCCGGCCGCCCGCCGCTCCGCGCGGCCCCAGGTGTCCGGCTCGCCCCGGCGGCGGCGGCCCCGGAATGAAAGGGAAACCGGCCGGGCTTTCCGGACACGTCGAGTTACACTCCGAGCGGCTCCCACCCCCGGGCGCAGGGGGCGGGCGGGAGCCGGGAGCCGGCGGGACGAGATAGGCGGAGTTAGCGCGGGGCGGGGGGGTAGGGGGGCCGGCCCGGGCCCGCCCTCCCCGCTCCGGTGCTGGGAGCCGGCGGCCGGGGCGGGGCGGCAGCGCCGGGCGCAGGTGGGGAACCTGTGGCGCCGACAACACGCAACACGTGGGCCGCACCCGGCGCGGGGCCGCGGAGTGCGCGTGCGCGCGCTGCCCCGGGTGCCCGCCGGGGCGCCCTGGTGCCGGGAGCCTGGGAGCCCAGCTGGCAAAGGGCATTGCTGGCTCTGTGTGCAGCCCCCGGGGTTGCCTGAACGATCGTGAGCTTTTTCTCTCCCGAGCTTCCTTCCCGAAGGGCGGGAGAGGGTCGATTTGACCCCATCACCTCCCTTTTTCCCCCCATCTTCCACCCCCGCAGCAGCCAGAAACTCTCTGGGACCTGAACCTGGTACCCAGATTTGAACCGGAGCACGGAAAAGTGGGGCCTTTGCTGCTCTCCTCCAAATAACGTGGGGAAGAGACTTTGAAAAGTCTCTCTCTCTCTGGTCTGCTGCTGTTTGATCCTCATGGTCAAGTTCACATTATAGAAGTCAGAGGAACGTGCTTGGAAAGAAAAACAAAATGCAAAACACGCGAGGCTTAAAGAAATAAAATAAAATAACTTTTTATTCCTGCACACGCATGAAACAGGATGGATTTTATATTTGCTAAATCGCATACGCATTCAGCTCTCGCAGCTCGGTTATTTGCTGGGTTGGGATGCGGGCGACTCCAGGCAGGGAGGCAGCGGAGTCAACGTTTACTCAGGGAATGTGTGAGCGCGCCCGGTGCCCGGCGCTGTGAGTGCGGGGACGAGCCTGCGGCGCTGGGCTCCCAGCACCGGTCCCGGCGGTTCTGACCTCCAGCGGGCGCCTCCCAGATGCACCCGGAGCCTCTCCTCGGCGCAGATTTCTCAGCCCCAAAGCCGGAACCACCTGGAAGAGTCTGAGATTTTGTTTATGTTCTTATCCACAGAGCAGGGGAATCAGGAAAACGGGTCATTCTGCACACGGAGCAGTGTGCGTGGCCAAGCTGGCAGGGAGGTGATAAAGCACAGGGGTGGTGTCACTGAGCAGATGGAATAACTGCCTCTGAGTTTGTCTGCCCCGTGGCCAAATAGCAGTGGTAGCTTTTTCAAGCTTCCGTCACAGTTAGGGAAACAAGAGAGAGGCGTTCCTTCTGCCTTGAGTGACATTCTCCCGAGATGGGATAAAAAGGCAAGACCATTACTCCTTCTTGTCAACGTATCAAATTTTAATGGGTGCTCACAGTGATAAAAGGGGTTCTCTGAAGGCATGACTGATCGCCAAATGTCAAGGAATAGAAAAATCTCAAAAACTGAGACTAGTACATTTAAAGACAGTGTTTCACTTCTGGCAAAGTGAACAATAAAGGGCAAACTTATTCATGTAAGCCATGGTATCTAGTGCTTATATGCATAGTTTCCGAAGTTTTGTGAATGCCACCGAAGTAACCCTTTGAGAAAGGTGATGATGATGATGACAATTGGCATTTACATGTTTTGTTCCAGGTACAGCACTAATCCCTTTATATAATCTCATTTACTTTTAGTTCCATTGTACAGATAAGGAATCTGAAGCTTAAAGAACCTTCTTTTCTACAGAACTAACTAATGGAACAGGGACTCAACATTGTAAATCGCTTCATGTTCCAAACAGTAGCTTTTACTACTACAATTTATCTAATTATAAATCAGTATATACTAAATGTGTAATGATTATTAAACAATAACTGAAATAATTTTGTTCCTAGGGACATAAAAATGCATTTGAAATATAGCATCTTTATTGCACTTCCTTTTCTTGCCAAGGAAGGGTATATTTTTCATTTCCCTTTATCAATTAGTTAATAGTATTTGGCGTGATGGATTGTTATTTATTCTCTTCCTCTTGAAAATGGTTATCAAATTAAAGATTCTCCAAGCCTTGGGGTCCCCACTGGAAACATCTGATAATTTTTAGAATAAGGTATACAGTTTTCTCTATGAAGATGAAAATGGTTCTAAGAACATAAAGAAATACCCAAAAGACAACAAAGAGAATGTTTAAGCCCTGGATGGGTATGTCAGTTGGTTAGATCATCCTCCCAATATGCCTGTTCAATCCCCAGTCAGGGCATTTTCAAGAATCAACCAATGAGCCAAAACCGGTTTGGCTCAGTGGATAGAGCTTCGGCCTGCGGACTGAAAGGTCCCAGGTTCGATTCCGGTCAAGGGCATGTGCCTTGGTTGCCTGCACATCCCCAGTAGGGGGTGTGCAGGAGGCTGCTGATCAATGTTTCTCTCACATCAATGTTTCTAACTCTCTGTCCCTCTCCCTTCCTCTCTGTAAAAAATCAATAAAATATATTTGTTTTTTAAAAGAATCAACCAATGAATGCAGGAGTAAGTGGAACAACAAATCTTCATTCCTCTCTCTATCTCTAAAATTAATAAATAAAAATTTTAGAAAAGTAAATGTTTAAGGATTTCATTAGTTAAACAGACTGTACATTGTTAAGAACCTAGCATACGTTAAAACGATGCTGGGCATACTTAGAACAAGACACAGACTCTGACCTTAATAAGGTTAAAGAATGACAAATGAGAAAAACATTTATTCACTTAAAATAAGTGTTTATTTGAAAAAACTAATCAGAAAATAAATATTGGTATTGCAATCTGATGATGGTAGTTCAGAGAAAAAATACTTAATTGAGGAGAGTAAGGGAAGGCTTCCAGGATGCTTGATGTGCATTTTGAAGAATGATTTAGAGCTTCTGGGTGAGGGCACTTTCGGCAGGAGGAGCTGCATTTGCAAAGGCATTAAGTTATTTGCCTCATTGGACAGCTGCAAGTAAACTGGTCTACCAGCAGTGAGGGATACATATGAAGATGGGGGAGATGAAACTAGAAAGCGTGCAGAGACAAATTCAGCATCGAGCAGAACAGCAGACAGGTATCCAGGGCCTTGTATGGCATGCTTTGGAATTTAAACCATATCCTAAAGAAAACAGGGAAACACTTAAAGGTTTAAGTAAGGTAAGACATAAGTTGATCTGTAACTCCTTTTTTTTTTTTTTTAGTGGTTGTGTTTTGTTTTGTTTTCTTTATTGATTAAGGTATTACATATGTGTCTTTATCCTCCCATTGCATACCCTGACCACCCTCCTGCTCATGCCCTCACCCCCCTTGTGTCTGTGTCCATTGCTTAGGCTTATATGCATGCATACAAGTCCTTTGGTTCTTCTCTTCCCCTTCTCCCCACCCTCCCCTGCATTCCCTAGGACACATGTGTCAAACACAAGGCCCGCGGGCCAAATCCGTCCCGCCAGGCCTTGCAATGTGGCCGGCACCGCGCTGTCATCACTGCACTCCACTGTGTTTCCATCACAATGACAGTTTATGACTGTTCAGTAAACCATTCGGCCCGCGATTTAGGCTGGATTTTAGATTTTGGCCCCTTCTCTGATTGAGTTCGACACCCCTAACCTAGGAGGTTTGATGTCTGATTGATGTTTCTCTGTCTTTGGATCTGTTTTTGTTCATTAGTTTATGATCTGTAACTTTTAGAGTCAATTTGGAGTAATGTAAAGGCAGTGAAATCAGAGACAAGATACCAAGAGATTACTAAGGAAATCTGTGAGGGAAACAGTGAGGGCTTGAATATAAGACAAGAGACAAAGAGAGAAAGAAATCTTAAAAGATGAACAAAGGTATCAATAGCATATGTATGAGAAACTGAGGGAGAGGGTCAAAGATAGAAGATGATTCCCAAGATAAGATAACTTGACTGATAATGGATGAGATATGGACTCCTTGGAGATGACTAGATTTGGAGAAATATCCAGTTTTGAGGTGCTCATCAGAGAGACCCTAATCTCCGTTGGAAATACAAATGTGATACTCAAATCTAGATAAGGAGATCATGAGCATAGGTGAAAGTTGAAGCTACAGATATAAATGATCATAAGGTCCTGAGATCCTTTGTTCAAGGTGAGAAGAGGAAGAATGATGAGTTTCTGGGGAACCCTCCCTACCTCCTCGCCAATTAAGGGTGGATGGAAGAAAAGGAACCTGAAAAGAAAACCTGACCGTTAAAAATTAATTATGCCCTAATAATTTCTAATGAATATTTTCAACTTTGCAGATACACTAATGTTCTTAACCAAATTTCTAAACAATGTTAGCTTTTCTAGTAATTATAACATTAGTTGATGCTATGCTCTGGGATAATTGAATAAATGATACCCAACATGAGATTGCTATTGGTTTATGCCATTTCATAAATACAAGAAATATACTGGAATTTAGTCAGTGACTCATTTTAACTTTTGCAAAGGTGAGCATAAAAACAAATTGAAGTTATACTGCTTTTTAATGAAACACCTCTAATGCTGGTAAAAGATGGATGCACGGTAATAAAATAGAATATAAATGTGTTTTAGCAATGATATTTAAGAAAACAGGGCTGTGATAGGTGGTCTGTTTGCTGGTTGAAAAGTGGTTTGTGCACTTGACATGGAAGGAAGCTATTAACTCTTTCAAGTCACAGATGAAATCATTCTTTCATTTGAACAGACATTGTTTGGGCACCCACTCTAGGCTATACAATATTCTGATTAGATAAAAAGATTAATAAATACAAGTTTGACCCTACTTGGTTTGGCTTAGTGGATAGAGCATGGGCCGAAGGCCTGAAGGGTCTAAGTTTCAATTCTGGTCAAGGGCCTGTACTTCAGCTGCAGGCTCAATCCCCTCCCGGACTGGGGCATGTGCGAGAGGCAACCAACCCATGTATCTCTCTCTCATCCATGTTTCTCTCTGTGTCTCTCACCATCCCTTCCACTCTCTCTAAAAATCAATGGGAAAATATCCTAGGTTGAGGATTAACCAAAAGAAAGTTTGTCTTTAAGGGAATACATATGAAACAGACATGAGCAAAATAAAAAAATAAAAATGTATGGTAATATATGCTCTTGTGGAAATAGAGAACAAAATTCACAAAATACCCCTCAACTGCTTTTTGGAAGTTATAGTTAAAAGTATATTACAACAGAGGGAAGAATCATTTCAGGTCAGTTGGAAAGACCGGATTTGCAAATATGTGTCAGAAAATTGTCAACTCACAAACCCAGCTAATAAGAGGAATATGCATTTACAACAGTAACATAAAAACAACAAATTTTTGAAACTCTAAAGGGAGTACTTTTATCTTATGAGGCAGTAATCCTCCTGGCATCCCCTTCTTCCCTTTTCTCAGCTTTTTCTTTTTCTCCTCTCCAGCTATAAGTTGAGAGCTATTATTCTGGGACCCTAATCTTTACAGATAATGAGGTCAAAATATATGCCAATGATCAGCACAAATTGACCAGTAAATGAGTGGTCCACACTGATACACAGACACACAGACACACGATTGTTGTAAAGATTAAAGAAAGCAATGCTTGCAAAGTGCTGAAACACATCTGTTAGAGTAAATTCTCAGTTGTGGGCCAAGTATTTTACTGCTATTATACTAGTAACGGCTTTATCACTTTGCTTACTTCTAACCATAGAACTACAGAAACAGAGCTAGAACATAAATTACATATATTTATTTTTTTAAAGCACTATATATATATTTTTTTGAAATAAAGACAAATTAGTAACTGAGTCAGTGCATTTACTTATTGGGTTTTACATAAATTAGAATTTGTATTTCTTAATTATTTGCCTTGAAACAACCAGATCTAAGAAATGCCCTAATGTAGGTTAAGGTTACTAAGATATCAAAATTTTCATAATTTTTATAAGGTTCACCTCACAATAAGAAGTTACTTTACTTCTATTCCTTTCAGTCTGGGAGTATTCCCATTAATGACTGATTGCAATTCTGTTCTGTACTTTTCCATTTTGTGAAAAATGGGGAGGAAGTAATAGACAGTTGAGTTGGTTGAGAAGTACAGGGAGGAAAGAAAAGTAGAAATATATTGTGATCTATGTGCTTGAAATAACATGAGAAAAGTCTTGTATTAATTCAAGATATATAATGTATGTGATAATTATTATGTTATCCTAGTGAGGCAGGTATTTAGCCTAGAAGAGGATGTTTGTATTTTAAATATCAATGGAAACAAACTAAGTGCACTTTTTGTGGAAATGGAAAAAAAAAATCTAAGAATGATGCTCATAATGGATAAAGCAATAGTCAGAGCTTTTCCCCCTCTAGCTTTCACAGTTTTTTGTACCTGTATTGACTTGTTAAATACAATTTCTGCCAGTCAGTCAATAACATGAATTGAGTGCCTATTCTATATAAAGCACTATACTAGGACTCTGTAAAGAGGACATTGCATTGATTGACTAGGAATTCAACCAGTGTCTTACTTAAGAGATGAAAATAATACTGCTATAAACAGACCATTTCAACAATAATGCTCCAGAAAATTAAATTAAATTAAATTGAAGTAGAGATTTTACTGGACAAAATTATAAGGGATAGTCAAATAACATCAAGTGCAAAAAGTAAAGATATGTCTAGAACTACTTACTATTATTTTGGTCCGTAGCAATAATTAAAAACTTATTCTCAGAACCCGTTTACACTTTGAAAGTTAATGGGATCCCAAAGAGCTTCTGGTTATGCGGGTTATATGTATTAGTATTTCTAATAATAGAAAAATAAGACTAAGGCAACTTAGGAATAGCTATTTATTCATTTAAAATAACAAGTTTATGCTATAACAAAATTACAAATATTTATTTTTAAAAAGAATTACATTTTCAAAATAAAAAGTTGAGTAGGAAGGGTAACATTATTTTACACTATGCAAGTGTCTTTATTGTCTGGCTTGGTATTCATGTTACCAAGATTATCATATCTATTTTTACATTAAGTCTGTTGCAATTTTGTATATTATTTTGTTTGAAATAGATTAATAAAATCCAGTCACACATAGATATGTCATTGAAAATAGGAGTATTTTAATGACCTTTTTATATAATTGTAGATATTCTTCTTTCATATTATACCAAAACTAATAAGTGGTCAATTATTTCAGCTTAGCTGCAATGTGGACTCTAAAATCACATTAATAAACCTTTTTACTCTATGATATTAAAAAAATCCATTATTCTATCTTGCACCTTGAACTGCTGATTTTGTGACATGATTCATTGCTCATTTGGAAAACACTGGTTCATTGGGTAATACAGATTAAAAGTTGACACTTTTAATTTTATTATATGGTATTTTAAAAATTACATTTTTTAATAACCACAGATCTCATAAAAAAAAAAGGCAGTGGAAGACTATCAAGCTTATCGTGACAGATATAAACTTTACAAAATATTAATTTCCTCTTGAATGCTTGAATTTTATCACTGGAAACAATATTGTCAGTTGTTTTTGTTAAAGTAACAAGCTTACTTCACTGACATCTGACACAGTAGCTGCCAAATATCGAGTATGAATCATTATAATTTGTCAAGTTGTTCTCTCAGGTGAGAATGGTCTTCAAGATAAAACTTCCAGCTCAAACCCGCGCTTCTCCTACAAGTCACTGCGCAGAAGTGTTTTATGTGTTCCTCCCATTTCACCTCACAGAACGTTTGTTAATGTGTACCCAAGGACTGAGATTTAACAAAATTAATGCTTTTTACTGCCTGACCAGAAGCATTATTAAATGAAACTGGCACTTTTTTTTTTTTCCTGTGAATGTATACCATGAAGAACACAAGATTATGAGTAGATTTGGGTGCCTTGTCATGATTATCTTGATAAAGCTCCACACGAATCCACCATTGGTCTACACCATCTCTGAAGTGTTAACACAGCGAAAAAGAAATGTAATGCTTTAGTATGCATATGGAAATAGGTTCAACATCACTGATTTCCTAGGAAAAGTCTCAGGGATTCCCCTATGGTTTGAGGACCACATTTTGAAAACGCTCAGTCTTCAGGGTTAGATCTCTAATTTTACTATTGCACGACTAACTCAGCAAATATTCACTCTCAGATATTCTTCTGTCTGCCTGATTTAAAGATAAAATAGGCATTATATTATGTTGAACAAATATTCCCTGTGAATCTTATTATAGCTAAAGATATAGATTGTGAAAATGTCTTCATTCCTATTTTAAATGATTAGATATCTAAATATTTTTTTATAAATTTTGATGCCCTTAAAAATTAAAGTATTGTGAGTTTTTTAATTACATTTATTGAGGTGGCATTGGTTAATAAAATTATATAGGTTTCAGGGGTTCAATTCTATAATTATCTATATATTTATTGTGTATTCACCATTCCAAGTCACATCTTCTTCCATCACCAAAAAATGAAAGCATTGTATTAAATTAACTCACATAACCAAAAGATCATTAGGGTCCTTAATAACTTTTAATAGTGTAAATGGGCCCTGTTGCAGTAGTGTTAATTACTGCAACAGACCAAAGTGATAGTAAATAGTTAATAAAGACATATCTTTCTTTTCCCTCTTGATGTTATTTGATGATCCTTTACAATTGTGTCCAGTAAATTAACAAGATTGTTCTAGAATATTAATAAATGAAATATTTTTAAAATTAAGATAAATCTTTAATTTGATAACAGGAAAAAAATTTAACATCTAACATAGTGTCTTGGATCTGAATTTAAACATCATGTTATTAAAATAAATCTATTAAATTTCCCTGCATTTTCTATTAAGCTAGAAAATACCTAGCTACATTAAGAAGTGAGCATAAAAATATGTATGTGCTATGAATAACATTTTACAACTTTTGTTGATTTTTTTTCTATCAATGTGCATATCTAAGAATAACTTACTTTTATGAAATCAATGACATGTTTACATCTGAAACAAAATTTAGGAATTTAGAGTCAGGAGTCTACATTATATACAAAGTGATTCCTAATAGGACAATATTAGAATCTGTACTATTCTGTGAGGATAAAGCCAAAAATTCTATGTTGCTTGTAGTCAACCTAATATTTTTACATCTTACTCTAAAGTAAATAACATGAAAATAAAAACCTATATGATAACTCCTTTATTTACAATGATACTTGAATATAATTTAGTTGAAGAAGGGGGAGAATGAGTTAAAACCAAGTAAAAATGTGTGTGTGTGTGTATGTGTGTGTGTGTGTGTGTGTGTGTGTGTGTGTGTGTAAATACAGCTTCTCTACAACAAAAAGGCTTCATAATTAAGCTCCTGGCTTTCAATACTCAAAATTAGGATCTAAAAGAAATAAAATAAAGAGAATACTATTTAAAATCATAGAGCATGGAGGGACCCCAGGAAGTCCAAAAGCCTCTAAAATTATATGCAAAGTGTATTTTGCTGATGGACTTTTTTCTTAGGAGAGGTTCCAAAGCTTATTTCATGGAGTTCCAGACACCAAAAAGCAAAGAACCACTGAATCTATGTGTTGCATTGTGTGACCTGGGTAAATTATGTAATGCCTGAAGTCCCTATATAATAACTAAGGTGAAATAAATATTAAAACAGCCCTAGCCAGTTTGGCTCAGTGGATAGAGTGTTGGCCTGTGGACTGAAGGGAGCTGGATTCAATTCCTGTCAGGGGCAATGCCTAGAATGTGGGTTCAATCCCCCCAGTAGGGGGTGTACAGGAGGCAGCTGATCAATGATTCTCTCTCATCACTGATGTTTCTATTTCTCTCTCCCTCTTCCTTCCTCTCTGAAGTCAATAAATTTATATTAAAAAAAAACTATACCAGACATGTGTAACTTTGCCTCAATAATGAATGATGAAGTTTTGTTCATCAATTTTTCTGAAATCTCCTTAAACTGGATATGTGCTTTCCATTAAAATAATAAAAGAATTATTAGGAAGTGTTCATTCAAAAATATCTATATCTATATTTAAACAAAATAGTGGGCATAAACCACCTATAAAAATGTTTAAATGCTAAATAAATATAAGAATTTATTACCAGTTATATAGTACCCTCAGACAGTTAAATGGGTTTATTAATGTGCCTAATTTTTTTCAGCTCTCTTTAGAAAGAGTGGCTCCTGGCTCATAAGGAAGTTCTACTTCTCAGTAGTTTAGTTGTTTTAAAACATCTTTGCAGGTTGATAATCGGTGATGCCCCAGTGTCATTTAGAGACTGATAATATTCTGGGCTACATGTCTTCTTTCACAAAGTTATGTATTTTTATTGTAATAACAGTTGCTTATGTTTTCTTTTATTAGAATTCTTAATTTTGAAAAAAGAATTACAGAGCTCAGTTTGTGCCTTTATCATGCCCTCACAAACACATATTCATCACACACACACACACACACACACACACACACACACACATTTAAGTTATTCAATGCTGCATATTTTTTGTTATATTAAAATATTCTCCTCCTAAGATTTTTTTTAACTTATAAATTAAGCTTTTCTATTCCCAAACTCAGAAAGACTTTTACATTTCTAAATTTCACAAATATAGAAATATCCATAAGATGGTGCTGTATCTTTAAGTTAATTTGGTCAAATACTTAAATGCTAAAATATATTTATTACAAATGTGTTTTTAAAAGTAGGTTAGAGTTCAATGTTTAATAAGCCTTATGATATAGAGATGTTGATAAACTGTAATCAGAATCTTTATATAATTTATTTTCCATATTTCACACAATGCTAAAGTATTTTTGTCCCAGATTTAGTTGCCAATTATAGGTGAAAAAAATAATTGAAATTCTTATTGACACTGACATTTTCTGAAATATAGCCACTTTGCATATATTAGATAAAGCAGTTGAATTATATACCATATCAATTTCCACCAAGGTCAATAATAGTCTTGAAAAGTTCTCTGAAGCATCCAATTTGCTGAAAATTAGAAAATACATTGCATGCAAGCACTTCCTTTCAAAAGTAGAACTACAGAGAAATTAATTTTGTATACCTAGCAAAATTATTTACCTAGTGAGGGAAAGGTAATTTAAGATATGCCAATTGTACAATAGTATTTCTTATTTAGGGTGATACAATCCAGGAGAAATAACATTTTATATCCCATGCAATTATCACTCATAAACATATTTAAAAGTAGAATACTTAAAATTCATTATAGAATCCTTTATTTTTTTGTTTTTTAAGATAGCAATCATGTGCCACAGGGAATAGTGGAGGTAACAAGAGAAAATGTATTCAGAAAAGAAAATATTTGTAGTTACAAAAGGCAATAATATCTATACTGCCAATTATATCCAAGCCTAGAACCAGGACTCCATCACACAACCACATGAAAATCTCAAAATATTTACTGCTACGATTATGGGAACATAATTAATTTTATGGATTTGGTTTTCTAATAATTGCTCAGACTTTTTTTCTCCCTATCAACAGTGCCATCTTCTGAATGACACCATCATTACAACTTTAAAAGGTGTAATACAATGCTGTAATTTTACAGAAATCTTTGAATAGTTTAGTAGTTATTATGAGGTTCTAGTGAATGGAGAATTCTATGCAACATTACATTGAAAAATATCAAAGCCTAATGAATGGTTATTATGAAGAACATATATTATACATTTTTTGTCAGAAAAATATCAAATGACATTTTTAAAAATTATAAACAAATTCTAAGAAATAGATGATACCATATTGGGGAGGACATTTTTACCTTCTCAAAATTTCTAGGAATTTAAATTTCTTAACATCAAAAGGCCTATTATTTGATGCACTGCAGAGTATACAAAATAATTGATTTTTTTTTTAATTTGAGAAAGAATTTTCAGGTGTAAAATTAAAATACCAGAGGTAATGTAATACATGTAAATCCCATTCAAGCAATTGGAAGTATTGACAAAAATGAATTGAACATTTCATACACAGTCTCCAGAATTCAGAGAAAAGGCTCCCAACATCAGATTGACATATAGAGCTGACAAAAGCTCATGAAATCCAACCCTGGCTTAGTGCATCTCTCAGGAGACTTTTGCTGGTTTCTAGCTGCTTTCAACCTACAAGTTGATCTTATATTTGTTTTTGTTTTTCTTTCCTACATATGAAATTTACAAAGAATAGTAGAGTGTAAGGGTTTCTTTCTAAAATATATTTAATTTTGCTGTAATCCAACTAAAAGTCACAGTTAAGCTTTTAACAGTACAATCTCTATAAGTTCTAACTGATTAAAGTTTTAACTTAATTTCAAGGACTAATATTGATGAGATTATTATTAATATTAATCCTATTTTAATGATATTCTTTGGAATTCTAATAGAATCTTCATATTTGGGGATATTTCACATAATTTAAATAATAAAAAAATTATTTATGTATATAAACATATATGTGAACATATACCTACACATATTTCCATTGCACTCACAAATTTTCAAGACCTGGATTGGGAAGAAAAAATAAAGAGGTTAGGTATAATCAAGAGTTTTAGTTAATGGTCCATTTTTCAAATATTTCATAATTCAGACTTGTTCATAATATGTCATGCATGGAACCATGAAAAATTTGAAGCATTTTGAATATACAGCTAAATACTGTACTATTCACATTTTTTAATCCACCACTATCAACTGTTGATTTGAATTCTAGAGTTTCTGTAGTAAGGTATCCACATGCTAATATCCTAAAGACCAGTGCATTCAAATGATGGGCTGAAAACTTGGACTAGTACAAAAAGAAGGCCCATACTAAGGAGGACATACAGATAGCCAATAGAAATGAAAAAATGTTCGACATTACTAATCATCAGAAAATTGCAAATTAAAACCACAATGAGATATCACCTTTCACCTACCACAATGGCTCTCATCAGTAAATCAACAAACAAGTGTAGGTGAGGATGTGGAGAAAAAAGATCCTTTGTGCGCTATTGACGGGAATGCAGATTGGTGCAGCCACTGAGAAAAGCAGTGTGGAGTCACCTCAAAAAAATTAAAAATAGAACTACCTTTGACCCAGAGATTCTATCATACTTGTAGGAATTTATCCAAAGAAACACTAAACACTAATTTGAAATAATAGATGCACCCATATGTTCATTGCAGGGTTATTTACAATAGCCAAGATTTGGAAGCAGCCCAAATGCCCATCAGTAGATGAATGGATTAAAAAACTGCGATACCTTTACACAATGGAATACTACTCGGCCTTAAAAAAGAAGGAAAGCTTACATTTGTAACAGCATGGATGGACGTGGAGAGCATTATGTTAAGTGAAATGAGTTGGTCAGAGGAAGCAAGTACCATATGATTTTTACTTTTATGTGGTATCTAATGAACAGAATTAATAAACAAAATAGAAACAGACTCATAGATACAGAGAACAGACTGACAGCTGTCAGAGGGAAAGAGGGTTTGGGGGCCTGGTGAAAAAGATGAAGAGATTAAACAACAACAAAAAAACAACACACACACACACACACACACACACACACACAACACCTCATAGACAACAGTATGGTGATTATCAGAGGGAAAGAGGGGTAGGAGGAGGTACAACTGAGTAAAGAGAGGATAGATGGTGATGGAAGAAGACTTGACTTGGGGTGGTGAACACACAATACAATATACAGATCATGTATTATAAAATCATACACCTGAAACATATAATTTTATTAGCCAATGCACCCCAATAAAGCCAATAAATTAAAAAAAAAACACAAATAAATAGCTTTTCCGGAAGCTTCTCTCCTCCCCAGAAAGATGGCCTATGAACACTAAAAATATAATCCTGGCATGAATACTATTTGATACTGTGAATTTTCAGTATAAATTACCTAGAATTTTTCCAAAGTTACCTTAAGTCCTTTCTTTCCATAATAAAAATTTATTATTACTTGAAATATAATATCTAGTTACGTGGAATTAAAATATTTAAGCAGTTAATAACAACAATAATAATAACAGCTAATGTGAAACCCAGAAGCATTGCCCTCTGTTTAAAGGGGAAATGTGTATCACAAGCCAGCCGACTTACTAAGAGTTCATATAATGTTTTTCACTGGATTTTTACAACCCATCCCCTCCATAAAGTAGGTTCTATTATTGTACCAACTTTATAGCTGCAGCTAGAATGGTGTTTTTGTTCATATTAGGAGAAAACCTTCTCTTCCTCAAGATACAAAAAGCCAGTAACAAACAACCATGGGCCATGGGGCAACTGTGGATGAAATCACACATCTAGAGCTGATCCTAACCAATCATCTGCCCTTGCCCCAAGAAAGACCACATCCATGTTCCTATGTACTTTAGTGAACGTTTTCTGACACTGCTCAGCTAGCATGGAAAAAAAAGGAAGTGATCAGAAAGATTACTTAAAGTCTTTGCAAATGAGAACTAGGTATACTAAGTAAATGAAGGCACGTTGACTTTTTGGTTTTCATAGCACCACAGCTTCTACTGAGTGTCAGTGCATCTTACTACATATCAGAATTTTGTCATTTATTTAACCCAAATATCACCTCTTTTCTTGATATGTATATATATGTATGTACTATTAATATATATACACATGCTCACACACACACACACACACACACACACACACACACACACACCATGTGGCCAGATTATTATGATCTGTGAACACATAATAATCTGGCCACTCAGTGTATATTACCAGGAGTTTGACCGGCCAACCACCCATGTCCTCTCCCTCTGGCCAGGCTGGCTGGACCCCACCCATGCACAAATTCATGCATCAGGCCTCTAATATATATATATGTATATATATATATATATATATATATATATATATATATATTTGTTTGTTTTATTAATCCTCACCCAAGGATATTTTTTCTATTGATTTTTAGGGAGAATGGAAGACAGAGGAAAAGACAGAGAGAAAGATTCATGTGAAAGAAACATACCAATTGGTTGCCTCCTGTACAAGTCCTAACCAGGGTCCCAGCGGGGGAGGAGCCTGCAACGAAGATAGGTGTCCTTGACCAGAATTGAACCCAGGACCCTTTGGTCTGTAGGCTGAAGCTCTCTCCACTGAGCCAAACTGGCTACAGCTTGTCTTGATATTAAATTTGGCATGTCAACACTCTCTAGATTCTAGAAAATGTGAAATGAAATGACATTTTAATTTAGTCATTTAAATCACACACATTTATTATACCTTTTTGAAGAAATCATATTCCTTATGATGCAACTATAAAATCAGATTTCACTAGGAGAGTCATGTTCCCATATATAATTTTCTTGATTAGCACTGAAAATGGTTAGACAAAGTATATGATAAAGGCTATTTAAAAAAAAAAGTTTTTAATTTATTTCTAGAAAGAGAGAAAGGGAGAGAAATGATAGAGAGATAGAAACATCAATGAGAGAGAAATATGCATTGTCTGCCACCACCTACAGGGGATCAAGCCTGCAACCTAGGCATGTGCCCTAACCAGGAATCAAGCCATGACCTCCTACTGAGCCACACTGACTGGCTGGGTATAAAGGCTATTATTAAAAGTTCTTACACTGAAGACTCAGTAAAAATCAGTTGTGTTTGTTTGGAGATGGGGAGATGTGTGTGTGTGTGTGTATGTGTGTGTGTGTGTTTTACTTTAAATGAGATATACAAACCTTTGTGGTGAAACAAAAAGCTAGCTAGTAACTCAGTATGTGTAACATATAATGAAATAGAACATTTAGTAATAATTAGAAAACACCATTATTAAGAGTTTAGAAAAAACTGTAGGAAGAAAACTTAAGATACTGATCTCAGTCATAAGAGAGGTGCAAAATATTATGGGGAATTCAGAAAATAAAGGTGAAATCCTGTGTTTACATAATACATATTTGTGTGTATGTATTTATATGTGTGTGTATGTTATCTGTGGTTAAGTTCAGAAGTACTATTTAAGTTGTATCTTGAAATATGAGTTTTTAATATTTATTCTCTTTCATTCTCTCTGCCTAATTTCCATGAAAAAAAATATTGAAGACTTTGAAGAAAGCCCACAGATTAATTATTCTTTCTATATTCAAATGCCTGTTTTTCTATAGTTGTTGTTTTACACCCTTTATAAGTGTGACAATGATTATATTACATATTTTATGCTTTTGGGGATTGGAATTGGAATAAGCCTTGATATTAGTACCCTACTCATTTATTACTCTTTTTCTTACAAATCATGAAAACTAGGGATGAAGTCAAAAGTAACTAGCCATTGTATTCACAGATATTTTCAGTTTTTGGATCAGTTTGGGATGAATAATTAGTTTGAATAATAAAATTTAGTGTAGGGCATACCAACAATATGTATCATAACCAAAATTTAAGTTAATCTAAAAATCATGCCCTAGCTGGTTTGACTAAGTGGATAGAGCATGGGACTGTGGACTGCAGGGTCCTGGGTTCAATTCTGGTCAAAGGCATCTGCTTGGATTGCAAACTTGATCCCCAATAGAGGGCATGTAGGAGGCAGATATTCCATGATTCCCTCTCATCATTGATGTTTCTAGCTCTCTCTCTCCTCTCCCTTCTGCTCTGAAATCAATAAAAATATGTATATTAAAAATCATGACCTCACAAACTAAAAGGTTTTTCTTAGTAAACAAACTACGATTGAAAAGCTGGAGAGTAAAACAATCCAGAATCAAAATCAAGTACCTCAAACTTCAAATGAATATAAATCTCAGTGATTGTTTCTCTTAAGCAATTAACAGATATCCAGCTTGGGTGTAGCATGGTGGAGTATATCATAGAAAGAGTAAGCAGAAATGAAAGCTTTTTATTAACAATTCAAGTGAAGAAGCAGGAACCCAAGTAAGATATCAAGTTAAAAGGTCAGCTGCAGACAATCAATGGTATCTTGAAATTTCCAAGAAAATTTGTGTTTCTTTCTATTTCATTATTACCTAACATATGTGAATCCAATAATAATTTTTAAGAACTAAAATTTTCGGAGATACATGCAATATAACCTCTATAAACCATAACATATTAGGTTCTTCAAATGGGGAGGTGGTTGATTTAAAAAACAAAAAAAGAAAGCTCTACCCAAATGCTAATATTAAAATACTGTTCCTTGATGTCCTCCATCTGCTGTTTATGAAGCCCTGTGTCTGAGCGATGTTAGGAGAGGAACACTGCAAAATAATATTTTTTATTCTTTTTTTTTTTAATCAATCTTTATTGTTTATATTGTTACAAAGGTTCCTCATTTCTTCCCCCCTCCACCAGGTTCCACCCCACCCTCCGCCCCCTCCCCATCCCCCATTGTCCTCATCCATAGGTGCAGTTTATGTTCAGTCTCTTCCTCCCTCCCTTTCCCCGATAGTAAATCCCTTTTCAGAAAGTAAATCAGTTACTTAGCATTTTCTCATATCAATAATACCACCACATGCCCAATGATACGTTTCACACAAAAGACATTTCCAAATAGGTCAACCAGCCTCATCCAGGCCCCACCCAAGGCACTCACAGATCAACACAGATCAACACCCCAGCCCTAAACTAACTCATCCAGATCTAAGCCTTCATCACTTGATTAAGCAGACCCTCAAGTACCCACAAAAGTTTCCAGCCATGTCTGAGAGGCAGCCGTGGGGCAGGGGCAGGCTAGGAGCGAGCTATTCTGGGCCTGGCTGCTCCGGGCCTGGCCTCTGTTGCTCTGGTTCGTTCCACAACCAGCTGCTCCAGGTCTGGTCACCGCCGCTCCCGACCTAGTTGCTCTGGACCTGGCTGCTGCTGCTCTGGGCCTGGCCGCACCCGACCCGGCTGCTCTGGGCCCAGCTGCTCCAGGCCCGGCAGCTCTGGGCCTGGCCACTCCTAGCCTGGCAGCTGCTGCTCCGGACCTGGCCGCACCAGACCCGGCTGCTCTGGGCCCAGTTGCCCCGGGCCCAGCCGCTCTGAGCCTGGCCACTCCCAGCCTGGATGCTTCGGGCTTGGCTACTGCTGTTCTGAGCCTGGCTGCTCCCAACCGGCTGCTCTGGGCCCAGCTTCTCCAGGCCCGGCCACTCCGGGTCTGGGTGTTCCTGAACTGGCCACCCTGGGCTTGGCTGCCTCCGCCTCAGGCCTGGCTGCCACTGCCCCAGGTCTGGCTGCTCCAGTGCTGGCTGTTGTTGCTCTGGTTCTGGCTGCTGCTGCTCTGGGGCCTGGCTGTTGGTACTCCGGGCCCGGTTGCCACTGCTTTGTGCCTGGGCACTCTAGGCCGCTGTTCCAACATTCTGTCCTTTTTTTTTTTTTTTTTTTTTTAAACACATTTATGTTGCAATGTTGGCTGGTGAGTTGAGTTCTGACTTAGTCTTTGATTTTTCAAGATCTTCTTTGTATTCTTTCTTAAGTAATTTTACTATCTTTTGCTCTCACTTGATTTCTTCACATTGGGAACTTTGGTTTCTTCCTCCTTGTCCTGGGAGCTCAGCAGGTTGGCCTGTAGCACCCCTTTGTTCTTCGCGGGCTCCTGCGCTGCTTCAGCCTGTTGCCAGGGTCGGCGCCGCCCAGGAAGCAGCCCCCGTCCTTAGCTCCATTGCCGGCGCTCAGAGGTCGAAGGCTCAGGGGCACACACACACACACACACACACACACCCCCCCCCCCCCGGGGGCCCCATTGCCGGCGCCTGGCTGGCTGGTGTCCGGCAGCGGCTCCTGCTCCCTGTCGCATTCCTCCAGTCTGGAGCTTTTTTTTTTCTTCTTCTTCCCGCTAGGGGAGTCCAGGATCAGAGTCAACAGACTGTCCTCTGCGCGCAGTGCGCACGACTCTGGGGGCTCCGCTTTTCACCACTCCTCTGGGATTCCACCTCACAGCCCTGTCTCCCCCTGCCCGAGCCTGGGTCCCCAGGGTCTGATCCAGGACTGGGGTTCAGAGCAGTCCAGACTGAGGTTCAGAGCAGTCCAGACTGAGGCTTTGTTTCTTTCCGCTAGGGTAATCCAGCATCAGAGTCAACATTCAGTCCTCTACACACAATGTGCGCGCAACTCCGGGGGCCCTGCTTTTTGCTGCTCGCTTGGGGTTCCGCCTCACAGCCCCATCTCCCCTGCCGGAGCCTGGGTCCCCAGGGTCTGGCTCATATCTGGGGCTCAGCACTGCCGGTTCGGGGGTTCAGCCCAGGCTGGGGGTTTTATTTCCTTCCTGCTAGGGAACGCCAGGCAGCACCCCTATTTTTTATTCTTTATTACATAGTAGAATACACGCTTCTTTCTACCTTGATGAATTCAGTTGGATATCCCAGAAAGAAATTTGAAAGCTCCCCAATACCTACCACTTTTTAGTCCAAAGATAAAAGCAAAATCTGAACAGACAACATCTATTTTAATATTCAGCAATTCTTGACAATTTTTCCCCAATATAATAACTTCTTGTTTCTGAAAAAATTTTGCATAAAAATGTGCATGTCTGAAAGAATTCACTTGAGAAGACCTGTGGGCTGTTTGTTCAGAATTCTCACAGAATAGCATTAATCTTGGCAATTAATCAGGTATTAGTGGTTGGTTCTCAGATTTACAAGCTTAAAAAAGCAAACAAAAACATAATAACAGATTAAGAATGGGCTCTTCTATGAGAGTATACTAATAATCAAATTCATAGACTGATATGTATAATCAAATGCTTATTATTTTACAATGAGAAGAATAATTACGCAAATCAAAATTCTTGCACCTATTTAATGCTTTGGACTTTTTAGGGAAAACCACTTATAATCAAGAATTGGAAATGAGTATGGAATCAGAACAAAGAGAATTGTGTTGGAGAAATATAATTAGTAACAAAATCTCTTCCAGGCTCAGCAAAGCTCACCACAAAGGTGGGAGAGAAAGAAAACAGTTTTACTTTGGAATGAGTATTAAATCACAATGTGGTGTGCATCGTAGGCCATCAAATAAAAAGACTGTAAAGACAAAGAGATCTCACTCTTTTGTACAGCCAAGCAGATACAACCCATTGCATATATGTTCTCATGGTGAGAACTAGTAACTAGTTCTCAACTAAGTTCTTAACTAAGAGAACTTAGCAGAAGCATTTGTCACATATGGTTCATTCTCAATGCACTTGAAAATTGGAGTGATCATCTGTGCTAGCTAATAGTCTTACCCAAAGAAAAATAAAATCTTACACCTTTATGACAGGAGGTAGTTTTGCACCTTTAAGTGAGACTTTTACTGAAGTTAGGCCACTATAGTCCCATAGAACCTGAAAAATAGAAATGTTATCTCCCTTGATACTGACATTTCAAAGAGATGGTTCCTAGATCCCTGAGAAAGACATTTCTGGATCATTTAAGCTTATTAACTTTTTTTAAAAAATATATTTTATTGATTTTTTACAGAGAG
The DNA here is from genome assembly GCF_014108245.1 of Pipistrellus kuhlii. Classification (NCBI taxonomy): domain Eukaryota; kingdom Metazoa; phylum Chordata; class Mammalia; order Chiroptera; family Vespertilionidae; genus Pipistrellus; species Pipistrellus kuhlii. The sequence goes on from NW_023425405.1 coordinate 7,568,135, forward strand.
GAAGGGAGAGAGATAGAGAGCTAGAAACGTCGATGAGAGAGAAACATCGACCAGCCACCTCCTGCACATCCCCCACCGGGGATGTGCCCGCAGCCCATGTACACGTACATGCCTTTGACCGGAATCGAACCTGGCACCTTTCAGTCCACAGACCAACGCTCTACCACTGAGTCAAACAAGTTTTGGCTAAACTTATTAACTTTTAAGAACACATACCTTATGATCTCACTTATTCAAGGAATCTAAACAAGTAAATAAGCAAAACCTATAAAGCTAGCCAAACCAAAATCCTAACTTGTGAAGACAGAAAACAGATAGGTGGTTACCAGAGGCAAGGTTAGAGGGAGGGCAAGAGGAGTGAAGGGGAGGCAGTGCTAAGGATGTCCGTGGGGAGTGGGCCTAAGCCATCAGTTGGACATCCCCCAAGGGCTCCTATACTGCAAGAGGGTGCAGGATGGGCGAAGGACCCCCAAGTGCAAGAATTTCATGCACCAGGCTTCTAGTAGTAAATAATACTGTAACGTATATTTTAAAGTTGTTAAAAGAGTAGATCCAAAAAGTTTTGATCATTTCATAATATATACAAATATCAGATCATTATGTTGTTTGTATACTTATAAATAATATAATGTTACATAAGAATTATATCTAATTTTTGTTTGTTTTTACCTCCATCCCCAGGGGAAATGCTATGGCTGTCCTGTGTCCATAGGCAGAAGTCAACAGTCAGGAAAACTTCAGCAGCAAAAGGAGTAGGAAAACCAGTCTGGACAGCCTATGTACTGGCCAGAACCTACAGTCTCCTGGTGGACTGGAAAGTGGGTATGGCCTACATGTGAGAGGAGGAGCAGGGGTGTGCCTGGTTATCAGAGTTTGTGAAGTCATAGCCAAGGCCAAAGGACCTGTGTGAGGGCTTGGAATCACCCATGGTACTGACAGCTGTACTTCTTAGACATAGAATTCTGGGACATGAAGGGATTGGAAGGTTAGACTTCTGGGACCTGGACTTCCAGAATGCTGAGGGGTTGAGAGCCTAGGGTTACCATAGGACTGTTCGTAGACTACTGGGCTGCAGAGCACCTCTGGAAGATCAAACTTCCACTGAGTTCCAGCAAGAATCAGGGCCTGACCCTTAGGATTCCAAAAGTTTAAGAGTTGGGATGTGAGTCCTTGAGGGAAGCTGAGGCTGGGAGCTGAAGGAACCAGGTGAGTTTTCAGACTTATCAACCTCATCCTTGTTCACAGATGGGGTCAGGGGCTGGGCCAGGGGATGGGGGAACTGTCCCAACAGAGACATAGCAAAAAGGAACACAGTTGAATGTATCTGGAGATTTTTCAGCATCCATTCTCCAGCTGTGAGAAATGGCTCACCTGTCCAAATTTCAAATGATGGTCTGGGAAACAAAAGCATGGTGAAAATGAGACTTTTAATAACACTCTGGAGTGTGGGTGTCCATTGTACAGGAACACACATGGGGCAGGGAACATAGCCTATTTATTTAGTCCCTCCTCCGGTTCCTCATTGGCAGAGTACTATTTGGTCACCTGTTTCCTAATATGTGACCTAGGTCTTGCTGTCTCGTATTGGGCCACTTCTCTAGCTGTCTCCACCTCCCCTTTCTAGCTGAGGCAGTTGCATCAGAGGTTTCACTATCTTGGCCCAGGTGTCCAGTTCTTTGTTCCTACATCCTCTTCCCTCCTCCCCACATTCTGCCTGTCCTGGGGTCACTCAGCAAATTCCATCAGAAGCCCACCATGCTGGAGATGGATCACAGAGGCCCATTTTGTACACAGATATCAGGCGTCTAAGTCAGGACTACATCTGGGGTTGTCTGGCACCTCACCTAGACAGGCACATCCACTTTCTCAACATCTGTCTGCCAAGAAGCTCCCTAATGCTCTTTCCTTGGGAAATCAGGTATCCCCCATTCCCTCTCCTGGGGAACCATGAATGAATAGTCTCCTAGCCCCTCAGAGATCCAGAGGTCCAGACCCCATACTTCAGACCTAGGCCCTATCCCACAGGAGTCTGGGAGTCTAGCAGCTCCTTGCAGGACCCAGGAGTCCTGACCTTCAGCCTCCTCCTGCCTAGGACCTAGGAGTCCCAGTTCCCAGATGCCACATTCGCACAACCTCCATTATATCTAAATCTAAATTTAATAAAATAAAAGACATATCAATATATATTCAAAGAGGAGAGAAAGAACTCTCTTTCTAAAGTAAATATTCTAAGAAAGCGAAGGGAGAGAGAAGTTCCCTTATTTTCAACAAGGAGAATGAAGACTCTTATGTTTAATTTGTTTTTGCCCTTAGAGGTACACTATGCCAATGTTTAATTTGCTTCAGACTGGTGTTGCACAGATTCTTTTTTCTTTCTTCCTTTCTTTCTTTGTTTTTTGTGTTTTTTTTTTAATATATTTTATTGCTTTCAGAAGAGAAGTGAGTAGAGAGAAAAACATCAATGATGAGAGAGAAGCATTGATAGGCTGCCTTCTGCATGCTTCCCACCAGGGATTGAGCCCACAACTCGGCCATATGCTCTTGGTCGGAATCCAACCTGAGACCCTTCAGTCCGCAGGCTGGTGCTCTATTTACTGAGCCAAACAAGCCAGGGCTCCCTTTTCTTTAGATGCTTGAATTTTCAATTCCTACCTTTGCCTCTTTCTCTCCCTCTCATTTCTACATTCATTAACACATTCTTCCTTTAAATATGTTGCTATTCCATTCAATTAGGTTGCATAAATTAGCCAAGGGAGCCATTCAATCTCTTTGAGGCACATTTGCTTATTGCTGTTTTATACATTGATTCCAAAGTTTGTCTCTTAAAGCAAACTCATTCTGCTCCTTTCAAGTTTTTTGAGAGACACTTATAACTCTGCCTAGAAAATCTTACAACACAGGGTTTACCTGAAATAACACACCTCGACAGCAGGTACTCAGCAACGATTGCTGATTGATTGAGAAACCTCATTAACTGAAAGACCAGCATAGCTTCCCTTCCAGTTCAACTGGTTCATGTGTAAAGTTTCCAATTGGCAATTACAGGAATGGTTTTCATTTCCCTTCGCTGTTAAAGAAGCTAGCAGAATGAAGCAATGACATTACTGAAATAATGACTACATCTAAAATGGAAACATTCCAGTGTCTCATGAGGCATTGTTCAACCTCTTGAGATTTACCTGAGCTTGTATAACCACTTTGGTGTGAAAATGTAGAATAGAAAGAAATCTTGCCACTGAACTAGGAATGTAACCTATCCAACTTCTCTTTCCTGATACTGCATCTGGCTACTTTATTAGCATGCCTGTTCCTGTGGGCTCTGTTACTGCCTTTAGCACTGTGAGAAGTGCTCAAATTAATATGCATGTAGGAATCCTTTGCCATGATTCCCTTAAGACTTGATTCAGCTGAAATTACCTTTGGAGGCCGCTCTGCTGACCTATGTGCACGGATTTAGTAAGGAACAATCATTCTTAAAAGTTAGAAACTTTCAGCTGCGAGTCAGTTGTGTTTCTTGCTTCAGAGGCATCTTCTTTCAAATGAGATAATTTATTCTGGATAGCACAGAAAACAAAGAGAAATTAATACTGTAATCATTAAACAGCTTCTAAATTAGTAATGAAATGTGTTTCTGCAAGACATTCCAGTAAGAGCTTCTACAAAACTCTTTTTAAAAAAAAAAAATCAAGATTTTGTGCTCTCCACCACAGAATAAATACCAATTTATAAAAAGCCATATTTTCTCAATACTATCTCTGCATTTTTTATACATTTTCCCTCATTTGGTATATAGTCGACTGAAATTCAAAAGTGGTAGAATAGTTTAATAGGAAATAGTTTTTCTGAAATGAGGAAAGAATACATGGCACTCTCTTTTTTGGGAGATCACAAAAGTTAATGGTCTCAACATGGGAAAGCAATGGTCTCATGAAACCCCAAAGACCCGAGAATGGATCCATCTCTTGCAATTACCAAATCTGTGAGTTTAGGTAAAATATTAATCGCCTTGAGCCCTTATCCTCTCATCATTTCCTCATACATAGATTTTACCTCATGGTCACTATATATATAGATATATATATATATATATATATGACACAATAATCTATACTAATAAAAGAGTAATTAGACTGTGAGACCTTCCAGACAAAGCCATGGTGGTAGGGCCAAGGCAGAGGCAGTTAGGGGGGGATCAGGCTGGTGGGGGGGGCAGTTGGGGGTGAGCAGGCTGGCAGAGGCCAGAATTGGGGGCAATCAGGCCGATGGGGGGATGGGGAGCAGTTGGGAGCAATCAGTCTAGCAGGGGTGAGCAGTTAGGGGTGATCAGGCCAGAAGGGGAGGGGAGCAGTTGGAGTTGATCAGGCTGGCAGGCAGAGTGGTTAGGGGTGATCAGTCAGGCAGATGAGCAGTTATGAGTCAGCAGTTTCGTATTTCGAGAGAGATGTCTGACTGCCGGCAGTGAAACATCCCCCAAAAGATCCCAGATTGGAGAGGGTATAGGCCATGCTGAGGGACTTGTTTCCCCATTCCCCCCCTGTGCATGAATTTCATGCACTGGGCCACTAGTCTATATATATAAAAGGCTAAGTGACCAGCCATACGTCTGTCCAATCCTCCGACCGACCAATTGCCTGGTACATATGATGTGCACTGGCACTTTAAAAATAAATGTTGACCTGAGTATGTATGATATTTGTCCCTGTCTGACACTGGCCTCCCATTTAAATTAATTCAGAGAAAGTTTCTCGTGATGCTAGCATTTGCAATGACTATTAATAAATCATAAGGACAAACTCTAGACAGAGTAGGAATATTCCTGCTTGAATCCATTACGACATGATCAGTTATATGTTGCTTTTTTGAGTTCAAGTTCAAAGAGCATGTGATGTTAAAATTACAGTTGTAAATACTTCATCACAAGGGAAATTAGTTAAGCACTCTGAAAGTGTTTTTATTCTTAATGTGGTATACAGGGAGATATTAGAATAAGCTTAATCAATTTACCAGTCATTGCTTTCATATCATGTTTTTGTTGTGTTTATATCATGTTTTTGTTGTTATATCATGTTGTTATTGTTTATTTATTAATCAATTTATTATTTTCATATACATTTCACTAATTTTCTTTCATCTCTGACACTTCTATTATAGAGAAGGGTAATAGTGATATTAAAATATTTCTTCTAATTAATTTCCTTTCAATGTTCATGAATCCGTGCCCCGGGCCACTAGTACGGTTTATGAAAGAGCATTATGGAGAACACAAAACAGCTAACACATAGCAGATGTTCAATAAAGAGAGCTGCAATTATCTTCCTCTCCAAGGTTCTATAGCATCCTACTTAGAAATCACTGAAAAATGACAATTATAATTTTCTTGGCACTCTTCTCCCGGACATGCAGGATTTCTGTACCTGAGATTAGTGCAACATGTTTTCCTAATGAGCTTTAATCTATTGCTAACACATTATTCTTTTCCTGCACAAGCATCCAAATCCTGTCAGATAAGAAAAACAAATCCCATCAAAATATGTATCCAGGCTTCCGGATAAAATCTTTCTTATATATTTATCTACTATTGCAGCTTTGTTTTTATTCAAAACCTAATCCCAGACAAAAAGGTTATTCTCATCACATCTATTTGAATAACAACTATGAAGCATGATAGATTTAGAAATGTCAAAGAAAAATGAGGTTTTTGTCTACTCAAGATTCTTTAAAAATAAAAAATGAAGAAGCATAGAATTTTGGTACTGATAAAGCCATAGAACTTTAGAATTCACCTTATTCAATTATCTCACTCCCTCACCTGCCCCTACCTTTTCAAACAAGAAACTTTATTCAGAAATTTCAAATAATGCCATTGTGATATTTTTAAGACCAAAGCTCAGGTTCCTGACTCTCTATGATATCATGGGTAACTATAATTATCATTTTCTTCATTATTTATTTGGACAAAGAGCGTCAAGAGGAAGAGATAAGAATTGACAAGTTTTCAAAACTTCATTTTTCATTCCCATCTTTCCATGCTGCATAGATTTTGAAAATAAATAGTGGCTTGACTATTTCTTGGTTTTGCTCAAAATAAAATTATATATATATATATATATATATATATATATATATATATATATATATATATATATATTTTTTTTTTTTTTTTTTCCCCTGTAGGCATTCACTCTAGCCTACTCATGGTCCATGTGGCTTTATCTTAATAAATACTTGTTAACTTAGTAAAGTAATGAAGCAAACTGTATTTTATTGATCAGACACATCTACACATTTTAAAAATAGCAATACATTGACAAGAAAGGCATATTATGTTCATTGTCTAAAGACAATTTGGGGTGTGCATATGTATTTTTGGTTGAAATTTCCCAAAGATTCTAAGCTACAGTGGCATCCAAAAGGTAGTTATTCTCAAGATAATGAAAAGCAGCAGGAGGCATTTTGTATGAAGTAAACAATGAAGGTTGGCTGGAGGAGAGATGACCCTGGGGGTTCCCTAGAGTGCCCTGGTACTAGCATGTTAAATAGAATGAACGGAACAGTAGAGCAAGTCTACGCAAGCAGGATCACTGCAGCTTTACTTGTCTAAGGAATGAAATTCGATCCTCCTTGCCAGTCAAAAGAACCTAGTCAGTTGAAGTGGTGGCTGAGGGCAAAGACAATGCTAAATGGCTAATATGGAAGGAAATCATACACATCAGTCATCTTTAGAAATGAAGGTGGTATTAAAGGTATTAGCAACATTTTATTTCCCCCACTTCATCTACTGGTTTAATAGGGTTTGTGGCCAGTGGTTATTTTCATAATTTAGTTCATCAATTATAAAATACTCAAAGTAGCTCAATAACTATATGGTGATATATAGTAACTAGACTTATGGTGATCATTTTTCAATTGTACCAATATTGTTATATTGTACACATGAAACTCATGTCATATTTTTTAAAATCTCAATAAAAAATTATTTTAAACCCCCAGGAGCCTGAGAGTAACCTCGCAGAAGAGAGCACATCAGTACTTAGAATAAATACTGCAACTGGAGTTGGATGCAGTAACTGATGAGCTTTATGGATTATTTCTTTCAGGAAACACATGGACATGTTTCATTGTGCTTTGCTTTTGTAGACGCAGCATTCTTCTGAATAGATGAGGATGTTAAGACATTTGGATATTTAGGTTTAGAAGAAGCACCATGTTGTTGCTGGGCAATCCAGAGGTGGGATGTAGAAGATATTCATCAGATGGAGCTGTCCGATCAGTGTAAACACTCCTTTGATGTATTAGCAATTTTCTGCATCATAAACTCAGCCCTCCTGAGAAAACAAGAAAGTTCACATACCCAGATTTATGCTCATCTAGGATGCAGGCATGTAGCATACAAATCTAGGTTGAAAAATGCCTTCTCTTAGTATTTTGAAGATATTTAAAGATCCTTTCCTGGATTCTGGGATAATTATCATTTCTTCTTTCACATATAGTTTCTTTTCATTCCTGCTTTTCAGTAGTGTGTGTGTGTGTGTGTGTGTGTGTGTGTGTGTGTGTTGGCATTTTGAATTTCACTACATAATTTCTATGTGTATTGATTTTTATTTATCTTTTTTTATTTCCTCTGAGTCTTCAAACTGAACATGCTAATTTTTCATCAGTTCTAGGAAATGATTAACTATTACCTTTTCCAATATTTGTTTTCCCTGACTCTTCATCTTTCAGGATGCTATTTTATATATATTACTAGAGGCCCAGTGCATGAAATTCATGCACAAATAGGGTCCCAAGGCCTGGCCAGCAATCATGGTCAATCCAGGCCTTCCTTTTGGCTGTCAGTTGGGGCCTTCCTTCCCTTGGCTGCCAGGGACTTTCTTCATTCCATGCTGCCCTCTGGTGGTAAGTACCTGTCATAGCGAGTGGTCCAACTCTTGGTCTCCCAGGGACACTTTGCATATTAGCCATATATATATATATATATATATATATATATATATATAGAACTTGTTCTTCTACCTGCTGCATCTTTTCATTTTATATTTCCTTCTGGTTGTCTCACTGTGCTGCATTTTTTCAAAGTTTCTTCCCATCTCTCTCCCAGTCCTCACTGCATCTAATTAGCTGATTAATCCTTCCATTCATGTAAATTTTTCTGGATTATAATATACACTAGAGGCCAGGTACACAAATTTGTACTCCAGTAGGGTCCCTATGCCTGGTCTGCAGGATCAGGCTGAAGCTGGCTCTCTGACATCCCCTGAGGGGTCCAGGATTGCAAGAGGATGCAACCAAGCTGAAGGACCTCACCAGTGCACAATGGGGGTGGGGTAGGGATGTGGGAGATTGGCCAGCTAGGTAGAAACTGTGGGAGGGCTCCAGGGCATGTCCAGGCTTTCTCACTCAGTCTGATCTGCCAGACCCCAGAAGCAAGCTAACCTGCTGGAGTATCTGCCCCCTGGTGGTCAGTGCACATCATAGTGAGTGTTGAGCAGCCTTAGTATATCATTAGTGTATTATGCTTTGATGGTTGAATCACCAACTGGAGGATGGGACACTTAGCATATTAGGCTTTTATTATATAGGATTTTAAAAGTACACAAATCATAAGAGTAGTTTAATGTATTTTAATAAAGTGAACATACCCACTTAACCTTCACATTACTAGCACCTAAGAAGTCTTCTTAATGCTGCATATACGGCCTCCTCCCATTCCAAGGGTAACCAGTATCCTGACCTAATAGAATTTGTTAAGCCTTTATTTCTCCTCCTCTTCCTCCTCCTCCTCCTCCTCCTCCTCCTCCTCCTCCTCCTCCTGCTCCTCCTCCTCCTCCTCCTTCTTCATCTTCTTCTTTCTAATTTTCTATGAATGGAATCTTAGAGTATCATCTCTTTTGGTTATGGATTCTTTCTTCCAACAGTATATTTGTGCTGTTGCATGAAATTGTAGTTTGATCCTTGTCATTTCTCTATAGCAGCAATTTTCAACCTGTGTGCTCTATCATATTGCTGTGCCACAAACGAACTTAAAGCATGCAATACCTGACTGTTTAGTCAGAGGCACAGACCTCTTTCCCTTAGATTGTCAAATTAAAACAAATGACAACAGCCAACACAAAATAACCATCTGGCGTGATTTAATCAAAATTATACCGTTTACGTTACATGGACAAAAAATATATTTTTTGTTGTGCTGCAGAATTTTAATAGTTTATGTGTGCCATAACTTGGAAAAAAGATTGAAAATTGCTACTCTCAAATTTTGTTTTTTAAAACATGCCACAATTTATTCATCAATTTTACTGTAAGTAGGCATTTACATTTGTCCAGTTTTGAGCAATTAAAACAACACTGCTATGAATATTCTTGTATGTCCTTACTAATATTTATATGCATTTCTCTTGAGTGTGCATCTAGGAGAAGTTCGGTAAGGTATATGTATTCCACATTAGTAGATATGCCTAACAATTTTCCTAAGGAAAAATTTACCAATGTAAATGTCTACTGCAGTGTATGACAATTTCAATTGTTCCACATCTTTGTCACTCTTGTCTGTTCTTCTCATTTTGACACTTTTGTGGAGATGGTAGTACAGTAAAACTGGACACATTTTTATACTTCTATTAGCCATTTCAATTTCCTCTTTACCACAATGCCTGTTTACTTTTTTGGCTCAGTTTTCACTTAGGTTGTCTTTTTTATGGATTTGTGCTAATTCTTAAATATCCTGCATATAAGACCTTGACAATTATATAACTAAAAATGCCATTCCCATTCATGTTTTTACATTCTATACTTGTGTCTTTTAATGAATGGAAACTTTAACATTTATTGGAAGTTTTAAAACATAACCATTGTTTTACTATTGCTTTTTGTGTTTCATATAATAAATATTTGCTTATCTCCAAATAAAAAAAATATTTCCTCAGTTTTTCTATTTGCATTATTTACCTTCCTTTCACATGTGCCTTTGATATGCCTCAAATTAATTTTTGTAGGAGGTTAATGTCTTTTTTTATTTTATATAGAGAATTACTGCAGAACCATTTATTAAACAACAATTCATTTCCTACTGAATTGCTGTGGTACTTTGCCACTTGGTTCCATTGCTCTATTTATAACCTATCCTTGCACTAATGCCACAGTTTTAATGTATGGCAGTATAATGAATCTTGATATATGCTAGGTCCTCCACATTTGTTTTTCTTCAAGATTATCTTGACTATTCAAGTTGCTTTGATTTTTGAGTAATTCTTAGAAACATTTTGCAAATTTACAGACTTACAAAAACACACCTTGGGACTTTTGGTTAAGATTGCATTGAAACCAGAAGTTAATTTTGGGAGAATTGACACCTCAAAAAGGCTGAGGCTTCCAAGTTGTAAATATGATGAATACTACTTTTATTTACTTGATTTTTCTTAATAAAGTTTTGAAATTTCATTGTGGACACATTGTACATCTCTTATTAGATTCAGTTTTAAGTATTTGATGATCTTAATGTTATTGCAAATGACACTGACTTAAAATTTTACTTTCCCCTTATTTATTGCCAGTATACAAAAAATATTGATTTGATGTATATGAATCTTATTAAATTTGCAACTTTGCCAAATTTATTCATTAGTTCTACTAGTACTTATGTATACTTTTTTAGATCTTAAAAAATACATACACACATGTCATATACAGAGTTTTGCTTCCTTCTTTCTGATCTTTATTCCTTTTATTTCTTTCACTTGCTTTATTACACATGCTAGGACTTTTGGGAAAATGTTGAATATTAATGGTGGAGTGGACATTTGAGTATTGTTTCTGACTTCAGGGTGCAATCATTGACTCTTTCATCATTAAGCATAATGTTAACTACAGGTTTATCATAAACAACCATTATAAGATTATGAACATTCCTTTCTGCTCTCATTACAATAAGAGGTGTTTTGTGATTTTTTTTTAAATTGTGAGTAGGTGTTGAATTTTGTCAAATATTTTTTGTACCTACTGAAATTATCCCTCTTTATCCTGTTAATGTAGAAAATTATACTGATCAAATTTTGAATGTTTATCCAATCCTGCATTCCTGGGATTGAACCCCAGTTTGGTGTTGATGCATTATTTGACAACTTAAAAAATATATTTTTATTGATTTCAGAGAGGAAGGGAGAGGGAAGGAGAGAAACATCAATGATGAGAGGGAATCATTGATTGGCTGCCTCCCACATACCCCCTACTGGGGATGAAGCCAGCAATCCGGGCATTTGCCCTTGACCAGAATCGAACCCAGAACCCTTTAGTCCACAGGCCTTTACTCACTGAGCCAAACCAGCAAGGGTGAGTTGAATACTTTTACAAAGGATTTTGCATCTGCAAGATTGGTGGTCTATAAATTCTCTTTATTGTTATATTTATAGTAAAATAAAATGAAATGAGAAGTATCCACCCTATTCTTTGAACAAGTATGTCCAAGATTGGTATTATTTTTCACCCAAATGTTTGGAAATTTTCACTAGTGAAGCTTTTGGAAAATGTGGTTCTCTTTGTTTTATAAAAATAATTGAATTTATTTCTCCAATAGATTGAGGAATATTTATTTTTTTCTTTTCTTTTTTTGACAAATAATAATATATAATTGAGGTGAACAATATGATGTTCTGATATATGTGAAGGGATCACTACAATTAAGCTAAATTAACATACCCATCACCTCACATAGTTACTATTTATTTTTGTCTATTTTTTTGTTGTATTAGTATTTAGTATTATGGAAATTCAATGTGTTTAAATAATAAAGGTACTACCTTTTTCATTTTTACTCAATTGAAATATAAAATTGCTTCTAAATTTATAAACTTAATTATATTTAGGACTAAACGAAACTACTTAAAAGACTGTTTTAGTAAAACACTGGCTGCCAAAGCAGCAAATTTTTTCTGAATTTAAGTTATCTATTGAGTCTATGGTTTCTCAATAGTTTTTCATTAATTTTGCAAGAATGAATTTAGCATAAAACACATAATTAAAAAGTAACATAACATTTACTTTTACCGTATTGGCTTGTTACCAACCCATTTTCTTTCTGTTTCAAACTGACCCTTCTGGTTTCTGCCTTGTCTTTCTAGGCCTGGGACTCTGCAAGCCACATTGCTGCCCTGACAACTGCCTCACTGAGAGACTTGGACAGCAGAGAATTCCAAGGTAAGATTGGAGGTCTTGAGAAGGACAAAGAGATACTCTCTCTCCCACTTTGCTTCCTGTGACTGTCAACAGCACCTGAGCAAAGATTTTTCACCCTGGAAGTGGCAGTAGGTAGCAGGAGCAATTGGTTCTGTTTCTACTTCTTTCCCCCAAACTTCTACCACCAGTCTCACTTTGCTTCCTCAGAGAGTCCTGCATCAGTTAGCTGGTATCCCATCCTTAGATATCTGAGTCCCTGCTCCCTGGGACCTCTCCACTGAGAGTCCCAAGCACCAGCCAGGCAGACTGTCCTCAAACTACTAGTTTTTTTGTTTTTGTTTTTTAATATTCCACTACTGGTGATAGTTTCCTACTCCATGATCCTCTAATCTAGTACCTATTAAATCTATTGTTTTATTAAATTATCTTGTTAACAAAGTTAGTGAGACAATAATGTGATGAAGGCCTGAAGTAGGGTGAGGAGATGAAGGCGGGGAGGGGGGGATGTAGGGGACATCTGTAATCTTATATAATAAAAGGGCAATATGTAAATAGACTGAATGGCAGAAAAACCAATTAGAGCATAATATGCTAATAAATGCTAAGGCTGCTCAACTGCTCGCTATGATGTGCACTTACCACCATGGAGCAGATGCTCTGACTCATAGGTTAGGTTGCGGCTGGGTCCAGTGGATTGGGACTGAGTGAGTTGGGCCAAACAAACCCTGGGACCATCCCAGGGGCCCTCTCCAGCCTAATTGTACACCAGTGGGGTCCCTCAGCATGGCCTGAGCTCCCTTGTAATCCAGGACCCCAAGGGAATGTCAGAGACCCAGTTTCAGCCCGATCTTGCAGGCTTTTCCCCTTGGGAGGGTGCCAGAAACAGAGCTCATGGCTGGTGAGCACTGATATGGCAGCACAAGCCTCTCCAGATCAAGACTGTGTGAGCCGGCAGCAGGCACAGTGGGGCCAGGATGAGGGGGAGTGGTGTTCGACCCAAGGTTTCAGCCTGATCCCTGCAGGCCACCCAGAGGGACCCCATCCATATATGAATTCATGCACCAGGCCTATAGTAATTACAATGAAAAATAAACTTTAAAAAAGTTGGTCTGACTTCTGCTTTCTTAACTGATAAAAAACATTTCTATGTGTTTTCTGTGCAAGATCAAAAACTTACTTAAAACTAGGTTAAGAAGAAGACAGATTTTATCATTTACATTAATAAAAGAGAAAAATGCTAATTGACCATACCTTTGCTATGCCCATGGCCAACAAGATGGAGGTTAATTTGCATATGCAGGCTGGAGTGGTGTGAAGCCTGCTATGAGGGGAGGGGGGTGGGCAGCTGGCAGAGGGAGCTACTAGAGTGGTGCTCCAGACAGATGCAAGGACTTGCTGGCACTAGGCAGCCCAGGAGTGGGGATGTGCTGGCTCTAGGTGGCCTAGGAGTGGGAACAAGCTGGTTCCCGGGCAGCTGGGGTGGGGAGCGGGGACGTGCTGGCTTCCAGGTGGCTGTGAGTAAAGCCAGGGGCTTATTCTTGCACGAATATTGTGCAATGGGCCTCTAGTAGAATATAAGTTTCTCTAGGAATCTTGGGGCAAGAAAGCCTCATAAGTTTTGGGGGAAAAAGCCTGAACTTAGATTATTCCTTTTTGTCTTTCTCATATTCTAGTATCCCATCTTCTCTGTTTTTTCCTTACTTTCTCTATCTTGCTCAGTAGACCAATTTTCTCTACCCTTTTATTATAGCACCTCATAGCTCGGGTGGATTTGTTTTTAGTTCAGGTAATGCCCACTAGCCAAACTGAATTCCAGTTCCAGATCAGGAGAGAGGCTTTTACCTCCCTTGTTTGCACAAATGTCCACACCTGGCCATACCAACGTAAGCCATTACAAACACAGCTGTGGGCTCTACCACTAGAGAAGGGCAGGGATGGGGTCTTTGTGCTGAGTGTATAGCTCTGCAAGTTTCTAATAGTTTCTAATTTTTATTTTTTATTAAAAAAGGATCATAGACTAAGGAGATTTTTTTTTGGTGATATGAGACCTATACCATTTATGTAAAATAATTATTAGATTACTACTTAAAATTTTGTTAAATACATGTTCACTGCACAAAAAGTATAAATATAGATGAGCCACAGTAAAAAAAATATATAGGTATCATGTACTAATAAATTTTCAGTACACACGGTATATTTAACCAAAATTATATTTATCTATATAAGCATAATTTTTATTCTTTACAAAACTGGGATTCCCATTAACACTAATTTTGAATAGCTTTACATGTCAACAAATATTTTTCAAAATATCATTTTAAAAGACTACCTAATAATTTAAGAAACACAGTACTTAACCCAGATTATTGGATATTTATAAGCCTTTAATTATGCAGCTACATATTTGCAGTTACCTTTAATTATTTCTTGAGAACAACTTTTTTAGGAGAGGTATTTTTAAGTTGGTAAACATAATTTCAAGATATCTGGTATATATATATATATTTATATAAAAAATATATTAAAAAAATATTTTTTTTTGTATTGATTAACATTGCTTCCATTAATATAAGGGATTATATGTTTGTTTCTTTTAGTACTCTGAACAAAATTGTTATCAATTTTTAAAAATGACATTTTGAGAGGCAAAAACCCTTGTTTCAGCCCTGGCCAGTGATGCTCAAGGATTAGAGCGTCAACCCATACACTGAAGTGTCACAGACTTGGTTCCTGTACCTGGACTGCAGGTTTGATCCCTGGTATATGCAGGAGGCAACCAATTAATGTGTCTTTCTCACGTCAATGTTTCTTTCCTCTCTTCCCTCTCTCTCCCTCCTTCCTTTCCATTCTCTCTAAAAATCAGTGGGAAAATATCCGTGGGTGAGGATTAACAACAAGAACAACAAAAAAAATCCTGATTTCTCATTGTTGTTTCAATGTACATTTTATTTTTAAATATTGAACTAAAGATTTTTAATATTTGTTGGTTAAGTGTTTTCTTTTGTGATTTGCTTCCTTTCTCTCTCTCTCTCTCAAAATCCTCACTCAATGATATTTTTCCATTGATTTTCAGAGAGAGTGGAAGAGAGAGGGAAAGATGGAGAGAAACATCGATGTGAGAGAAACACATTGATTGGTTGCCTCCTGAGAGTGCCCCAACCAGGGGGCAAGCCAGGGAGGAGCCTGCAACCAAGGTACATGCCCTTGACCAGAATTGAATCTGGGACCCTTTGGTCTGTAAACCAACACTCCATCCACTGAGCCAAACCAGCTAAGGCTGTTTCCTTTCTTTATAGTTATTCTTTGAGTAATATGTAACAGTTGAAAAGACTTCATTAAATTTCCATTTTATGTTTTAGCATTTGATCCTCAAACCCATCAAATTTAAAGTTCATAATAGTTGGTAAAGGCCTCAGGTGGGGTGGGAGGGCAGGCTAGAAAGGGTCAAGGGGGAAGAGTGGGAGGATACATCTGTATTATTTTCAATAAAAAAGGCAAATTCAAAAAAATAAAGTCCATATCATTTATTTT
Source organism: Pipistrellus kuhlii (assembly GCF_014108245.1). Classification (NCBI taxonomy): domain Eukaryota; kingdom Metazoa; phylum Chordata; class Mammalia; order Chiroptera; family Vespertilionidae; genus Pipistrellus; species Pipistrellus kuhlii. The sequence continues at coordinate 7,583,837 of NW_023425405.1, forward strand.
GTAAGTAGCATTGAGGTTTAAGCTAATTTTTTGCCTCTTCATCTAAATCTCCTATTTTTTTTAAAAAAATTATCACTGAAATAAGTGTTCAGTAACCAATCTGGAATTGTATTAACCTGCTCTAATTTGATCAAAAGACAAAATACACTTCTATTAATACAAAAGACAAAATACACTTCTAAAATAGCACCCAAAAAAATAAAATAATAAATCCATGAATAGAGGAATTAAATAAGGTACAAAGCTTGTCTATATATGATTCAATGAACATATATTAGCTGATTTAATTATAATATATGCTAATGAGAATGATAAAATATTATTTATTACAAGTAGCACATTAGAATTTATTGTGATTGTAAATCCTCAGCCAAGGACATTTACAGAGAGTGGAAGGGAGAGAGAGAGAGAGAGAAACATCAATGTGAGAGAGACATATTGATTGGTTGCCTCCTGCTTGCACCCTGACCTGGACCTGGGATTGAATCTGCAACTCAGGTACCTGGCCTTGACTGGGAATAGAACCCGCAAACACTTTGGTGCATGAGCCAGCACTCTGTCCATTGAGATAAACTGGCCAGGTGCATTTGAATTTTAATATAAATTTTATAGAGATTATATAATTTAATAACTTTTTTATTTAAAGATTTTTTTTTATAAAACGTTAGGTTTATTCAGTATACAGTAGTATATAATTCATATGTTTCTTTTCAAGTATTTCTTAAGATTACCTATATCTATATGCAGAAAGATTCTGAAAGATGGAAGAATGTAATTGTATTCATAAATAAATTTGAAATGAACCTTTAAATTACAGAAAACAATTTTAAGACATTTGATAGACATCATCTTGCATAAACTTTTCTTGAAGATTTTTTTATCTTTTGTGAAAACTGTAAGTACCTTATTATATGACAAATTCAAAAACTCATGCCATGTTACTGTTAAAATAGAAAATTAAAAATCATTCAGTCCAATTGTTTCATTTTGCAATTGAAATAGTTAGTGATGGAATCTTAGTTCGACATCATGCAGTTAGGTAGTGCCTTCAGCCCATGATTTACAAGGATACGTGTGAGGACTTTTGGGACGCTTCCTAAAAAAGGGAGAGGGGACATCATTCCCCTTTCTCTTCTTCATTCTTGCTGTTTGGAATGCAGACATGATGGCTCTAGTTCTTGCAGCCAGGGTGGCCCATGAGAATGAGCCCCACACCTGGAGGTATCAGTTAGGCAGAGAGCTTCTATAGAGTGAGCCTGAATCCCTGATAACCTTCCTGACAATTGTTGCTGGAATGCCTGTGGAGTATGAAAGAAAACAGGTCATTAATATGGACTCCAAGGTTTTAGCCTGAGCAGTTGGTAAAATGAAATTTACTGAGAGGGGAGAGGAATGGGTTTAAGGGTGGGGGACAAGTAAAGTGGGTTAGTTACGTTTGGCTATGTTAATGTAAAAACATTTGTGAGTTTGTTTGAGCCAAACTGTCGACAATTTCCGGAAAGCAGAATCTTAATGGATTGGGATAGAGCTCTGGAGAATGGCAGTTCTTCGCTTGTTTTGTACATTACAATCAAAGAAGGAGGCCTAAGTGGGTTACAGGAAATCCATTGGTGATAGATTAGGGAGGTGAGAGAAAGCAAAGCTGGGGTGGGAAGAGGGGAGGACCTCTTGGATTGGATAAAAAGCAAAATAATACACATATACTTCTTTTACCAAGGTAAATATAGGATAGTTAACAGTCAACAATTAACATGATAGCAATAACAATGAAGGAATTTATGGTTTCTGTCCTAAGTGGTCTGGAAAAAGGGAAGTTACAAGTAACCCTGACATTTCACAGTGTATTATCTTAGATGCAAAAAGACAATAGACTCAGTTAAGATAAAGATTGACCTTTGTCAGGGAACATACTGGTCTAGGACATGACTATCCACTATAAACTGCTTTTAGTTATGCTTTAATCTCAGACCATCCTTTGTGGTTACTTTAGGCCTTTGAGTTTGCAAAACCACCATGTAGGCCCTCCCTGAGCTTGTCAGGTTAGTATGTGGTCTTTTTTCATCCACAGCTACATATAATGGAAAAAGTCAGAATAATGGTGGCTTAAGTAGCATAGATATTATTTTTCATATGAAAATATCTAGAAATAGCTGAAACTGGTTTGGCTCACTGGATAGAGTGTAGGCCTGTGGACTGAAAGGTCCCAGGTTCAATTCCAGTTAGGGGCATGTACCTTGGTTGTGGGCATGTTCCTAGTGCCCGGGGGGGGGGGGTGGGGGGGGGGTGGGGGGTGGGGGGGGGTGGGGGGGGTTTGCAAGAGGCAGCTGATTGATAAATCTCTCTCATCGATGTTTCTAATTCTCTATCCCTCTCTCTTCCTCTCTGTAAAAACTCAATAAAATATATATTTTTAAAAATCTAGAAATAGGCTGTCTTATCCACTCTTTCTTCATAATAGACTCAAACCTATTAATATCTGTTCCTCATCATTCCTACTGCTATCATTCTGGTCTCAGTCACTATCCTCTCTCATCTGGTTTACTAGTGGCCTCCTAACTAATCTCCCTGTTTTCATTCTTACCTGCCTCTCCTCCGTCTACTTTCCGCTAACGAGCCAGACTTATTTTTTAAAAACATCCATGGGCCCCTGTTACTCCTCTGCTCAGAACTTTCCATGACGCTTCTGATTCAGAGTAAGAACAACGTTTTTATTATGGCCTACCAGTGTCTGCAGGTGATCTGGTCCCCTCCAATGTCTCTGACTTCTTCTAATATTTTAATTTTTAAAGAATGAAAAGTTTATGCAAGTAAGGAATATTTTGGGCACTTGTATATTCCCCACAGTTCAAATGCCATCAGCAATCATACCAACTTTCCCTGGAGATGACAATTCAGAGAGAAACCAACTAAACTTGAAATGCAGAAGATGAAAACAAACAAGAGTAAAAATAAAGTAAACTCTTATAGAACCTGACTATAAAATTAAGCTTATATGTAGAAGAATTCAAATTACAAGGGAGACATCTTAAGCTCATGCAATAACTGGAATAGTTGGTAGTCATAAAAGGGTAATATGCAAATTAACTGTCACTCCATCACAAATATAGTGGTGCCCATAGCCACAAGATAGTGGCACTCAGTTCCCTCAGCCCCACCGAAGTCCCCCGTCCTAGGGGGGAGAAGGGCGGCCGCTGAGAGCAGGTAGCGTGAGTGGCCTGGCGGAATGTTTGTTGGGTTGCTGCAGCCATGAGGCAAGCATTCGGCCCAGCCACGGAGGGCCTCTGGGCAGCAGGAGCGGAGCACCCAGAACTTCTGGGGGAGGGGGGCCCAGCCTCCACAACTGAGCGCAGGACTGGAGAGGAGATGGCAGGCCCGTCTCCCATGGAAACAATGCGGAGCCCTCTCCCCTCCCTCGGAATCAGTGTGGGTCCCTCCTGGCTCCTGTGAAGTGGTGTGGCTTGCTTCCACCTCCCGCAGAAGCAGCACGTGGAAGCAGTGAGGCTCCCGGTGGTGCACTGTGGTTCCTCTGGGCTCCTGCAGAAGGGGCAGGCAGCCTACTGCACGCGATATCACGCGATGGGCTACTAGTTGTGTTATAATTTCTAGCTTGACATTGGATGATCTTGAGTGACTTGAAGCTCTTTGCCCACTTCCCAAGTATAAATGGGAGAGGTGATATGAACAATATAAAGCATTGAAAAATATTCTAGATTTCTTAGTGAAAACAAAACATCACTAAAACATTCTAATTTTTTACAATATTTAAAAAAAATATATATATATATATATTTTTTTTATTGATTTCAGAGAAAGGAAGGGAGGGGGAAAGAGACAGAAAAAGTCAATGCGGTGGCTTCCTATACACCCCCTATTGGGGATCAAGCCAGTAACCTGGGCATGTGGTCTGACCGGGAATGGAGCTGTGACTTCTTGGTTCATAATTCAATGCTTAACCATTGAGCAACACTGGCCAGGCCTGATTTTCTTTTGTTCCATGTCTTTTCATTCTGTCTTGTAAGAAACAGCCAAAGAATTATACATATTAATGTTTAACATGCAAAACATAACCAGATACTACTTGAAAGAAAAAACTCTGGGTCTGTAGTGTCAAAGGCTCTGCTTTATCTCTTAGACGGATTAGAGAGGTCTAATGAAACAAACTCAAACTTAATGAGAATGAAAAGAAGTCTGGGAAGGCCTGAGGAGGGTAGCGGTTCAATAGAGACAGGTGACAACATACACAGAGAATAAAGTACATTTCTCAAATAGAGAAGAATCTGTGTGAGTTAAGTATATTTTAAGAATGATGTCAGCAACATGGCTGAATAACATGTCCCTCATCGTATCCCCCCTTAACGGCAACAATTTGGCGTCCAAAGACAAAGTGCCTTTGTGGGACCTATGGGATCCAGCACAACATCCCAAAGACCCTGGGAGCAGCCTTCCTCACCCATGTGTTGGGTAATAGTAGGCACACAGACCTTGGTCCTGTCTGTGGGCTCTGCAGCGGCCTGGGAACTGGCTCCAGCCCCTCGTGGCTTCAGTCTGAGCAGCCCTGAAGAACACTGTTTTAGACAATCACCTACGGGTGAGAGGGCTTACACCACATAGATATGATATGTGGAAGTCCAGGATATGGGTGAAGTTCCAGCACACAGTTCTAACATTTGAGAACTTCCTGGCCTGTGATTCCTTCTGTGAGGGAAAGTGAGAACCCAGCTCCCAAGAGGGCCATTTCTGTTTCACCCCATGCAGAGCAGCTCGACTGGAGAGAGGGAAGAGGCTGAGAGAGTGGCCAATAGGACACTCAGAGGGCATTGAAGGGACATGGATCCTACTAACTGTGCCACTAACTCCATCAAGAACCCCTCTCATGAGATACAGGGGACGCCTCATCTGTGGAACCCCCAAATGGCCTGTGAACACCCTGGGTGCTCATTGAAGAAGATGAGGCTAACATTCTACTTAATATTTGTCTGCACTGTTGGGAGAAACAGATATTTATCGAGCAATTATATCACTGCTTGATATTCACCAGTTGCCATTATTTTCAGTAAACGTAGCTCAGAAATTATTAGCTCCGAATTTCTAATCTACCACGGTGGACGCATTGAGCACGAATGCAAGTGAACACTTGTCATAGATGGAACATATACAAGGTTTTGTGAGAGTCTAAATATGTGTAAATGGGCTTCTCAGCTTTCAGGTTATTACCTAAAATAGGAAACTAAAACCAAGGTTAAGGAAAAACAAATCATGTACTATAAAACTCAAGATTCAAAATAAATGCTCTGACATCCTAATCAGACATGAAACTACTCAGATTTATTTAGACCTTTCCTCCATCTTTAATTTTAACCTCTAAAATATAGATGTAAGAAACCCTTTCTAGTCCATCTTGTGGACATCAGTGATTTTCTCTGCATTCTTTACTGTGGATTAAAGGACTTTCTCTAAAAGGCCTTGATTTTGAGTAGCTTCATTTTTTCCTTCCTGACATTATGGGAAATAAGATTGGGACACACTTTTCCCTGAAGAGCCATCCATCCACCAATGTTTCCAATTACGTGAAATCATTCGGTATGTGAAGGGTCATCATGCGGATAAGAATGTCTGACTATTCCCTATTGTCATGAATGACAGAATAAGAGAACACGAGTTTAAATTGAAAGAAAAGAAGAGATTTGGCTTACCTATGGGAAAAGTTTGATTATTTAAGCCATTCTACTTTCGAACAGCATGGATCTCCTGCAGTTAATCAGAGCTACTTGGAACTTACCACCTGTCAGCTGCTGTTCTGAGTCCTTCACCAGCTCATCGATTCTTTGCAATAGTCGTTTGAAACAGATATTGTTATTATCCCTGCTCTACAGATAGAAAGAGTTAAGATTACAAATCCAGGCAAAAAAAAAAAAAAAAAAGGGGGGGGAGAAAAAATTTCATGCTCTCAACCACTCCATTATTTATATCTCGCCATCACTTGTGCTGCCTTAACCTACCCCAGATTCTTTCATGCTTAGCCTTCCTGATCTTTCCTCCAGAGCCCATCCTCCCAGAAGTGCTGATTCACACTGCATGTCCAAATCCTAAATGCTAAATCATATAATTTTAATTAAATCCCTCACACTATTTTAGAAGCATTACCCATTTAATCCTTTCAGGGGAGTTACACATAGAAGAAAGTTTAGTCTAATGCTTCCCAACAAAGTAGTTTATAGCTTTCCCATTGCTACCCAGCAGCAAAATGTCCCAGTGATATTTTATGTGCTTTTCTAGTCTTATTCATAAACTCTTAACTGTTAAACAGTAGTAATCAACTGAAAAATTTTCAAGGAAAGCTTGGTAATGAAAATATCTACCTATATAAGAAGGGAAATGATTGTGTTTAAGTTCTCTGTAAAAGACTATGTCTATTCTTGTTTGGCAATGATTTTTTCTAAAACTTCATACTTGTCTTGGACAAGCTTACATAACTGAACTTAATTTTTCATTAGTAAGTTAAAGATTATGGTGCCCTCCCTCCTTGCATGCATCCTCATCTCCTACTATCATTTAGTTGTGCTTTGTATTATCTTTCCTGCTACCATCTGCCACTGGGCTATGACCTCCAGTTTCCAAGCCCAGCTGCATGGAGTCTTCCAATGGCCTTCACTCTAACAGTATCTCACAGTGTAGAAGTGATGGGGGTCGAATTACAGCCACTTTGTGTGGAATAATTTCTACTACAGCATTTTTTTTTAATTTTTAATGTGATAGATAGCTTTAAAACTGCCATTTCCCTCTCATGAGCTCTTTTCTAATTCTGTGTGTATGTTGGTCCAATTCTGAAATATTTAGACTTAAAGAAACTTGATGCAAGATCATGTGGCCAGGCAAACTTTGAATAACTTCAAGGGACTTTGGACAAAGCAGAGCACACCTAAAAAAGACCAGTTCCTGGATTTTCTTTATACTAGTAAGTCTTTAATCCACTCTGAGTTTATTCTTGTGTGTGGTGCAAGAAGGCGCTTAGCCTTGTATTTTTTTTTTTGCACATTTACCTGTTCAATTTTTCAAACACCATTGAATGGACCATATTTACCCCATTGTATGTTCTTGCCTCCTTAGTCAAATATTTATTGACTATAAAGGCATGGGTTTATTTCTGGGCTCCCTATTCTGTTCTATTGATCTTTATGCCAGTACCATGCAGTATTTTGTTGTTGTTTTATTTTTAATTTATTTTTAAATGTATCTTTATTGTTGAAAGTATTACAGATGGCATCCTTTTCCCTTCCATTGATCCCCCATCCACTCAACACCCATCAGTATCATGCTGTTTTGGTTACTGTGGTTTTGTAATCTAGTGTGATATGATATAGCATGATTCCTCCAATGTTGTCCTTCTTTTTCAAGATCTCTGTAGCTATTTAGTGACTTCTGTGGTTCTGAAGCATAATAGTAATTCCTCCTTTGGAAAAACTGCTGTTTGGAACTGCTGTTTTAAAATTTAAAATTCTCTACTGTTTTGAAATTCTCTGCTATTTTTTTTGCTAGTCCCTCTGTTATTTTTAGACTGTAAAATAAATTTGTTTTTTTCAGCTTGAATAATAGAAAAGATAATCTTAATTGTGTGACCTTGCGAGCTAGCCATCTAGAGGGACTGATACACTGATACTGATAATAATAATTCCCACATTCTTATAGCAAGTGTTTGTTCATTATGTATCCAAGGTTACAGATGTCTATATAGATATGATATGTACTCAAGGTTACAGATGTCTGTATAGTTATGATATGTACTCAAGGTTACAAGCTGTCTACAAAAATAACTTACACAGAGAACTAGAAGGATATAAAAAGAAAATACTCTTTCCTGTGTTTGTTCAGAATTTGAATGAGGTAATCTGCTCTAAACCTGGGTGCAATAAAGATGACTCCTAACTAATTGGTTCATTAAGGCATCTTGTCTAGCTCCCTGATCTGAGATACAACAGTTAAATATAAATTTTTGGAATATTTATCCTAGTTGTATGAAATATGCCATTGGTGTCTTGATAAGAATTGCATTGAATCTATAAATTGCTTTGGGTAGTATGGACATTTTAATAATATTAGTTCTTTCTACCCATGGACACAGTATATGCTTCACTTATTTGCATCTTCCTCAATTTCTTTATTCAGTATCCTATAATTTTCTGAGTACAGGTCTTTTACATCCTTGTTTAAAATTCTTCCTAGGTACATTATTATTATTATTATTATTATTATTATTATTATTATTATTTGCTGCAGTTGTAAATGGGATTGTTTTCTTAGTTTCTCTTTCTGAGAGTTTATCACTGGTGTGTAAAAATGCAACTGATTTCTGAATATTTATTTTGTATTGTGTTACTTTATTTATTAGTTCTAGTAGCTTTTTTGGTGGAATCTTTAGAGTCTCTACATACATATCATGTCATCTGCAAATAATGACAGTTTTATATCTTCCTTTTCATTTTGGATGCCTTTTATTTCTTCTTCTTGTGTGCTTGCTGTGGGTAGGATTTCTAGTAATATCTATATATATAAAAGCCAAGTGACAGGAATGATAGAACAACTGAAACAACTGGAAGGAACCTTCACTATGATGTGCACTGCAGCAGCCAAATGACCTGTTCAGGGTCCTAATCAGTGCCCCCATCCCAATAAAGAGTGGGGCCAGCCAGCTAACCTCCTGCAGCCCCTCCCTCTTGCCGGCCCAGCCCCACCCCTGATCACTCCCGACCCTACCCATGCATGAATTCGTGCACTGGGCCTCTAGTGTTGAGTAAGAGTGGTGAGAGCAATATCCCTGTCTTATTCTGATTTTAAGAGAAACATTTGTAGATTTTGCTCATTGAATATGATGTTGGCAGGGGGTTTGTCATATATAGCCTTTATTATATTGAGATATGTTCCTTCTATTTCCACTTTGCTGGGAGTTTTTATTATAAACTAGAGGCCCACTGCATGAAATTTGTGCACAGATAGGGTCCTTAGGCCTGGCCAGCGATCAGGGCCAATTGAGGCCTTTTGGCTGCCAGCTGGGGCCTTCCTTCATTCCATACCACCCCCTGGTGGTCAGCGCACGTCATAGCGAGTGATCAAACTCCTGATCTCCCAGTTGACCTCCCAAGGGGACACTTTGCATATTAGCCATATATATATATATATATGTTAGGTTTTACCATATGTTTTTTTTTGCATTTATTGATATGATCACATGATTTTTATTTTATCTTTCATTTTGTGTATATACTGTATCACATTTTTTTGCTTCCCAGATATTGCACCAACCTCACATCCCTGAAATAAATCCCACTGATCATGGCGTATATCTCAGCTGCTGCCAGTGGGAGCAGGACCAAGCCTTTTCATGTCTCCACCCTTCCTCCCAGTCTCAATGTGGCTTCTTCTGTAAATCCTTGGTTATAAGACTTCTCTTCAGCTAATCTTCAGTTGGTTATTCAGGTTGATTGCTCTATATTTCAGTTATCATTCCAGTTTGGTTTTGGGAAGGGGGATGTAACATCCATCTACTCTGCTGCCACCATGGGTCTTCCTTTTATTTCTTCATTTGCTTCTGAAGTTTCTTCTTTGCTGGCCCCTACTTCATGACCCCATTATCTTGATTACGCTTTCTGGAGGATCTATGATTTTCTTTGGATACCAATTGCCTCTAAAAACTCCTTCTAGCTTATATTCATAGACCCCAAATTGGATCACATCACTCTGTCCGCTATGTGATTAGGAATCAAAGTGTCCAAAATTTCCATTTATATCAGTAAATTTTCATTTATTCACTTTAAATTGAGTTGAAAAAGTAAGAACTCTCACTCGTATTGTCCATGCTTCCCAAACTGCCTGCTTGTTCTCCAGCTATAAAACTTTTGGATTTTATTCAGCTCTTTGCCCCCTTATAACTACTTCCTACTAGTTTAATTTAATCCATCAATTCCTTTGTGCTCTAGTCCTCCATTCCTTATCTAGGCTGTAATTATTTTATGCTTGGACTCACTCAATACAAACTTGTTGCTATTCACTAGGAATTATTCTGAATATTACACATATGAAGATGAACATGTCACAGCCTCAACATAGATCATTGAAACATCCAACAACATCTGTATTTAGGTGGTTATTGTAAATTGGCTTGGATCAGTTTTTACTTAATCTGGAAAGAGTCAATTAAGTAGTCCTGGCTGTGTTGATATAAAATAAGTCATCACACATTGCTCTAGAGATAAGTGATACCAAACATGTATTTGCGGTGTTCAATATTATTACAACTTCTCTGATTAATTGTATGATTCCAACTAGGTTTTCTGGTAGGAAGGACATAGGGATACTAGCCATGCTGGTTTGCCTGGGACTGAGTAGTTTCTTGAGATACAGGATGTTCAGTGCTAAAACTGAGGAAGTCTTGGGCAAACCAGCATGAACTGATGGCTCTGTCATCCAAGAAAGGGCAAGTCTGGACTATTAATCTATGTTTATTACTAGGGCCTTCAAACTTAATACTCTTTAGGGGCCCAGGCAGACATATTTACAGCTGGTTATTATAAAATGCAAAAAAATGGTGTGATCTGTGGAGGGTACATACTGATTGTGTCAGTTTACTAGGGCTTCCTTAATAAAGTACCACAGACTAAGTTTTGGAGGCTAGAAGTCCAAAATCAAGGTGTCAGAAGGGTTGATACCTGAGGGTTTCGAGAGAATGATTTGTTCTAGATCTCTCTCCCTATCTTATAGATGTCCATCTTCTATGTTTCTTCACACTATCATCCTTGGATGCAAATATATGTGTTCAAATTTTCTCTCTTATAAGGACACCAGTTATATTGCATTGGTGCCCAACCTTATGACCTCAGCTTAACTTGATCACTTCTATACAAACTAAATATGATCACATTCTGAGGTACTAATGGTTAGGATTTCAACATATAAATTTAGAGGGGACAGAGTTCAATATCTGCCATTCATAATAAATGATACTTAAGAGCGATGGCAAATCAAAAACATTCTACATATTACGTGACCAAAAGTTTCTTATCACGGGTCTAATCTGTCATCAAAGAAGACTAATTTCAACACAGTTGTGTCTGAAGCTAAAACTACTTTTAGACTAAGCTACCTTAGTGTAGTGGTATACTTTAAAACCAAAGTATGAGCCAGTTAGCATAATCTTTAGTTGTAACTATTTAGCTGTAAGCTGTTAGTCTAAGTTTACCTGAAGATTAATAACACCACCTTTGGATCTAGGAAGCATGTGCTTGCCTACCTTAGTGGTTAGCAAGAATATGCTAACCATGCAAGACGAGTTGTTTTCAACAGCAATAGTAAAAAATTCAGTAGAAGCAATGGTGGCAGAAAACATATTACGCATGAAGTAAATAAGGAACTAATCATTTCTTCTAATACTTTTACTGCTTGGCATTTGGATTTAGGCATGGCCCCTACATTACATTTTTATTTCTATGTAAAATGTGGAGACTTAAAGTAATATCCATGTATAGCTTACAGCTCAGAAGTATGGTCAAAGCATAGCTGGATTCTCTGCTGGGGACAGGGGAAGAGGGAGAAGTCTCACAAGGCTGAAATCAGGATGTTTATCAAACTGGGTTCTTATAAGGAGGTTCTGGGGAAGAATCTGCTTGCAACATCATTTCAGTTGTTGGCAGAATTCAGTGCCTTCCTTAGGTGTTCTGTAGATGTTCATGCTTCATTACTAGCTATTTGCCAGGGGGCTTCTTTCAACTCAATCTTTTCAATTCTCTTTCTCATGTGACCCTTTCCATCTTCAAACCAGCAATAGCATGCCAAGTCTTTCTCATTCTGTCTTCCTCTTATGCTTTTAAGGGGTGATGCGATTAGATGAGGACCTGGGTAATCCAGGACAATTTACCTATCTTCAGGTCGATTTATTATTAATCAAGGGCAACTAATTAGTAACCTTAATTACATCTGCAAAACCTCTCTTGCTATGCAATAAGGCATATTCATGGGTATGACATTTCCTCAAACTCACAGTTTCTAGTGTAAGTGCAAGAAATCTTGGAAGCCATTTTTATTTTATTTGTTCAAAATATATTTTCATTTATTTTAAAGAGAGAGGAAGGGAGAGACAGATAGAAACAGCGATGAGAGAGAAATATTGATCACTGCCTCCTACACACCCCGTATGGGGGATTGAGCCCACAACCTGAGCATGTGCCCTGACTGGGAATCAAACCATGACCTCTTGTTCCTGTGTTGACACTCAACCACTGAGCCACATTGGCTGGGCTTGAAAGCCATTTCTAGAACTCTGTCTACTATAGACCCTTCAGAATGAGCAAACTTCTCAGATACACTTTCTTAGTACACTGGGATTGCATTATACCACATGAATTCAGAGTTCTTTATTTAATATGAGCATTTCCCACTCTGCTCCTGGCTTTGAGAGAACAGCTTTGCCATCGGCCTCAGGGATGCTGGCATTCCCTTCTCTAGAGCACTTTTCAAAGCCTTTATAAAAGAAGTGTCTGGGGACACAATTATAAGGATGATTATAAAGTCACTACATCATCCCAATTTCCTTAAATATTTTATCTCTTTCTCTACAAAATCCCAGAGTAATTCTGGTTTTTCAACTTCAATTAGCATAAACCACATTCGATTCTGAATTCGGTCTAGTAATTGAACCCACAGAATTAATCCAGTCAAAAGCACAGAGCCAATCCAAGTTCACACCTTAAATTTTTAAAATCTGATTAATTCCTAAGTATCATTCAATTTGGTCTCATTCAATACTGCATTCCTTCTATCCGATCTGTGGCCAAGAAAGGCTATATACTAACTTGACTAACTCTAGGAAGGTCTGCACGGCAGTTTTGCAAACTCAAAGACCTAAAGTAACCACAAAGGATTGCCTGAAATTAAAACTTTAACTAAAAGCAGTTTATAGTATCTTCCCTGAAAAGGTCAGTCTTTACTTTAACTGTCTTTTTGTATCTAAGATAACATCCTTGTGAAATGTCAGGTCTATCATGTTACTTTTTATCCAATCCCAGAGGTCTCTGCCCTTTTACTTTCTCCACATCCCTAATGTCACCAATGCATTTCATGGAACCCACTTATGTCTCCTCCTTTGATTGTAATGTATAAAACAGGGTGAAGGACTGCAATTCTCCAAAGCATTATCCCAATTCTGCTTTCCAGCATTTGTCGACAGTTTGGCCCAAATAAACTCACAAAAACTCTTTTTAGGTTTGAATATTTTTACCTTAACAGAGCCAAACTCTTGAACTCCATTATGATAATATTTCTCATGTTTTTGTACATTGGCAGTATCTCGTGATATTGTATATGCTACTTTCTCTGAGGACATATTTTCTACCCAAAACCTTGGATTTTAATATAGTTATAGATCAGGAGTAACAAGAAGATTATTAAGATTTCCATGTAAAGCAATTCTTTCGGAAATTCATTACACATTTTTTAGGCAAGAGAAGTCTAACTTCCATAGCAAGAGAGAATGGGATGTTATTACTGCCAAAAAAGCAAGTAGAATCTATCCAAAGGCTTAAGGTCCCCAGCTTCTTTAGAACTTAACCAGATTCTCTCACTCCAAATTTTATGGTTCAAATTCTTTCCCAATTAATGCTATAACTTTAACAAATCAAATTCCATAAACATTTTAATTAAGCCACCTGTAGGATTAGACCTTCAGATTCAGAAATCTCAACCATTTAGCTATACGTTATAAGGAAGCTTTCTGGTTCATTTCCTAGATCTTGGGCTGGGAATTTAAAGCTTTAAGCTAATTGTTTTTTGTTTTTTTCAAGTTTCCAGAAGTAACCAAACAAACCCACAACTTTATACTCTATCTCCACTAAAAACCTGGCCTTCTCCAGGTGACAAAAGGTAATCTTATAGCTCACCTATAGAGCTGAAAATGGAATTTATCCAACCCAAGAATGAGTAGGGAGTGATTCTTTCAAGAGAAACCATAGTACTCTTGGTGGGAGAGAGTAAGAATGTAAGAACAGACAAATATCCAACCACCCTGTTCATAGTCAATCTTTTCTCTCCAAAATGGAGTTTAAAACGTAATGCCATTATTTAGAAGATCCACCTCTGAGAACAAGACTAGAATGGAGCAGATCGGGCTAGAACATAGGATAGGGCAAAAGAGGTTAGGAGACCAGATGCTTGAAAGATTAGAAGAGATCAAAAGAAGAAATTACATAATAGCTAGGCTGGCATGAAGACAGAGTCTCTGGCTTCCCTGCAATTTTGTTTGGAACTATTCCTAATAATACTGATGTGAATTTACTCATATCCAGTGTAGCATTAATTTTGAGTACAGTAGACACATTTGGTTTTTTTTTAGTATATGTGCTGCCAAAGTGAGCACTAGATACAATTGTTTACATTTTAAAAATATTCTAAGATCTGCTGAAATGTTTTGGCTCAGTGGTAGAGCGTTGGTCTGCGGACTGAAAGGTCCTGGGTTCGATTCCAGTCAAGGGCATGTACGTTGGTTGGGGGCACATCCCCGGTGCGGGGTGTGCAAGAGGCAGCTGGTCGATGTTTCTCTCTCATTGACGTTTTTAGCTCTCTATCTCTCTCCCTTCCTCTCTGTAAAAAATCAATAAAATATATATTTTTAAAAATATTCTAAGATCTGAAAGAGAAATTGTGTTTGATCATATGTATCTGAATGAGAACATGATTGTCTTATATATAAGTGAATTTTTGTATTCTGATGCCATTTGAATAATAAGAATAATATTATTCTATTTTATTATTGATTGTTTTCACCCCATTTTCATATTTTTGTATTAGAATGCAATCTATGCTACTTTTTAGGGGATCCCACTAAGCTTTCTGCTTCTCACGTGTCACAATTATTTCCAGGAAATTGAAAGTTTTGAAGTTATTTTCCTAATGGTGGTATAAAAATTCTTACATTTAGGAGAGATTTCCAAAACTACCTCTAATTTGTTATAGGGTTTTGGGGGCTCCTACAAAGTATTTCAGCATTGGCAACCGCTAGCCAAGCCTCCTGCTATTCCCCACAACTTGAGCATTTTCTATGAAGTTTCAAAATAGAGATTTTCAATTCCTGTGCAGATGTAAATTGAATGAACTGGGTAATAGAAGCATCTGGCTTTAACTTCTGTTTTCTGAAGTTTTACCAGAGGGATTTTAAAAACGATTCCGTTTAACCTCATTTTCATTTGTCAGTGTCATCCTCTTCTGTGGGAGTCTGAAGTTTACCTTCTGTGACCTGCTGGTAGTTTAGCAGAGCTAAAAATATCAAAACACCTTTTTAGGCTTTCATGTCAGTTAATAACTTCAAGAAGTAAATCCTATACACATGCTCTTAAATGCTCAAATTCGCATCTTGCTAAATTACTACCCAGATACATTCAGTATTTTAAAAGATGCAGCTCTAACATATTGACTTTCAAACCAACTACCCCATTTATTGCCATAATTTTATATTGTATACAATTGTGAAAGCACTTGAACTTTAGGCTAAATGGTTTGTATTTTGTTGTTGTTGTGAATTCTCACCTAAGGATATTTTCCCATTGATCTTTTTTACAGAGAATGGAGGAGAGAGGGAAAGACAGAGAGAAATATCAATATGAAAGAAACACATCGATTGGTTGTCCAGATCAGGGCCCAGGCCTGGGAAGAGCCTGCAACCAAGGAATCAAACTCAAGTCTACAGACCAATGCTCTATCCATTGAGCCAAATCAGCCAGGGCCCAGGGGTTTGTATTTAGTTTGGGATGGAATGGAATAGTAAGATACTATAAAATGTTTTAATAATGAAATAATGCTAAATGTAATTTCATATGTCTGTATTGAGAAATCCATTGAATCTTCAAACTGACTGCTGTGTGTTTATTAGAACCCATTCTCTTCTTTTTCTACAGAAATGGAATTTTCAGTGGACCATTTTACCCACAAACCAATCTTCTTTATATATAAATGTGGACATATGACCTGCTCCTTACCAAGATAGCACTTAAAAGGACAGAACTTTCCTCCTTTGGCCTCTTCCTTCTTCCTGCTACACAGGATACAAGCAGGATGGTGAGACATTTTTAACTGTAGTTGCTTGAGGGATACAAGAGAAGCAAGAGACAGCATGGAAAACCTGGACAATATTATGCTAAGTGAAATAAACTACCCAGAGAAAGACAAGTATTCTATAATCTCACTTCTATGTGAAATCTAATGAAGAAAATAAACTGATGAACAAAACAGATCCAGAGCCGAAACCGGTTTGGCTCAGTGGATAGAGGGTCAGCTTGCGGACTGAAGGGTCCCGGGTTCGATTCCAGTCAAGGGCATGTACCTTGGTTGCGGGCACATCCCCAGTGGGGTGTGCAAGAGGCAGCTGATCGATGGTTCTTTCTCATCGATGTTTCTAACTCTCTATCCCTCTCTCTTCCTCTCTGTAAAAAATCAAGAAAATATATTAAAAAACAAACAAACAAAAACAAACAAACAAAAAAAAACAGATCCAGAGACATTGAAACATGCAACAGACTGATGTATTTCAGAAGAGGTGGGGATGGGAAGAAAGTAAACAAAGATTGTATATGCATATATGCATAGCTCATGGACAAATAATAGTGTAGGGAAGGCCTGGGAAAGGGGAGGGAGCAGCGTGAGGAAATCATGGGGGGAGGGAGGATGGGGGGAGACATTAGTAATATTTTCAACAATAAAGTTTCAAAAAGAGGGAAAATTTTTTATTTCTATGTGATTAAATTTTATATAGTGCTGCATGAAACTTAAAATCAGGAGTACTCATCTTGTACTTCAGAAATGCTGCTCTTTGATTATGTTTTTCATAAATAAATAAGAGATCATAATATCAGAAAAGATGTTGAGTGTTTGGGGGTGAGATGTATTTCAGTATGCAGTGTAGTTTCACTCTGCTCCTATGTAATCCCTTGTTCTGAAATGAGATGGGAAGATAGTCAACTACCTACCACTAGGAGTCCTTTCTACTTGTTATTTCTTCTCATATTTTTTCTTTTAAGCCATACATTAAGTAATTTTTAAAAGTAATTTTAGTTTACCAATATGTGGTCCCAAGAGTAATATAATGACTTGATTGTGGTATGGGCCTGAAATGAACATGAGAAACAAACTAGTTAAGCTTGAATGAACATTTAACCTTTGACACGAAAATAATACACATCATTAAAGAACAAGATGAAAAGAGAGTGGGCCTTTTTACAAACAATTATAGATTTGTTTAATTTGAATGGATTCTGATTACAGAGCAATCTTTCCAAATTTTGAGGTTTTTGTTTGGAAACTGCAAGAACACAATGATGTGATTTTGCTAAAATGGTGCGTAAATGTGTTGCCTTAAAAAATGGGGGCTTAAGAATGGTGCTTGTACAAAAGGGCACAGTGTGGGCCGATGTTCTCGGAGTCTCCCAACAGGGATTCTCTTATGCTTTGGGTCCTCAGGAAAGGGTTGATGACTTGATTGGCATCAATTTACCATTAACAGGAAATTGAACACATTCTGGCGCATTTTTAATATCCATAGTACATCTTACAGGCATTTCTACTTGGAATTCAAAGTTTTACATTCCCACACACACAAAAAAAGTCTTTTTCTTTCACAGTGTTTGTTGAACAAGTGCAAGTTTTATTTGTTCAGGTTCTCCATTTAGCACTTGATATTAGGTTTCCTTCAACCAAGAAACAAACAAACAAAAAAGTTTCTTCTGTTTCATTATAAACTAGAGGCCTGATGGATGAATTTGTGCACCCGTGGGGTCCCTTGGCCTAGCCTTCAGGATCGAGCTGTAACTGGCTCTCTTACATCCCCTGAGGGGTCCCAGATTGTAAGAGGGCACAGGCCAGGCTGAGGGACCCCGCTGGTGCATGATCAGGGCTGGAGGCTGGGGAGGGATGTGGAAGGTTGGCCAACTGGGGAGGGACAGGGCATGTCTGACCCATCTCGTTCAGTCCCAATCTGCTGGACCCAGCAGCACGCTAACCTACCAGTTGAAGCGTCTGCCCCCTGGTGGTCAATGTACATCATAGTGAGCAGTTGAGTGGTCTTAGCATATCAACACTAGTAAAAGAGTAACATGCTAATTGACTGTACCTTCACAATGCCCACCAGCCAATCAGGAGTGAGTATGCAAATTAACCAACAAAGATGGCCAGTTAATTTTCATACACAGACACTGAGAAGCTGGGAGCAGAGTAGGATGCTTGCATCATGGCAATGACACAGGTGTTCCGCACCACCCCAGCCATTCTGGGCCTCTGGGAAGTGTGGGAAGGCAAAAAGGAGGTTCTGGGATGGAGCAGAAAGACAGCTCAGGCCAGAGTGAAGGCGGTGCCAGCATTCTGAGGAAGGAAGGTTCATTCTTGCATGAATCTTTGTGCATGGGGCCTCTAGTCATTGGTATAGTAAACTTTGGTTGAATGGATGATTGGATGCTTAGCACATTAGGCTTTTATTATACAGGATTCATCTGGATTTACTCAACACCATGATGCATCCCTGCTTTAATGATTAGACTGTGTGTCAGAGAGCTGTATATTCACCATAATCTATTTCCTTTTTTTCTGGGCTCACAGATAGACTTCACTTTTTATTTCTAAGTTTGCTATATAACTGAGCTCTGACCAATGGAATGCAGGTTAATCCATAGGCATAGGGACAACTGTGTGATTTTCCTGGCTTTCTCTCTTCCTCTGCCAGTCAAATGGGTTTGGAGAATTCAATTGAGGTCTCTGAGTTCATCGGAGTTGGGAGGGCTACAGGATTTAAGTCCCTCTGTCCTGCCGAGACCGGTTTGGCTCAATGGATAGACTAGAGCGTCAGCTTGGGGACTGAAGGGTCCTGGGTTTGATTCCAGTCAAGGGCATGTACCTTGGTTGTGGGCATATCCCCAGTAGGGGGTGTGCAAGAGGCAGCTGATCGATGACTCTCTCTCATCGATATTTCTAACTCTCTGTCTCTCTCCCTTCCTCTCTGTACAAAATCAATAAAATATATTTTTAAAAAATAAATAAAATAAAGTCCCTCTGTCCTTGAATGACTTCATGGAGCAAAAAAGTGCCCCCCCCCTTCACACACACATTGATTGTAAACTTTAATTAAATTTACCCCCTAATATTTTGAGATTGTCGATAGACACATCTAATCATTTCGAATGCAGTTAGATATGATTAAAAGTATCATATAACAGATGATAAATTTAAAGCTGAAACAGACGTGGAAAATATCTCACCCCATGTACCTCCCTGTCAGATCCTTGTGTAACACACAACCACCTCCCATTATAGGCAGCAAGCAGGAAGGAGAGCAGTCCTCTCTGCACTCTGTCCCACATTTAGCATCATCTTTTCAGTTTATAATTTTAAGATTCTGAGAGAAAAGACTTTTAAAAAATAGTCCAAAAATCCTTATTTTATAGATGAAAAAAATTGACCGAGAGTTTAAGTAATTTGCTCAAGATTACTTAATCTCAAACAAAAGGGTAAAGTAAGTCCTCTAATTTGAGTAATGCATATGTACAGGTCATTAAGAACATTACTATTCTGATGTATATCAGGATAGTTATAGGCTTACAAAGTTTGAGGAACTAGTTCTTAAATTTATTTAAGTAAATATCTATGGTAGATTAAAAATGGTCTCAAACTCTTAGCTATTTCTCCATTGGGAGTCTAAATATCCTCCCTTTGAATTGGGTGGGGTTTTGAAAGTTGTTTCACCAATAGAATGTAGCAGAAGGGATTTTTCAGATTAAGTCATAAAAATCCTTGTGGTTTCCATCAAGTTCCTTTGGAACACTCTAATGGGGCTTCTGAATCTCTCTTTTGACTCTCCTGAGCCTGTCAGCTGTAATGTCATGGATAGGACCTCCAGCCAACTGTTCCAGCTGAGCCCAACTTTCCAACCATCCCTGCCAACAGGCCAGTCATGCAAGGGAAACCACATAGGACTTCACTTATCAACTGAAAAACTAAGCTTGACGTCCATTGATGTTACACCGAGCAGAAGAATTGCCCAGCTGAGTCCTGCTTGAATTAATGATGGTTGTTTTAAGCAACTACATTTTGTTGTAATTTGTTTCATTGCTGTAGGTAAATAGTGAATAAAATGTTGTCTTTTCTATGTAGTTTAATGGTTAAAAAGGAGCCACTCTCTCTGGATTCAAATCCTGACTCCACCAATAGCAAATTGTATGGTTTTAAATTATTTAACTTTTTTGTGTCTCAGTTACCCAACCTGTAAAATTTGGATAGTGTCTACCACCTGGCCTGCATGGCTCAGTGATTGAGCATCGACCTAGGAACTAGGAGATGATGGTTTGATTCCTGGTCAGGGCACATGCCTGGTTTGTGGGCTCGATCCTCAGTAGGAGGCCTGCAGGAGGCAGCTGATAATGATTCCCTCTCATCACTGATGTTTCTATCTCTCTCTCTCCCTTCCTCTCTGAAAAAAAATAAAAATCTCTCTCTCTCTCTCTCTCTCTCTCTCTCTCTCTCTCTCGCTATATATATATATATATATATATATATATATATATATATTAGTGTCTATCTTACAGCTGAGATTAAATGAATTACTATATTTTAGAACATTCCTAGTACATAATAAATAAAATATAAAAATTGGATTTATTTATTGCTCATTGTATTTTCTCATATTAATGTTCATAATACAGCCTTCCTCTGGTTCGCTCAATAGGCTGCTAATGTGTTGGTTTACCAAACATATCAACTGGATTAAACTGAAACTACTTTTTCTATAATCCTTTTAGATGTTGTCATTTTTTGAAGATACATGTTAAAAATACTCAAGCAATACAGGGAAGTACAAAGAAAAAAACTATTGTCTTTACCCATAACTCAGAAATAAGCATTTTAACCTTAGGAGAATATCATTCCAAACAGTAAATATTTAACTAGAAAAAAAAAGTGAATTAAAACATTAAAGTATTTATGAAAGGATAGACTCATAGATATAAAGTTATGTGGAAATAATTTCATATACTTGAAGAACAGGCAACTAGGTTGGGCATAAAGCATGTGGCTATGTGTTTTTTATTTTGTAGAACATCACTGACTTCTTTTGTCAGAATAACTTTTTCCCTTTAAAGTGGTTTTCTTTCCTTGTAAAATAACTGAGAATGCTCTTTCACTCTTTTTTCTTTTTAATGACTTAATTTTTTTAGAGCTGTTGAGCTTCATAGCAAAATTAGAAGTAAGGTACAGAGATTTTTCATACCTGGCCCCATAGATGAGGAAATCTCTAAACTTTGTCTTTAGAGTATAACAATTTAAGTAGGGTATATTTACATAGATAATTCTATATTCATTTTCCTTATATCACAATGTGCCTATTTGATGTATATATTTAAATTGTCTTTATTTCAGGAAAATTATTCTTCAGGATTCTAATTATATTCAGTAATATAATATAAAAATATCTATATACCAGGTGTATATATAAGCCCAAGTGACCAAACAACTAATTGGCTGGTTGCTATGACACTCATGGACCACCAGGGAGCAGACTCTCAATGCAAGAACTGCCTCCTGGTGGTCAGTGCCCTCCCACAGGAAGAGTACCACTCAGCAAGAAGCCAGGCTCATGGCTGGGGAGTGCAGCGGAATTCTAAGAAAATCCAACTGTTGACTGAGGGCTCCTGAACTGCAAGAGAACTCAGGCCTGGCTGAGGGATTCTGGCCGCACTCTGCCCTCGTTGAGTGCACACATTTCATGTACCAGGCCTCTAGTCCTATATAATAAAAGACTAATATGAAAATAGACCACAGCAGAACAACTGAACAACTGGTTGCTATGACATGCACTGACCACCAGGGATCATGCTCAGAAGACAATCGGCGTTGGCAGCAGGTGGCAGAGTATGGAACATGGTGGGCATCAGCCGCAGTGGGATGGTGGAGAAGATAAGCAGGGGCTCCAGACCAAAGTGAGGCAGCGGTTGCTGTCATTGGGGCAAGCCTCTGGTGGTTACTAAAAACTCGTTGCTCCAGTGTGCCACGGTCCCACCTGGCACTCGCATCTGCTGCTGGTGCCAGAGCTACTGCTTGTACCCACTGCCAGTGCCTAGCACCAGTCTGGTTGCTCTGTGCCATCTGCAGGTGCGAGCGCTGGCTGCCAGCCCTGATCGCCCCTCAAGGTTTCTCCACCTCTCCCTGCTCCTGAGGGGTGATCAGGGCTGGCAGCCACTGCTGGCACCCACTGTTGGTGCTGGCCCATATCACTCCTGCTGCTAGCACTGGCTTCAATCACTTCGAGCTGTTAGCAGGTGGGAGCAGGGCTGGGAGTGGTGGCACTGGGAACAGAGCTGCCATCAGACAGGGAACTGGGGGGCCACAGTGTAAGGGCTGGGTGGGGGCAATGGAGGATGGGCCAAGACCCACCCCAGTGCCCACTGCAGCCTCAGGGCCCACAGTTCCTTTTAAAGTGCAGGAATTCTTGCACTGGGCCCCTAGTATGTGTGTGTATGTATATATATATATATATATATATATATATATATATATATATATATATATAATATTATAGCCCACTGGTTGGCAAACTGTGGCTCCAGAGCCACATGTGGCTTGCGAGTCTCGGTTTGCCGCATTGTTGAGTTTGCTGACCACTGACCTAGATTCTAGATTCTAATAATTACAAACTGTTGTTGTTCCTTGTGATTAAGACCCTATCCCAGTGGTTGGCAAACTTATTAGTCAACAGAGTGGCAAACCGAAGTTTGCCAACCATTGTTATAGCCAATCATTTTTATCTGTTTTTCATTTTCTGTATTATAAGGTTTATCTCAAGCCTTTTCTTTATGGTACTATCAACACTGTTTCTTTCTAATTCTAAGCTATTGCTTAGTTCCAAAAGAATGTGTTTTTTTCTCCATTTGTTTCCTTAGCCATTTATAGTTGCTTTATCATCTTCTCCTTTAGTTTGTGTTTTATTGAATTCCTGTTCATAGTTTTTGTGTGTGTGTGTGTGTGTGTATGGCTCAAGGCACTTTGGGGAGGCTTTTCTTTATCTTGAATAAGATTTTTTTTCATAAAGCATTCGCCATCTGCTTCTGCGTGCTTATTTCTCATCCTTCTCTTCCTCCTCCTACTCTCTGTTTGCTTATTATTATTATTATTATTATTATTATTTAATTTAATTTATTTTTTTACTTCCTCCTCCACTCTTGCTTTTTTTGAATGTGGACAATTTTATCTAGATATGCTCAATGTTTTCTTTTAAAGTGGTTGAGTTCTTTTTGAAAACCTTAATACTTTAAGACTGGTTTATCTTTTGCTTGAAGATCGGTGACTATATTTTATCCTCCATTCTGAAATTTGAAATACATGTGAGAGCTGGAGCTGAAGGCATAGGACTTGAATGCTGAGATCCTGCTTAATATTTTGTTAATGGCCCACTAGACTGCATAGGGTCTACATTATCTAGTTCAAGGTATATTGTATTCTCATGACACTGGCTTCAGGCTGTGGATTGCTCCCCTATTTTGGAATTAACCCTTGGACAATGATAATCTTAACATTTTTCTGCCTCTGCTGAGCTTCTAAGTCTGACACATGTGTCAAACACAAGGCCCGCGGGCCAAATCCGTCCCGCCAGGCCTTGCGATGTGGCCCGCACCGCGCTGTCATCACTGCACTCCGCTGCATTTCCATCACAATGACAGTTTATGACTGTTCAGTAAACCATTCGGCCCGCGATTTAGGCTGGATTTTAGATTTTGGCCCCTTCTCTGATTGAGTTTGACACCCCATTTCTCTGTTTGTTTTGTACTCACCACTAGTCCCATTCCCTGCTCCTCACTAGCACTCTCTTATTACCCATGTTTTGACTGGGTCACTCTTCAGTGCTTCAAGCTTGAGTTCAATTGCCCACCAAAGTCACTGCATATTATCTGTTGAAACCGCCCCCCCCCCCCCCCCCCCCCCCCCCCCCCCCCCCCCCCCCCCCCCCCCCCCCCCCCGCCACACACACACTTCCTGCTCCTTCTTTTCCTCTTCTTTGCCTTCACAGAGGAGAGGAGAGGTAGAATTAAACTGATTTCCCAAATGTTCCACGTTTCTGTGAAATTTTTCCCCATCTTATTAAAAAAAAAAAAGCCATTTTGTTCTATATTTTGTATTCTCTTGCTATTGGGGAAATAAAAATAGAAAGTAGAGGAGGAAAGACAAGTGCAGGAAATTAAGAAGAGTGAAGCAATAAATATGGACATTTGGAGATAAGAGAAAGAAAAAATGAAATGAGGTTCCAGAAAAAGATAAAGGTTTTATTTAACGTGAGATGCCAGAACTCTGATAAAATACAGAGAAAGAATCAGAATAGATGTTAGTAATTAACTTTCCCACCCCGTCCTCATTCTTTGTAGACTTTACTTTAATATTTTAATCCCTATCACAATTTTCTATCTCTCTGACTTCTTTTACTTTATTTTATAAAATGAAAAATGTTAATACACCCTAACAAACAAAAATAAACAAACCAACCAGACTGCCACCCTCCAAAAGCTCTCTAAATCCAGGTATGTGACCTAAATGTCCCATGCAGGCCCATATACCCACCAATTCCAGTCCCCTGCTATCCCAGGCACAGTGAGCTATGTCCATAGACAAGGGAGATAGAAGAAATGTTAACGTAAACCTGAAAAGATTTTTTTTTTCTTTTGTGAGTTCATTTGAGCCAAACTTTCGACAGTTGCAGAAAGCAAAATCTCAACGGATTGGGATAATGCTCCAGAGAATGGCAGTTTTTCACCTTGTTTTATACATTACAATCAAGTTGAGGAGACATAAGTGGGTTCCATGAAATCCATTGGTGATAGATTAGGGCAGGAGAAGGCAAAGTGTGGTGGGGGAAACCTCTCGGATTGGATAAAAAGTAAAATCATAGACACATACTTCTTTTACCCAGGTGGGTACAGGATAGTTAGCAGTCAATAATATAACAATAACAATGAAGGAATTTATGATCTCCTTCCTGGTGCCCAGGTGCATTTGGTTGTGCCCTGAGAGATCCAGAAAAAGGGAAGTTATTAATACAAGTTACCCTGACATTTCACAAGGATATTATCTCAGATGCAGTGAAAGATTGATCTTTGTCAGGGAAAATACCAGCCTAGGACATGACTACTCACTATGAACTGCTTTTAGTTTAAGTTTGTTTTTTTAAAATATATTTTATTGATTTTTTTTTTTTAGAGAGAGGAAGGAGAGGGATAGAGAGAAACATCGATGAGAAAGAAACATCCATCAGCTGCCTCCTGCACACTCCCCACTAGGAATGTGTGCCTGCAACCAAGGTACATGCCTTTGAAGGGGACCCTGATAGTCAGAAGGCTGACGCTCTAGCCATTGAGCCAAACCGGTTAGGGCTTAAAGTTTTAATTTTAGATCATTCTATGTGGTCACTTTAGATCTTTGAGTTTGTAAAACTGCAATGCAGGCTTTCCTTGTCTGCATTGCAGTTTTACAATGCAGGATGGTATATGGCCTTTTTTTTTGCCCACAGAACTCACTTTTTATTTTTATTTTTGTCTTTTTACTTTTTATGATACTGTTACCTTAGCTAGCCAGATATTAATGAGGAAAAGAGAATGGGAGAGATAGGCATTGTTGAGCACATTCAGCGGGGCCTGTTTGCTTATCTGGAAGCTAGAGCTTCACACCCACACAGGGGGATTAGAGCATTGCTTTGCCAAGGATGACCACTTCTCCCTTCCCCTCTGGGCTGCAAGGGGATGGGGAGGGATGGCAGGAGAAGACAGGGAGATACACAATAAAGTCAAAATGGCAGGGGAGAGGGGATGCTCAACCATAGAACCTGTCATTCTAACCTGGGAAAAAGATCATTGGTTAGAGGGGTGGACCCCCAAAACTTGGCAAGTTGATTGGTTATTTTGAAAAAACACTTAGTTCCCCCCAAACCCAAGAATACATAATGCCAGGGGAGCAAAGAAGCTATCTCTCGCTTGCTTGTGCTCTCTGCACTTGCCTGTTCTCGCCATAGTAGCCAGGTGGCCCTACTAGCCACATAGCTGCTGGCCAAACACTGGCTCCAGGAAGGAGCCCAGATACAGCAGGAAAGCAATGGATTGCAGCTGGGAACACAAGCTACATTAGCCAATGCTGGCTCGGGACTAAGCCTTAACATGGCACAGAATCTCGACATGGACTCTGTTCCTGGCCCTGATTTTCTGTGGTGGGACAGATGGAGATGAGCCATCAGAGGAACATCCCCACAAATAACTAGCACCACCAGACCTCATCCTTCCCTGTGGGTTCCCAGAAATGCTTTTTCCTCAAGACACTGCAAGAACTTGACGTCTACCATCAATAGTGCCTTTACATAAAAAGTCTCAACTATAGATTGTTATTGCTCACAGCTGTACAGGGCAGAATTTAATCTCCCCTTTTTGATATAACCAGACATTACTCCCCCCCCCCCCAATAGTAAATTAAAAATGTTTTTCTTGCTATAAATCAGTATTTCTCTAAATTCCTTCATGTATTAGAGTTGGTTCCTTCTTTTCCCCTGGATGGTTTCCTTGACACAGTGGAGAGCTTCTCAGTCCCTAAGCACAAAGGAAGTGGGTGTTATTTCCTTAGGGAGGGGTTGCAGCCACACGTAGTGTTGACACATGAAGACCTTGCACTGTATATAGATACAAGCTGTGTTCCATGTAAACACAAGGATCTTCACATGCTCTTAGAGTTGCTTACTCAAACCACTGACTGATAAATTTTCAGATGAGAGCAAATATTGTACTGCCCTTAGCTTTTTAATCATTTTCTCCCTTTCCTCCACTTGTCCCCCATGTAGGTGGAGAAAGAAGATGAGGGAGATTTGTTTTTCCACTAAGAATGCAGATATTTTAAAATATGTGCTTTATAAAAGTATTACTTATATGTGTAATCTGAAGCGAAGTTTAAAGAGGTGACCCAGGAAAGTTGAGGGCAGCATAGTGGCAATGTTAGGAAATGCTATTGTATTATAATATTCCTGTTACAGTTTGAAAAAGCAAAGTCTAGCTGGAGAATAAAATCCAAACACCAAAACAAAAGCTAATCTCAGCTTTCACATATAAATATTTATGTTTTAGTGAAAGGCAAATTCTTATCTGCCCTTCCTCCTGGTCTTCCTTGTCTCCATAAAATTAGCTTTCCTTCTGAAAACAAAAGAACTAATACTCTAGAAAAATCTTTCTCATATGGTTAGTCTTCTTAAATGATCAGCTCTTTAGGGGCCTAACATATGTTTCATGCAGATCAATCTGTGACCTTGGCAATGATGTAGACAGACTGGGCTGTGAGCAACGACATTCAATATCAAAGATCTCACAGGCTTGGAAAACTACAGGACATTGAAAAAAGAGATAGAGGAAGATATAAACAAGTGGAAGAATATACTGTGTTCATGGATTAGTAGCATTAACATAATTAAAATGTCTACATCTATACTACCCAAACCAATCTATAGATTAAATGATTCAATACAATCTTCATTAAAATACTAACATAGATCTAGAAAAAATACTCCAAAAAATGTATATGGAACCTAAAGTATCCCATATAGCTGCAGCAATATTGATAAAAAAGAACAAAATTAGAGGGATCACGATACCAGATATTAAATTATACTACAAAGCCACTGTAATCAAAACAGCCTGATACTGGCACAAGAATAGGCATATAGATCAATGGAACAGAACAGAGACCCCAGAAATTAACCCAAGTCATTATGTTCAATTAATATTTGAAAAATGAGGCAAGAGCATACAATGGAGTCAAGATAGTCTATTCAATAAATAATATTGGGAAAATTGGATAGAGACATGCAAAAAATGAAACTAGACCACCAACTTACAACATACACAAGAGTAAACTAAAAATGGATAAAAGATTTAAATGTTAAGTCATGAAACCATAAAAATCAACCATAGGAAGCAAAATATCAGACATCTTTGGTAGCAATATATTTATAGATATATCTCCTAAGGGAAATGAAACTAAGGAGAAAATAAACAAATGGGATTATATAAAAATAAAAAGCTTTTGCACCAAAAAATCATCAACAAAATAAAGAGGAAGCCCACTCTATGGGAGAATATATTTGGCAATAATACAGCTGATAAAGGGTTAATATCCAAAATTTATAAGGAATTCTTACAACTTAACAAAAGGAAGACAAACAATCCAATTTGAAAATGGGCAAAGAAAATAAATAAACACTTCTTCAAAGTAGAATACAGATGGCCAAGAGACATATGAAAAAATGCTCAGAGTCACTGATCATCAAAGATATGCAATTTAAAATGATGAGATATCACCTCACACAGTCAGAATGGTTATCATCAACAAATCTATAAATGACACATGCAGGCCAAGCTACTAGTGGAAATGCAGACTGGTGCAGCCATTATGGGAAATAATATGGAGTTTCCTCAAAAAATTAAATATGGAACTGCCATTTGACCTAGTAATCCCACTACTAGGAATATATTCTAAGAAACCTGTAACACCAATCACAAAGAATGTATGCACCTTTATTTTGATAGCAATGGAAATTATAATAGCTAAGATCTGGAAACAGCCCAAGTACCCATCGGTATATGAATGAATAAAAAAAGCTGTGGGATATTAACTCTATGGAACACTATGCAGCTATAAAAAAGAAAGTTATCTTACCTTTTGAGACAGTATGAAGGGACCTGAAGAGTATTATGCTAATGAAATAAGCCAGTCAGAGAAAGACAAGTATCACGAGGTCTCACTCATGTGGAATCTAATGAACAATATACACTGATGAACAAAATAGATCCAGAGACAGAATCATGGGACAGATTCCATAGAATCATGGACTCTCAGAGAGAAGGTGGGGGTGGATTGGAAGAGATCAAACAAAGAACTTGTATGCATATATGCATAACTCATGGGCAAAAGCATTAGGGTGGTGAAGACCTGGGGTGGGTCAATAGGGGTGAGGGTAGGGGGAGGAAGGGGACATATGTAATATTTTCAACAATAAAGATTAAATAAATAAATAAATAAATAAATAAATAAATAAATAAATAAATCTCATAGGGAGTGAAACTAGAGACCAGTAAACTTGTGTCATTCTTCTGGCTAACCTTAGTCCAGATGGTGAGAAAAATGGCCCAGAAAAGTGGATCATAATTTAACACAGATATATTGAATCACTGTTTAGTCTGCTAATCAAATCATGTGAGTTTGTGTCTCCTGACAGGAGAGGGTGAGAACAGAATATGTAGGCAGAGCTAGGAGTCTTAGTGTTAGGATACAGTAGGGACAAAAAGTTATGGAGAAGTGCAGAGGATTGTTAGAAATCAAAGAAAACTGAAATATACAGGCAAGAGAAGCCTTGTGTTCAAGAAAAACTAAGATCCTAAAATAAATTGAACTTTTGTACAGGAGCTAATTTCCTCATTATATGTGATAGCAGGAAAAAGGTGAAAACATACAGATATCAGAAAGGGCCTGAGGAGGAATGTGGGGACTGGGAAAGCCTGAGAATTAAGCATAATCAATTAAACATGGTTAAGAGCGATTTCTCTCTTATTGTTTTCTTTATCTCTCAGAGTTTTTTTTCCCCATTCTTATTATATAAGTAATATTCACTCAATGTTGAAAATTTAGAAAATGGAGAACTATATAGCCAGCAAAATAAAAATCTCTTGCAATCTTCCATTCAAATAAGCAAAGAACATCATGAATGTTTTGGTATGTTTTATTCTTAAGTTATTTGTATTTTATATTTTGAAATGTAGTTACACTTGCACAAGGCTTTAAGAGAACAAAAGTTCTTCAAAGTTTGTTAGGAAAAGCAGAAATTTCAAGTTTAAATGGATTCTTTTGATATTAACCCCCATTGCTTTAAGTAACATGTTTATTTTATTTTTTTAAATTTTAGACATCATCTCTTAATTTAAGAAAAGTGAGAACCTAGCTGTTAGGTTAAATATAATTAAAAAAAAATAACCTAATACCATCATGACTTATGCAATCTTAAAATGAACATATGTCAAATTTAGTGATTTAAAGTAAATTCAGTTTACAATTTTTCATGACTGCTGTTGGCTGGGCAGTTTCCCGGAACTAAGAGGGCAAGAGTGGTGGCTTCAAGACTTCCTAGATGCACACTGACCCCACCATTAGCCAGTTAGTCAAAGCCCGTCACAAGTCAGCCCAGATTACAGAGTGTGGAGAGGTGGACTCTGTTCCCGGGAGGAGCAGCAGTACAACCTGGCAAAGGGTGGGGCCCCAGAGAGCTTGATTTAATAGGGGACATGACAAAAAAAAAAATACTCCTTAATTTTTGTTCCCACCAAGCTACTGTTCCCTGTATTCTTGTTTCTGGAGATACTCTTCAATCACATTGGATGGAAAGCTCTGTGCACAGGATCAGAGTGTGCTGCACCACTGGGTGACTTGACTGGGCCATTTGTTGGGGGAACTCCTATTAGTCAAATTCTCCTGGACAGTGTTCCTAAGTCGCAGGTAGCAACTTGGTGGCTGGGGTGCTCTGTCCTGAGTTCTGTTAGAAGGCTGCTGGCAATATGGTTCTCTGTCTCAGCTATGTTATTGTCTGGTTTCAGGCAACCTTTGTGTGATCCTCTCTAGAGAATAACCCTGCAGGCTTCTGCCAGGGCAGGCAGAGGAATGTGGATCCCACTGTTCAGTAGATTTCAACACATTCTCTTGCCCTTACCCCACTTTCACTCTCACTTCTAGAGGTGCCTGGTGCCTTCTTTTCTCCCTCTGGGTTGTGTGGTGTAATTGGTTTGCTTCTTGGATTTCCATATTACCAGTTTACAATTCAAATTTCTCAGTAATGCTGTCAGTTACCAAACATCTGCTCTCCAGCTTCCAAAATCTTCTTTTTGTTCTTTCTTCTCCCTTTCTCTTTGTCTGTATAGGTTTATTATATTTCAGCACCCCACTCTCCCTATACTTTTATCAACATTATTAATGTAGTTTCAGGAGTAATTACTGAGTATAATCAACTTCAATCAGAAATGTCACTGCTTTATGCATATTTATACTATTAAAAGCCTAGGTGATATCTCGCCCTTGTGTCATCACAAGATGGCTGATTCATGTTGTCACAAGATAGCTGCCACAAGATGGCCACCCACATGTCATCACAAGATGACTGCCACAAGATGGCCAGCAGGGGAGGGCAGTTGGATGCAATCAGGCTGGCAAGGGAGTAATTAGGTGTCAATCAGGCAGGCAGGAAAGCAGTTAGGAGGTGATCAGGCTGGCAGGCAGAACTGGTTAGGGTAATTAGGCAGGCAGGCAGGCAAGCAGTTAGGAGTCAGCGGTCCGGATTGTGAGAGACATGTCCCACAGGAATTGGGCCTAAACCGGCAGTCAAACATCTCCTGAGGGGTCCCAGATTGGAGAGGATGCAGGCTGGGCTGAGGGACACCCCTCCAGTGCACAAATTTCATGCACCAGGCCTGTAGTCCTATATAATAAAAGGCTAATATGCAAATAGACTGAATGGCAGAATGACCAGTTGCTATGACATGCTCTGAACACCAAGGGGCAAATGCTAAACATAGAAGCTGCCCCCTAGTGATCAGTACATTCCCAAAGGGGGAGTGGTCCTCAGCCAGAAGACAGGCTTATGGCCAGTGAGCACAGCAGTAGTAGCAGGATCCCTCGGAGTATATCCACCTGCTGGCTTAGGCCTGCTCCCCACTGCAAGAGGGTGCAGGCCAGCTGAGGGACAACCCCCTGAGTGTACAAATTTTATACACTGGGCCTCTAGTAGTATATATTAGTTCACTGTATATTTTTTTCAGAGTTTGTTTCTACAGAAACTAGGCCATGTGAAATGCTTATAGTAACAATGGTCATTTTGGAAACCATAGTGCTATGGTTTCACTGAGAAATCATTAGGCTATCATGCCATGTTTTGTGCCCCCAAAGTCACCAGAGCTCATTGAAGTAAGGATGAGCATCTGATCCAAGGAACCAAATCTGTTGGATGAAGTGGCCACACACTAGTGCTCTGTCTTATATGTGTTATTCCATATTGAATCGTGACTGCCATTTTCCTAAGATGTTGATATTAAAGAATCAAACACAGAAAGAGAAAGAAGTTTATTATTAGTAAAAACAAGAGCATTACATTTAAAGATGAGCTAAATCAACATCATATCAGAACAATGAAGTAGAGAACAAAATGTGCCTATTGGGAATGAAAAAATTGGAACACTAAATTGCTTTAATGTTCTAGTGCTCTGTGAAGTCTGGTTATGGAATAGGAGATACCATTTACTACATGATTCACTTCCTTATATATCTATCTGATAAGTCCGGATTAATTAGCTTAAACTAATCATAGTTCTGTTCTTACTCAATCTGAAAGTAACTAGGTCCCTGTAATCCTGAGCAATGGTGAATATACTGCCACTACTACGGTGATGATAACGATCCTGGAAGAGAGGACCTGAAAATATCAGATTTGTCTTACATCGGTTAGGATGAGTATACTATGCTAAGAATGCATGAACTGGAAAAAAAAAATAGCATCTCAATTGAAAACTGGAAGATAGTTATAAACTTTAGTTTCCCTACCAGCTACTTAATTCCTGAAGCAAGTCACCTACTATTAACTTCTTTTTTAAAAATATGTTAATGAAGGGTTTTGCCACCATGGTCGGCAAACTGCTGCTCATGAGCCACATGCAGCTCTTTGGCACCTTGAATGTGGCTCTTCCACAAAATACCATTGCCTGGGCGAGTCTATTTTGAAGAAGTGGCATTAGAAAAAGTTTAAGTTTAAAATATTTGGCTCTCAAAAGAAATTTCAATCATTGTACTGTTGATATTTGGCTCTGTTGACTAATGAATTTGCCAACCACTGTAACTAGAGAAATAAAAGATCTCTCCAAGTTCTCTATCAACATGTCATAAGATTATTTCAAGAGTACATGCCCAGAGCACAAAATTCATGCATGGGTAGGGTTCCTATGCCTAGCCAGTGATCAGGGCTGATCAGGCCTTCCTTCCTGGGACTGCTGGCTGTCGGCCAGGGCCTGCCTTTGTTCTACAGCTGCCAGCTGCTGGCCAGGGCCTTCTTTCATTCCATGCCACCCCCTGGTGGTCAGTGCACATCAAAGTGAGTGGTCGAACTCCTGGTCAGTGGAACTACCAAGGGGAATATTTGCATATTAGCCATTTATTATATAGGATCATGAAAAAAGAGACTTACATGCAACTCCTTTTCTCATTCAATTATTTCATTCATTGCTTCCCCCAAACAAAACTTACTCCATTCTATTCAGTTCTGTTCATATTTTTTTCTGTTATTATTAGTCAAATTTTTCCCTCAAAAGAATTTTTTAGTAAATCAGAAAAGCCCAGGTAAACATGTTTAGATGTTGGTGGCCAAGGGGATGTACAATGTGTGTCTGTGTTCTGTGTGAGTGTGTGTGTGTGTGTGTGTGTGTGTGGACACAGTGAATATGGGGATTAGGGGATGGGAATAGCAAAGGCAAAAAGATAACATACGATGATTGGGAACCTGTAGTATTTAAGAAAGCCTTCAAAGTTTACATTTGAAAAGAAATACATGCTTCATGGACATAGTAATTTTTTAGTATGAAATAAAAACAAAGCTGATGCTAGGTTGGATAATGGATCTAGAAAATTATAGAAACTTGGTATGAAATAAATTTTGTAGATATAAAAGTACATTTATCTATTACAAAAAAGAAAGAAAGAAAGAAAGAAAGAATCAAGAAAGAAAGAAAGAAAGAAAGAAAGAAAGAAAGAAAGAAAGAAAGAAAGAAAGAAAGTTAAAAGATATTAAGCCAAAAGTCTTCTGCTGGCAATTCAAATGATAATTTGTCCCCAGAGCTCCAAAAATCATAGTCATTTTCAAAATAAGCTAAAAATAAATGAAGCACTTAATTATGACTTGAGTTCCTAAGTGAGGTTTTTGGTAAAAATGCAGTTAGGAATATTAAGAGGTTTTGTTTTTTAAGTAGACAACACAAAACATTCTGGATAAAATTACAGTTTTGTTTATCCCTCTAGCTATATGCATTCTAAAACTACGTTATCTCCTCAAAAAAGTTAAAAACAAAACTCCCATTTGCCCCAGCAATCCCACTTCTTTATATTTATCCAAAGAAATTAAAATCAGGATCTTGAAGAGATACTTACCTGTACTCCAATATTCATAGTAGCATTGCCCACAATAGTCAAGATATGGAAGCTACCTATTCATGACAGATGTACTATATGAAAAAGAAAAAAAAAAGAAAAAAAAATATATATATATAAAACAGAGTATTATCAGTCTTGAAGAAAAAGGAAATTCTGCCATTAGTGATAACATGGATAGACCTGGAGGACATTATGTTAAGTTAAATAAGCAAACACAGAAAGACAAATACTGTATGATCTAATTTATATGTGGGGGGAAAAAATCACAGAAACAGAGTTGAAATCGGTTGCCAGAGGCCATGGGGAATGAAAAATGGAGAAGGTTATTGTCAAAGGGTACAAAATTTCACTTATGCAAGATAATGAGTTCTGGAGGCCTACTATACAGAATAATGCCTATAGCTACCAATACTGTATTATACATTTAAATATTGGTATGAGGGTAGATCTTATGTAAAGTGTTCTTATCACAAACACAAAAAAAATGATAATAAAAGGAGTAGGAGGAAACTTTTGAAAGTGATGGATATGAATTTACAGGTGGTGAGAGTTTTATGGGTATATACTTAACTTCCGACTCATTGAGCTGTGTAAGTACTTTTTTTTTACATGCCAATCATATCTCAAAAAAGTGGTTTAAAATTTAAAAAACGAAATACTCAGTACAGGCATTCCTTTGATATATTGTGTGTTTAATTCCAGACCACAGCAATAAAGTGAATCATAATCTTTTTAAAAAGATATATATTTTTATTGTGGATAGTATTACAGATGTCTCCCATTCCCCCCTCTCCATTACCCTCTCTTTCCCACCCCTTAACACCATCCCCCCATGTTGTCATCTCCCTATTGCTTGGTGTCCATGAGCTTTGTATAAAGCATATAGGTTTTTTGGTTTATCTCTTCTCATTTCACCAAGGTATTTCAGTCTGTTCCATGCCTCCCATACTTCGGGTCTTATTTTGTTGGTCAGTTCATTTTGCTCATTACATTCCACAAATAAGTGATGTCATGTGGTATTTGTCTTATTAAAAGATTGGCTTATTTCACTCAGCATAATAGCCTTTAGGTCCATCCATACAGAAAAGGTAAGAGATCCTTATTTTTTACAGCTGCATAGTATTCCATTGTGTAAATGTCCCATAGCTTTTTTTTTTTTTTACCTATTCATCTACTGATAGGCATTGGGGCTGTTTCCAAATCTTAACCATTGTAAATAACACTGCTATGAACATAGGGGTGCATATATTCTTCCTGATTGATATTTTGGGATTTTTAGGATATATTCCCAGAAGTAGGGTTGCTGGCTGAAATGGAAGTTCCATTTTTAACTTTTTGAGGAAACTTCATACTATTTCCCATAGTGGCTGCACCAGTCTGCATCCCCACCAGTAGTTAACAAGTGTTCCATTTTACCCTCATCCTGGCCAGCACTTGTTATTTGTTGATGATAGCCATTTGGCAGGTGTGAGGTGATAGCTCATTGTGGTTTTAATTTGCATTTTCCTGATGACTAGTGATGCAGAGCATTTTTTTTGTCTGTTTCAAAACTGTATATTCTCTTTAGAAAAATGTTTATTCAAGTCCCCAGACCATTTTTTGGGAATGGATTGTTTTTTATGTTGAGTTGTATGAGTTATTTATATAAGGTCTTCAAAAAAGTATTAAAAATAGAACTACCACAAAATCCAGTAAGTGCACTCCTGTATAGTTATTTGGAAAACACACACACACACACAAAAAAAAAAAAAAAAAAAAAAAATTAAATAAAAAAGACATATGCAACTCTATGTCCATTGCAGCATTATTTATAATAATAAAAATATGGAAGCAACCTAAGTGTCCATCAGTAGATGAGTTTATGAAGAAAATGTGTTAATATAGATATAAATATAGGTATAGATATAGATATAGACAATGAAATATTCAGACACAATAAAGAATGAGCCCTAGCCATGTGGTTCAAAGGTTAAAGTCTCCACTCTAGTAATGAAGGCTCAAAGATTTGATTCCCAATCAAGGGCATGTACCTGGGTTGCCAGTTCTGTTCCTCCATCCACTCAGGGTATGTGGGGTAGGCAACCAGTCGATGTATCTCTCTCACACTGATGTTTCTCTCTTCCCCCACTCCCTCCCTGCTACTCTCTCTGAAAAACAATGGAAAAGGTTGTGTGTTTTTTTTTTAAAGAGGGAAACATTTCATTTGCTACAAAATTGATAGACCTAGATGGAATTATGCTAAGTGTAATAAGTCAGACAGAAAATGACAAACACTCTATGATTAAACAGAAAATAAACAAACAAAACAGAAACACACCCATAGATACAGAGAGTAAGTTAATGGCTCCCAGAGAGTTAGAGGGGTTGTAGTAGATGAAAATAGTGAAGCTGAGAAGGAGGTAGAAACATCCAGTTATCAAATAAATAACTCATGGGATGTGGTATACAACATAAGGAAAATAGTCAATAATATTGTAATAACTTTTTTTGTACAGTGACAGATGGTTACTAGACTTATTGTTGTGATCACATTGTAAAGTATATGAATGTCGAATCACTATGTTGTACATCTGAAACTAATATAATACTACATGCCAACTATACTTTAATAAAAAATAAATTTAAAAAAGGAAACGCTTTCTAAGGCACAAGAATAAAAGTTTAGGAGGTAGTTCGTACAAAAATTCAAAGAGCTCTTCACCTATTTTTCATTTCTCTCCCCCAAATTAAAATCAAGCCTCAATGTTCTTTGTCTTTCCGTAAAAGACAAAGCCTTCCTCATTGGAAGCTCATCCTTCTCCACTGAAGTATATAGCCCTGGGTATTTCACAGAGTTTCTCAAAGGAGCTTCAGTTTGAGACATACTCTCCTGAGATTTGGAGCAATGATTCTACTCTCTACGGTCACATGTTTTTCATAAACCTATTTTGATTTTTTTCCTGCACATATACTTCTACATGCATTGGAATAATTTGTTTAAAATGTTATCTCTTGTCCTTAAATACTTTTCTAAAGGAAATTATTCAAACAAAAGTAAATGAAACACTGTGCTTAGTTTGCTACCAGCTTCTCACTAAAATTTACTGTAAGGTAAATTCAATATTGAATTTCTTCTCTTTATAGCTCCAGAAAGGAAATTATAGTTTAACAAGCGCACATCCAGCTCCTAGTATTTCATAGTTTAGTGTTAAGCATAAGGATTTTCATGACTTGATCATAAAAAATGATTTGCCAGTAATACAAAATGTGGTTTACAGTAAGACACTGTGAAGAGACTGTGTTCTAAGACTATTTTCTAAATAATTCTGATCCTGGGAATCCCGTGGGCCTTGGTTCTGAGGTTCCTCTCCTGAAGATTCTGAATTGTTCATCTAGAATGGAATCTTTATTTTTAATAAGAATCCAGATGATTCTTAGGATGAAACTGAGGGAACAATGTTACAAGGTTAGATTGTATTCATTGATGGTAATTATTGTCAATAATTACTCATCAATGGTAATGCTTTTTTTCTTCTTCAGCATTTGAAAATGACAGAAAGAAAAGATGGACTGGGTTGTTCAGGCCTCACATTGTAGATGCCCCTGATTTCCCCTTCACATGGATTTCTGCCTCTGGTAGGAGAACAGAGATGCTTGATTTGAATCTATTCCAACAGGAGAAAGAGCAGCCTGGATTTCTGCTTACCCTTAGGATATAGAAAGATGAAAAGAACATGCTCTCACCTGTCAATGAAACAAAGCTGAGTAAATGACAAAATTATAACTTTTCCTGAACCTATGAGAAGGCTAAGGACACAATCTGAAACCCATGGAGGGACAAACTCCTGCAGGGAGAGAAATCATACCCTCACAAAAGGCAAGAATGCCTGCATCTAGGAACAAATACTATTTACCTCAACTCACTATTCTTCCTAAGATGTCTGACATTCAATAAAAAATTATAAATCATGCAAATAAGAACAATGGAATCACTCTCAAGAGACAAAGAAATGACCCAAATGTTGGAAGTATTATGCAAGCGATTTTATTGCTCTTTAAATATAAACTTATATTTTAAGATACCTAGGTACACAGAAGAGTCATAAAGATAGAAGGACAAAGAGTGCTAATGCTTGGTTTCCCTGATTGTTAGGGTACATCGGGGGCCTGTGATACATTTGTCACAACTAAGGATCTAACTTTGAAACATTGCTATTAATCAAATTCGGAAGTTTATTTAGATTTCACTAGCTTTCCCCTAATGTCTTTTTTCTGTTCTAGAGTCTTCCCCAAGCCATCACTCTGCATGTAGTTATCAGACTGCCTTAGCCTCCTCTGGTCTGTGACCGTTTCTCAGACTTTCTGATAAACTGGACAGTTTTGAGAGTACTGGTCAGATATTTTGTAGAATGTCCCTCAATTTTGGTTTGGCTGATTTATTTTTCATGGTTAGACTGGGTTTTTAGGAAGAATACCACAGAGGTAAAGTATCATTCTCATTACATTATACCACGTGCCCATGCTATCAACATAACATATCACTGATGAGGGATGAGGTTAACCTTGATCACATGACCTTGATAATATTTGCCAGGGTTCAGTCTGTCCTGCTTTTTATTTGCTGAGAGGATGAAATGGCAACATCTAAGCTCTTTACATGTGGAATAGAAAACTAGGATTTTTTGTCGTATTATTCTAGAAAAATATTTATTTGATCTATGTCTTACAATTGACTTGCTTAGAATTTTGCAAAGTAGTCTCATGATGTTTTTTTAAAGTCCTTCTGTTTAAATGGTTTATTTCTCTTTTCTCAATTATAATTTTGTTTTGCTCCTTTACTTCTGGATTAAGTTAGTTAGCAATCTGTCTACTCTGTTAAAATTTTCAATTTGATTTTAACTCTTTTTATCTTTTGAATGAATTAATTTTTGCTTTTATCTATATTAATTTCCTCTTGCTTCTTTAGTTTTCCTTTTATAGCCTTTTGAATAAGATGTTTAATTAATTTTCATTTTGTATATTATTTTTATAAACTAAAAATGCTTTAGTTTATCTCATAGATTTGATTTCTTTTTCTATTTCTTACTATTAATAAATTATTAAATCTTAATTTTTGTTCCCTCTTGTATAAGATTTTTAAAAAATATATTCTTTATTGATTTTAGACAGGAAGGGAGAGGGAGAGAGAAGGAAACATTAATGATGAAAGAGAATCATTGATTGGCTGCCCTGTGTGCCCCACACTGGGGATTGAGCCTGCAACCCAGGCATGTGCCTGACGAAGAATTGAACCATGACTTCTGGCTCATAGGTCAATTGTTCAACCACTGAGCCACGCTGGCTAGGCCCAAGTTGTTTTTATTAGAATGTTTTCAACTTTTATATGAAGGGATCCTTATAGTTTTATTATTAATATCTAGGTTTATTGCATTATGTTAAATGCTATTAATATTCTTTCCATTTTGTAATTTATTGATTTTTTCATTTTGGTCTAATATATGGTTAATTTTTATAACATGCTGCATGCACAATTAAAACAAAAGTATATACTC
Organism: Pipistrellus kuhlii; assembly: GCF_014108245.1. Taxonomy (NCBI): domain Eukaryota; kingdom Metazoa; phylum Chordata; class Mammalia; order Chiroptera; family Vespertilionidae; genus Pipistrellus; species Pipistrellus kuhlii. The sequence continues at coordinate 7,623,625 of NW_023425405.1, forward strand.
TATTGTTAGAGTTTGACATATGACTACCTTACTTTTAATACTGTTTAGCTCTCAAACATTTCTCTTCACTGATTATTTGTCCCTCCTATTTTTACTTTGCTATTTTCTTCTTGTTTTCTACTACAATAATATTGATATTAGCTGTTTCTTAGTTCGTATTCCTGGAAACAAAACTTGAGCAGCATCTTGGCTGAGTGATATAATGAAAGAATGTTCTCAGGAGGAAATGAGTGAGGGATGCCGGATGAGGCAGGGTAGGAAAAAGCTGGGTAATGAGGGATGTGGAAGGCCAGGGGGAATTCTGAGCAGGACTAACCCCCTAGAGTTAATCTGACCCAGGGGAGTTGGTCATTATCTGTGGCTGCAATCTGTGGGCTGGAAATAGCTTCCAGAGGGAGGCTGTGTCTGCTGTTGCTTCTTGGCAAGTTACTCAAGAAGGGAGCCCTTGTGAGGGTATAACCGCCCACACTGACAACAGTTAGGAGGTAAGCACATGGACTTTTGGTAAAGTGGGTCAGGGAGGGAAATGAAGACCATTGACTACAGGTAATAATGTCTCCTTCCCTTTCCATACTATTAAGTTCAAGGTTCCCTCCCCCCGTTGAAATAGAAAGCAAACAACAGGGGGAAGGGGCAAAGCATGTACCGCAAAGCTTACCATCACCTTACACTCACTTCACCTATGTATGCTACCAGCCTTGAAATCATTTGAATTTGGGATTCTTGATTTTAACAATTGCCATAGTTAGTTATCCTTGTTTGTTTTAGATATATTTTTTCTGGCATCAATTGCTTGTAAATGTTCATGATTTATTTTCATATCCATTTTATGTATAAAAACAATTTGGGCGATAATGAGTTTTTATTAGTGAAAAATGGTAATAAATACGTGAAGACTACAAATTACAGGTTATAGTTATTTGTGTAAGAAAGTTGTGAAGAGACTGCTTAGCCTTACTCTTCTCCACCTAGAGATCCCTTCTTGTGAGGCTTCGACAAAGGCTGGAAAACTACACATGACCTTTGCCAGACTGTTTGCAGGTAGGGCTCTATACGTGACCCACGATCAGTCAGCAGAGGCACCCACCAGGACCTACAGGAAGGAAATAAATGATGTAGCATAGTGGCGGTGTAGGCCAAATTTCATCTTGGCTCAGAGGCATCTAAGCCTCCTGGGGCAGCTGTAATGCCTGTTCTCTGATGTCATGGATGCCAAGTGGCAGATGGTGTTGTTGGAACAACTCTGTTGCATAGTTGGGCATTTCTTCTGGCTGCATTGCTCTGACCATTTTCCTAGACCTCCCTGAATCTATCTACTTTCTAAAATCTTGTAAATTCCTCCCTTAAACCATCTAGAATAAATTTTGTTGCCTATAACAAAGAAATAACCTAGACCACATGTGTCAAACACAAGGCCCTCGGGCCAAATCCGTCCCGCCAGGCCTTGCAATGTGGCCCGCACCGCACTGTCATCACTGCACTCCCCTGCGTTTCCATCACAGTGACAGTTTATGACTGTTCAGTAAACCATTCGGCCCGCGATTTAGGCTGGATTTTAGATTTTGGCCCCTTCTCTGATTGAGTTCGACACCCCTAACCTAGACAGTGACAGTAATAATCCTAAGTATGGTAGAATTATTCTCAAAATAATATCTTAGTGTCAAATGCTATAAATATTATTTAATATCGGGGTACTGCTCAATTTTATGAGTTCAGGAACCCATCCTTGTCAGTTCTCTGGTGTGGTCAAGTTAAGAAACTAACTCATACCTTGAAACTGAGACAAATGAGACTGAGATGGGGATAAGCATATATGTTAAACTAGAGGCCCGGTGCAAGAAAATCATGCATGAGGCTGGGGGGTGTTCCTCAGCCCAGCCTACACATTCTCCAATCTGGAATCCCTCTCACAATCCAGGACTGCTGGCTTCCAACCACTAGCCTGCCTGCTTGATTGCCCCTAACTGCTTCTGCCTGCCAGTCTGATCACCCCCAACCACTCTCCTGCCATCCTGATTGACTCCTAACTGCTCCCCTACCCAATTGCCCCCAACTGCCCTCCCCTGCAGGCCTGGTCACTCCCAACTGCCTTCCCCTGCCAGCCATCTTGTGTCCACATAGGGGTGGCCATCTTGTGTGTTAGAATGATGGTTAATTTGCATATTACCTCTTTATTATATAAGATAACAAGGTATTAGGGGAATTTCTGCCTAAATTCAAGTTAGGTATGATCATAAGTCTAAGTAAAGAATCTGAAACTGAGTATGAAGATGGCAGAAATAAACTTCACATATACCAATATATCAATGTTTGACAAGTGTCAAAAACATGATGACAACACCAGAGACAGTGTGAGTGTAGCTTTCTCTTGTGTTTCTCAGGAGATTCTCTGAATGATAAGCAGTGTGGTGTGGAGTACTGAAACCAAGCCGGAATCACTTTATGACCTCCTCCCCCAAGTTTCTTGCTTAAAAAAAACACACAGAAGACTGAGTCTCTTTTCCTTACATTTACTTAAGTCAATTTTTTTCAGACATAAATCAGGATTTGGGAGCCCTAGAATCACAGAAAACTTTGATGTGCACCTTGAGTTGTATTTACAAAACCTCCACTAGATAGAAAACTACTAGTACTTACTGGTACTGACCACAGTCACATAAACCCCAGAATACCTGATGGTGGAGGATTGATTACCAGAACTCCTAAAATATCTCTTTGTTACTCCAGCTCCAACCAATCAGAAGATACCCATAAACTGACCATTTCTTGAAAAACTTTACCCCCATTTTTTCACCCTTTAAAAACAAGTTTGTACTTAAAACTTGTGTAGCTTCTTGATGTAGCATCACCATAAAACAAATCTAATTTCTGTACTGCAGTTCTTGATGTTCAGTGTTTGGCTCAGCTGGTGCTGGGTGGATGAATATTTTGTTTGGTTACAGAACCAGCCACCTATCTTTTTTTTTTTTTAAGTAGAATTTTCTCTTGACTTCAGAGAAGAAGGGAGAGAGAGAGAGAGAAAAAAAAACATCAATGATGAGAGTGAATCATTGATTGGCTGCCTTCTGCACACCCCGCACTGGGGATGGAGCCCACAACCTGGGCATGTGCACTGACTGGGAATCAAATTGTGACCTGGTACATAGGTTAACGTTCAACCACTAAGCCATGCTGGCCAGGCTTAGCCATCTGTCTTAATGTATGGTACCTGGGTCCTTAAAGTTTTGCTGTGCCATACTCTTGTATATTACACATTCTCCTTTTACTTATCCTCATATTTTAGGATCTAGAAATTTTCTTTTTGTTTTTATTTGTTATTTGTCACCAAAATATATATTTTTCCCATTGATATTTTAGAGGGAGTGGAAGAAAGGAAGGGAGTAGGGAGAGAGAGAGAGAATGAGGGAGAGAGAGAGAGAGAAAAACACCAATGTGAGAGACACACATTGATTGATTATCTCCCACACATATCTCAACCAGGGCTGGAGATCAAACCTGCAACCAAGATACTACATGTCCTTGACCAGGAATTGACATGACCCTTAGGTGCACAGGCTGATGCTCTAACTACTAAGATACACTGGCCAAGGTAGGAATTTTCCTTTTATGTCTACTTAGGAATATAGTCATAGATTATCATATCATAAAGGCCAAATCATAATGATGTGAGAGCATATAGGTCAAAAACTGGCAGGATTCATATGACCTTATGACAAATCTCTCAGATAATAGTTTGAAGGATTTGTCAAAAAGACAAGAAAGCCTTATATTATTTGACCAATCATCCCGCTAACATGGTGCTGGTGGAAAGCCCCAAAAGTCAGAATCATTCTGAAGAACTGATTCATAGCTTTATTCAAATTCATAAGAGCTTTAATAGGAGAAACTTACAGACACTGGCAAAGCAGCTTCTCTCAGTGGTGGATGGCTAGAAAGAATCCACACCCCTCTCAGGATAGGGTCTCCTTTTTACAAGGGGTGAATATCAAAACCATATGGTGGGTAGTCACATAGACCACCAGAGAGCAATGCATCAGGAAGCTATTGCACTCTATACATTCATTAACCTTCTTCCTGGGGCACCATGTTTGTCTTTGGTTGGCATTCCAGTTTTCTGGATAGTCAGCCAAGCCTGAGGGTACAAAGATTGAGTTCCACATTTCCCAGGCACCTTTGCTGCTGGAGCCGTATTGCATCTCAGTGAGTTCCCCAAACCCGGGCAGACTGGGATAAACATAATGACATTCAAATTTATCTTTTTGATATAAGTTCATGTCAAGACCTGGTTTACCTCTTTTTGTGTAACATGTTACAATATGGACTCTGCCTAGATTGATGTGAAGACATTTACCCACCTATTTTCTGATTAATTCCTAGGTTATTACATGTAGAGTGGAGGTAGGAGAAAAGCTGATTTACCCTTTAGAAGACAATCTCATTTCCAAGTTCTTGGAGTGGGCTTCATTCAAACCATCCAGTACTGACAACATCCAGCTGTCAATATTCTCAAGAAATATCAACCTACATATTTTATCTTTAAAAAATGAAGGTTTGTGAAATGTATCTTTCTTCTATTTTTAAACTTAAATGTTAAAATTTATTTTCCTCTGCAAATGCAAGTGATTATGCCCAATCATTTTGATTATGAGTTGGCTGTGTTTCAGTTACATCTCTTACATCTAGCATATTTTAATAAAAGTTAATTTAAAAAAAAAAAACACACAAAACTTTAGCAGCTGGTTAAACACACACACACACACACACACACAAAAAAAAACACCTTAACTCATAATAAGGGATTTCTCTCCTATCTAACCAATGTAATCTTCCATTTTGATGTATTTTATCTAAAATAGTATTTAAAGAAACTTGGCACTGCAACATAGTTTCTACAACTATAGACCCTTGTCACCAAAACTAGCAAAAAGTGAATTCATGCTTAGGAAAAATTTTGTATGGTTTATTAAAAAAATAACTAACTTAAAAAATTTTTGGAGTTTGAGACACAATGTACAGATTATAAATGAATCTCTAAGAGTCTATTAAAAGCTCTGTCTAGATAGGCAAAAGGTGCATTTACTCCTATGATTATGAAGCTTTTTGCAATTATAGTAGTCACAGGAATAAATTATTTTTATATGGATTATAAGTAGATAATCATGTAGTCTTCATATGAAAGAGTTCCCAACCTCTTTTCTTTAATGTGCATTTCTAGAATAAAAGTAAATCTGGATAATTTTTAAAAATTGGTTTATAATTCAGTTATGTCATGATTGTTTTATTGCTACAATGCTTATACTATTATCTTTGGAGTCTTTCTTTCTTTTCTTGCTCTTTCTTTATCTCCCCTAAGACCAATTTCCGGAATAAATTTACCACAATTTATAATAGAAATGCATGAACAATGAGGACCATTGACACAAAAACAACACCATTAACAAAACAGAAGCACAAACATCAGAACTCAGTGTTTTGCTCTTGAAATCCTATTGAAACCAGGAAAGTCAGGGTTTTTGCTGCCAATACGTAGGGACAAGGATTGAATCTTTATGGGCTCTTTATTCAGATGGCTGCAATCTGAGAAGACAGTGAGTTGTGTACCTTAAAAGACTGTCTTACATCTCATCTCAAGCCAGCCTTTTTTTATAAGAAGAAGAAAAGTGTAGGTAAGTGGTCTGGAATTTAGTGAAAAAGGTTAATCAGACAAAAATTGTAGTCTGAGCTTTTCTGGGCAACTCTTAAAAGTAATCTGATGGGCGATTCTTTGTCTGCAACCTGGGCAGCTGATGTTCTCTCCCTGGAGCACAATGGCTCAGATAACATCTTGGGCCCTTGCAATCCTCCTGGGGCACAAAGGACCAATTGCTTGCGGGTCTCCTAAAGTCAGGCAGATCCACTCATACATTCCAGTCCCTGGAACAATAGCTTTCTACCCACATTCATTACCAAGCCTATCAGCTATGTATCTAAAGCTATAACATTTGTAACTTCTTGCTTGGGTTCCCCATCACTGTGTGCAAAGGTATTGTGATCAAGCCCACAATTTAAGGCTGCTCTATCTGGGTTTAGGTAGAGAGAATCATAAGGGCCGTTGTGGCTGGAAAACTGGGTCATCAGAGGTAAGCTCTTACCTTAGTCTTTGGTTTAGCTCCTGAGAAAGGAATTTATCTCAGGGCCATTTTATAAGGGGAATGGAATATACAGTATATGACAAGAAGTCTCCAAGAAAATGTGAAGGTATTTAGCATCTTACTGACTTTTATGTATCATGTAATAAATTTATTGGGATAGACTGAGCTCCGATGAAAAAAGTTTTTCTTTATCCAATGCCTTCAAATTCCAGAGATCATTCATTCTTTCCCATCTCTTGATGGCATTATATATTCCACAGTTTTGTTGTGTGCAGATGATAAAGAGTCTAAATCAAACATTAATGTTACATCTAATTAGAGTCTTCATCTTTCCCCCTATTGTAGCTCTAACAAAGAGGTTGGGGACTAGTAGGTAAGAAAGAGAGAATTCAGTTTTTTACTTCTCTACTGACTCTTCTTCTTGCCTTTATGGGACCATGGAGTTAAGGAGGTGGAAGAAATAAAATTTAAGTGTTAATTGACTGGTGCTATTGTAATCTGGCCATTGGTGCCCTCTGTTGGGAAAGGAGTCCAAATGCATGTTGCTTCCTGTTCTTCAGGAGCCTGAGAGGACTCCGGAGCTCAATCATTGGTAAGAGAGGGACACTTCTCTGCTAAACTCCTCTCAGCTCTTGCCCTACTCTAGAACCCATAGCCTCTTTCTTATAGGGAAATTTAAAGTGATAAATGTATATATTAAGAAAAGAAATATCTCGCCGAAACCCGTTTGGCTCAGTGGTAGAGCGTCGGTCTGCTGATTGAAAGGTCCCAGGTTCGATTCCGGTCAAGGGCATGTACATTGGTTGCAGGCACATCCCTAGTAGGGGGTGTGCAAGAGGCAGCTGGTCGATGTTTCTCTCTCATTGACGTTTCTGGCTCTCTATCTCTCTCCTTTCCTCTCTGTAAAATATATATATATATATAAATAAAGAATATAAAAGAAAAGAAAAGAAATATCTCAACCTACTTTTACATCTCAAAGAACTAGTTAAAGAAGAACAAAATGAGGCCAGAGTAAGCAGAAGGAAAGACAACAAAGATCACAGCACAAATAAATGAAAGAGAAACTAGAAATATAAATAGAAAGATCAACAAATCTGAGAGCTTTTTTAAAATAGATAAAATTGACAAATCTTTAGACTAAGAAAAAAGAGAGAATACAAAATCAGAAATGAAATAAGAGACATTACAACTGACACCACAGAAATATATAAGATCATAAGAAACCAGTTATGAGCATTTATATGCTAACAAATGGGTTACCTAGAAGTAAGGGAGAAATTCCTAGAAACATGAAAATTACCAAGATTGAATCATGAAGAGTGTATGAACAGATCAATAATGAATAAGGAGATTAAATCAGTAATAACTAAATTAAAAAAAGTCCCCAGAAAGAAAAGCCCAAGAGCAGGTAGTTTTACTGGTGAATTCTGTCAAACCTTTAAAGAAGAATTAACACCAATCTTTTCAAACACTTCCAATAAGTTGAAGAGGAGGAAATGCTTCCAAACTTATTTTATGAGACCAACATTACCCTGATACTAAAACCAGACAGGAACACTGATGAGTATGGATGCAAAAATCCTCAACAAAATATTGGCAAACCAACCTTATCAACACATTAAAAGGATCACATACCAAGATCAAGTGCAATTTATTCCTGGGATGCAAAGATGACTCAACATATACAAATCAATAAAAGTGATAAACCATATTAATATAATGCAATACAAAAATCAAAATATTATCTCAATGGTTACAGATCAAACATTTGACAACATTCACCATCTTTTTATAATAACCCCCCTCAGCAAATTGTGTATATAAGGAAGGTACCTCAATATAACAAAGTTTATATGTGACAAACCCACAGCTAACATCATGATCAACAGTAAAAGATTGAAAATTTTTCCTCTAAGATCAGAAACAAGATAAGGATGCTCACTTTTATTGCTCATTCAATATAGTACTGGGATAAGATAAAGGTGAGATAAAGAAATTAAAAGGCAACAACTTAAAAGGAAGAAGTAAAATTATCTTTATTTGCAGATGCTATAATTTTATAAATAGAAAAATCCTAAAGGCTCAACCCAAAACTATTGGAACCAATAAATGAATTTGGTGAAGTTGTAGGATGCACATACATCATATAGGAGTCAGTTATGACTCTGTATACTAAAATGAACTACTTTAATGAGAAATAAAGAAAATAATCTCATTCCTAATAGCACCAAAATCAATAAAATACTTAGAAATACGTTTAACCAAGGAGGTGAATGATCTGTACACTGAAAACTACAAGATTTTTATGAAAATACAAAAAACTGGATTCTGTGTACATGAATTGGAAAGTTAATGTCGCTAAAATGCCCACAGTACCCCAAAGCCATCAATAGATTTAATGCAATCCCTACCAAAATTAGTTCTTTTCCTCTTCTCTACTTATGAAGATATCTCTCTCTCTTTCTTGTGTGTGCATGTGCACACACACACACACACACACACACACACACACAAATATTATTCAGCCATGAGAAAGAAGGGGATAAATCTTGTTATTTGCAACAATATGAATGGGCCTGAAGATATTATGCTAAGTAAAATATGTCAGACAGAGAAAGACAAACATTGTATGATATCAGAGTTGGAATATTAAAAAGCCAAACTTGTACATACAGAGTAGAATGCTGGTCACCAGGGCATGGGGGAATTTGGAATATATTGGTCAAAGGGTACAAACTTGTAGTTAAGAAGATAAATAGGTTCAGGGAATCTGATGCACAGCACTGTGATTATAGTTAACAATACTATATTATATACTTGAAAATTGCTAAGGAATTATATCTTTTAAAATATCTTTATTGTTGAAAGTATTACAGATGCTCAATTTTCCCATTTGACCTCTTCTAGCCCACCCCTGCCCTTCAGCCCAGGCCTTCACCACCCTATTGCCAGTGACCATGTGTTAAGCATATATGCATACAAGTTCTTTGGTTGACTTTAGTTGATCTCTTCCCACCCTCTCACCCTCTCACGCCTTCCCTCTGAGAGTAGATAGTCAGTTCCACGCTTTTATGTCTCTGGATCTATAATATTTTGTTCATCAATTTATTATGTTCATTAGATTCCACATATGAGTTAGATCATGTGACTCTATCTGAAATGTTCTCGCCACAAAAAAAGAAATAGCTATGTGATGTGATGGAGCTGCTACCTTCCACTATCATGGGAATTTTTGATATATAAGGATATCAAATCAACATGTTGTATGCCTTAAACTTATACAGTGTTGCATACCCATTATGTTGTAATTAAAAAAAGAGGTAAAAGGAAGAGAAATTTAATAGTGTCATAGAGCTTACATTTGTGCCAAGTAAGGTAAATGGCATCAGCAAATGTGAGGAAGTAGAGCTATGCATGGATATTCAGGAAACAAGGAGCAGATGCACTGGGTGCAAACACTTGGGTTTATATTGAAGACTATTGGAAGTTAAGGCTAAGCCAGTAATTCAGAGGCAGATCTGGAAAATTCTTAAATACCAGGCTCCTAAATAGGCAAATGGTGTGACTGAAGTTTTCTAACCCATGTAACATGAACAGTAGGCATGGGAGGGGCATATCAATATCCACTAAACAAATGTGTGGTGTGTCTAATTAGGAATAAACTTCATGTCAGGTGCTACCAAGAATTCGCCATTTTTGACAGTCTCCTCCATATGTGACATTGTGTGAAGGGCAGGGGTTTACTTTCCACTTGTCAATGGTTTGATGTACATATGATTTATAAATGTTTGTATACAGGTGCTGGGCTATCAAAGTTACATAACTCCTACTAAATTTAACGTTGCTACTCACAAGTGTCCCAACATTTGCTCCTAAAACCCAGGGACACTGCCATCTTTATCTTCTCCTCCCTGTATGTTCTGAGTTATCATGCAGCACACTTTATGCATGAGTATTAATTAGTGTTACAGGGCAGCATACTTACTGATTAGACAACACAGGTGCATAACCTCTTGGTTCCTGAAATTCATATCAAGTTACTCAAACTCAAAAGAATGTCCTTGTTCTAAGTCCAAGCATTGGAGGTGCTGTTCATCGTTCTAAACACAACTCCCTTTATATCCCAACCATCTTTCCCCAAATTTAAGCTCTTTGCTCCTTTAAAATGTATCTCCTGGTCTCCTCTCTTTGTCTTTTGGTTCTTAGGAATGATATTAACCAGTCTCATGAATTTAAGTAATTCACTTGATCTTCTTAGGTATGTTTTCCAGCTGAGTTGGATTGAATAATCTTGCATGCCCTTTCAGCTGAAAATTTATGTAAAAGCTCTTTATGAATTAATTATTAGGTGTCCCAAAGATAAGAGATAGATATTATTTCTTTTTTTTTTAATTTCTGGATTCCCCCCAACTTCCTCTAATACTCATCCCTTACACTTTAGGGAAAAGAAGACAGTGAGAGTATTATAAATATTTAATAGATTCTGGAAGAATGTCTCTGTGTGTGTGGTAGTGGAGGGAAAGAGGCTCATACTTTCCCATTCTCTACTGATATAAAGGAAATGGTTTCTTCCAGCTATCTGAGATTTTAGAACACGCACAGTGTGGATGCAAATGATATCGGTAACTCAGATTTCACTGGCCTCTGTTCCACTTACTCTTTCAGGATACTAAACCCTTGCAACCCACCTCCTCACCAGCCTCCTAAGTGTTCCTAGAAATCTGTGGACAAATAACACCATGCTGATATCTACCTTTTATTTCTCCTCAGTCCCACATCATCTAGATATGATTCTTCTCCACAGACATCACTGCATCCACCAGGTTCCATCCCACCGTCTACTATCGTTGAACCACTGGAGCTTGGGAGATGCCAAGGCTGCATGGCGAACTGCTGCGAAGTGGGAAAATAGGCTTTACTCCCCTTTCTGTGCAATGGTAAAGATGCTGCTGAGGTGTGCCAATTGGCACAGTGTCTTTGGTTAAAGTGGCCTTTCAGTTTGTACTTATATTTCATACCCTCAGTTTCAAATATTAACTCAAGCGATGACTTAACTTGAAAACAAATCAGAGTGATAGACCCAAGACCAGATCAGAAATTTCCACTCCAGGCCTACGTGCTTCTTTCATAGTCAAGCTTGAAATACCTGCATTCTTTTCCCCATAGGATGGTTTTCTCTCTGGCAGTATTTCAGTCTTCTAATGGCAGATCCAGAAGTTTAGTTTACCAGATATGCCCAATACATGTATGAAAGGTGAATAAAAAGTATATTCTTAACCGCTGGTACCTGGAAGCCTTAAGAGATGAAGCTATCTTTAGGAAAAACACCCTAGTAAATGCTTGAAGCAAATGGGAGCTGAGACCCAAAAGTCTGGGAGTTGGCTGTTACCAAGATACTTTGTTGCTAGTAGATGAGGGTAAAGAAGACAGGAATGATGAGAGAGATGCCATGGGGAGATGGGGAGACAGAGTCTTACAATAAAAAAGGTTTGAGATAAGCTGAAGGGAAAAAAGGGATTGGGGAAACAGAAACGGACTTGTAAAGAACAGAAAAGTCCCATAGGCGATTTTAACTGATTACTATATGATTCATTTATTCTTGTCAATTTGGGAGGGTTTTGAACTATCACAGAGGAAGAAATAGTAGAGAGAGTTTAAGCCAATGTCACTCAGCTTTTATGAAGTAAGAAGAGTTCCCAAATAACATCTAGGAATCTTTCTAGAAAGTTTATTCCAAATTGCAATGCAATTGAGAGGCAAGAATCCTGCCAATAGAAACCATATGCAGTTGACCCAGTTAAGTTGCCAATATTTGGAGATGTTCTAGGAAGAATTTAGATTGGGTATGTAGTTTGCTATTCTGGGAAGAATATAATGTCTTGACTAATGAAAATAAGAGTTAAGTTTTTGTTTTGTTTTGTTTTTTTTAATATATTTTATTGATTTTTTTATAGAGAAGAAAGGAGAGCGATAGAAAGCTAGAAACATCGACCAACTGCCTTCTGCACACCCCCCACTGGGGATGTGCCCGCAACCAATGTACATGCCCTTGACTGGAATCAAACCTGGGGCCTTTCAGTCCGCACACCGATGCTCTATCTACTGAGCCAAACCGATTCTGCCAAGAAAAGTTAAGTTTTGACTTGGGTTTTAAAAGAATAAAGGCACATTGTGTGGGAGAGAAACAAATAAGAAACGTTATGCCATCAAATAAAGGTCCAGAAAGAACAGAGGAAAAGAAAGATGGTCAGACATTTTCTTGACTAAATTAAAAAAAAAATTGATTAATTGAGACCTCAGCATGGAGAACCTTCAGGGTGTAGGCAACAAATTATTGTGGGGGAGCTATAATATTTCTATTAATGTGTGGAGTAATTTGCAGTCATGAAAAGGATAAAATAAATATAATGTATGGACACCATGATTTTGGCTCTCTTGGGTAGAATACACTGGGAGTAAAACTCCAGAGATAGAGAAGACTAAGGAGAGATGGGGAAGTCATGAGAAAGTTGGGACCAACCTGGGGACTGTGGAGAGGAAACGATAGGAGTGGCTTAGAATAGAGAAAGGCTGGTTGTTTAGCGACAAATGGCTGTGGGGCTGGTAGAGAAGGAGGCTTGCTTAGGCCTGCTTGCATTTATGGTACATTACCATCATATAGGATCATGAAGAGTAAAGCTGGTTGTTGGTATTAGTTGCATCAATCCAAGCTCCCATTTGCTCATAGTCTTGTTGTACCTGGAGCCTCAGGCAGCTTTGGGCCATTTCAGCTTACCTTTAAACCCTTTTTCAACGTAGAGCTACTCAGCATGAGTGAAGTTAAATGAATAGAGACTATAGCATAGATGAGTGTTTCCCAGGCCCAGAACCAGGAACTCTTATATCCTAGGGTGTATTTAATGGAGATGATTATGGTAAAAAAGTAAGAGGTGAAGAAGATGAGGAGGAAGGCAAAGTATCTCAGGGCACTGGCATGAACTTTCATGCTGGAGTTGCTGTGGTCGGCGTTGTGATGTCGGATCTGCCTCAAGTGTTGGGACAACGAGGCTATGAGCAAGATGATGGCAGCCAGGAACAGGAGGAAAGGAATGAACAGCATTGCCAGATTCTGATGTTTGTAATATTTCTCCAAAAATGACTTCAGTATCTCAGTCTCCGTGTTGTTTCCAGGTAGTTGCATCATGGAGATTACCTGACTCTTGATGTAATTTTTAATAATTGAAACAATGATTGTCACACAGGAAATCATCAGAGAGCCCAGCAATAGCCGGGGAATCAACCTCAAAATTCTCCACCTCAGCCAGAGGAAAATGGCGTGGGTGAAGGAAGAGACTTTGACGCAGTAGACGACAGCAAGCAAGCTGGTTAACCAGAATGTAAGAGTATTAGTAAATTCCCAGATGACTCCTATGTACCAAAGCTCATTGTCAGGGTGGAAATAGGAGTAAAAGTTGTAGAGCACTGATGACCACTGTAGACAGAAGCGGCAGATGCCCAGGCTGATGAGAATCATGTCCACAGGTGACAGCCTTTTGACCTGCACCCACTCTCTGCTCAGCACTGCAACAATTAAGCTACTCTGCACAATTATTGTCAAGGACTCGAGCAGATAGATGATCATGAAGAAAACAGTGAGTTGGTTGGGTATCATTCTTCCACTCCAAAGTATCTCCCCACACACAGACCCAGAATCTCTGCAATCATTTCCAAGTAGAAAATACATTCTTGGTCTCACTATTGTCTCATGCAAGAAAATACCTGTCTATGGATGCAAATTTTCCCTAACTCATTTTATATTTTGCCATTTTCCTATCTTCAGAATTTGCTTATGCTTTGCTTGCTGGTTTGTTATCAGACCTGGGATGCAGGGAAATGTTATTTGAATGTGGGTTTTTGCTCCTGAGGTTATTTGATTATTCCCATAAACAAAATGCCTGTTTTATAACCACGCCATTGATTTCCTTTTTATCTCTGTGAGGTGTCTTTAACTTATTTCCCCATCTTCTTTAAATGATAACCTCATTCTTTTAACCTACAATTTAAACCCAAGGAAAGATGAGTCCTTCACTGTTCCTTCATGTCTTGGGTAATATATCTATTCTGCTAACTGAGTGCTGTAATCATGACAACTTCTGAATTCCTGTCTTCCCTGCTTCTACAGGAGCTGGGGGTAGATGCTGCAACCAAAGTACGATCATCAATAAAAAAATAATAAACAAAAGTCCTTACCCACAAAATTGCTGGAACCCCAGACCTTCAAGTATCACCCTCCAATACAGACCACTTCATAGCTGCCTGTCAAATTCTTCAACTCAAGAAACCACCGCACACACCCCATTGCACTCCCTATGTCAAGGTGTGACATCCTTTGCTGTTGGTCTTCCAGTTCAGCAGCATTGAGCTTTTTATATCTTTGGGAATTGTTCTTGTTCCATTAATATCACTGCTTTGATTTGTTTTCTCCTTACATAGCTAAGTTCTTTCTATTATTGCTCACACTGCTCAAAATAAAAGAGTAAACCATTTTTAAAAATTAAGCTTATTGGATAGAAAGGCCTAGAAGCCTTGCTCACTTTTTTTTTCCTCTTCAATTTATTGTCCTTATGCTTCCCTTTCTCTGACCAGACTATGGAGACAAATGGATGACTGATGGTTTTGACATAAAATGACACAGACTTTTGTGTAATCTGGTTTTATAAAACTGCACTCTTCTGAAAATTGCCCCTTAGATATTTCTGGAAGAATCTGTGGTTCTCACAAGGAAGTCTGATGCCAGTGGATAAAGGCTGATCAGATCTGTTAGGCACCTGCTGAAGTGACTGCACCTGCCGGCTGCTTCCTTCTCCAGCAGCATAGTGTAGCCTTTGCTGCACCATCCCTGCCATGTGCCCATGCTGCTCAAAGCCCATCCCGCAGGCCTGAGCTTGAGCTAAGCAGCCAGTGGTCTGTGGTGAAGATCTGTGTTCACACTCTGATCTGTTTGAAGCAACTTGTCCTTCTAGCCTTTGTAATCTCAGCAGAGGAAAATTGAGTTTGTAGTTGCCCAAACAACTACAGTAGCACCTTCATGAAGCTGGGTGTTTTTCTCTCTTGATTCTGGGACCACATTCTTGAGTATCCAGTGTTGCTGGTGTGGTAGATTATAACATAAAGCTGAGAATTAAAAGGCTCAGAGGCAAAAGGATTCTTATAAGTAGGCAACTTGTGAATCTGTAGACTCCAAGTGTTGTTTTGGGCAGTGGACAAACAACACACTACTTCTAAATATCTAGAAATTAATTTGTAGCTTTCTAAGCAGGCTAAAGAATAAATTCAGGAAATGAAATCAGAAAAACTATACCAGTTAGACACCAAATATTGAATTAGTGGCTTCAAAATTGAGAGGAGAATTCTAGTAATTGTTACTTGGTAGAAAGACAAACTGAGTCATTGACTCTATGTGTGATAAGCACCAAGACTAGGTGGGGTTTAATTATTCAAGGAAGGGAAAACAGAAGTAATCTAACATAAAGTTAAGAATTCTTGAAAATAAAACAAGAAACCACTGAACTCATGATGCAAAGGTAAACTATAGTGTTGAAATATTACATTAGGCCCTGTCCAGGTGGCTTAGTTGGTTGGAACATCATCCAATATACCAAAAGGCTGTTGGTCCAATTCCTGGTCAGGACACATACCTAGGTTGCAGGACCAATCACCAGTCTGGGCAAATAGGGGTGGCAATTGATCAATGTTTCTCTCTTTATCCCTCTCCCTTTTTCTCTTACTGGGACCTTTGAGGTGGGGTTCAGGTCTGAAGGAGGGGCCGATGCACAAATGAAAATACTACACAAGGAATATGAATTTAGAAGATATTGGGGGCCAGGTAGAGATCTCTTTCTTGAAGAGGCACACTGACTTCTGGCCTGGTCCACTATTTATTTACTTGAATACACATTTGTCCTTTAGCAATGCATATAGGCATATTAAAGGTAAAGTTTGGTAAACGGTAAAAGGATTATCAGGTTGAAGGAATTGCCTTGAGCCACCACTATCTCAACAGATGAGGTGCTTAGCATTAGCCCTGCCAACACCCAAGTCCATCGGCCTTCTGCATTCTTTGGTGCACTCTCATGATAGTATTCTCTCTCTCTCTCTCTCTCTCTCTCTCTCTCTCTCTCTCTCTCTCTCTCTTTCTCTCAATCAATAAAAAAAAAACATATCCTCAGGTGAGGATTAAAAAAATTACACTAGGAGTCAGAATATTAGTAAAGCATCTGCTTTGCATTCTCAATAAAATGTATTATAAGAATCAGGAAATTAAAAAAAAAACCAAGATAACAAAATCATGATTTGCAATTGAAAGGTGAATCTGTTAAAACATATCCAGACATATAAGAAGGGAGAAAGATAAGAAATGATGATAAGTAGGGAAATATGCAATAATAGTATTAACAGTTGCCTTTTTTCCTGGATGCACTTTGCCTCCTAACTATACCGCTTCATTCTGAGAAGCCTCAGAAAGCTTGTGATGCTCCAAACTTCATCCGAGGATCTTTGAATGCAAACCCCATCTACAGCCCTCATGACTGGATACTAGACAGCAGTTTGACTAAGAATCAGCAGCTGTCCAAAGCAACCTCTCCTGGGCTGGCCTGTAGCCTGAGAGATGGCCCAATACTACTCTACTCCACAGGGTTATGTGTCTGTGTTAGTGACTGACTATACAATGCAGACACTCTCTTTGGGAGAATTTGAATGGGAGACATTCAAGATGGGTCCCTAGACTGGTGGTGGATATTCCCTGGCGTGAGGTGTTCAAAGGCTGGCTCTTCTAGTGTGTGTGCATCTGAATCCTGCAGAGCCATCTCTAAGGGCCCTTGATTCAGCAACTGGAACATTACAACACCCAGGAGGTACTTGGAAAGTATTTGTGGACTGATTGATGAGAATAGGGAGAGCAGGCTGGAGAGGCAGGTGTTCTGCTATATTGCACCTGAAAAGGCCTTGGAAATCATAAAACCAGCAGCCTGGCATAGCAGAGAAATACACAATGTGATTACATGTGGTTATATTCCTATGTCATTCAAACAACAGAAATTGGCAAATATGCTAAAGTATAAGTGTGCCAAATTGACAGCTATTTTTTAGGGAAAAACATGTGTTTTAGATATTTCCTATGAACAAATGCATTGAAACTGAATGACACAAATGGTGATTACTCCCCCCCCACACACATTATATATGCCCATTGTAAAGAGTGATTACTATGATCTGTACTGTGAACATGCATTATTGATCAGTATTTGGATCAATGGGAAACTGGTAAAATGGACCCCAACTTAATAAAATATGAATTCAATAATGCTCTGGTCATGCCTTCATCACACAGTAGTTTATTTACACTGTTGTGGGTAAAATAATGGCTCCAAAACATTCACATCATAATTCCACAAACCTGTGAATATCTTAACTTATGCGGCAAAAGGGATTTACGGATACAATTAAGCTAAGGATCTTGAGATGGGAAAATCAGGGTGGGCCCAATGTTATCACCAAGGTCCTTATAAAAGAGACGCAGGAAGGTGAGGGTTGGAGGGAAAGGAAATGATGAAAACAGAGCTCAGAGTCATGAGCCAAGGAATTCAGGCAGCATCCAAACGCAGGGAAATGCAAGGAACATATTCTGGAGAAGAAACACAGCTCTGCCGATACCTTGATTTAGATCCATAAGACCCACTTAAGATTCTGACCTTCAAAACTTTAAGATAATAAATTTGGTATACAGCTGTACCCTCTGCACATTTGTGGGGGATACTTTCCAAGACCCCAGATGGATGGATGTACTTTTTCTTATACATACACACCAATGATAAAGTTTAACTTATAAATTAGGCATGGTAAGTGATGAACAACAATAACTAATAATAAAATAGATTATAACAATATACAGTAAAAAAGATATATGAAAGTCTCCTTCCTCTCAAAATATGTTAATGAACTATAGCCACCCTTCTTGTGAGTATATAAGGCCTCCATAATGAGATGAATTGAAGTGAATGGCGTAGGCATTGTAATGTAGTGTCAGGCTGGTCTTGACCTTCCGGCAATAATTCAGAAGGAGGATCACAAAGCCACGATGATGTCATGTCTTCCACCCACAAATTAAATGCCTTTTCCGTCTTATCCAAGCACTTATCATGCACTGGGGCTGTCACTCTTGCAGTCTGAGGTGCAAAAGCAAAACTACCCAGAACTCTCCTTCTTCACAACCTCAGATGGGAGATTCATTCTTACTGTAGAGTTTAGCAACTTTAGCTAAACGATTTTTTTTTCTTACTTAACTGGATAATTTTCACCTTTTCACATAAAGGAAGTACTTTATGGCTCCATACTCTAATTGACAGCATTACAACTCTAGAACTTTGGGGGTCACTATGAAGTGAAAATAGGGGTCACTTGAACACAAGCACAACTACCATTCAGAGCTTTGATAACCAAGGTGGCGGCTCCTAAGTGACCAGAGAGCAGGGGCACACATAGCCACACAGCATGGATGTGAAGACAAAGGGATGAGTCACGTCCTGGGCCCCCGGAGGCGGACGTCGGGAGAGTTTATCCGGTTACTCAGAAAGGCATACAAGGATGGCATGCACGCTTATTGTTTATCTCTGGACTTTTCCATGTAATCATCTGGACTGCAGTTTACAGCAGGTAAAACCTTGGAAAGTGAAACCTCAGAGCAGGGGGGCTACTATACTCATACAATGGAATATTACCCAGTTTTAGAAAGGAAGGAAATCCTTGTATTTGCGGCAACCTTGAGGACATTATGCTAAATGAAATAAGCTAGTCCCAGTAGGAGGAATGATGCATGATTCCACTTAAATGAGTTCCCCAGAATAGTTAAATGCATAAAAGCAGAGAATGCAATAGTGGTTGCTGGGTGGAGGAAACCAGGAAATTTTATTCAATGGGTGCAAGTTGTCAGTTATGCTAGAGGAATACATTCCAGAGATCTGCTGCACAACATGGTGCCTATGTCAACAATATGGTATCATGCATTCAGACTTTATTAAGAGGGCACATCTTGACCTAGCCGGTTTGGCTCAGGGGATAGAGTGTCTGCCTGTGGACCTAAGGGTCCCGGGTTAGATTCTGGTCAAGAGCATGTAGCTCAGGTGCAGGCTCCTCTCTTGCCCTGGCCCTGATCAGGGCATGTGCAGGAGGCAACCAATCAGTGTGTTTCTCTCACATTATTTCTGTCTGTCTTTTCCTCTCTCTAAAAATCAATGGGAAAATATCCTGGAATGAGGATAAAAAAAAAAAAAAAAAAAAAAGGAGGCCAAATCTCATGCTGTGTCTCACCACGAAGATAAAAATCAGGAACAGAGGGAAGTTCTGGGAGTTGTTGCTTATGTCTGTTACTTTGATTGTGTATCACCATAGTTTTAATATGTCTAAAATCATCACCTGGTATGCACTAAATGTGAATATTGCTTTGTATATTAATTGTACCTCATTAAAGCTTTAAAAGTAAAATGAAAATGAAAACAATGACTGAAGCCTAATCCTGTGATTTAATTGCCTCGGGTGTAGCCTGGATATCAGGATTAAAAAAAAAAAAATCACTCCATCTCATTCTAAGTGCAGCTCAGTTTTGCACCCACTGCTTTAGGGCCACCTGTGGAGAAGACAACTGCACGGTGGTGAGGATAACAAAACCACGAAATATTTTACTTTGCAAATCATCAGTGAGGAGGGAGGTGAGCTCTAAGTTCACGAGCAGCGAGCCGTTGGAAAAGGTCCGGAGTGCCCGCTTCTCCAGGCATATTTTTGTCGATCCGTGCTATGAGGATAGCCCTCTTTCAAGGTAGTTCTTTCCCTTTTGCACTCACACAGCATGAAACTTGCGGGAGCAAGCTTTGTTCCCAAATTTGTGAACATGCATAAGGTTCTTCTGATAGTACTCCCAACTCTGATGTATTGGTTATGGCTAGAAAAGCCACCACTTTTTCTGTAATGGAATTAAATGTTTACTACTATTACAAAGCATTCACCAACCCTATATGCATTATAATTATCTAATAGCATTCGAGCCTGCACATTAGACAAGATCTAGGGCCTCTAAACAAAGCCTGCTTTTCTAACGAGCCTGTAAGACCTGTACTCCGGGTTCCTCTTTTCTCGCCCAGTGTTCGATAAATCTGGAGATAATTCAGCTTTGGAGGTAACAGCCTGTTCTTGCTTTCTACAATAAAGATTCTTTTCAGTCTGTGACTCAGTCTCGCTTTCTCTGGTATATATTTGTTCTGTGGAGGAAGATGGCATCCATCTTTGAAGACTTTTAATCTCACCACAAAATGAGCAGCATGGTTTGCTTACCTGCCTTTCCCTTTG
The DNA here is from genome assembly GCF_014108245.1 of Pipistrellus kuhlii. Taxonomy (NCBI): domain Eukaryota; kingdom Metazoa; phylum Chordata; class Mammalia; order Chiroptera; family Vespertilionidae; genus Pipistrellus; species Pipistrellus kuhlii. Next base: position 7,644,138 of record NW_023425405.1, read on the forward strand.
TAAGTCCCTTTCCTGAAAAATAGAAACCCTTCCTTACAACTTGTCTTGGAGTTTTGAGCCTTTGACCCTAGTTGAAGAAAAAAAACAATGGGTTCAGAAATTTCCCAATTAGTCAAACACATTTTCTCCCCTCTGTTACTAATATTCAATGACAGAATTGTTCTTTTTCATGCAGCAACAACACCCAAATAGTCAGCATTTTACAAAGAATATCTGGCAGTAACTAATGCGGTCCAAGCACAGAAGCAGAGTGCATTTTCTTTCTTGTTTCTAATTCTATCACCAACCTGTGTGGCCTTAAGTCGTTTTTTAAAAAGTTATTCTTTAAATAAAAATCATAGCATGAATTTGTTCAGTATGCAATTTATTGAGTGTACACATTGCTGAAATCCTGGGCCCATGTATGTATTCAACAGGCAAGTTGCTAATCTATACTAATAAGAGGGTAATTTTGCTAATTAGACTGGATAGACTGGACGTCTTCTGGATATCCTTCCAGACAAAGCCACGGTGGCAGGGCTGAGGCAGAGGTGGTTAGGGGCAATCAGGCAGGCAGAGAAGTTAGGGGTGATTAGGCCAGCAGAAGAACGGTTATGGGTGATCAGTCTGGCAGGCAGGTGAGTGATTAGGAGCCAGCAGTCCTGGATTGTGAGAGGGATGTCCGAGGGGTACCAGATTGGAGAGGGTGCAGGCCAGGCTGAGGGACCATCCCTCCCATGCATAAATTTCATGCACTGGGCCTCTAGTCTTACCTAATAATAGAGAAACATGTAAATTGACTGTACCTCTGCTATACCCACAGCCAATCAAAGTGACTATGCAAATTAACTCAACAAAGATGAAGGTTAATTTGCATACATACCTGGGTCCTGGGAATCTCCTAGGCACCCAGGTCACTTCCAGCCAGCCATCGGAAGGGTGTGTGTGTGTTGGGGGTGTTGTTGGGGGTTTCCTCTTCCAAAGTTTAAAGCCAGGGTAGGAGGCTTTAGGATTGGGAAGGAGCCAAGCCTGTGATCAGAAGTGTGGGTGGGGGAAGCCCCTTCCCAAGCCTAAAGCCTGGAGCAGAGGCTTTAGGCTTGGGAAGGGGCCGAGCCTGTATTTGGAGGGCGGGGGAAGAGGGGGAGAGGAGGAGAGAACCTCTTCCCATGCCTAAAGCCTGGGGTGGAGATTTTAGGCTTGGGAAGGGGCTGAGCCTAGGATCTGAGGGAAGGGGGGAAAAATCAATGGAAACATATTCTTAGGCGAGGATAAAAGAAAAACAAAGAAAAAATATAATCTTATGAAAGACACATCTTCAAAATGCTTAAAGAAATTTGTCATTTTTTTCATGGTGAAGGAACTGGAGTCCGTGTTGATGAAAATACCTTGGTGGCTGCAGTGACTGGCAGTGGCTGCAGCAGTAGTGTAATGGAGCTGCCGCCTTCCCCTGATCAGCCTGGTTACCTCCCACAAAGGGAGGCCAGACTGAAGCTTAGGTCTGTTCACAATAGGGAGCAGCAGGCTTAAGCCATCAGTAGAACATCTCCTGAGGGATCCCAGTATGTAAGAGGGGGCAGGCTAGGCTGAAGGACCCCTCCCCAGTGCACAAACTTCATGCACCAGGCCCCTAGTTATAGATAATACAAAAACTATAATTTAATACTAAAATGAAAACAACCATAGGCTTTAGGTAAAATTCTGAACAAAAGGAGTTAAAAGAAGTCATCATCAACAAAGCTATTTGTGTTTTAGGTGACACTATTATCTCCACTAGGAATTACTAGTGTCATCTTTTTTCATCTTATTTACTAGGAATTATTCTTTTTTCATCTTATTTACCAGGAATTTTTCCTGATGCCCTTGAATATTTGAATACTCATGCTGCAGAGCTTCTGTGTGATCTGTATGTACTAGTGTAGAAGAGAATAACTCCCCCACATCACCCTCCATTGTATGTTCAATTACAGGGGCACCAAAGCCACAGACACACCCCAGAGCCCCAGACATGTTTTACTGACTTTGTCTCCCTCCCTAAAACAACGATTTTCAACCCTTTTCACTTCATGGCATACGTAAGCTAATTACTAAAATTCTGCAGCACACCAAAATATATCATTTTGCCAATCTGACAAAATACAATAACAGTAATTACCTACTTTTTTTTTCTGCAAAGCAATTTTTAAAAATATCAGATGACTCTTCTGGTGTATAAGGATTTCTGATACCAAGAATTAACAAATCAGACACAAACTTATTATTTGACATGACTAATGAGATGCAACTCTATTATACGACCTATATATTTATGGTTCAAGACAGGGCATTCCCACCAGATGGCTATTGTGTTGACTATTGTCAAAATTTTTTTTGACAATCTAAAGGAAAAGGGGTCAGTGCCCAGACTAAATAGTCAGGTATTATGTGTTTTAAAAATTCCTGCTGCACACAGGTTGAAAATCACTGCCCTACGACATAGTATAAGTCCATGAGGCTGGGAAGGCTTGGGGCAGAAGGATAAACACTAGCTTTAGAGGCAGTCCTCTCTTACAATTTCTATCGCCATGGCTCCTGTGTATCAGCAGCATCAGCACCTCCTGGAAAATACAATAGTTAGAAAATGTAAACTGCTGGGCCCCACCCAGACCTACTGAATCAAAATTTCTGGGGGTGAGACCCAATAATCTGAATTTTAACAAGCCTTCTAGGTGATTTTGATGTATAATACAGCTTAAAATCATTGATTTAAACACATCATGCCTGGTCTCTTCTAGCCTTGGGATGACTGTTCTATAGCCTGTAGCCTTTACCGATGTGAATAGGTTCATCAGACTCCAATGGAAGACCCAACCTTGGATCAAGGTTGAGAGACTGAGTCTTTCAACAGATAAAAGTGAGATTTTTGTTTTTAATAAATAGAGTCCCACTGGGAAAATGTCCTTGTTTAATTTTGGGACTGTATATTTTCAGTATACTGTATATTTGAGTATCTTAGGGAGAGGTTTTGGAGTGAGAGTTAGATGGGCTACTTTGAGCTGTGAGAAACCTTTACTTGGTTACCATCTGTATCTTCCTCAACTTTAAGAGCAGTTACTTGTTAGCCAGCCCTGAGTGCAAATAATGATGCCAAACCTCGTGGATGACTTAGATAGCTCTGTACCACCCAAAGGATTTGCATGGGGAAAACAACAGGAAGAATAAAAAGAGCAAGAAGGAAAGACTGGATGAGGAAGAAAAGGAAAGGAGTAAGAAATGAGAAGAAAGTGGGCAAGAGTTCTTACACCTCCTGGTCTCTGTCCTATCCCTCAGAATCCAGATTTGTTAACAGGCTACTTCAACCCTCTTTATATTAGTAGAGACATGGAAGGATCTGCAGAGACTATGTCCCTGGAGTTTGGAAACAATAATTTCTCAGGAATAAAGATGCCATCCCTCAAATATCCATGCTCATAAATTCATAAATTTAAAAAATATGGATAACAGCATATTTTTGTATTATGGAAATGAGGGGAAAGTGAGGGTTCAGGAGAGGAGAAGAGAGGAGAGTAGAGGAGAGGAGAGGAGAGGGAGAGACTTTGCAGCTTTGTCCAGAGTAACAAGAGGTGGTGGGATCTAGTCAAGTAGAGGGAGAATTTGGTCTTTGCTATATGCAAGGATGTTTTTTGTCTCCAAAGCAGGAGGAAAAGAAATATACACATGATTCATGTAGATGGTGATTATACGTTAAAAGTTCCTTTCTTATTGTGCCTTTTTTTTTTTTTTTCAATGAAGTTGGAAAGAAGTTCCCATGAATTGAGAATGAGGAAGAAATTAAATGCCATTTGAACTCAGGAGAATTTATGCAGTAGGTGTTCAGGTGTCAGAGACCTCTAGGGGTTGTGCCTTGCAGAACTCTACAGGGAGGCATTTACATAGACCAGTTGCAAGGAGCCGTGGTGGCTGTGGCTATGGAAATGTATAGATCAAATTTCCTGCTGCTGACGGCATCCCTGACTGATAGCCCAGCTCCTGCTCTTCTAGGTCCACAACTACATTTGCAATAAGGGCTATGCTTCCCACGGGCTTTTCCCACCCAGGGACCGAGCATGGTGGTGTTAAAGGAGCAATGGTACAGACCCATTCCCGTGAGACGGGGGGGCTTCTCAACTGTGTGCCTTTGGCCCAAGGACACTTCTCATTCAGACTAGAACATTCTAAAAACTGCGCTGCAGTCTTAGAATATTCCTACCCAATCTTCCTTCCTTCCTCCCTCCGTTCCTTGATAGAGGTTAAATCTCATCTCATTTTGAATTTTCACTCTGCTGTCTTCTCCAGCGTCATTCTCTTTTTGTTTCATAGGCATTTCTCCAATAAATCTCTTGCACGTCTAATACTTTGGTGTCTACTTTTTTGGAAATCTGAACAAACATAAGTGGTACCAGAAATGGACTGGGAAGCGGGTAAAAAGACAGGGTTTGACAACTGACTCATTCATACCTCAGCAAGCAAAGAAGACTAATAGTGTTATTTGGGGCACAGAGAGTGGTGGTCTGGTTGTTAAAGATGTCACCTGTGCACCAATAACAACTGATGAAATAGGAGCAGTAATAAAAAAAACTCCCTGAAAATAAAAGCCCTGGTCCAGACAGCTTCACAGGGGAGGTTTACCAAACCTGCAAAAAATAACTAACACCTATCCTCCTCAAACTGTTCCAAAAAGTTTAAGAGGAAGGAACACTTCCAAACTCTTTTTACAAGGCCAGCATTATCCTAATTCCAAAACCAGATAAAGACACTATAAAGAAAGAAAACTATAGGCCAATATCCTGATGAACATAGACACTAAAATCCTCAACATGTCCCCTTTCCTCTGACAGCCATCAATCTTCAACATCTAATCTTTTTATGCAAAACTCAAGTGTTTAGACTCATTCAACATTTCTGCTTTTTATTCTGCTAATACTTTATAATTTATTTCTGCTTCAATCATTTGCCCTAAAGTTTGAACTTAGCAATATATCACTAATTAACATTTCTGGCCTTCTTTTATTTTGTCTCTAATAATTTCATGAGCATGCACTTTATGCAGAAGACTATAGTGGGCACTGTGAAGGGGAGAGAAGACAATGAACATACATACTTGCCTCTAAGGAGAGCGATCAGGCTACTTACTGAGTGTTGAATAGAAAATGTAACTGGATGTAAAAGTAGAAGGAATGAGAAATAAGAATTATACATGGACAGTGCAAGAAACAAATGATAATCACAGAAAGTGAAGAGTGTAGTATAGTGAAAATAGATTTTCTTGGCTTCATCACTTAATAGTTCTGTGACTGGTCAAATTACTTACCTCATTAAATTTGTTTTCTATAAAATGGGAATGCAATTATATGCATCTCAAAAGGTTGGCTCAAGGTTTAAAAAATTCACGTTAAGAAATTAGGTCAGCCCTGACCGGTTTGGCTTAGTGGATAGAGTGTCTGCCTGTAGACTGAAGGGTCCCAGGTTCGATTTCCGTCAAGGGCATGTAGCTTGGTTGTGGGCACATCCCCAGTAGGAGGTGTGCTGGAGGCAGCTGATCAATATCTCTCTCATCAATGTTTCTAACTCTCTATCCCTCTCCCTTCCTTTCTGTAAAAACTCAATAAGATATATTTTTAAAAAAAAAGAAATTAGCTCATTGCCTAGAACTTAGTAAATGCTCAGTAAATGTCCATTATCTTTATTATCAAACTAGTAGCCCTGCATACGAATCCTTGCACCAATAGCTCTCTGTGGGGCCTGGCTGCTCTGCGCCCATTGCCCAAAAGCTCTCCATGGCCCAGAGGCCCATCCATGCCCGGGCGTGGAAACTTGCCTCATCACCAGGGCAATGACACAAGTGTCCCCCTCTGACCCCCCTCACCTCCCGCCCCCCTTCCTCTGTGCCCACTGTCCAGAGGTCCTACGGGGTAGAATGCTTGTCTCATTGCCATGGCAAAAAAGCAAGCATTCCGCCAGGCCGTTCTCATTGCTCACTCTCAGCTTCTGCTCACCCTGGACTGGGGGATTCTGGTGGGGCTGAGACAACTGGGCACCGCCATCTTGTGGCTATGGGTGCTGCCATCATTAATTTGCATATTACCCTTTTATTAGATAGGATTGCCAACAGAAAATACAGGTAATGCTGTGAGAGACGAGAACAGGAAAGAGATGAAAATATTCCTAAAACAAAGGAATATTTGAAATGTATATATATATATATATATATATATATATATATATATATATATATATTTCTTTTATTGATTTTGGAGAGGAAGGAAGAAGGAGAGAGAGATAGAAACATCAATGATGAGAGAGAATCATTGATCAGCTGCTTCCTGCAGGGCTCCCACTGAGGATTGAGCCTGCAACCTAGGCATATGCCCTTGTCCGAAATCAAACCTGGGACGCTCTAGCCACTGAGCCAAGCCGGCTAGGGCTAAAATGCATATATTTTTATAATTCTCATGTGAGGATATTTTTTCTCCATTGCTTTTCAGAGAGAGTGGAAGGGAGGGAGGGAGAGGAAGAGAGAGAGAGAGGGAAAATCAGTGTCACAGAGACACATGAACTGGTTGCCTCCCACATGTGCCTCACCTGAGGAGAGAGTGAACCTGAAACTCAGGTATGTGCCCCCCCCCCACCCCCCGTCAGCACTTGTTTTGTGGCTTTTTTTGTTGTTGTTGTTGCTACAGTACATAGGTTAATGTGATTTTTGTCTGTAGTGCCCATTGTTCACTATATTCTTTTTTTAAAAATATATATTTTATTGATTTTTTTACAGAGAGGAAGAGAGAGAGATAGAGAGTTAGAAACATTGATGAGAGAGAATCATCGATCAGCTGCCTCTTGCACACCCCTTACTGAGGATGTGCCCACAACCAAGGCACATGCCCTTGACTGGAATCAAACCCAGGACCTTTCAGTCCACAGGCCAACGCTCTATCCACTTAGCCAAACCAGTTTCGGCTGTTCACTGTATTCTTTATGTGCTTTACTTTATATACTTTTTGGAAATTGTGATAGAGACTGATACTTGCTCTAAATATCCATTTCCTCCTTCTTCTGGAGCAGAATCTTCATTTTGAGCTGGGCACCTTGAAGTCTATTTAAGAGACTGCATTCATTCTCTACACTCTTTTGCAAACTACACATGGCCATATAACTAAGTTCTGGCCAAAAGGATGTAAACACACCTAATGTGTAGAGTTTCGAAGAGTTCTCCCCTTTCTCTACCTTGTTGCCTAGAAGGTGAATATAAGAGCTGGAGCTCTAGCAACCATACTGGCTTGTGATCAGCCACTGAAGATTCTAAGGCAGTTCAGGGAGCCTGGTCCCTGATGACCATGGAGCTGCCATCTCTTCACAGATTCCTGCTTTTAGAGCCCTATTAGGAGACCTAGGAACTTCTATATTACTCAAGGTGTTATTTTTGTGACTATCTTTACTTGCAGCTGTGCCTAATTCTGACACTATTTTTTAACTAATTTCCTTGGATAATTTACTTTAATTGTCTTTATTGTACTTTATTCTTATCTGAGATTTTTCTTTTAAATTTACTCACAAAGGGCAGCAGGCACACCCACAGAGTTGAATTACCATTTTATTTTCAAAATATTTTATATTAATTAATGTTGTAATATTCTGTTAATTTGGTAACAAAACCTCATTGTTTTCTATATTACATTAATCTGTTCATTATCTTGGTAGCAACCCAGAAAAACAATAGTTTTGCTAAATGGGAAGGTAGAAAAGTGGATGATAAATCATACATTGGAGAGAATTGTAAAGGAACAACATTGTCAAAGGTTTAAAAAAATGTTACTTTCCTAAAGAATAACTTGAAAAGGGGCCGGTGATTTTAGTGTGAACTTCATCATGGCAGGTGTTGAACGAGTGGTGTTTGTGTTCACAATGCAGGAATACTGCCTCCTTTAGACACAATTGTAGGGTATAAGTAAGAGGCCAACATGGATGGATCATAGTAATCAAGATTTAATAAGCATGGGTCACAAAGGCTGCCTAAGCCATTGAGGCTGAATTTGTAAGATGAACAACACAGACCTGTAACCATGGAAACACAATGGGCCAATGATAATTCTAAACCTCTGATCAGTTTTTATGTAGTACTAAATGCCACTTGGGAAAAAGAGGAAAAAAAAAGTGCTGACAATACCCAGACATACACTTCACAAACCTTTTTAAAGTCAAATAAGCAGGGAAGTATTGAATGTTTGCCACAACTAAAGGCAGTCCCACATGCCAATACTTGTGGAATCAGGCACAGGAGTGGGTCCTCATAGAAGGAAAGACAAGACTAGCAATGTTTTCATTCATTCTTCTGTTGGTATAAAAGATAGGAAGTCAAAGTAACTAATAACACATGGCCACATATTTGAAATGATTGATAGAAAGAAAATAATGTAGATACTTATAGACCATTTAGTCAATTGCACTGTGCATCACACTCAGAGAAGAAGGTCATAATGTTATTAAATTTGTTTCCATTCATTCCATTAACAACTTTTTTTTTTTTTTTTTTTTTTTTTTTATCTTCTATGTGCTTAGGCCTGTAGTTAGCAACTGTAAGCTGAGGCTCAGTTCTGACTGGGGAAAATCAAGATCAGGAGGCATGTGAATGTGACCTTTGGGAAGCACAGTACAGTTCATCGAAGTCTGGGTGCTCACACTGAATGCTCTGCCCAAGTAAAGTGTTTCAGACCTTCATTCGTAATATATTTATTCTTATTTTGTACACAACTAGAGGCATGTTGCACCAAGATTCATACAAGCATAGGCCTTCCTTTCCCTTCTTCACTCCTGGCCACCCGGAAGCCTGCAAGTTTTCACTCTCAGCTGCTTGAGAACCTGCAAGTCTTTGCTTCTGGCAGGAGCACTGCTCCTGTAGCTCTCTCTCTGCTCCCCTCCTCTCCGCCCCCTGCCCTCCTCTTCCTAGCAGTCGTCCAGCCCCACCCAGCTGGTCCTTGCCTGTGTATGGAAATTAACCCTCCATCTTTGTTGGGTTAATTTGCATACTCACTCCTGATTAGCTGATGGGTGTTGTGGAGGTATGGTCCATTTGCATATTTCTTGTTTATTAGTGTAAATTGGATTCTATTTGAATCTCTGGTGACCAAGCACCTAAACAGATTAGAAGTAAAATCTGAGATATGAAGCAAAGACACTAAAATGGGCACATCGACTCTTGTGATGATGACAAGCATGACCCCTGAGTACATGAGTGATGAATGACAAGAAAAGATTTTTAAAGACTTTTAAAGAAGGATGATGAAAACCTTGAGGGTAATCATTCATAGTTATTCACTTTAGGAATTGATGACCCTACTTAACTTATCAGCCATAAAAGTATCCTATGTAATAAAAGGCTAATATGCAAATTGTCCCCTCAACCAGGAGTTCAACTCAGAGTTCATCTAGGGGGTGTGGTCGGGCCAGCCAACCACCCACAGCCCCTCCCCCCAGCAGGCCTGGCCCGATCAGCCACAATCAGGGTGGGCTGGCCAGACCACACCCATGCACAAATTTATGCACTGGGCCTCTAGTATCTATCTACCTATATATAAAAGCCTAAGTGACTGTTACAGTGGAATGACCAAATGATCTGAATTACCAGTCACTTTGACATGCACTGATCACCTGACTGGGGCCTGCTGGCCAACCTCTCAGTCCCTCCCCCAGCAGGTGTCAATTGCCTGATGGGGAACAGGGAACCAGGGGTGAGTGGTGGCAGACGTCAGTGGCATCAGGCCAAAGCAGGTGTGGGCAGGGGGCGGGCCTGGCAGCCAGTAGCCAGGGGAAGGAAGGCCCTGGCCAACCAACCTCCCAGTCTCTGAAGGCTTTTGAGAAACCTCTTACTGAGGAGGCTTTTCTTTCCCCGCTAGTGACACGCAATTCAAAGGTGCTAGCTGTGGAGCCACCTGCCACGGAGCCGCCCAATTATTCCCTGAATCCAGTCAGATTGAGTCTGGCACAAGGTGGGGCCGAATACCAGGAGCAGCTGCCCACGGGCAGGAAGCTGGGGGATGGGTGTGGCCTTGGAACTGGACCACGTGGCCTCCAATGTGCTCTCCACCTAGAGGTGTCCAGCTGCAGTCCTCTGACGCCATTAACTGGAGCAGTGGTGGGTGGAAAACAACCCGGGAGGGTGAGGAAATGAAACTTAAGGCAAGTACCATGGGTGCAGTCCCCGTGACCTTCCCCTCCCAGGATAATGCTGTGCTCCCTAACCTCCCACGGGCCAAGAGATAAATGCGGATTTGCAGAGGCAGGTCCCCGAGGAGCTTCAGTTGGGGGGAGGGGAGGAGCATTCTCCTTCCCCAATACATTTTGCTTCAGGTACACGATGGTTTGTGTTTAGACATGTGATAAATGTGGGCAAAGCAAAGTTTTGTGCTTTAGAAGTCTTTCGGGGGGAGAGGAGGTGCCTGGCCTGGGGAATCTTCACTGAGAAAGTTAACTCCAGCTCCTCAGAACCCACCCTTGTTAGAGTGGCCTCTGTTTTTGTTTGTTTGTTTCTCACTAGGTTTTTTTCTAACCTCTAAACCGGCAATTGGACATCCCCCGAGGGGTCGAGGCCAAGCTGAAGGACCCCCCCCCCCCTTTGCACAAATTTCATGCACCAACTCTCTAGTTATATACTAGAGAACAAGAATCAATGATAACTAACATTTACTGAGTTCTTATGTGCTCAGCATTAGGTAGGCATTTTGAATACATTTATTATCTCATTTAATTCTTGAACAACCATGTAATATAAATATTATTACCCTTACTTTACATATTTGGGAAGTCTAGGGTATTTTAATTAATTTGGAATGGGTCAGTAAGTTTTGGGGGCTAGGGCTAAAATATGATTCAAACTCTGGTCTTCTAGGATTACAAAGTCCAAGGTTTTTCTATGTTTTTATAGCACCCTTCACTATCCTATGCTGCATCTCAAAAGAGAAATATTGTTTTAGACCTAATTTATTTCTATCTAGAAGGAAAGTGAGCTAATCAAGTTATGTTTGGAGCAGCTACATATATTAAAAGTTTAGCATATGCTGAAAAGTAGAATTACATGCATTATTTCATTTACTAGCACAGGCATAGCAGGAGAACAATATTAGTATCTCCATTCAATTGCCAAAGAAATGAAGCTTCTTTGTCCATAGTCACATGCCTTTTAAATAGTGGAGTAGAGCTGGGATTTAGAACCTGTTTCTAGAGCATGGTATCTCTGGCTGGGTGGAGAAACATGAGCTCTCTTCACCTGAAGTTCAACTTGTATCTCAGCCTCTTCCAACTCTCCAGCATCCTCACTGTTTCATTCTCATACTCATTTCCCATATTCTAACCCTTGTACATTTAATCCTGTCTTGATGTCTGCTTCTCAGAGAACCTGTACTAACATAGTAATTGGGTATTTGCTTAAGATTTTGAGAAAGGAAGGAGTGACGTCAGAGGAATGGCAGGGTAAGGGCACATCTTTTCCTCTCCCCCTGACATTTCAACAAGTTAACCATCTATGATTTAACAAAGAAGTCTGTTCAGCACAGGTAAACAGGGATAATTTTTGACAACAAAAACAATATTAATTTCCTCATACAAGGGCAAGGGAAAAGATCTGATTTGGCAAAGGGAGATAAAGATCAGATGCACTCAAAAGGAAAATGACTCTGGTATATATGCAACTTCATTTTTTATAAACCTAATGGCAACCATGCACAGAAATCCACAAACCAGGACATACAGTTTTAAAAAGGAAGAAACAGAGGGAAGATATACAGAATATGACCAAACAAAAACAACAGACAGAAACCTAAAGGAAAAGAACCAATGGAGTCACCAGAAAATGAAACATATTATAAAATGGCCATAGTAAATTCTCATACATCAATAATTACCCTAAATGCAAATGGTCTGAATTCACCAGTAAAGAGGCAGAGTAACAGAGTGGATCAAAAAAAACAAAACCCAACCATATGCTGCCTTTGAGAGACACATTTAAGCTGCAAAGACAAAGGTAGATTTAAAGTAAAAGGATGGAAAATGATTCTCCAAGCAAATAACATAAAAAAAAGCAGGCATAGCCATACTTATATCTGACAAAATAGATTATTTCAAGATAACAAGAGACAAGGATGGACACTTTATAATGATAAAGGGGACACTGTATCAAGAAAACATAACACTTCTTAATATATACAATATACGTGCACCCAACTAGGGAGCACCAAAATATATAAAAACAACTACTTACAGATCAAAACACAACCATAGTTGGAGACCTAATAATTCATTGACAGTTCTAGACAGATGAATCAAACAGAAAATCAATAAAGAAATAATGGCCTTAAATGGAACAGTAGACCAAGTGGGCATGATTGACATTTACAGAACATTTCATGCCAGAACATCAGATTATACATTCTTCTCCAGTGCACATGAAACACTCTTAAAGATAGACCATATGTTGCATCACAGAACTAGAATCAACAAATTCAAGAAGATTGAAATTATATCAAGCATCTTTTCTAACCATAATGCTTTGAAATTAGAAATCAACTGCAAAAAGGAAGTAAAGAAACCCACAAATACACGGAGATTAAATGACATACTAGTAAAAAATGACTGGGTCAAAGAAGAAATAAAAGATGAGATAAAAATATATATAGACAAACAAGAATAAAATACAACATATCAAAACCTCTGGGATACAGCGAAAGCAGTAATAAGAGGGAAGTTTATATCATTACAGGCCTATCTCAAGAAATAAAAGAAATCCCAAGTAAATAACCTAACATCACATCTTAAAGTACTAGAAAAAGAAGAACAAAAGCAACCCAAAGTCAGCAGAAGAAAAGAAATAATAATAATTAGAGCAGAATTAAATGAAATAGAGAACAAAAGGCTATACAAAAAAAGTTAATAAAACAAAGAGCTAGTTCTTTGAAAAGATTAATAAAATGGACAAACTCCTGGCCAGACTCAGTAAAGGAAAAGAACCATATACACAAAATCAGAAATGAGAGAGAAGGAGTCACCACAAACATAGCAGATATACAAAGGATCGTACTAAATATTATGAAAAATTATATGCCACCAAATTCAATAACTGAGAAGAAATGGATTAAGTTCCTAGAAATATATAACCTTCCTAGACTAACTCATGAAGAATTGGACAATCTAAATAGACCAACCAGCAGTGAGGAAATTTAAACAACCATAACAAGCCTCCTCCAAAACAACAGTTCAGGACCAGATGGTTCACCAGTGAATTCTACCAAATAGTCAAAGAAAATTTAAAAACTCTCCTTCTCAAATTCTTCCAAAAAAAAAATTGAAGAAGAGGCACTACTTCTTAACACATTCTATGAGGCCAATATAACCCTGATACCAAATTCTGGCAGAGATACACACACACACACACACACACACACACACACACACACACACACACAGCTACAGACCAATATATTTGATGAATACAGATGCAAAAGTTCTAAACAAAATACTAGCAAACCAAATGAAACAATACACCCAAAAAATAATATATTATAGTCAAGTGGAGTTCATTCCAAGGGTACAAGGATGGTTCAACGTACACAAACCAATCAACATAACCTACCACATTTCTTATGAAAAAAATGTTTAGTTTTCGTGGGACTATATAATCTCTAAATTTCCTTGGAGAGCTAGTAGCCTTTGTGTCTATGTGTCTCTAAGTATGTAAGAGAAATTTATTCCTTCAATTGATGTAAGTCCTATGTTTTTATTAACTTGAGTGGTAACCCCAGATGGTCTGTGACTACTGTCAAGCATTTTATGTTCATGATTATAGAAGTAAAAAAGCAAATGTATTTATAGTCTTAAAGATTTAGGTACATATTTCTTAGTTTGGGCAATTCAAAAAACAGAAACTATAAACAAATCACCATAATTTAATCACAGTCAATAAGAGTAGTTGTGTTCGTTTTTATTGTGTTTTAATACATTACCATAGTGATTTAAAACACAAATTTATTACCTTACCTTTCTGGTCTGCAGGGCTGTATTCCTTCTGAAGCTCTAGAGAGAACCCATCTCCTAGCCTTTTGAGCTTTCTGGACTCTGCGTGCATTTTTTAAATGTTTTTAATTTTGGGGGGTGTGGCTCCTACTTCCGTCTTCAGGGCCAACAGTGTTGCATCTTCAAATGCCTGTCTCCTCTTCTTCTCTATCTCTGTTGTCACACTGCCTTTTTTGACATCACCTGCCTTCCTCTTATAAGGACCTTTCCAATCGTTGGGTCCACTAGGATTATTCAGGATAATCTCCCCTCCCAAGATGCTTAATTTGATCACATCTACAATGTCCCTTTGGCCATGAAAAAGAACATATTGACAGGTTTCAGGATCTAGAACAAGAGCATCTTGTTCTAGATCCTGAACAATTATTATCTTGCCTACCACAGTAGTCTCAATAGTAATCACAGAAGCAAGTTAAAACAATGAATGTTTAGAAAAATACAGGCATTCCATATTTGTCTGGTGGGAGTGAAAATATAGCTAAAGTCCATAAGACAAAGAACTTCAAAATAACTATATCTTTTTTGTTCTCCCAGAATATACATATGCAATGTTGTTTATCAGGATGAACTTTAATTACAATAAATGGAAAAAACTTAATGCATTATAGGAGATTTGGTTAGACACAGTTTGATATATCCATAATAATGTGGCAACAGTATCTTTAGTAAAATAGTTTTTGAAAAACATTAAAAATATGAAAATAGGTAAGTGAAATTTATTTCTTCTATTGATGTAAGGCCTATGATTTACTTGAGTGGTTATCGTGTGGTTCAGTGGTTGAGCATTGATTGGCTTTTGAACCAGAAGGTCACAGTTCAATTCCCGGTCAGGGCACATTCTCCAGGTTACAGGCTTGATCCCCAGTGTGGAGAGTGTAGAACGCAGTGCAGGAGGAAGCCAGTTCAGTGTTTCTCCCTCATCATTGATGTTCCTATCTCTCTTTCTACCCCTCCCTTCCTCTCTGAAATCAATAAAGATATATAAAAAATAAAAATATAAAAAATGCATCAACATTGGCATTGGCTATATTGCTGTCAGATTTTGGTGTGTAAAATTGCCATATTCTAAGAGCACATTGTTTAAAAATAAAAAATTGCAATTATACAGACATAGAAGAAAATTTATGTGGCAAATCCTTGCATTAACCCAGTAATTTTATTATGTAGGAAGAGAATGCTCAATTTGGCCCCTTGTGTGTAGAAACCTTGAGGAGCAATTAAAATAACCTATTCTTCAATTTACCAGTTAATAAATATTTGTGCACTTTGTTTGTATAAGAGCTTAGAAATACACTTTAAATATATAATACTCTTTTTTAAAGTACTCCCTATAGCTTATTTTTGGTAATTGGGAGACATTCAAGACGTTTCCTTAAATCATTTGGTTATTCAATAAGTCAGCAGCAGAGATTCAACAATAGTCTTGCACGTTCCAGCTCCTGGAAGTAGAATGCACAGTACCCTTTGACGTCTAATATAGACCCAGAGGCTGTTAGCACTGTAGTGATCTTGGAAATTATTTGTTTTTTTGGAGGGCAAGCATTGCTTCTGTGGCAGCCTTGACACTATTCAGGACATAGGCCCAAGAACTAGATACATCAAATGACCAATTTACTGTAAAATTAGCTGAGAATATTCTTTCATTGGTTGTTTTAACATTCTAATGACTTTTCAGCATTTCATGTTTGCAGGTCGAAGAAGGGAGAATCATTAGTGTCATGACAATAACAGAATCAGATTTACCAGTGGTCACCCAGGAGTCCGGTGCCACACCTTTTGTGTCCTTAGACAAGTCACTTAGCCCTTTGGTCTGGATTTTCTCATCCCTGGAGAAATGGGTAGGAGAGAGTGGATGAGACCTCAAATGTCTAAATGACTCCTCTAATGTCTTAGTGCAGTGGTCAGCAAACCGCGGGTCCCGAGCCACATGTGGCTCTTTGGCCCCTTGTGTGTGGATCTTTCACAAAATACCATATGCAGGCACACATGGACAGTGCCATTGAAACTTCGTGGCCCATGTGCAGAAGTCGGTTTTCGGCCTGGGCGAGTCTATTTTGAAGAAGTAGCATTAAACACTCAAGGGGCCAAAGAGCCAAATGTGGCTCATGAGCCTTGGTTTGCCGACCACTATCTTGGTGGAAAGAAATCTAAGATTTCTTCTGGATTCTTTTTTGATAATTAAGAAAAGTAAAAAAAAAGAGATGTCAGTCCTAAAGAGAAAGCAGGTAAATGTCTCATATAAGGACTTGGGAAAACTTACCCAAGAGAAGAGAAAAATAGAAGGCAAACCCATTTTAAAATATATGCAGAACCGCCAAAACCAGTTTGGCTCAGTGGATAGAGCATCGGCCTGCGGACTGAAGAGTCCGGGTTCAATTCCAGTCAAGGGCATGTATCTTGGTTGCGGGCACATCCCCAGTAGGGGATGTGCAGGAGGCAGCTAATCGATGATTCCCTGTCATCAATATTTCTAACTCTCTATCTCTCTCCCTTCCTCTCTGTAAAAAAAAAATCAATAAAATATATTAAAAAAATAAAATAAAATATATGTAGAACCATCATAGAGCTGTTACTTAGTGGGCTAAACTAAAAGGATCTGGGGAACATAACCAAATGCCAGGCAGAGCACTCTGAGAGGACAGAGTTTATAAATGCTTTGAAGTTGAGGGAAGAAGATAGGACAACTCTAACAGCAAAACAGGCTGTCCTATACAAGGTCCTGACACTGGAAAAAAGAGGAATCAGAGGATCTGCTATGACATAGAAAATATGGGCTATGAGACTTTTCTAGTTTTTTTTAGTCTATTTTTAAATGATCCAAGCAATATTATTATATAAATGAAGATATGCAGGCTTAGTTTAATTTAATTTTCATTTTAAAAGCATAGAAAGACAGTGTGGGGAGTGGAATCAGATGGCCTTGTTTTAGTCAAGGTTTTGATTCCTCCTAAATGTGTGACTTTGATCAAGGTGCTTGAAGTCTCTAAGTTTCATCATCTGTAACATCTGATAGCTATCTAGTTCTCCAATTTGTTGTGAGGTTAAGTTAGAAATTACACATGTATGAAACTTGCCTGTGAAACCCCTTTGCATTGCTAAAAGTACTGACAATCATTTGCTTTATGTATTAGCATTCTTAAAGCCTCTTTTATTTATAATATAAAGGGAACTTTATCCATTCTCATAACTACTTTAAAAGGATTATTCATCCCTATTTCACAACTTAAAAAAGAGACTAATTGCAGGTTAAATTGCTAGTCATATCTAAATCCGGAATAGAACTTAGATTTTCTTCTCAGCATAGAAATTAAGATGCTCTTTTCTGGTGAAAAAGATATTTCTTTGAACTTCTTTTCAATTTACTGTGCTAGCTATTGGTGTTCAAGGTTACTGGTGTCTGATGTGTAATTTGATCACCAAATGGGTGAAAGCTGAAAAATGACAGGGAAAAGTAATGGGGATGAAACTAAAGGGTAATTCACAGGGAAACAGGGAGGGAGTATTTGTAAATTGCACAAGATGGGCTGGCTCCTAAGTAATCCTCGCTGAGTCTAATGACTTGATGGAATGGGGGACACGGAATTTGACAGAGATTTCATAAGACTTTAAGCTGCCTCTCTATATGTCTCTTGAAAAGGTCATATTTTCAATTTCCCCAGTGGGTGAAGGAGAGATTAACCATGTGGGCTAGAAGAGGTCAATGGGGAAAAATGGGGACATCTGTAATCCTTTCAACCATCAAGATACATTTTTTAAAATTGCCTTTCATTAACTTTAGACATTTTTCTCTTTACTATTTGCAAAGGACTGAAAGTTTGAGAATGGAAGTAAAAGATACTTCCTATCTTTCCTCACTGTTGCAAGTAGCAGAAAAGAGAAGGCAGGAGGAATGGATAAATCCCCCAACAGGTGATACGAGTCCTGCCAAAAGTAGTAACACAAATCTGAAAAGTTACCTGAGCTGCCAAGAATGCTTACCACTTGGAAAATGCACTTGTCCTTCTGAAGGATCTAAAGAAAACTGTAGGGTGTTGAGTACTCAACTGATTGAGTTGTTGGGCAGCTCAAAGAAGTCTGTGGTGTGTTGTCCCCGAGCTGAGAATACACACAAAGATAGGGAATCCCTCCATTTACTCCATTTATTCCATTTATTCTTGGTGGATAAATTTGCCTTCCTGGAAGTAACAAAAACAACACTTATAAAAGAGATTACTGGAAAACTATTAAGGATTCATCATGGGATGATTATGAGATGATCATAGCACTTACATTTCTCACCAAGTTTTACTTGGGAAGGTAAGTAGGGTGGTAATTGAAAAGGAAACATATTAGTCACAAAGGGAAGATGGTGAAAGGAGAGGGTGGCTGTGTACTGTCCTTAGCTAATGATTGATGGGAAAGGAAGCAAAGGGAGTGTCAGGCATTGTTGAACTTTGTCAGCTGGGAAGCAGAGGCCTGTCTGCTTCACCAGGAAGCTACAGCTTCACACCAAGAGATCTCAGCATTGTCCCTCCAAGGAACTGACATCCATTACCCTCCCTGCCCGCTCTGGTACCGGATTGTGTGTGGGGGAGTGATACCCTTATAATTAACCTAGCTATTAATAACAGGAAATAAGCAGAAGGAAAGCCAAATATAATAGACATGCCACTATGTCACTTGGAAAGCTTCTCCAGGAAGTTACAACTTTACCCCTCTCCCCCACCTCCACCCCAGGGAGACTGGGCAGAGGAAAAATAGGCACATGCCCAGTGAAGTTGGGGATACTAGTGAAGGTACTTGCCTGTTAGTGGCCACTGCAGGGGCACTGAATTTGGGATATTTAGTCCTCTAAATAAAAGAGTTCGCTGTCTTATTTCTGCTTGGTTCCTCCCAGTGGTTTGCCCTTGACTCTCAGCTTGTGGGGCTCTTTCACTCCTGCTTCCTGACTTTACCCCACAAAATGGGCCATGTGGACTCCAACCAGTGATGGTGAACTGGGTCTGGCTGCACCATGGAACTCTAGACACGGCTTTGCTTCTAGCTTTACTGGAACCCAGGCTATTCTTCTTTATGACTAGAATGGGACTTTGGAAACCCAGGGATGTAATTTCACACAAATAAAAATCACTCATCATCTTATCAAATCTCAGGAATTTCTTTTTCTTGAGTTATCCTAAGGCTGGCCCCCACCTCAGCACCCGGTGGGAAAGAGGATGCTCCGAGGGAGATAAAAGACATGCGCAGTGATATAGAAATGGCACAGGGGAGGTACTCACCACAGAGGACTGGAAGTCTAACCTGGGAAAAAGATAGTTGTCTCAGGGGTGGACCAAATGCGAGCCTGAGAAGCCGATTAGTTATTTGAAAGACTGATTCCTCCCAAGCCTGAGAACCTATAATTCCATGTGAGCAAAGAACAGTAAGCCCTGAATTTTTCAGACCCTGATTTAAAGGACAAAATTTCCGGTTTGTATGTCATATGTGAAAATTAACACCCTGCTAACTTAAAAATGCTTTTAACCAAGATTTGCTTATAATTAAATTGACAGCTTATTTTTTGTGTTATTAACTCACTGTTATTTTTTAACAACAAATTTTAGCCAATAGGCCATATGTTGGAATAAACACTGTAGCAATTTCATCACATCCTATATAATAAAAAGGTAACATGCAAATTAACCCTAATGGCAGAATGACCAGAACAACCACTCAAACAGTCACTATGAGGCACAATGATTCTCTTGGTCCCTTTCCCTGGCCAGCAGGCTCCCATCTCCCAATGGCAAACAGAGAACCAGGGTGGTGGGGAGTGGGAAACACCAGGCTAAGGCCCCTGCCCTGCTGGTCACACCACACAGAATATGATCTGTGATGGGGGTTGGGCCAGAGAGCAGGCAGGAACAGCCAACCTTTTGGTTCCTCCCCCACAAATAGCAGGCTCTGGTCTCCCAATGGCAAATGGGGAATATGGGATGGGTGGTGGCGGGGTGGGGAGTAGGGCCGGCTGTGGGCAGCCAGGGAAGATGGCCCTGAACACAGGCCAGGCCTAGGGACCATAGTGCACAGATTTCATGCACTGAGCCTCTGGTAAACAAATATTACATGTCTACAACTATAGACTACACATATTTAAATCTCAGGGTCACTGCTGGCAAACAATGTTCAGCTAATGATTGGCACATGATCACACCCCCACCACATAGTAATGAGCTCTGTTGTCACATGGTGTGACTTTCTGGAGTAGTTTTAACACTTGCTGGCCCATGTTCTGACACGGGCTAAGCCTCCCCCAGCCATGTGCATTTGTGTACATTATTAGTGAATGCCCGAATTTACTAGACCTGTTCAGTCTAAATTTAAAATTATTGTTATACACGCAGAAAACTTTTCTGTAACGTTAAACTTAATTTTAATTGCACAAACATGTCTACATATGTGAAAAACACATATACTAAATAATTTGTCACTTTTTTAAACATACCCATTTCAAAAAATCTACTTTATTATATAATGGACTTTTGGCTTTAATAAATATTTCCTCATCCAAATTAGTCCTTTATATTGAGGTTTTACTGAAGTTTCTCTCTCTCTCTCTCTCTCTCTCTCTCTCTCTCTCTCTCTCTCTCTCTCTCTCTCTCTCTCTCTCTCTCTCTCTCCTGCACTTGGCCTGTTTGTTGATGCATTCACCCAAGAGCTAACAACCGTGCGGGTCCACCAGCAGTGGGAGCCCTACACTACATGGGCTTGAAAAGACTCGACCTCAATATGAAGCAGAAACTCTGGGCACTGGCTTTTATTTTGGTCCTGCTGTAGACGTGGTTAGACTTTTTCTATGATGGATGGAGGGAGATGGGACATTGGGAAGCCAGGAGGGGAACTAATAAATCATCTTGCCACATCCACATTACAACCTCCTGTGCATGGATCCTTGAAACACTTTTCTCACGATCTCATGGAAGAGCCAGTCTTCCAACAATAATTGGTGTGTATGATACTTTTAAAGCAAAAATTTCAAAAATTGATCTGCTTATCTAACAATTATGACCATAATAAATGATTTTTATTCAATGGACAATTACCTAGACAAAGAATATCAAAAAATTTTTAGACTAAAATGAAATACTTAACAAATTTTATTATTTTATTATCATTTGGCATTGAAGAATACCATGGTACAATCAAGAAAATTGACTCTCATGACATATTTATCTGGAAACAAATACGACACATAGACAAAAGAAAAGATCACTGCATTTTTATGGGATCACTTATAAAAAGTTTTTAAATTAATTTGAAAGAGAGAGAGAAATGTGGATGTGAGAGAGAAACATTGATCAATTGCCTCCCACATGTACCCAGGGATTGAACATGCCACCTTTTGGTGGATGGGATGATCTCAGTCAACTGAGCCACACTGGCCAAGCAGGATCTATTTTCTTTCTCTCTAGAATTAAAAACCCACCAACAAATACCTCTCTATTTCTCTTAACTTTCTCCCATTGATGCTGGAAAGCATCTGAACAATTATGGAGAAGATATCTGAGCTCTAACATGACCACAGCAGTGGAAAATGCTTTAGTTTTGTTTCTCATCTCCTGACACACCTTGTTGTCATGTGTTCAAGTCTTGATTTGTTTAAAGTTCTATCCCAGCTACACCAAGATGTTTAAATTAATTGTCAGCTGGAAAGAACCTCTAATTTTGGAGGTAGGACAATAATTTGACTGTAACCACCGATGTTAAGGTTAATATTGCAAACATGTGGCAAGACAAAAAGAACCCCAGTTGGTCAAACTGTCCAACTCCCTTTTCTTTCCCTCTTCCAATTGAAATTTTTACTTGTAAAAATTCATATATATATATATATATATGTGTGTGTGTGTGTGTGTGTGTGTGTGTGTATAGATATATAGGTATATAGATATATAGATATATAGATACAAAACATATCAATGCTTCTGCTTTCTTGCTTTCTTATGGTATGCTGAACTATATATCGGGGTCTAGTAATAATTAATGTCGTTTTTAAACATTCGTTTAAAATCTTGCTTGGCGTTGACTTGTATTGACATAACCTTCAAACACGTGGTATCTACAGAACGTGTGAAATGCAATTAACAAGTTTTGCTTGAAAAAGTTTGTGTTTGGTTTGGTTTTTGTTGCAAAACTAGGGCTAAGAAGATGGCGGATGAAGAGCATATTCAGCACTGCATGCTTTACGAGTTCCAATTAGGAAGAAAAGCAAGTGAGGCTGCAAAAAACATCTGTAGTGCTCTTGGTCAAGATGCAGTTAGCGCCAGAAAATGCCAGCGTTGGTTTGAGAAATTTCGCGAGGGAAATTTTTCGTTAGATGACAAGAGTGGTCGAGGCCGTGTGTCCAAATTTGATCAAGAAGCTCTTCAAGCTCTTTTGATGCAAAATCCTCAAATTACCCAACAAGAGCTTGCGACAACTTTAAATTGTTCACAAAAAACAATTTCCAATCAATTGCGTGCACTTGGCAAAGTCCAAAAGTTTGGAAAATGGGTTCCTCATGAGTTGACCGACAACAACCGTAATCAAAGAGTCACAATTTGCAGTTCGCTCCTCTCTCGTCAAAACTGTTTGCCGTTTTTAGAGCAAATTGTTACCGGAGATGAAGAATGGGTGCTGTATGTTAATTTGAAAAGGTGGCCTCAATGGTTGGACAAAAATGAGGCTCCGCAGCCCACACCAAAACCTGACTTGCATGCGAAAAAAGTGATGTTGTGTGTTTGGTGGAATTTTAAAAGAATTCTTCATTATGAACTTTTACCATCTAACCAAACCATTACAAGTGCAGTGTATAGTGCCCAATTGGAAAGGTTAGCCCAAGCTTTAAGAGAAAAAGAACCCGCACTGATTAATCAGAAGGGCGTATTTCTTCACCACGATAACGCACGACCGCATACTGCAAGAATCACTGCTGAAAAACTGCGCCAGTTGGAATGGGAAGTTCTCCCTCAACCTGCATATTCTCCTGATATTGCCCCTTCCGATTACCATTTGTTTCGTTCTTTGCAAAACTTTCTTCTTGGAAAAAAATTTAATAATGAAGAATGCCTCAAAAATGCATTGACCGAATTTTTTGCATCAAAATCACAAGAATTTTACAACAGAGGGATTAAAATGCTTCCTGAGCGTTGGGCACAAGTAGTAGAAAACAACAGCAACTATATTGTTGATTAAATTTTGTTGTATTGTTTAAATAAATTCGATTTCAAAAAGTATTAGAAAATGACATTAATTATTACTAGACCTAATAATAAAGAGGCATTAATAAGTAAGGATAAACAGTAATATTAATACAAATTTTATTACTCAAATAAAATTTAGAAACTATTTCAATGACTTCTTTTATTTTGATCAGTGGTCTTATTCATACTCAGAACATCTAGAAATAAAGTTGTATAGTCCATTATGAGAAAGAAAACAAATTCATGACTAGCTGATTCAGATGCCAATGAAGACCCAGAGGTGGGTGAAACTTTATTTTTTATATCAACTTGCCTTTCTGTATATACAAGGGCTGCCTCCTCTGGGGATACTTTCTTTCTCCAGCCTTCTGCCTTCCTCTTCCTCTAGGCTGTCCTCCGTGTTCTCTAGTCTCTGTCACCCCTACAAAACCTAGGATCTTTCTGGAGGCAGGTTTCAGTGGCTCTGAGGTAAGGGTGAGTGACAGTTCTCATAACCAGATAGGGATAGGTCTTCCCATGCCATGCCCCTCCCCCCCAAAGCAAGAGGCTTCTTTCCCCAGTCTCTTCAGCATGAGCTACCTGCAGTACACACATTCAATTGTGTCTCACGGCAACATTATTAAACACAGGCAAACAAGCAAGGTCTGCTTTACTGAAAGTCTCTTCCCATCACAGTAAGCAGCTTATGGGAATAAAGGGGAGAGAGAGAGAGAGAGAGAGAGAGAGAGAGAGAGAGAGAGAGAGAGAGAGAGAACACAAATTGATCATCCATTCTCCTGACATCCTTTACCCATCACATATTGGATAAGTACCCACTTTGAGGGACTTTGTGATGCCATCCTAATATTGGTTCTTGAATTATTTAGGCAAATCGTAGATTCCTGTTTTCAAGTCGATGTCACCTTGAAAATAAACTGCTGTAATTTCCTGTGTCTTCTGAAGGAGGGAGAGACTGGGCCTACGTGATATTAAAAACATCTTGTCAATTCAGTTGAAAACCAGTCAGTTTTGTTCCTTATTACCATGGCAAAAGTCCTAATTTTATAAATAAAAAAAAGAAAAATTAGACGCTTTGCATTATTTTCACTGCTTATAATGTCTTGTTTCTCTGTTGCTTTTTAAAATAACTGAGAAAGCTTTACTTCCCACTATTTCACTGGGCTGTTTTAAGAAGCAAATGCAATAATGTGTGAGAAAGTGCTTTGAGAAGTGCGAAAAGGAATTATATAAATTATGGAGAAGAATGTTCTTAAAATAAGCATTCAAATGATATTTCCCTGTATTGTAGGTTGAGTGCCACGGACTACTAGTAATGCAGTTAGTATTTAATATCCCCTTTTCCTTTCTAACAGACTTTAATTTAGTTGAGATAGCAGTGTCCCCAGCTTAAAGAAAAATCAGTCTCAAGCTCTCTTGCAGATTATAGCAGCCACATGTCAGGTTTTTGTTGTTAATCCCATTGTTTTACCTCCAAAATTAGAGGTTCTTTCCACTGTTTTTTAAAGAGAGTAGAGGAGAGGAAGAGAGATACACAGAGAGAAATATTGATGAGCCTGATACCACGTTAGGTGCCCTTGACTGGAATCAAACCTAAGACTCTTTAGTCCATGGGCTGATGCTCTATCCACTGAGCCAAACCAGCTAGGGCCACATGCCAGGTTTGATCCCCCGGGTATGGACAGAAGGTACTAGTAAGGATCTCTGGGAAATCTTGAAAGAATAACTAAACTCAGCTGGCATGTGTCCTTTGACCTTTCCTCTAGCTCCTTCTTCCTTCATGGAATATGGATCTATTGGCTAGAACAGTGGTTGGCAAACTCATTAGTCAACAGAGCCAAATATCAACAGTACAAGGATTGAAATTTCTTTTGAGAGCCAAATTTTTAAGGCTTAAACTTCTTCTAATGCCACTTCTTCAAAATAGACTTGCCCAGGCCATGGTATTTTGTGGAAGAGCCACACTCAAGGGGCCAAAGAGCCTCATGTGGCTCGCGAACCACTGTTTGCTGACCACAGGGCTAGAAGTTCAACAGCCATTGACAACCTTGTGGTGATTGTAAGGCTGGAAACCACCAGAAAGCACAGCTCCTTGGAAAAGACTAGGGTGACCTGGCTCGTGGCTCACAGCCTGGAGCTGATGCATCAAATGCTGGAATGTCCAACTCAAAACTGGTCATGCTCCCTGGGGGAAGAAATGTCTCTACTTGTTTCATCCACTTTTTCACATATTTGTTATTCACCATCAGGGAAGCTTCTAACAGAAACAGGGTAACTGTACTATGTATACCTGATGGTAATATTTGATATTTCTACTGGTATGTCACATGTATCTTATATGCCCCACTGACATTAGACATGCAAGGACACCTTTCTTTCAAAAGCTCTTTCTATTCTTTTATTCTTAAACTCAGTGAAAGTCATTATTATTCTATTAGTTAAACCAAAATGGGGTGCCATCATTTTACCTTCTCAAAGATAATAATTGTACCTTCTTGTTATGAATTCTGAACTCTGTACTTGGCCTTTAAACCTTCTTTACCTTTCATGCAGTTTCTAGTGACCCTTTTAGATTGCATTTAAATCACTAGCTTAGATTGAATTTAAATCTTTACTACCTAGAGGAGTATATCTCAACTTTCCCCTTATCATGGCACACCTGTAAATGCCATATATCTTGGGTTAAATGGATTAGATTATTTGTCCAGAGTGACCTCCCACATCCACCACAGAGCTGAGTTGTTTGTGGACTATGTACCCATGACACATTCAGTATATCAGTTGAACTTGATGCACTGTTTAGAAAGCTTTGGCTTAGAAGATATGAAGTCAAAATATCTTAACATCTTATGCTAAGCTCTTCCAGGATCTAGTCTTTTTCTTCCCTTCCAACCTTATCACAAAGTACATTCTTTTTCTGCTCGGTATACACACACACACACACACACACACACACACACACACACACAGGAGACCCAATGCAAGAAATTCATTCAAGAGTAGGCCTTCCTTTCCCCAGCTGCCAGCACTGGCTTCCCTCTGGCACCTGGGACCCAGGCTTCCCTCGCAGTCCCAGCTTCATCTTGAAGAACGTCCAGTACAATTAGCATATTATGCTTTTATTATTATAGATAGTATTTCAATATTATATATATATATAGCTATGCAACTGTCCAACCATCTGAGCAGTATCTATGAGGTGCACTGACCACCAGAGGGGCAGATGTTCAATGCAGGAGCTGCTGGGCTGTGGTGACTTGGCAGCGGCAGTTCTTGAGTGATGAACTCCGAAACCAGAGAGGAGGAAACCCAATTCTAGATGAGTCACCTGATGCCCTCTTGTAATTCAGGACCCCTTGGGGGATGTCAAAGAGCCGGTTTCAGCCCAATCCCCACAAGCCAGGCCAAAAGACCCCACCTTCCAGAGGGACCCCACTCACTCTGCAGACACCCTGGAAGCCTAGCACTGCTCAAGGTGTAGCTGGCCAGAGAGGGTCTGTGGGAGGTTGCCTCCAGGACCTGATGGGCCTGTCTCACCCAATCTCGTCTTGCCAGCCACCTTCTAATTAATATCCTTTCAATGTGCACACATCTGTGCACTGGGGCACTAGTCTGATATATTCTATATCCTATCTATATAATAAAAGCCTAATATGCAAATTGATTAAATGGCAAAATGACCTGTGGAATGATGAGTGCACTATGATATGCACTCATCACCAGCAGGCAGAGGTTCAACAGAGGAGTAGCCCCCAGCCCACAGGCCCCCAGGCTAGCCAAAGCAGGTGCCAGGTTTTTTTTGAGAAAGAGGCCTTGGTGGCCCCACAGTTTGGCCCTAATCACCCATCAGGACTTGAGACTCTACCTATGCAAGAATTTCGCATATATATACTAGTATACTGGGCCTCTAGTATATATACATATGTGTGTTTTGTGTATCTATATCAATATCTACATCTGTATCTTTCTGGCTAGTCTGAATTGTCATCATAAAATGTGTCACTTCATCCTCCTGGTCTCTGCTTTCTCTTGTTATCCTATCTTTAATGTACATTTTAAATATCAACTTTTCTTTTCAAATTCAATTCAAGTGCTGTCTCTTCTATAAAACTGTTCCTTCACCCTGAATATAATAAATCTCTTTCTTTGTACTTCCATTGGTCCTTGTAACACTTTTATAATAATTCACTGCTTTTTTTATTAACAGATTTTTCTCTCTGTATGAGCTACACACTAATAAAAGTCAGAAGATATGTACCCAGTATCTATTTACAACAGTGCCTAACTCATGAGAGATACTCAATAAATATTTTTCAAATATTGTTTGTTGACTTAAAGATATAGAGTACTTTGGGAAAATGTTCAGAAAAAAATTATTAGACCATATTTATAGATCTTACTGACAAAAAATTTCCAAATTTATCCTGTTTAAAATCTTAATGAGAGTTAAAAATAAAAGCCCCTCAAAGTTTCCCACAATTGTGTCTCCTGACTATTGTACTGTGTGGACTGTGACTAATTTAAAAGACAAATGCTACATTTGAAGTAGTTCTTGAGTAATTTTGGCTTTCCCAATCTATTGATAGATGTAGCTTAAAAATGTAAGACTTTGAACCACTTCTTTCTTGGCATTAGAGAGCAGATGCTCTGTTTGCTTAAAGATCTATATGTCTCTGATTTTGTCTATAGTATTTGGTATTCATTGAATACCATAAACTTACCAATGACACTTGAAAAAAATTACTTAGAAGTGCTTTAAAGTCTTCTGCCCACCTCAAGAAGGACGACGACTTTGTAATTCACAGTAAATGCATGAAGAATTTGGTAAGTCACAAAACATCTGCATATTGAGTAAATTTTTATAAAGTATATAGATTGGAGCAAGTTATGTTCTCTGCACCATATTCTTTTTATAATTGCCAATGAATTTACTATATTATAAATGCTACTTCTCATTAAGACAAGAATGTTTATATCTTAAAGAACAAAGAGATTCATTATGTCAAGGTAGAAATATCCCCCATGGATTTGTTATTCTCATAAGTGATTTGCCTTAAAGAAATTTATTGCTGGAGGAAAATTGACTGTATCAATCAACATTTATTTTTATTTATTAATTTTTTTAAAAAGTATTTTTATTGCTTTCAGAGAGGAAGGGAGAGGAAGAGAGAGATAGAAATATCAATGATGAGAGAGAATCATTGATTGGTTGCCTCCTGCATGCCCCCTACTTGGAATCTAGCCTGCAACTTGGGCATGTGCCCTTGACTAGAATTGAACCGGGGACTTTTCAGTCCACAGGCTGACACTCAATCTGCTGAGTCAAACTGGCCAGGGCTTAATCAACATTTAAAATACACCTCTCTCTAATCCAGCAATTTCACTTCATGTAAAGCATTGTTTTTATGAATAAGAGTTGGAAAGTAAATGTTTAATATGGAGCTGATTAAATATGTATTATGGCATATTCATTTACGTGTGCTGATATGGAAATATCATAATAGTGCTAAATTATGATATTTGGTGAAGAAAACAGGTACAAACGAGTGTCTATAAAATGATGTCATTTATATAAAATAAAATAAAAACAGAAAGACAGAGTCTAGTTTGTAAAGGCATAATATTTCTCTAGAAAGATATACAGAAACTGGTAAAAAGCATTGGCTCCAAGGAGAAAGGCCCAGTAACTAGGGAAGAGAAAAGAGATTGACATTCACCTTTCATTGTTTATATACTTACCTTTTGAATAGCATTATCTATCTATCAAACAAACAAACAAACAAAAGAAACCCTGTTCTTATTTCAAAAAGAATGAAATTCATATATCCATGACCAGCTTTCAACAAGTCATTTTTGATAAGCTACGTAGAGATTTGGGGGCAAAATATTATGCCCATAGAATTTCTCTCTGTACAATGACTAATTAAGGGTCTACACTCTTTTATAAGCAAAAATGTACATTTTTTTAGGATTCTAAATTTCCATAGCTTTATCAACTCTATATAAGCAAAAATGTATATATTTTTTTAGAATTCTAAATTTCCATAGCTTTATCAACTCTGTGACTTGGAACATAGTATATAACCTTGTATTTATTTGTATGTGTGTATATATATATATATATATATATATATATATATATATATATAGTTTTCTTCCCAAACTAGATGGTAAGTATGTTTAAGTTAGTGACTTTGTTTTTGTATTTAAATGCATTAAAATACCTAGCATAGTTTCTTATATATGGCAGGAGGTCAAATGTATTTATTGATTGTGCAAGAAAGAGATTAGTGATGGGGCACAGCATCTTTAGCAATTCCTACTTCTAGCTGTGTGGGTTCAAAACATAATTTATTTCAATGTCTGCAAATAAGCACTTAGCATTCACCACCTTCCTTAGCAATTGAGTGATTGTAGAGAGGTATGGGCTCTTAACAGAGTTTGTTGAGTGTACTTCTCAAATATAACTTCAGATATATTCCTAAAACTGAAAGGTGAAAGTTGAACTGGAACGTGTGGGGTTCCTCTGGGCAGGATGCAAAGGTGGCCTCCTGAGTTCTTGTCCAGGTGGATTCAAAGAATGAAGCCATGGACAAAAAGTGGTATAGGAAAAGGTGGACATTTATTGAAAAACAAGCACAAAATCCCATGTGAGGAGGGAGAGAGAGTCCCATCAAATCTTCCTTTTCTTAAACTTATAAAGGCTGCAGCAATTTGTGTCTTGACAGCCCCTCAGATCGGTCACTATAGCAGCTTCAGAACTTGACAGCCCCTCTGATGGGTCACTAGAGCAGCTTCAGAGCTCAAACCCCTCATGAGGTTCCCCTCTTCTTCTCCCTTATTGTTTTTCTATTCCCTGTGGCCTTCCTCTCACTTCTCTGAATGAGTGGATTCCTTTCCTTTGTTCCTAACTGTATACCTTCTGGCAGCTCCCTTATTCTGTGAATGTATACATTTGGGCAGCTCCCAGCTTTGCAGCCCTGTAGTTCTCCCCATGGACACCCTAATTCCTAAAACTTCCTAAATCTGCCTATTTCCTCCCTAAAATCTCCTTTCAAAACTATGAAATTAAGGTGAAATTGTTACTGTTTGTGATGAAAGTCTTCTAGACATTATCAAAAAGGCAGGGCATTCCTATGTCAGTGTGCTCATCTTTCTTAGCATCCTGTCATTACTCTTCATGCTATATAGCTTGTTAACATGGTGCATTGAAAAGCCTCAGAATGTTCGCTAAAGGAATCAATGTTTATAGACTACCTTCCTTGTGACTTAGGGGTCAGTCAGACAAGCCATTTGGGCAGACCCTAAAGGGACAGATCTGGGCGAGCTGTTTGTATGAGTTCTTTTGTAAACACCAATAGAGCAGGAAGGCTCCAGTGCCAGCAGGGCTCAGGTAGGACGGAAGAGAGAAAGAGGAGGTGAAGGGAACAGTTTGCTGTAAGTCTCCAGCCAAAACGTCTATGGGAGCAAGAACAGGCACAAAAGAAGAATGACCTATTTTCAGGACAAACATATGAAATGACAGGTGGACAACACTGTGAGAACCTTAGTGTCTCTTAGCCCCACTGTTCCTTCTAGGGAAGATTCCAAGGGTAAGAAATGTGGTGAGACAGCAGTAATTTCTTACAGATTTAGAATTGTTTGAGGACAGCTGCATTCATGGGAGTCCCAGAATGGAAAGCTATATGGCTGTGATGAGTCGGCAAGACTGAGGTGAACTATCACCATTATGTCTCCTTCAAAATCATAGGTTGGGCATTAACAAATAAATGTAAATAAGACATAGTCAAACTTATATGAATGAATTTAGTAGAGAAATACCACCATGGACTTACAGTATATTAATAACATGTCAACTGTTTGTTTCTGGATTAAAAAATATTAGCTGTTATTTTGGCATGAAATGAGGATAGCATTACTATCAATCAAGTGTTAAAACTCATGATGATTAAATATCATCTTTTCTTTATTTATTTTAAAATTACAGTTGCAATTTAATGTTATTTTATATTAATTTCAGGTGTACCTCATAGTGGTTAGACATTTATATAATTTACAAAGTGATCTCCCTGATAAACAAGTCTAGAATCTACCTGGCACCATGCATAGTTATTACAACACTAGAGGCCCATTGCAAGAAGAGATTTGTGCAATAGCCCTTCCTTCCCTTGGCTTCCAGCACCGATTTTCCTCCGGCACCAGGACCCAGGCCTTCGCTCTGGCCAGAGTCTGCTGTCTTCCTCTTTGCTGTAGACTCAAGCCAAAGTCTGCCATCTTCATCTTCGCTGCTTCACTGCAGACTCTGGCTAGAGTTTGCTGTCTTCGTCTTTGCTGCAGATTCCAGCTGGAATCCGCCATCTTCGACTTTGATGCAGACTCTGGAGCCTGCAGTCTTCATCTTCGCTATGGCCAGAGTGCCTTTCCTGTAGATCCCTTCACCCTACCTCCCCCCACCCCCTGCTCACCTCCTTGCCTTCCCTCTCATAGCAGGCATCCTGCCCTGCCCAGCCACTCTGAACCTAGAGCAGCTGGGCAGCCGCCATCTTTCTTCTTCTAATTTGCATATTCCCTCCTGATTGGCTGGTGGGCGTAGCAGAGTGATGGTTAATGTGCATGTTTCTCTTTTATTAGTGCAGATTATTGATTATATTCCTTATGCTCTACTTTACATCCTCAGGACTATTTTGTAATTACCAATTTTTACATATTAATCCATTCATCTCTTTCACTCAGCACCAATCCCCCTCCAATTTCACAGTCATCAATTTTTTTTTAATCTATGAGTCTGTTTTTGTTTTGTTTATTCACTTATTTTGTTCTTTATATTCCACGTGTAAAAAAATTATGTGGTAGTCTTTCTGTGTCTGATTTATTTCACTTAGAATATTGCCCTTAGGTGTATCCAAGCTGTCACAAACGTAAAATTTAATTCTTTTTATGAATTATATTCCATTGTATATGAAATGAGTTTTTAGGGGCAAAATAGGCAGGTTTAGGAAATTTTAGGAATTGGAGTGGGGAGAAGCATCTATGGGGAAAACCACAGGGCTACAAAGCTAGGAGCTGCAAAAGGTGTACATTTATAGAATAAAGGGAGAGGAAGCCATTCATTCACAGAATAAAGAGGAAGGCCACAGGGAAGAGAAAAATAATAAGGGAGAAGAAGAGGGGAACCTCATGTGGGGTTTGAGCTCTGAAGCTGCTATAGTGACCGATCAGAAGGGATATCAGGACACAAAGAACTGCAGCCTTTATAAACCTAATAAAGACAGACTTGGTGGGACTCTCTCACCCTCCACATGTGGGAGTCTGTGCTTGTTTCTCAATAAACCTCCACCTTTTCCTGTACCACCTTTTCTCCATGGCTTCATTCTTTGAATGCAGCTCAGGAGGCCACCTTTGCATCCTGCCCAGGGGAACACTGCATGTTCCAGTTCAATTTTCAGATATATTTTCATAATATATGCATTGGCCAGATGCATCACAGCACTTCTTCCACTTCTGGGTATTTATCTGAAGAAATGCAAAACACTAATTCAATAAGTTATATTTACCCCTATTTTTATTGCAACATTTTTTTACAATAGCCAAGATATGGAAGAAACCTAAGTGCCCATCAATATACAACTTTATAAGTAAACTTCATGATGTTTTTCTACTAAAAATGTTTTGTTCACAGGAACAGATGCAGTAATAAGAAATATTGAGTTTTTCTATTAAAAAATACTATCTATAGGACATACATACAAACATATATGCACTTTTATATGTGTATACGTATTCATTCATTTACAAAACAGGAATATGTCACATTTATGATCTATACTGAGTTCTTGGGTAAAATCCTCATCACAGTGTGAAAGGAGTTGCTTTCAAAACAATGCTGAATTTTTTTGTATTTTTCTTATTTAACCATCAGGCACTCACTCACTGTTTCCCTGAATCATCAAAAAGTGTACTTGAGATGGAAACTGACATTTTCTCATATTAAAAAAAATAAATCCTTCAGTTGAGAGACATCCAACTGGAGAGAAGGCTTGAGCTGCCAGTTGCTTCCTCACACAGGCTTTGAATTATAGAATCAGAATGATAGTGTCAGAAGCTCCCAGGTGTCAGTAGCTAACATGGACTGGCATTCCATCCTTTGTGAGAACGGTAACAGGAAGACATGTGGCAATGAGTGGGTTTCAGTGGGAATGTGGGAAGTACTTCTTCATGCTCTAGGACCAGGAGTCTTAATTTCTTATAGAAAAAAAAAAAAAAAAAGACCATTGTTTCATCTATGTAAATTTACCAGAAAATAAATTGTTTCTCATCATTAAAATTTTATAATAATTAAGGTTTAGAATGTATTCAATGTTATATTTAAGCCATTTGCATATTTAAGTCACATCTTTTTTTATGTATTATTAGATATTTTCCTGTCCTATTAAGTATAGTATTCTGGACAAAATAGAAACTCTTATGGAACCCA
The DNA here is from genome assembly GCF_014108245.1 of Pipistrellus kuhlii. Lineage (NCBI taxonomy): Eukaryota > Metazoa > Chordata > Mammalia > Chiroptera > Vespertilionidae > Pipistrellus > Pipistrellus kuhlii. The sequence goes on from NW_023425405.1 coordinate 7,677,855, forward strand.
TTGATAAATTTCAATTGTTCCAGTTTTACTGTGAACACAAGACCGTGTTTTTCTAACTGTGGATCTTCAATCAGCTATTTCTCAGCATAAGCTTCTAGCACAATAGTCCAATTGAGGTGTTTCTGTATTCTAGGGACACAGATGACCAAGTTTGTTAAATTAAAAGAAAATTCTTTATCACTGTATGTCAGTAAGCTTTCAACTAAGGAAGACTTCTTTTCCTGAGGGTTCAAGCATTTTAATGTTGCCATGGTTCTGATCAATTTCCAGAATATTTACAGAGCATCTATTAAGTGCCAGGCATGGGGGAGTTGGCTATAAGCATGTCCTTTCGATGAGCTAAATGCTACCGAACTCAAATACTTTGGGAAGCAGGGAGACAGTTTTCAGCATTTTTGCCCAAGCCTTTTGCATCTCCTAGAACTCCTGCTTTTTTAAGATTTTCTACCTCCTTCTGCATCAGCGGAGGAATAGACATGATCTCTGGAGACTTCCAATTTTAGAGTCAAAAGCATGGTGTTTTCTGTGGCCTGGTATCCTTTGCAGCCCTTAGATCCTCCTGGGTCAAGTCCTGAAATGACAGTATGAAGAGTTCTGACCCAGATCTCCACATAAGGAAGTTCATCTGTGAGTTTCACATCTAAAGTAAGATGGATCATTCTTAGTTTCTCTAAGTTTGCCTGCCCCATATGTTTGCTCAAAATAAAACCTCACATGAATTTGGGTTGACCAAATTTATAAAAATATATAGGAATGGCAAACATGAAAGGAGACAAGGGATTTTTCCATCATCAGTTAACCTTAAATCCTGCATGGAATAAAAACATACAAACAAACACACTCCCAGTCTTACAGTTTCCCCTGACTCTTCAATTTCCCCTTTTAGGAAAGATCAATGATTTAAATCTTGGCTCTTTTTAGAAGTAATTCTCTAGCACAGTTAAATTATATATGTAATATATATTCCTCCACTATATATATATATATATATATATATATATATATATATATATATATATATTCCCAACTAATGTATAGCACTGAGTTCAATTGAATTTAAAAGGCACAGTGAACAGACACTGATTTTGCAAAGTCTCATCCCAAACAGGCATTTAATACTTTTAACTAATCTAATTTCTATAATATTATAAGTCAGCTTCATTTAAACAGAAAGTTGAAGCAAATATGATTTAAAAGAATCTGTGGGAAATTTGTAAATCAAAGGCAACATATCAGGGACATACTTTTTCTCCAAAATGGCTAATCAGAGACTGTAAAATGCAAAAAGAATGTGCCATAATTTGACATTTCAATAATGGCTATTAATCATAGCCTTTATTTTATATTTTACTACTAGAGGCCCAATGCATGAAATTCACACAAGAGTAGACCTTCCTTCCCCCGGCTACCCCCTGGCACCAGGGACCTGGGCTTCCCTCTGGTACCCAGGACCCAGGCTTTCCTCCCAGCCCTGGCTTCATCCAGAAGGTCCTTGGGAAGGACAACTGGTTTAATTAGCATAATACACTTTTATTATTATTGATTGAAAGAAAAGCCATTTAAATTCTATTTGAAAATGATCATGAACAGTTTATTTTCTGACTTGGGTTTTTGAGGCTCCCCATGGACCCTCCTGCCATAAGATTCTGGATCTCTGACTCAGCCCTGTTGTAGAGGTCTATCCATCTGTAGTCTCAGAGTGGAAGTAGTTCATATCCCATCTTATCTTCAATTCCACTTCAAACTAAAAAGGCTTTTGCTAAAAATAATCTGGAACAGAAAAGATATTGTGCAAGGCACTAAAATGTATCCTGTGGAAAGAAAAAAATAGGTGAACTAGTTTCTATCTATTTTTATTTATTTTCTTAAAAATTTATTTTCATGTAATAAAAGGGGAAATTTAGAAAAAATATTTAAAGAAATAAAGTTGTGTTAATTTTTTTGACTAATATGGAAACTTTAAGTGAAACTGTTATAACTTTCTCCTCCAGGATGCCTAGAATTAATTGAAAAATAGAATTTCAAAACTGTTAGAATTAAGAGAAAATTGCTTTCTATTTTCTTTAGAGACATGTATACAGCACCCTTAATTTTTTAAAAATCACATTATAAAGCTTCAGAACTATTTTCAGGATAGTTTATTTACTTCTTGATTAATTTTTGGAGCTGTTCTGGGTAAAATTAAAGTGGCTTCAGACATTTAAAAAAACAAACAACTAGAAACCCAGAATGCCACTGCTTTTGTCATATGAATGACAGTGACTTGAAATCCTTTAGATTCAGGAAGCTATGTGCTCAGGTTAACTCAGCGATGAGGCCTTATCTGCAGACAGAGGGGCAAAGGCGGGCTCTCAGGGTATCCTTACAGCTGAGCAGCTATTCCTAATGCCAGGGCCTCCACCTGACCATCTGTCATGCAGAGACAGGACACAGTGTGGTACTTAGCCTGCTGCGGAGCAGGTCTCAGAACCTGCCTCTAACAGTTGAGCTACATGCCCCTCTGGGCTGACTCAGGGATCCAGAATCTCATAGCAGGAGGGACGATGGGGAGCCTAGAAAACCAAGGTCAGGAAATAAACTGTTCTCCATTTAGGAGCCAGGACACAGACTACAAAACTTTATAATTTAATTTTTATCATTTTTATCTTTGGACTTGACTTACCTTGCTTATTTACCTTTTCCCATTTCCTGAACTTGTTAACTGCAACACACACACACACACACACACACACACACACACACAGACATGCACACACACACACACACACACACACACACACTATGAAAAAAAGAAGGGGGAAAAGTTACCTTACAAATATGCTATTATAAAGCACAATTGAGTGAGGAGAAAATATTCCCAATCAGTACCATCAGTGTGACCTTCGGGCAGAGGGAGCTGTTGGGTTTCTCCATTTTGCCCAAAAGATAAGTAAGAAGAGCCTTTCAAAAGCTAAGCTCCCCTTCACAAGTGCACATTGGGAAATTCCAAATAGAATTCTTTCTTTTTTCATTTTCCTTCTTTCCTATCCCCCTCCCTCCCTCCCTCCCTTTCTCCCTTCCTCCCTTTCTTCCTCCCTCCTTCCTTCCTTTCTTCCTTTTTTCTTTCCTTTTCTTCCCTTTCCTTTCCTTTGTTTTTCCCTCCCCCTGTACCTCCTTTCCTCCCTTTCTTCCTTTTTTTTTCTCTCTCTCTTTCCAAAAACATCAGCTCAAGCAAGAGGTAGTTTCTCTGCCCAAGGCGAAAATCTTGTTTGCAGGAAGTGGTTCCTACATCGGCTAGGGCTGGGCCGGGAGCCCTAAAAAGGAAGAAAGTAAATGGGAGAGACTGACCTTAAAATGATTGTGTGAAAAGAGAGAAAGGGGCCAATTTTTGACCAGCTATATCCAAGAGTAGAAACTTGAGGAGAAAGAGAAATCTTCATACAGATCTCTGAGATGTATTTATGTATGTGTATCTCAAGGGACTCATTGTTATTGTGATCACATTAAATGTAAGATCTAGTATTTGATTTGCCTACCTGCAACTCTGAATGAACTGGTACCTTCTAACATCACACTTTCATAGTAAAAAACAAACAAACAAAGCACACATCAGTACAATTCCCACCCCAAGACAGCCCACATCTTAGATTAGCTGGGTGAGACAATGATCTTTAAAATATATCCACACACATTTTCCATTCAGGCAAATACTGGAAATAAGATTGGAGAACAATGACCTGTCCTTTGGAAATATTAGGACAATATCATATGATCTCACTTACATGTAAATGAAGTCCCAGGATAAGAAAAGAATCTGGGTGGAAGAAAATATTTGGAGACAATGACCAAAAATATTTGAAGACAGTGATGAAAACCTAAAGATCTATAATAAGAAACCCAATGACCTCAAGCAGGATATGCTTTCTTCCAGCTACTAATTCAGCAATTCATTTAATATTTGCTGACCACGTATTCATTTAGCATTTATTTAGTGCTTGTTGTGTTGTGCAAGAGGGAGGCAACAGCTGAAGATGGCACAATCTTTGCCATATTTAACAATTTATGTTACAATACCCAGTACTCTAAACACTAACCAAATTTTTATTGAGCACTTCAAATGTAGGTAGTATAACATGAGGAAATTATAATATTTTGGATAAAATAAAATCTATTACAGAAATTAATTTAAACTGTTTCTTTTCATTACTTAAAACTATTAGTAAAAAATTTAAAATTTGACACGTAGCTTAGACTGTGTATTATATATAACACTGACTTAGATCATAATCTAATTGTAAGATAGAGTCCATACATCTCAAATTAGATACATTGGGAATGGACACATTTTATTAATATTCTTACTTTGTAAGTATCACTTTTATCTAGTATAGTTTTGATTTTTTTTAAAACTTGTTTTAACTTGTGTTTCTATAGAGGAACCAGAAACATAGGAAGTATCAAAAAAATCTGTCAATAATAACTAACAACAGATTATTCTGAACTCACTATAAGACAGTTGGGGCTTTGAAGTTATCAGTTTGGAATACTTCAACTCTTTATCTCATGATCCACAACAGTGAAAAGAAGTATGATTTGGTCTGTTTATTTCACATGGTTCTTTTGAGCATGTAATGAGGAACATTAAAAATGCTTAAAAACTCAAGTTTTATGTACAATGGAACCTATTTAACCTACCACTTTTTATTTTTTTATGTTTTACTCATTTAGCACATATTTTTTACTTTTTATTTGATAGACATTAAATTAAGCAGAAAACTTATAACTATAATCATCAAAAACTCTGCCCAATAAAGCATTTTTATTAAAGTTAGCTTTCATAGGTACTATTAAGCTAAATTAAAGAGAAACTGTTGAAAAGAAAATATTAAAGCGGTTTGTTCATTTATTTGAGCATGTGCTGTATGCCAAACTGTATACGATTAGACACTGGAACACAGCAGTTTACATGATCTATGTGATTTTTCTCTCACAGAACTAATAGTCCTGTGCATGGTATTTCCTTTGCAGGGTTAGGTTTGATTTTTATTTTATTTTATAGATTTCAATTAAAAAAAATATCTTCACCCAAGAATATTTTTTATTGATGAGTGTGTGTGTGTGTGTGTGTGTGTGTGTGTGTGTGAGAGAGAGAGAGAGAGAGAGAGAGAGAGAGAGAGAGAGAGAGAGGAACATGGATGTGAAAAAGAAACATAATCCTGGTTGCCTCCCATATGTCCCCCAACAGGGATGGAACTAACTGAGGCCTCCAGATTTCCATTTTTAAAAACTGAATAGCATTAAGTTATTGCTAGGAGCTTCTCTCTGCCACTCTCAATACAACTCTCCTGAGGAGTAGCTGTGGGTTTGCAAGTTAGGGTTGTGCAAAGGGCAATGGGGCTGGGAGCTGTCGGGTGGTGAGATGCTCAGAGAAATGGGATTCCTGAAATCTATTAGAAATGATGGGGGCTAAAAGGTTCATGCTGACAGTTTGCATAACGCGAAGATTTCCTGGAGGGAGTGGTTTGCCAAACTGTGAGGCATTCCGGAAATAACCACTGCAGGTCTTGCTGTCCCTGCCAAGATAACAAGGTCATACTTTCACAAGATAAACTCTGTATGAATAATTTTGCTGGTAATATTTTGTTCCAACAGATTTTTTTGTTTCCATCTCCACAGCATGCCTTAGCCTGAACAGTGTCTGTTGTTTTTCATAAAGGACACTGTAAATCTCCTGCTAAGACACATAGACCTATAAAGGAGTTCCCACAAGTGCACAGAGGTGGGAAAGATCTATAATGAAAGTAACTGAATAGGATTAGAATCTAACTTGTTCTAGGGATTTAAGTGTTATGTACAAGACTTCTATGTAAAGGTGGGTAGCATAAGTGGGCAAAGACATCTTTCTCTTCTGTTTCTAGATTTCTATAAAAAAGACTGGGGAATATAAAATAATATTAAAACATATTACTGTGTTAGAAACTAAGAAAAGGCATCATCCATGGGGCAGAAATATCAGAGAAATCCTGCTAGATATACCGTATTTTTCGGACCATAAGACGCTCCGGACCATAAGACGCACCAGTTTTTAGAGAAGGGAAATGAAGAAAAAAAGATTCTGAAACTAATAGTGTCCTAAAATATTTTATGTGCATTAAAACCCAACATCACAGTCATAAACACATGTAATCAACCCTGTAAAGTAAACAGCAGCATTTAGAACCATTTTAGAGCCAGGCAAGCACACAGAGACCACACAGAGCCGGGCAAGTAAAAAAACTTTTTTTTTAAAGTATATGTGTAGGCTATATTTGGACCATAAGACGCAGGGACTTTCCCCCCCCCACTTCTGGGGGGGAAAAAGTGCGTCTTATGGTCCAAAAAATATGGTAAATGCTAAGTCTGCTTGTTTATTCTGAGAGAAAGCAGCGTCAAAGGGGAGACTATATGGAGACTGTAAGAACACACCCACACTTCCTGGGGAGTAGACCCTATTTGGTATTCAATGCTGATAGATGTTTGCAAACAAAAGCACCAAAGGCCCAAGTTTAATTATGCAAAACAAGAAGTGTTATTATTGGTAATGCCAAGCAGAAAGTTTGCATGGGCTGAGGGATAGATTAACTAACTGAAGAAAAAACCTGCTCATTATTCAAAAAATGGAATATTACTCAGCAATAAAAAGGAATGGACTACTAATACATGCTAACAAATAGATGAAAAATAAAAGAAGCCAGATGTATGATTGCATTTATATAAAAGGTCAGAAAAGGCAAATTCACAGAGACAGAAAGCAGGTTAGTGGTTGCCTGGGAGAGGCATCTGAAAGGAAGATTGACTGGAGACCTGAAAAAGTGGTGGAAACATTTTAAGACTGAATTGTCATTCTGGTGACATAATTATATCAAAGAACTAAGAGTCATTTAAAACAGGTGAACCTTAAAGTCTATATATTATACCTCAATCAATTTATTGGTTTTGTCATAGCAAAAGAAACCATCAACAAAATGAAAAGACAACCCTCTGAATGGAAAAAACATATTCGCCAATGCATCTGATAAGAGGTTAATATCCAAAACTTATAAAGAACTTATAAAACTTAACACCAAAAAAATAAACAATCCAATTAAAAATGGCCAAAGACCTGAACAGACACTTCTCCAAAGAGGACATACAGAAGGCCAGTAGACATATAAAAAGATGCTCAAGGTAACTACTAATCATCAGAGATATCAAAACTATAATGAAATATCACCTCATGCCTATCAGAATGTCTATCATCAATAAATCAACAAACAACAAATGTTAGTGAGGATGTGGAGAAAAGGGGAACCCTCCAGCACTGTTGGTGGGACTGCAGACTGGTGCAGACACTGTGGGAACCAGAATGGAGTTACCCCAGAAAATAAAAAATGGAACTGCCTTATGACTCAGCAATTCCAGTTCTGGGAATTTATCCAAAGAAATCCAAAACATTGATCCAAAAAAACATATGCACTCTCATGTTAATTGCAATGTTATTTGCAATAGTCAAGATTGGAAGCAACCCAAGTGTCCATCAGTAGATGAGTGGATGAAAAACCTGTGGTACATTTATGCAATGGAATACTCTTGGACCATAAAAAAGAAGCAAATTTTACCCTTTGAGGCAGCATGGAGGACCTGGAGCATATACTAAGTGAAACAAGCCAGTCTGTGACAAGTACCATATGATTTTACTCATATGTGGAATCTAAAGAACAAAATAAGCTAACAAAAAAAATAGAGACAAAATCATGGATAGAGAGCAAACTGACAGCTAGCGGGTGAGGGGAGTGGGAATGTTCTGGGTGGACAGATAGAGTAAAAAGAAAAAATGGGGGAAAAACTCATGGACACTTGATTAATGGTGATTGCCAGGGTGAAGGGTTGAGAGAGGTGGAGGGCAGTATATGGGTGATAAATGGTGATTGATACAAACTTGACTTGGCATGGTGAACATGAACAATGCAAAGTATAGATGATTTGTTGTAGAATTGTGCACCCAAAACCTATATAATTCTGCTAACCAGTGTCCACACCAATTTTTTAAAATCTGTTAACAAAAATAAACACAAATATCAAAACTAATTCCTAATAGTTAAAAATTCATACAAATATTAACTGGGTCTAAATTAATAGAGTAAGAGGATAAGATGTGCTGATAAGCATATAGATTTTCTCATTTTGTACTGAATGATAAAATAAATCCTGTTATAGTTAGATTTTTTTTAAAAAAGTAGGTTCCAGCTGTTAATATGTGAACATTGTTTTAATTATATAAGCAAAATTTGGAATCAATTCTTTTGTGAACATAATTATACTTTACACTTGAGTCCCAATGCTCATTGCCTCAATTCCTGTTGCTTTTGTTACTCTCATCACTGCGGTGTGTGTCTGGGACATTTACATATGTAGCATGTAATGTACAATTGGTCTGTGTTTTCTTTTTTTTACTAGAGGCCTGGTGCATGAAATTCGTGCACTGGGGATTGGTTGGGGGGGGGGAGGTCCCTTGGTCCAGCCTTTGCCCTCTCACAATCCAGGACCCCTTGGGGGATGTCTGCCTAAGCCAGCAGGCAGACATCCTTCTCGCAGTCCGGGATCCCTTGCTCCTTACCATCCACCTGCTCGCTGCTCCTTAGTGCTGCTGTAGAGGCAAGAGAAGCTCCCGCCACTGCCGCTGAGCTCACCAGTCTTGAGTCCGGCTTCTGGCTGAGCAGTGCTCCCCCTGTGGGAGTGCACTGATCATAAGAGGACAGCTCCTGCATTGAGCGTCTGCCCCTGGTAGTCAGTGTGCTTCATAGTGACTGGTTGTTCTGGTTGTTCCACCATAAAAGTTGCTTAGGCTTTTATTATAAGGATGCTATAACAAAATTTGTACATCAAGATAATGTTGGATTAATTAAAGAAATTGAGAAACCACCTCTCCTTTTCTGTGGGAAATTTCATAGAATATGGACAATTATTGTTCCTTAAAAGTACAAAGTCACCCAAAACTGTCCTAGCGTAATGATTTAAAAATCTTACCTAGTCACCAGTTTTTCCAAATTATTTCCTCTCCATAGGTTGTCCCCTTGACCTTCACTCAACCATGAATGCTGAGAGGGTGGACCAGGGCAGGAGACCAGAATTTTGCCTTATCTTATTGCTGGAACCACAAAGCTTAGACATGAGGGAAGGGAAAGGGCTGGAGCATCATGGTCATGGTCCTTTAGAGTCCACAGGGTTTCTCTCTGACCCTGGGTTAGTCTTAAGCTCTGACTCTCTCTGAGACAGGCACTAGAGCACTGAGTACCTGCTATGATTACCCCTGCCTTGGCCAGTTTTCTCCAATAAATGCTGTGCTGGGTCAGGAATGTGCAGTGCCAGGTCATGGTACTTATTTGCTATTTAGATATACTGTATAGTAAGATGCATTGATGAATGTTTTGTTGGAGACAGGGTGTAAGCTGACAAGGCCCTTTCATTCGAGGGGGCTAGCAAGGCTGGCCTTGTACCCACACTGTTTTCCCAGACTTGATTAAATGGCTACTATCAGTAGAATAAGATCAACCTTTTATGGCTTGCCAAGAAGTCTGTAACTATTTACTGAAATTTGCTGTACTGATAATTTGTCCTTCTGCTGTCTTCTCCCTTAGAGATTAAGAGGAACAAAGAATACATTCCTCTTGACAGACCTCCTATTCAGTGTTTTGTGTATAAAAAACATTGCGCAGTTAATAAACTGGCTACAGCCGAAACCGGTTTGGCTCAATGGATAGAGTGTCGGCTTGGGGACTGAAGGGTCCCGGGTTCAATTCTGGTTAAGGGCATGTACCTTGTGAGCATATCCCCAGTAGGGGGTGTGCAAGAGGGAGCTGATCGATGACTCTCTCTCATCGATGTTTCTAACTCTCTATCTCTCTCCCTTCCTCTCTGTACAAAATCAATAAAATATATTTAAAAAAATAAAATAAACTGGCTACAGTTGGTCAATGGCTACCTGTAGTCCTCCCAACTCCACTTTCCTGTCTTTCTTTCTTTTCTCAATTCCCACCTCCCTACCTCAACCCAGTTCAACCATCAGGCTGGCCCTGGCAATGTTTATTGCAGAAGACTTTATAAAAATAAAAATCATGTGTCCAAAAATTGAATATTTATTAAATGAGTTATCTTATGATAAAATATGACATAATGAATAAAATTATGTTTTTTTGAAAGAATGTGTTATATTAATTCTATAATCCATATCCCTTTTATTCCTTCCTTCTTCTTGCCTTCCTTTCTGCGTGCCTGCCTTCCTTCTCACTAATTTTATTAACATTAAGAAAGTGATTTTTTTTCCCATGAAGCATACGCCATGTTACTTCAAGAAATTGATAACAATACCTAATCATGTAAAAGTGACTGTATTTCATGATTTGGCACTGTACCTGAAAACTTCTGTGGTCTCTTCCATTTCAATTTATGGTCACAAAGATTGACTAAGACATCAGATGATTTGGTGCTAACCAGTAATAAATAGCCCCAAACATATGTCCACTATTTCCTTCTAATTAGATGGCCATTATCATAATTATTATGGAAATGTTAAAACTTGAGTTAAGAGTAGAGGTGGGCAATGGGCATTCTTTAAAAATTGAAATCTGTCATCATGCAACTCAACCAAACATTCATCAATGGAATAGAATTTCCTCTCAAGAAAATACAGGTGAAAGAAATGGGGTGTGGAAGAAATGGGGTGATGTCAGTCAAAGAGTACAAACTTTCAATTATGAGATAAATAAGTTTTGGGTATCTAACGTATGCATGATGACTATACTTAATACTGCTGTATCATGTACTCAACAGTTGCTAAAAGAGTAAATATTAGACATTCCTACCACACACACACACAAAGAAAGTTTACCATGTGAGGTGATGGAGGTGGTAGCTGAATTTATTGGGATTATCATTTCACCATGCATACATACACTGATTGGCCAGAATATTATAATCTCTGAGTACATAATAATCTGGCCACTCAGTGTATATTCTTTATAATAAAAGGCTAATATGCAAATTGTCCCCTAAACCAGGAGTTTAACCAACAGGCAGACCGGCCAATTGCCCATGTCCCCATTCCCTGGCCAGGCTGGCCAGACCCCACCCATGCACAAATTCATGCCCCAGGCCTCTTAAAAAAACACACACACACACACACACACACACACACACACACACACACTGCTGAGTGCCATTATTATGCATTCAGAGATCATAATAATCTGGCCACTCAGTGTATATTATACACCTAAATCCTTACACAAGGTTACAAGGTTATATGTCTCAGCACAGCTGGGGGAAGAAAAAGGAAATACAGGGGAATACTAAGAAACCACACACCTTAGGGAAAAAAGCAGTTCTGTGAGTGGTTGGCTCTGAGCAATTCATAGAGAAGTAGCAATCAGGGCAACAGTCTAGCCCAGGGGGTGGATAGTTTTTGATAGCTGCTGGTAGACGCAAAAATGCTCAAGGCAAGAATGTATGCAGGTATGGATACTTAATCCCAGCAGAGGCCGCCCGGGTGAGAGCTAGGAAATTAGATCTGACTATTGGGAAGCAAACTTCTTTCTAACTCGTACGTTGCTTGTATGATTAGAAATACACGGAGTGATTTATAACAGAAAATGGCTCCTTCAGCAGCAGTTCTTTTATTTGTTAGGACAGGTGTTCCAATTGCAGGGATGAGAGTTGATTTCCATTCAGAGGCAATTCATCTCAGTTTCCATTAACCGGCTTAGAGCCTGGTTCAAAAAGCAGTTAATTTTACTTATGCGATGCCTCCTGGCTTCTGGGTGCCTAAAGAAACATAACTCAAATCATGTTTTGAGAATAAGATGTTAAATAAGATTCCCAACGCCCCTACCAACCCCCCAAAAGTGCCAGGGGTGAAAGAGGGGGAGCGTTTGAGTTGGGAATGAAAACCAGCCTTTGATACTTTTTTAATAAGAAAATTGTTTGTGATGTGTAAAAGAGGGGGAGCAGACTAACAAACTCCATCTTTGCATATCCTTACAATGAAGAAACATTTCTGAGCGTAGAGCAAATGCCCAGAAACGAATTACCTTTTCTTCAGGTCACTTGAACCATTTGGTGACTTGATTTTATTTGAAAATGAGTTTCTTGCTTTAATCACAGTAGTCAGTGAGACTGGGAAACCATGCCAATATCATGTAGTTTCCAACAGGTACTAACTAGGATGGAGATCTGACTTAGAGGAAAACTCCCAGTGAGATAATTCTGTGGCTAAACCTTCCTGTATGGAGTTAAAGTTAAGTCAAGTTTCCACCAAATTTTGTTTGGTAGAAAATCATACTGTGGAGACACCTTAATTCATTCACCCGTAACTAAAATGGACCCACATGATCAAATGCCCTTAGCCTGACCCTCAGTTTGTCTTACTTTAGACAAGCTTCTTTCTTTCTAACTCTAGGTTCCTGATCTCCCTTTTCTTAGAGCATTTATTTCAAAAAATATTTAAATTGTTTCTCTACCCCTTTGAGCTATAAATCTTTTAAAGGCCTCTTGCCAATTGTTAAAACCTTTCTCCAGGACCTTGCTCTCATGACCAATGCCTCACCATGAAATATTCCTCTACAGCCACATTTCTTAAGAATGCTTTTAGTAATAATCCCTTAGGAATCACTGCCTAGGAGTTTGTTTTCACATATTATGCTTATAAATGAAGTCTAAAAACCTAATGACATTGCTTTATCTTGATTAGTACATTTCTTTGTAGCATTTGTTTCTATGCAGTATTTGAGATCACTAAGCCATTTTATAAAAATGTTCCTTCAAGTATGAAAATATTTCTACCCAGCTAACTAAAAATTTAAAGAGTGTGTTAAAATCAGATTCCTTTCTATAGTGACAATTAGGAACTTGGAATTCAATACCACATTGAGAAGTAGGAAGTGAATTGTTGCTTAAAAAAAAAAGTTATCCAAGTTTAATAAAGCAGAAGAATAGAAGAAACTATCAACTCTCACATAATGCTTGAAATAGAGGACTTATGAAATATTTTTTTTTCAATAGTTTCTTTTGCAAAGAAAAGGGATAAAGCACTTAATCTACCCGTGTCTCTGAATTAGTGAAAAAAGCGTAATTGTACTGTCACCTATTTCTAGAGCATTGGAGCAGGACTAACAAGATAATGGTGGCAAATTTCTTTGAGTATCTCCAGTGAAGGGCATTGAATTAAAAAAGCAGTTAGCTAAGTACTGGTTAGACTACACTCACATACATGCAAATATGTACACACTACTAACATACACATCTTGTATGTGTATCATAACAGGATCTACATGTCCCTGTGTTATGTGGAGCAGGGTTTCTTAATTGTGGCACTGATGATGTCTTGAGTCAAATAATTTGTTGGGGGAGCTGTGCTATGCATATTAGGATGTTTGGCAGCATCCTTGGTCTCCATTTAATGGCCAGAATAAAAGAATCAAACATTTTTAAGATGGTAGTTTAAAGGAGATTTTTTTTTTAATTTAATGTGGTGACACAAAAATTTATGTTGGAGAAAAAAAGGACAAGAATAACTAAAATAATTTGGAACAAAATCTGTTGTTATAATAGTGAAAGCAGTATACTATTGAAACAGCAACAGTAAAAAGACCAATGAAACATGACAGATAAAAAGCCTAGAAACACACATAAACACAGAGACCCTAACATTTGTAGAATCTGCGGTAAGGGTATAAAGAAGACTCGTGATATTCTATATGCTTAAATATTTAATCAAGCTAGTGAATAATTAGGTGAAATATGTTTTACCTTTTTTACCTTGACATACACATTTTTCTAGTCACCAGGGAATAAGGTTTGGATGTACAATTCTTGGATTCCTGGAGTTCTATTCCAGAATGTGGTGGCCCAGGAAAAGCAGGCCTCTGAGTCCAACTCCTGAGCCTTAGCCTGACCTGTTTTATTCCCATTCCCAAAGGTCTTATGCACACACACGTGTCGATGTCAGAGCCCTAGACTATATATCCATGGTCTTCCCACAAATGCCCCAAGACAACTTCCACTTAGCCAGCCCCCATGCTTATCGCTGGTATGGTTTGCTCTTGGGGGAAGGAGACTGTACAGTTTCTACGTGTAGTCTCAGAGTTGGTTGGACAGGGAATTCTGGGATAAGGCTACTTATCGCCAGGTAGGTTTAAAATGGGGACATACCTTGCCACCTCCTCTCACCATAGGAAGGCTATAGCTAGAGGGGGCCCAGAGCAGACCCTTTTGAAGCATGGGCCCTAAGCTAGAGGCTCCTTTTCTTGGAGTCTCTGGGTGGTCCTGTACGCACATATAGGGATTTTTTTTTTAATGACAGTCTTCCAAACCAGTGGGGAAAGATGGGCACAAACAACATATAGTATTGGGATAATTAATTATTTATATAGAAAAATTATATTTTCCTTATGGCAGCACAAAATAAATTCAAGCTACATGAAATATCAAAATACTAAGAGCAAACCTTTAAAGCTTTCTTTCTTTCTTTCTTTTTTTCAGTGTAAGAGAATAACTATGAACTTAGGGAGGATAATATGTTAGACCACAGGGGAAAATCAGAACCAAAAACCATCCCCACAGGTTCATAATTGGCATCCTGGTGAGACGTTTAATGGAATATCCAGTTATTCTGTAAACATTTACTAGAATAAAGTTTAGAGTTTCAATTCAAAAAAGAGAAGTCTTAATTTGTTTTAATGAACAATGTAATTGTGGTGGCCACCCTACTGAGATGAGATTGAGCGTCTTTCCTCCCCCAACACTTGGTTCTGATGTCAGGCTGATAAACTACAGGGTATGGCAAGTTGTACTACACACATTATGAAGCTTTCTGGGGAGAGTAGGGCAGGCCCCAAGCAGATTAATATATATATATATATATATATATATATATATATATATATCCACAGTCTAATCATGAAAGAAAAAAACAACAGCAAATTCCAATAGAGTGATGGTCTACAAAATACGTGACTTCTGCTCCTCAAAACTGTGCCAATCATCAAAATAAAGAGTCGGAAAACTGTCAGCCAAGAGGAGCCTAAGGAGTAAGGAGACATGAAGACTTAATGCAATGTGGTCTTCTGGAAAAGAATAAGGATATTACCTAAAAATTAAGAAAATCTGACTAACTGGACTTCAGTTAATAACAAGCAATGTGCCAATATTGGTTGATTAATTACAACAAATAAACCATACTAAAAGGTAAATAAATAATAGGTGAAAACATATGGAAACTATTTTAGACTGTCTTTGCAATTTTCTATAAGTCTAAATTTATTTTAAAATTAAGGTTTATTAAACACTTTATTAAAGCTTTCTACATTTTTGTGGAATTTAATGAATGAATGAATAAATTTTTATTGAGTTTATTGGGGTGATACTGGATTAAAAATTATACAGGTTTCAGGTACACACCATCTGCACACTGTATTGTATATTCACCAGCCCATGTAGAATCCCTGTCCATCAACATTTATCCTATCCATATCCTCCTCCCCCTGCCTCCACTCCTGCCCCCCTGGCAATCACCACACTGTTGTTTGTGTCCATGAGTTTTTCTCTTTTTTTCTTTTATGCTGATTTTCTTGACCCAGATATATTCTTTTTTTTTAATGTATTTTATTGATTTTTTACAGAGAAGAAGAGAGAAGAATAGAGAGTTAGAAACATCGATGAGAGAGAAACACTGATCAGCTGCCTCCTACACACCCCCAACTAGGGATGTGACCGCAACCAAGGTACATGCCCCTGACTGGAATCAAATCTGGGACCCTTCAGTCCGCAAGCTGATGCTCTATCCACTGAGCAAAACTGGTTTTGGCCCCAGATACATTCTTAATAAATAAATGAAATATGTATATATTATAGTATATTTATTATATTATATTATCCTATCTAATAAAAGAATAATATGCAAATTGACCATCACTCCAACACACAAGATGGCCACCCCCATGTGACACAAGAAGACTTTCAGGGGAGAGCTGTTAGGGGTAACCAGGACAGCAGAGGAGGGCAGTTGGGGGAAACCAGGCTGTCAGGGAAGGGCAGTTGGAGGGGACCCAGGCATGCAGGGGAGGACAGTAGGGGGAGACCCAGGCCTGCAAGTGAGGGCAGTTGAGAGAAACCAGGCCAGCAGGGGAGAGCAGTTAGGGGTGACCTGGCTGGCAGGGGAGGGCAGTTAGGGGCAATCAGGTTGTCAGGGGAGCAGTTATGCATTGATCAGACTACAGGGGAGTGGTTAAGGAGTGATCAGGCTGGCAAGCAGAAGCAGTTAGGAGCAATCAGGAAGGCAGGCTGGTGAGCAGATGGGAGCCTACGGTCCTGGATTGTGAGAGGGATATTCCAGATTGAAGAGGGTGCAGGCTGGGCTGAGGGACACCCCACCCTATACACAAATTTTGTGCACCAGTCCTCTAATCTAAACATAAAAACAGATCCTTAACTTTTTAAACTGGCAAGTTTTCATTAACTGTATTTGAATAACAATAGAAAGTGCAAGAAGATTTACTAAATAATTTTTGAACATTTAAAAAATCTTTCACTACCCAAATTCAGTGAAATGTTGTTTTTTATTTACACCTGAGTTTGACAAAAAATGACAAAGTTTAGACTTTTATTCAAGGTCTACTTTATACTTATGCCTAGATTCCTTAAGTTTATAAAGATTATATCTTCAGAGAAATTGTATCTGCCCAATAACATTTTATTTGAAGATAAGACTGTTTGTCTTATTTTGTTTTCATTTCTGAAATTTCCACCCTCTGCACAGTTTCCAGAGTAATCATTCCCAAGATGCCGAAGGAAAGAGTGAGTAGTGAGTGCATCTCAGTCACTGTAATACAAATGCCTAGCAGCTAGCTGTTGTGCACTGGTGGCTACAATGCAATGTTCTTGGCTACATTAACATCATTCCCAGGGACTGAATTATTTAATGTTTTTGTCAATCTGATCAATTATTTAAAAATTCTACTTGCTTGTAAATATGGAATTTCAAGCCATATTTTGTTATAGTAGCCACCCTATTTTCTACATTTA
Source organism: Pipistrellus kuhlii (assembly GCF_014108245.1). Classification (NCBI taxonomy): domain Eukaryota; kingdom Metazoa; phylum Chordata; class Mammalia; order Chiroptera; family Vespertilionidae; genus Pipistrellus; species Pipistrellus kuhlii. The sequence goes on from NW_023425405.1 coordinate 7,694,928, forward strand.
TTTATCTTCTGTAATTTAGATTAATATTATCTATAATAACAAATAAATAGTATACACACACACACACACACACACACACACACACACACCTGGGATAATTTTGCCCCCAAGGGACATTTGACCAAGTCCAGAGATATTTTGGATTGTCACAAATGGAGGATGTTTGCTACTGATATCTAGAGGGTTAGAGGCCAGGGTGATGTTAATGCACATAACTGCTCCTCACACACACACACACACACACACACACACACACACACACACAAACAAAAAAAGACATCTGGACTGAGGTGTCAATAGTGCTGTTTTTGAGAGCCTTGATTTATACTGAAGAGAGAAGGAAAGACATTGTTTAATGTCTCTGAAGAACTAGTAAGCTAGTACCAAGAGTGGAAAAATGTGTCCTAGAAATCAGAATCCCCAAGAATAGAGATTCCAGTGCAGCCTGCATGTTTTGCTTGATTGGTTGAGGTGCCCTTGTCCTCTTCACTGTGTTTTAAGAAACAGGAAGTGGGGTAGATCCTGGCTGAGGGCAAACACTTATCTATGCAGTGATGAGAAAGAAAAAGGTTTTGCCTAGACTAGAGAAAACTAGGAGCAGGCCTAAAGAATTCGACTCAAAAGAGAGTTAAGATCTAGCCAGTTTGGCTCAAAGAACAGAGCATAGGCCCACTCTATTCCTGACTGAAGGGCCACAGGTTCAATTCCAGCCAAGAACAAAGGCACAGACCTCAGTTGTGGGCTAGATCCCTGGCCCTGGTCGCAGTGTGTGAGGGAGGCAACGTGGATGTTTTTCTCTCTGTCTCTCCCCATCCCACTTTCTCTAAAAATCAATGGGAAAATATCCTCAGATGAGGATTAACAAACAGAAGATAGATAGAAAAGAGAGAGAGAGAGAAGAGAGAGAGAGAGAGAGAGAGAGAGAGAGAGAGAGAGAGAGAGAGAGAGAGAAGGAGAGAGAGAGAGAGAGAGAGAGAGAGAGAGAGAGAGAGAGAGAGAGAGAGAGAGAGAGAAATTGAGAAAGAGAGAGAGAGAAACTTCTCTCTTGGCTCTGCAACTTATAGATATATTATTTGGCTAAAAAAAAAAAAAGTAAGTTCAAGTACATAGTTACTGACATTAGGAAATAATCATCTATTGGAGATCATAGCTTGCAGAAATAGAGCCAGATCCTATTTCTGAAGAGTATATGAAATTATCTATATACTAGAGGCCTGGTGCATGAAAATTCATGCACTGGAGTGGGGGTGGGTCCCTCAGCCTGGCCTGTCCCCTCTCACAGTCCAGGAACCCTCAGGGCAGGAGGCGACCCAGCGATCAGGGGAAGGTGACTCCCTATCACACCTCTGCTGCTGCCACTGCCGGCAGTGCAAGCCTCCACCAGCCCTGGTTACCTGAACCTCAGTTGACCTTGGGTGGCTGGGCAGCCGAAATCTGAGGCTTGCCTGTGCCTTGGGCATTGACTGGGCAGCCACCATTCGAGGCTTGCCTGTGCCTCAGGCCAGCCCTGGGTGGCTAGGGGGCTGAGGGGACTAAGAGATTCTGGAGGCAGGCGCACGGAGCTGCCAGACCTGCCTGGGGTGGGGCCAGCCATACCACATGCCTGCCAACCTGGCAGTGCTGAGGAAACTGGGTACTGTCATCTTTTGGCTGTGGGTGCTGCCATCTTTGAGGGGGTGGCAGTCAATTAGCAAATTCCCTCCTTATTGGCTGTGGGTGCCACCATTTTTGTGAGGGTGTGATGTTTAATTAGTATAGTCCCTCTTTATTAGATAGGATGTACTTTTCCCTTATCTACTTGAACCTAAATAAAAACTATTAAATAAGCATGCAAAGGCAGTGAATATAGCTTTAGTAAACAGTATCAAATAGAGGAGGAATAAATAATTTTAAAACTGTGAGAATTATTTATAATATTTTATAGTCAATGGACAGACTTTAAATGTATTAAAGGCCAAATAATAAATTACTTTGGCTGACTCTGTATATTTCCCCATAGCCTTTGCAAAAAAAAAAAATAACTGAAATTATGCTAACCTAATAATATACTACAATCTTAATTTTAACCATAAGGGCAGGAGGAAAATGCTGAAAACTTGTTTATAACTAACTCTGCTGACATTGAATATGACCTAAATTAATGTTTTTACCTTTAAAAAATTGGTGGGACAAACATAAAATATATCACACTGTAGAAAGAAAGTTAAAATTGTTGTTGTGAGTATACCCACATCCAAATAAAATACCCACATACAAAATATGTGATTGAACACATGTAAATCTCCCAGAACCAGACCTTCTGCATAATAAGCACTCTCTAAGTATGAGCTGCTATTATTAATAATGCTAGGGCCCATTATAACTTTGCATGAAGTAAGTCTTATAACTAATTAAATGAAGGCAGCATAACCAAATAAAGAACTAATAATGAAAGAAGATCTCAGTCTAGAGTCCTTGTGTTGCTGATTTCTATAAATTAGGAAAAATGTCTTGGGGAAAACCAATCTATTTAATAAAGGAATATATTCTTCTAAGATATCAGCAACAGCAATGCACAATTGTCATTCTCCATGTTCAGCAAATGTTCTTCAAACAACCCCTTTACAGAGTCAGAAAATAATAAGTAATCTGAACAGAAACAGAAATCTGAGTAAGAAATCCAGTGACACATGCCATCTCCCAGCAAGAACAGATGGGATGACAGGTTTTAACCATGTTGAAGCAAATGAAGGGGGACATACTGGATCAGGTGAACATTGTATGGAATTCCACAGAAAGGGTAGCTCATTTAAAAAGTATTTGTTCTGCTTATGATAATATAAAAATTCAATATCAGCATAGGACCCCTGTGAATAAAATTGTAGAATCTTATTAAAGCAGCACAAATGAGAGCTGAACAAAAGTAGTAGGAAATAAAATGCATATTGAACATAACCACAAATCAGTTGGTGATATTAAGTGCCTAAAGTGTAAAGATGTTATCCATAAGTAGCATATAGAACATATGTAACATACACAACATAAAATATACAATTTACATTGTATAAAAAATTATTAGAAATATTTAAAATGTCTAAACACATAGGGTTATTGTGAACTATCTTTTTTTATTAAATCCTAATTTTATTACAATGTGATCAGAAAACACTGTATAAATTAATTTAGTGTAATTTATTGAGATTTGTTCTGTAAATTATTTCATGATCAATTTGTAAAAACAATGGAGACATGAAGCATAGTTATAAATACACTAGACAAAATAAAAAGGATCAGATTAAAAACTTTATTCTAATAATTTTAAAAACTAAGGTGAAAGTCACTCATAACAAAAATTTTGAAAATTTGAATTGATTGATAACATCAAAAAAGAATCAAATTTAAAATATACTAACTAACAAAAAATCTAGTTGGGCAGAGGAATGGACAGACAGATATGTGATAAAGTGAGTAGACTAAAGTGTTAATGGTAGATTCTAGGTGGCAGGGCTCACTAAAGTTTTATACACTTTATTGTTCATTCGAGAATTTTCATACTAAAATGTTGGGGAAATTCTTCAGGTATTTATGTAGTCAATTTCTCTCAAATTTTGAAAGTAAAACAATCTTATATCTAATATAAATTGTTCCAGAGAATAATAAAAGTGAGGACGATATTCAACTCACATAATAAAAATATCATAATCTTGATGATGAAACTGGACAACAGTTCAGCACTATTATTATGACATTTAACAGACAGGGAAACTGGGGATAAAAGAGTTAAATAACTGGGCCAAAGTTATACAATCAGAAAATGCTCAATCCACTGAGCTAAACTGGCAAGGGTGACAGAAAGTGATCTTAAATCGTCATTTGTTATATTTTTTCCCAAGGTAATAAAAAGAGTAATTAGAAAATGTCAACAATAAATTTTTGGAAAATCTCCTAATTCACAAACTGACATTTCTTCATGGAGAAGTTAGAGATATGCTGGCAATGATTGCTTTGATAATTTCAGATACTGTTTCTTTGCCTCTTAGGAGGCACTTACTCAGACTCTAATAAAAATTAACAATGTGAAAATTCCTTGAGAACATGCAATTATGGCGTAGTACATCTTTCAGTCCCCACATTGACATTCTGAGTGCTTTAAAAACATTCCATCAGCCATTCAGATAATAGGAATAAAAAACAGATAGGTTATGAAGAACAAAACAAAAACAAAAAAAAAAAAAAAAAAAGGAAGAGAAAAATGAAGCTCAGTGTTACCCCTGAGTATACAGAGTATTATATCCCTCTCTTTAGCTCTCCAAAGTTTAGGTGTAGCTGGGGAGTAATGTCTGAATCTCTAAGAGCCAATCTGTCAACAGAACCTTCCATCCCAACCTCCATGTCCACTTTTTTTTAATTGTAACTTACTGTTTTCAGTTAGAGGCCTTATAATGATATAAGGAATAAATATTTACAGCCACTCTCACAAAACTTATCTTATCGCAAAACATCACCAGCACTAAAGAGGCGCTCAAGGCATGCCTACCCAACTTGTGTGACCAAAGACACTTTAAGACGTCCACTATGCCTGAAACTTAAAGGGACCCAACTCAGTGCACAGCAAAGCTTTGTTCTTTTTTAATGCTGAATGGAATGAATGTTTTGCAATATGCTTAACCATTCATACCTTGAAGAACACCTGGCTTGTTTCCAATTTTTGCTTTTATTAATAAGCTGCTATAAGTATCTGTAGGTAGGTTTTTGTATGAACATACATTTTCATTTTACTGGGATAAATGCCCAGGATTGCGATTGCTGCGACATTTGGCAGTTTCATGTTCAGTTTTTGTTGTTGTTGTTATTATTGTTTTTGTTGTGGTTGTTATTTTTTGTTAAGAAACTGGCAGTCTGTCTTCCATACTGGCTGTACTACTGATATTTCCATCAACATTGCTTGAGTTATTAAGTTTCTCCACATCCTTGCCAGCAGTTGGTGTTTTCACTATTCTTTATATTAGCCTTTCTGACAGGTGTGTAGCAATAGCTCATCATGGTTTTAATTTGCATTTGCCTAATTGATAAAGATGTTGAACATCTTTTTTTTTAAATATATTTTATTGATTTTGTACAGATAGGAAGGGAGAGAGATAGAGAGTTAGAAACATCGATGAGACAGAGTCATCGATCAGCTCTGCCTCTTGCACACCCCCTACTGGGGATATGCCCGCAACCAAGGTACATGCCCTTGACCGGAATCAAACCCGGGACCCTTCAGTGCCCAAGCCGACGCTCTATCCGTTGAGCCAAACCGGTTTCGGCAAGATGTTGAACATCTTTTCATGTGTTCATTGAATATCTGTATATGCTCCTCTGTGAAATGTATATTTATACCTTATGCCCATTTTCTAATTGGATTGTTTGCTTGTTTACAGAGTTTTAAGAGAGTTCCTTATATATTATCTGTATTAGTCCTCGTGGTTTGCAAATATTTTCTCTCATTCTGTAGTTTGTTTTTCATCCTTTGAATGGGGTCTTTTTTTTTTTTTATCCTCACTGAAAGATATATTTCCATTAATTTTAAGAAAGAAGAAGGGAGAGGGAGATGCAAAAGGAGAGAAAGAGGGAGAGGAAAAGGGAGAGAAGAGAGATAAAGGAACATCATTTGGTTGCCTCCCATACATGCCTAGACCAGGGATAGATCCTGCAACCTACGTATGTACGCTGATAAGGAATCAAAACCACAAACTTTTTTTCAAGTTTATCTTTATTGTTGAAAGTATTATAGATGTCCCATTCCCCTCCCCCCACTGAACCACTCCACCCTGCACCCACCTCTTGCCCCAGGTCTTCATCACACTATTAGTTGTGTCCATGGAACCCACAAACTTTTGGTGTACAGGATGATGCGCCAACCAACTGTGCTACCTGACAAGGGCTTGGTGGGGTCTTTTGCTGAGCACAAGTTTGAAATTTTGATGTCCAATTTATTCATTTTTGCCTTGTATGGACTTTTGTGAATTATGCTTTTGGTGTCAAGTAATCTTTGTGATTTAGCCGTGGCAGAGATATATCTAACAATAATCTTTTATATATAACAAGATGTAGTACACATTTCAAGACACAATTAATGTTATTAACTTTTGCTAATACATTTATTAGAAATATAGGTTAAAAGTGTATCTCTCAGGCTGAAAAGCAGAGAACAAAGCCTTGGATACCAAGTAAGGTGAAAGCAGTGCTCACAGTTGGGAGAAAGGGAGTCTGAATTCCAAAGATGCTGACATGGACAAGGGCAGTTGGAGTGAGTGAAGAATACACATATGTCAGTGAAGCCCTCTAAGTGCTTAGAACAGACAGTATAAGGCACTTAGTGAAATAGCTACTATTATCTAGACAAGTTCTAAATCCTCAGTAAAATACTAGGATTTAAAGTGACAGAAATATCTAGTTAATCTTAAATAAGGATCGAGGTATTAACAAAAACACTATCTACCACAGAGTGGGAGGACAAACATTTATTGGATTATCTGTTGAGGTTGCCTTTTAGAAACTTTCAAAGACAGTATGTACTCTCAGTCTAACAGAGATTGAGGACTTGATGTAAATGGGGCAAACGTGAAATGGGTGAATGAAGTCATTTTTGATATATCAACCAAACATAGAGATGTAGCAAGAGAACTATCTAGCTCACGTAAACAAATTTTGGCTAAGTATTATTTTTCCTGTACTCAGTTGGCAGTTGTTGGAAGTAATTTATTAAAATGATTCAAGCTAAAATATTTATATTATTTTCTTGAGAACAAAACTTATTCATTATAATTTGAAAAGTCATTTTTTATTTTCTTAATAAAAAATGTATTCATCATACAATGTAATTCATCAGTGATAAATTGAATGGCTAGAAAAAATGTAATTGACACTGTGGATCATAAATAAATGTGTACCATGATAGAGTAGGAAACAGGTGAAAGAGTGAACAGAGAAGAGATACACAAAGCAGCAATATTATAGTTTAAGGTTTAAATGGACAAATTTTGCCTTGAAAGAAAGTATTAAGCTTTCATGGACCAATCAAGAGACAAATAATGAATACAGGAAATCTATAATATATAATTTCCTAAAGAAATGCATTCCATTTTTTAAAATCATCCTATAGCTGAAACCGGTTTGGCTCAGTGGATAGAGCATCGGTCTGCGGACTGAAAGGTCCCAGGTTCGATTCCCGTCAAGGGCATGTACATTGGCTGTGGGCACATCCCAGGTGGGGGTTATACAGGAGGCAGCTGGTCGATGTTTCTCTCTCATCGATGTTTCTAACTCTCTATCCCTCTCCCTTCCTCTCTGTGGAAAATCAATAAAATATATATTTTTAAAAATCATCCTATATAATAATAGCATAATATGCAAATCGACTGAATGGTGGGATCTGCAAGCAGGTGGTGCCAGGCCAGCCAAGGCGCATGCTAGTGAGTGGAAGGAGGAGACAGCAACAGGGTGGTGGTGGGAGAGGGAGCAGTGGCAACCAGTGATAGGGTGATGGAGGCTGGCGCCATCCCTTGATAGCCTGCCCAGTTGCCTCCTGCAGAGGCAGACCACAGGCAGGGCAGCATTGGGGTGATTCGATTCGCGGTGCCCCCTCCCCAGCTTTGTCCCTTGAATAGCCCACTGGGGTCTCCTCCCACAGAGGGAGGTCACTGGTGGCAGTGGTGCAATGGGAAACGGGGCTGGCAGCTTACCACCATGCTGTCCCCTGATCAGCCTGCTGGTCACTTCCCACAGAGGGAGGCGAGACTAAGGCTTATGTCCACTACTCATGGGGAGTGGACCTAAGCCATCAGTTGGACATCCCCTGAGAGCTCCCAGATTGCAAGAGGACACATGCCGAGCTGAGAGACCCTCCCCCTGCATCCTGAGTGCATGAATTTTCATGCACTGGGCCTCTAGTCTTTAATAAAGATCATCTTTACTATTTTTAATTTACAATAAAACCAAATCAGGTTTGATGACTTTCAGAAAGTTAAAAATAGCAAGGGTATTTTTAAGCCTTACCTTTCTTTTTTTTTTCATGAGAATTACTCTTTTAACTTTTCCATTTTTTTTCTATACACCCATCGTTTTTGTTTTTTATTATAATATTCCACCCTTTAGTCTAATTTTGAAATTCCAATAGACTTTATTCTTTCACATCTTGAGCGCTAGTAAACTATTCCTTTTTAAAAAAAAAAATAGGTTTATTGATTTCAGAGAGGAAGGGAGAGGGTGAGAGAGAAATACCAATGATGAGAGAATCATTGATGAGCTGCCTCCTGCATGCCCTTTACTGAAGATTGAGCCTGCAACCTGGGCATGTGCCCTGACCGAGAATCAACTGTGACCTTCTGGTTCATAGGTTGACTCAATCACTGAACCACACCAGCCAGGCCTCTTCCTACTTTTGTTTAAATATTCAGTTCTTTTCTCTTTATGATTTGTCCATAAATAATTTATATTTTTATAAGTATATCAATAATTTTAATTTTTTCATTCCTTATTTTCTGCTTTTTTATTTCAATGTTAATATAATGGAGTTATGTGATCTTTTTCTACATCTTCATATGCAATGAAAATTCATTTAAATTTCTGAATCACCTTTTTTGTATATGACATTATGTATTTCTAAAATAAGATAAATACTTAAGCAAAATTATTATACATATGTGTGGTAACAGTTTTACAGTGTTTAGCTTTCTTTTCTAACTGTGCTACAAGGTGCAAATCATAGGTCTACAAAATGTATTTCTCAGTGCACTGAGATCATAAAAGTACAAATTATATTACTCTAACCATAAGGTCAAGTGGAAATTGGTCCTTATATATGAGGTTTCTGTTGTTTATGGGATTCACATTTATTTAGATTAAATTTTGCTTTTATACCACAAGATGACCACAATTTTGTTTATTCAGAAAATTCCCTTGAACAAGCTACAGAAATAATTTATCCAAGTACACAATTAACTTGTATTTTTTATTTTCTATATATATAGCTTCATGGGAAGTTTCTCAAATAGTAAATTGACATTTGAAATGTTACACTGAACTCAAATGGTAAGATGAAACAAATAACCTCATCTCTTTGAAGGTCAAGTTATAAATTATTCTTGTGATGAAGTAGGATACTTATGGTCCACGCACAAAATCCCAATGCTGGGCTTCTTGATGAAGGCACTTAGACACTCCGGCTGCCTCTCAAAGGAAATGTAGACTGAGTTGTGACACCAGGTTCTGAGTGTTCACTGGAGGTGCAGAAGCCACACCAGGATGGAGTTAAACGTATCATCAGTTTTTCAGAGTGAAATTCTGCAGTGAATCCTTAATGGTTCCCCAAACTCACCACAGGATGAGAAGAGCATTGGTGCTTGTCATGGCATGGTCTCATTTTTTACTAAAGGAGCCCAGGAAGGGTATGTATGAAGGTCAAACATGGGCACCATCCAGGTGAACGTGCCCAGCAACACCACAGCAACACCCACAATGTTGACGCCAAGTCCAGCCTTAACCTTGAACAGGAGAGAGCATAAATGTCAGTCTCCTAAATAAGAAAACCGAAGGGACTTGGAATACCATTACAGGATGTATTTACATGCATAGTGAATGATTAGAATAAATTGTTGATTTCCTAAAACAATGAGTTCTTTTATTTCCAAAGAGAATCTGTCCCCAACTAAATGACATTTACCTGCAGAGTTTCAGAGAAGTTCCTCTTAGGAATATACTGGCCATTCTGATAGAGAAAAGAATCCCTTTAATAATCTGCTATTTCACCCTGGTCAGGTGGCTCAGTTGGCTGAGCATCATCCTGTACACCAAAAGGTTTGGGGTTCGATTCCTAGTCAGGGCACATACCTAAGTTGCAGGTTCTATCCCTGGCCCCTTGTAGGGAAGAGTATGGGAGGCAACCAATGGGTGTTTCTCTCACATCAATGTTTCTTTCTCTTCCTTCCCCTCTCTCTAAAAATCATTAAAAATACCCTCTTGTGAGGTTTTTAAAAATCTACCACTTCATGTTAAATCAAAATTAGAGTTTGTGGTTTTGTATTTCAGTGGATAAAGTTCAGGTCACTATGTGATAACTGGATCCTTCATAGTCAATATTAATAGTTTACCCTTCAGTATTCTCTTGTTAAGATTTAATAATGCCACTTCTATTCATCTTTCTTAGAGTGCCCAGGTTTCTGGCTCGGACATCATCAATCTGGTGTCATTATAACAATCTCAAAGTCGCTTTCTACCCATTGACCTGGCAAACTACTGCCCATGAACTGTTTTTATAAAGTTTTATGGGACAACAACATACCCATTTGTTTCATGTTGTTGTTGAATGCTTTCATGACACAATGGCAGAGTTGAGGAGTTGTGACAGAGACCATTATGACGCACAAAGCCCCCAATATTTATATCTGCTTATCTTTGCCCCTCTGGACTAAAGCAAAAGATGGACACCTAGCAGTGATTACTGCAGAGATCCCCTTTCCTGACTTCGCACGTCACTCATTTATTCCAGAATCTCGTTTTTCTTTTTAAAGCTCGCATACATAGGACATTGCTTATGTTATGCACATTGTCTTTACCAAAATGATAGTACATGACTTCTGCAAAGGGGTGTTTCCAGGATTTTTATCTTGAGGGGTTTAGCAATCTGTGAGAAGGGAAGGGAGCTGGGACTTAACTTGAAGTCGCATTTGCATAGCAAGCTCCCCGAATTTACTTGGGCTATATTGTTGTTTGTTCAGGCTTGGAAGTTGGCAACCAAAATTGGGAGGAGACTAGACTATTCTCAAGCTACTTCTTAATTATCACTACTTTCATATTTGGCAAAAAATGTCCATGTTTTGTCTCTTAGATTTTCTATTATTATTTGCTTGTGCTTTCACTTCAGGTGCTGCTATTAAATCAGAACAAGAAAGATGATTTTGCATCATTCAGGCACTGAGCCTCATGTCTTACTCAGAGCCAATGTCAGCTGCACAAATATTGGTGATAGTAAACCACAGCGCTTGATTGCTAAATTTCCTTAGCCCTTTCTCTCTTGCCCTAGGTTGAGTTAGATCTGATCTTGACATGTAAGGGTGAGCCCTTGTGTGGACCATATTCTATGCTTTGCTGATACTTTCAGTATCTCTGTATTCCTGACTATACATGCAATGATATGTTTGCTTCCAGTTGTCACTCTTCCAAACAATACTATGGCCAGAATCACTCTATGACACAATTACTCTCAGAAGCAGAACTCAAGCCACGCTTTTCATGGCAGTTGACTCATGTGTCAAAGGAGAGAGAAGCTAAGACTTCACAAAGATTGGCTCCTGAGCCTGACAGTGTTCTCTCAGCTCACTCACCATGTCAGTAACCTTTAGATGGCCGTAGGAAAAGACGATAGCATTGGATGGATTCGCTACTGGCAGGAGGAATGCAAATGAAGTACACAGAGTAGAAGGTATCAAAATATACAGAGGGTTCATGTGAATAGCTTCAGCCTGTTGCAAAAGAATTTAAAAAAAAGAGTCTGAGTAATATTTTAGATGCATCAAGCATAAAAACGAGCAAAATTAGAATAACAGACTCCCAGAAGCAGGTAGAAACCTAAGGCATAAAATTATACATAAATGCAATTATAACTTGAGGAATATTTTTCATATAATGTCTCTTCCTCTTGTATATATGCTTGCTAGTGCCCATTTGAGTATTATAGCTCAGTTTATTTCGAAAAATCAAGTTTCATTTATTCCAGAAACTAAACAAAAACAACCACCACTTATTATTTATTGGGCACTAGGCGCTATGCTAAGTGTTTACCTGTATATAAAATATATGTGTTTATATATAATATATGAAGCTTCCATGTATTATATGTAATGTATAAAATAATATAATTTTATATATATATGTATATATATGTATGTATATATAAATTTTCACAATGCCCTTATGAGCAAATAACAGATGAAGAAACCAAGGCCTGAAAAGTCTAAAAGTAACTCATCAAACACACAGCTGACAAGCATAGAGCTTAGGTGGGGTCTCAGGCCCCTCTGGCCCCAAAGCTTCTCATCATCCCATGAACTTCACTGCCTCTGTGACACACATACGTTAAAACTTGCTTAGGGATCATCACAGAAGAAAATTAGCATGATTCTTAACTTATCACATACTTTTCTAGCTGCTCTATGTTGAGAAATAAAAACCAGAAAGAAAAAAAAAAATTACTTGCCAATTTAAATTTTTTTTTTCTAACTTGAAGCATCAGCTCAAGAATGCTAACATATGCCCTTTGAGCTAGTAGCAGAAAAATTCCAGAAGGGCAATCCTCTTAATTTAAAGTGTTTTCCTTTCACCAAACCCATCTGTCCCGATAAGAAAAACATTGACTTAAAGCTATGTCTTGTCATTGCTAGCTAGGTGGGGAGAAGAAGGGAAGACAGTGTATCCTTCTCTCTCCTTGCAGACCTGCTTCTTAAAATTCTTCCCTGGGCGGTTGAGAATTGTGTATAAGATATTTAAGCTTGAAGCCTGAATTGTAAACCCAGGTTTTCAATCACTTACTGTATATGAAGCAGTTCTCAGAAATTCAGAACTAATCTGGAGGGGGAAGTGTCAGAGTTAGAGGTCTAAATACTACAATTGTCAGGAAACAGCTGGAAAGGATCTGGGTTTGCCATCCCACTTATCTGCAAATTGAAAATCAGGGTGAGTGGTTAAGATCCTGCTGCTTGATTGTGGAAGAAAAGAGTTCTGCTGAGTTGAGGTCTCCTAAAAGGTAGGAATGCAAATAAGGACCCTTCTACCAGTGATTTCCAGGGGGACCATTCAGGCCCAAAATGATTCTACACCACAGTATGAGAACAGGCAAAGCAGAACACTGCTTTTGATAAAGAACATAAATGGGAAAAGTGAGATACTCACCAGTGGAGATAATATTGGGAGAAGGAGAGTAATGGTAGCTGCATTGCTGGCTACCTCTGTTAAAGATGTGACCAGCAAACAAGATATCAGAATTATTAGCGATGGTGGTAATGATCCTAGAGGAGATAATTTCTGTCCTATCCACTCAGATAGTCCTGAGTCCTACAAGAACAAATTTACATTTGTTATTCATTAATAGTTCATTTTAATGGACACTTTAAATTTATAAAAACACAAAACAAAACATTATTTTCTCTAAGACCTCTGTTTCTAACATATAATTTTAACCTCTCATATTTCCCTGTAGCTTGGCAGATCTGGGTGGCTTTGACCTGGAGAAGCTCTCATTTATTTTTATTTTAACACTACCAATATGTTTTAGAAAGTTTGAATTGTCTTCTATATTTTTCAATTAGATGTTAAGGTTATCTAATTAATATATGTGGACATTTATAAGTAGAACTACCCGACTGTAAAAAAAAGAGCGGCCCTTCTTGTGTACCTCCCTCCACTCCTAAATAGTGTTCCGTAGAGAAAACAACTCTCAACTATTAGCTATTTACAGCTATGTTTAGGTATTTATGTCTATTTTTTTTAAGTACCCTTTTTCCTAATTTTCAAATTTAGACATTATTTATTGATTCAAATAAGGATTCTGTCTTCTTTCACCAGATCTCACCCACTACACATGTATTTCCTCTCCCTCCATCCCCTTATACTCATATTTCAACATTTTTTATTAAATCAATATTTAAAGTTTACCATTATGATTATATAAACATTGTTCATAATAAGTCACTTAATGTTTTGTCATCATATTTTTGTTTGTTTGTTTTGTTCTACTGTTGTTTGCCCAGGAAATAATAGACTCATTCTTTGCTTGGTTTTCTAAGTATCTGTCATGGATTTTCAGCATACTCTCTAGTAAAATTGAAAAACTCCATACAAGTAGACAAACATATTGTTCCATCTCATTCTCCCCCAGGGAGATGTCCGTCCTGGAGTCTTCCCTCTTTCTATTCCATCTGGACTTGTTGCCCTTCATGTCAATTCTACTGTTGCTGTTCTGAGGCCTCTCTTCATTGGTGTACTATGCTCTCCCCTCACCTCCCTCTGAGAGAATCCTTTCTTCTTAATGCCTTTGTGGTTGTGGAGACCTTCTATAGCTTTCTGAGAACTGGTGAATGGAAGGCTTTGTTTTTGTGTGTTTCAGCATGTCTGAAAACCTCTTTATTTCCTTTTCACACTGTTTTGATACTTGAGCTCTTGTAAAATTCTAGACTTGAAATAGTTATCACTCAGCCAGAAAGTCTGATGACATTCTGATCTTTGATTCATTGTACACAGTTCAAAGAAATCAGCTGGATGCAAATTAATAGGTATCTTATTCTATTCGCTACTCCCACCTGGGGAAAGCCTCCATTTATGAGATTTCACTTAACTACTGCATGTGGGAATTTTATGCCCAGGTCAAACTGGGATTGGCATATGTTAGAAAAGCTCTAATTACAAGCAGTATACCCTTACATCAAAAGTTGGCAAAAAATCCCCTGATATGGATACCAGATATTATGTATGCTATTTGTGATCTTGATTTATATTTTTGTGTTGTTTTTTGTTGTTGATGTTTTACTTTTAGATGGAAAAGTCTGCGTACCATTTAATTTATATTGGTAGAAGTTCATCTTAAAATATAGTTACATATATCGTAAGAATGAATTTTATCTATGTTTAGATGCTGCTAGCAAACATTATACCACATACAGTCTCCCCTCCGTCCCCCCCAACCCCCCTCTCCATCATCACTTCTGGAAGCCACTGGGATCATATCATCACACCCAAGGTTTCTAAATTCTACATGAAATGCTTTAATATTGGGCACGTAGTAACTCTTTCAGTCCATGATCTCAAAATCTTTAGTTCTGGGAAATTTCTTGTATTATTTTTGGAAATGTCCTTCTATTTTCTTTTTATTTTTCTTCTTTTTCTTCTCCTTCTGGAACTCCTATTTGTTGGCTGTTGGAGATTTGGAGTTGCTCCTCTAATTTTCTTATCTTTTTTTATATTACCGTCTCTTCATATTTTTGTTTTATTCCCTGAGGTAAGTTCATCTTCTAACTGCTACTGAATTTTAAAATTTCTTTTACAACATTTTTCATCTTCAGTGGATCTTTCTTAATTTCTGTTTATCCTTTATTTAAAGAGTAACATTCTACTTATTTTGTATGTCTTTACTGTCTCTAAAATCTCTTTGGGGCCTCAATGATAAATTTTTTAAAATGTATTTTGCCTCATACATTTTCTTTGCTTTTATGTGTTTCTTTTCAATTTTTCTTGTTTATTACTGGTTATGGTATCAGAGGCTTCTTCAACTATCTGATGGCTTCATATAGTCCATTTATGTTTAAAAGGGAGGTAACAAAATAATGGTTTTGAAAGCTCTTTGTGTCTGGTCAACGATTATTAAGAAGAAGAAAAAAATACTTTACTGTAGGTGACTAAGCCGTGAGCCAGCGTCTCATTGATTCAATTTTGTTACAGAGTCAATCTAAATTTTCTACTAGGGAGGGAAGAGAGCAGTTGCCTGTGTATTCAGGTCTGGAGAGAGTATTTGTGAGGCTCACAGCTCCTTATACACTCTTGAAGCCATCCTTCAACGTTAGTACTGAATTTTACCCCAGCTCTCAGCTACTCTACTGCTTCTGATTTCTAAACCCTTTCAGGATGGATCAGATTGTTTCTTGTTGGCTATCCTTTTTCAGGTCCATAGATTTCATCCTTTTCTATTTCCACAATATAAAGTCAGTTACCCCTCAAATATCCAGCTTCCATATTTTAAATAATATTAACATCTCTTACACATTACTGTTCCTGCTATAAATTCTTTATGGATAAACACTTTTATGTTCTGTTATTGCCATGTCAGTGGGGGAGCTGATAAAAATAGTGTTCAATTCTTCCATTTTTTAACTCAGGAATGTGTGAAAAAGGGAGAGGAGGAGTTATTCACCGGTAAGAATTTGAGAGTGCCTTCCAGAACACGAGAGTTCAAACATGTTAAAACATATCAAGGGACACTTAAGAGAGAGGGAACTGCCATGAGGTGAATGCTATGTCATTGTTCCCAATTAGAAGGGATTATATATATATATATAATTACATATAAATATATATAATTACATATAAATATATATAGTTACATATAAATATATATATATAATTACATATATATAATTACATATAAATATATATTTATATATTTATTTATTAATGGACATTTTCCTAATTACAATTTGGGACAAAATGTTAAGAAAGTTAAGTAACTGTCTTCAAAACTTCATGAAACCGGCGCGTGCTCGCGGCCTCGTGCGTCACAACCCTTTCCTGCCCCGCCCGTGCCGCCTGCCCGCTGGTGGGTCCCTGGGCAACGGCGGCACCACCACCACCGGGCCGGCCGTGCTAGCAGCGGACTGTCCGGCAGGTGCGAGGGAGGTCTCGCGTGAGGAGACGACCACGCGGGCCCGGGGCGCGAGGCAGGTGTGAGGGCGCGCGGAGGGCGGAGCCCGCGTGTCCCCGCCGCCGCCTCCACCGCCGCCATGAGCCACATCCAGATCCCGCCCGGGCTCACGGAGCTGCTGAAGGGCTACACGGTGGAGGTGCTGCGGCGGCGGCCGCCAGACCTCGTCGACTTCGCCATCGACTACTTCACGCGCTTGCGCGAGGCCCGCGCCCAGGGCCCAGGCCCGGTCCCGGCCGGAACCCTGGCTGCCCCGACACCTCCCGCTGCCGCCGCCGCAGCGCAGGCGCTGGAGGAGGAGGAGCCAGCGGGCCTGGGCGGCGTCACCGAGGCGGAGGGCGAGGGTGAGGGCGAGTCCGAGGAGGAGGAGACGGCGGAGGTTCCCCCTCGCAGTACAGCCAAGGGTCAGAGTCGTCGAGAAGCCGTGTGTGCGGAGGGCTACGACCCTGACGCCGAAGAGGAGGGGGATGCGGAACCCAGGGTGGTTCACCCTAAAACCGAGGAGCAGAGGCACAGGCTCCAGGAAGCTTGCAAGCACATCCTCCTGTTCCGGAACCTCGACCAGGAGCAGCTCTCCGAAATCCTCGACGCCATGTTCGAGAAGGTGGTCAACCCGGACGACCACGTGATCGACCAGGGAGACGACGGCGACAACTTTTACGTCATCGAGCGGGGCACGTACGACATCCTGGTCACCAAGGACGACCTCACGCGCTCCGTCGGGCAGTACGACAACCGCGGCAGCTTCGGGGAGCTCGCCCTCATGTACAACACGCCGCGGGCCGCCACCATCGTGGCCACGTCCGAGGGCGCCCTGTGGGGCCTGGACCGGGGCACCTTCCGGAGGATCATCGTCAAGAACAACGCCCAGAAACGCAAGATGTTCGAGTCGTTCCTCGAGTCGGTGCCCCTCCTGCAGTCCCTCGAGGCGTCGGAGCGGATGAAGATCGTGGACGTGATCGGCGAGAAGAGCTATAAGGACGGGGAGCGCATCATCGCCCAGGGCGACAAGGCCGAAAGCTTCTACATCGTCGAGTCCGGCGAGGTGAGCATCCTGATCCGGACCAAGACCAAAGGCTTGGCCAAGGACGGCGGCGGCGGGGCCCAGGAGGTGGAGATCGCCCGCTGTCACAAGGGCCAGTACTTCGGGGAGCTGGCCCTGGTCACCAACAAGCCCCGCGCCGCCTCCGCCTACGCCGTGGGCGACGTCAAGTGCCTGGTGATGGACGTGCGCGCCTTCGAGCGGCTGCTGGGGCCCTGCATGGACATCATGAAGAGGAACATCACCCACTACGAGGAGCAGCTGGTCAAGACGTTCGGCTCCAATGTGGATCTGACCGACCCCGGGCTGTAGGTGGGCCTGCCGCCGCACCCACCCCAGCGTCTTCTCGGCGTGACCCCCGAACCCGACGGTCAGCCCGGGAACACGCGGGAAAGCAGACACCGCGGAATTGTTGCCGCTGTGGCCACCACGGCTGCATTAGGACACTTGAAAGTGAGCGCTAAAGGATGATGATGGGTCGAGGTTCGGCCCACACCCCTCCACTTGCCTCTGAAAGCCTGTTAATTAGACTTGTATAACGAGTATTCCAGCCCAGTTTCACCTCTCTGGTTCAAAATGGCATGTCTCTCCCACAATTTAAAGTGCCTGACACAGAGCCCAAAGTGTAAGCATCTATCTTCCTTTCCTCTCCCACTGCAGCTGCTGCTGCTCTGGGAAGCCACCTCGGGTCCCTGCAGCCTGTGGGAGGCTGTCCGCCCCTCTCCCAGCCTTTCTCAGGCGAGAAAACCTGCAGCTTCCCTCTCGTGTGGCCTTCGAGGCGTGCACGCACGCTCACAGTGGCAGCCTTTGTTTCACAGGGGAGATGCTGGCCTTGGTGGCGGAGACTGAGGCCCTGGGGCTGGTTCTGTGAGCGGAACGAACGCTGCACACTGACAGCTGCCTCCAAGCTCGCAGAGATGCTCAGGGCCTGGCCCTGCCCGGCCCGCGGCTCAGCACCGAGCTCGCGCTAACTGGTCCTGGGGGCCATGTTAGAGCAGAAACTTTGGGTTTGGTACATCCTTCAGGGAGCAGAGAGGGAAGGTTTTCTGGTTGGGGGGTTCTTTTCGTAGGTTTTATTTTGTTTGATCTGTGCAGTTTGCATGAATAAATTCTGTCCCTTTGTAAGGAAAAAAAAAAACTTAGTAAAACCAGTTTCTAGGGCCATATTTGCCCATAATCAGATTTATTAAGCTCGGCTTCCACCCCATCACCCAAAGGAAGGGCTATTCTTAATATTCCTAGAATAGTAGTCCTAGGATTTTCATAGCAAACTAGACCTTCTTCCAGGGGTTCCCCATCCTTCCAGTGAGAGAGCTGACTGCATCAGACTAGGTCCATATCTTCTCATTTCCTTAAACTTTGCTAGACTAGAGTCTGGCCAATGCTTTTAAAACCTCTTTTGAGTGTCCAATCCAGACAGATATTCTGGGGAGGAAAGATGAACATAAGTTCATATTTAGGCCAGAATTGCTGATTCTGATTTCCTCACAATTCAAGTGAGTGGGCAGAGGCATGAAGGTTATTGATTCTGAGAAACCAGATCTGCTGGACTAGTGGAAAAGTCTATTTGTCTTATATTTCTCTCACTTGTAA
Source organism: Pipistrellus kuhlii (assembly GCF_014108245.1). Taxonomy (NCBI): domain Eukaryota; kingdom Metazoa; phylum Chordata; class Mammalia; order Chiroptera; family Vespertilionidae; genus Pipistrellus; species Pipistrellus kuhlii. The sequence continues at coordinate 7,713,989 of NW_023425405.1, forward strand.
TTGAGAAGTCTACAAGGCAAGCCAAATGTAGGCTGAAAATGACTTTGAAAGTGGCACTCAGGATTTCATCTATTACTAAATCTTATTGCTGAAAGCTCAGTATCCAAATATAATACAGAAAATTTGACAATAAAATCAGTCTCCCTAGAGATTATTAAGAAGAAAACAGAACAGGTAGTTTTTTGCCTTGAGAAGTGTAAAAATTTCACTTCCCAGAAACATCTCTCTATACAAAACATCTCTCTCACCATCATTTTTATTTTGATAACAAAATAAGAAAATAGAACAGCCACGATCTTTGAGTGTTTCACAGAAGGCTATAAAATCCAGAAACAAGAGATTTTTAATTTGTCCAAGAGTAGAGGATTTTTATGGAATTTTTGAAGCAATCCTATAACGACCAAGACAATTTCAAGGGACAGTAACTTTTCCAGATAATCTACTTTCTGTCAACTGGATAGATAGGCCAAGAAATAGCCAACTCTAAACCACCTATGGTTTTACTTTTCCCTAAAATTAGAAAGAATACAATGTTAGCCATGGTTATGTGAAATTCTCTCAGGACTTTATTCCACAGATATATATTTATTACCTTTAATATATTTAATATGTAATAAATAATATAATAAATAATGTAATACATTACTATTATTTCTTATTGTCCTTCTTTGACAACATTAGGACCATGATATATTCCAGAGAACTCTGAGAGCTACTAAAATCCATCATGAAATAAGGTAAAAATATAAACGAAAAATGTTTCACTAGTAGTCACCATATGTATGATTTTTTTTTCTTATTAAGCTAGTCTAATAATAATTAAGCAAGTCTATTTCATGAATTAAGAGTTCTAACCTTCTGTGCTTTATTTCTTTTAACATGCATCACAAAAACTTATGCTTGGAGCCTGTAAAATGTTTTGAACCCTGAACTCACCTCATCTGTATAATATACTTACTGTATGGCTATTGAAACCTGTGTCATTAAAATGATAGGATGAAATTGAATATAACAAAAGCTTGAATGTCCCCATGTTCTTTTTTTGGAGTAGCCTAGTTAATTGTTAAATATCTTAGACACAGCCCTGGCCAGTGTGACTTAGTGATTATAGTGTTGGCCCATGCACCAAGGCCTCACAGGTTTGATTCAGGGTCAAACCTGGTTTGCAAGTTTGATCCCCAGGCCCAGTTCGGGCATTTATGGGAGGCAACCAATAGATGTGTCTCTGTCATATTGACGTTTCTCTCTCCCCCCACCTCCCTCCCTCTCACTGTCTCTAAAAATTAATGGGAAAAACATTCTCATATGAGGAATAACAACAACAACAACAATCTTAGACACAGATTATTACCTTACAACCATCTGCCAAGGCAAACCCTCCACCAACAAGAATGACTATATCCCAGGGCATGAATGACTGGAATTCTTTCCAAGTAATCAGTGGAGCATAATCAAAAGCAACTGCAAAACAAAACCCCTACAGTTATACATTGCTTAAAATATGATAGGATATTGTTTTCTTCATTATTGTAATGGCCACCTCACAAGGAGTTTTTACTACTCCTATGTTGTTTTAGGATAGGGGGTTTGATCTGGACTTTGAGCAATTTCCACCTATGTTAGGTGGAAGATTATATTACTTAAACAGGTCATAACTTGGAAAAATCCTTTAGATTACATTATAGAATGAATTTAGATAAATTATAACATTGTCATTTATAATACTATTCATTTGATTCCATTAACATCTTTGCCTACTATGAGTAAAACAGTGTACTGGACTACATTATTCTTTGCTATGCAAACTATCTGTAACAGTCCAATGGTTCTAATAACATACGTGTTGCATTATTATTCATTAGTATATATTGGACTATTTTATTATTTTTTCAAATAGCAAGGGGGAGAGCATAACGGGTCCATCAGGATTCCAGTTTAAAATAATTCAAAATTCAGGTTAAATAATTTAAGCATCATTCATGAAACTCTTAAAATACTCATAAATTATCTTAAAGATATCTCTTTATATTCCTATTGTCTTCATAGATTTATTGAGAAATAAGATCATCCATGAACACATTATGTCCATTTATCATTTATATGTACCAGTTAGCCTTCTACCTGGTGAGATTCTAAGGTTACTAATTAGCTTCCTTCCCATCCCTTTTCCCTAAACCTAAACCAAACATACTCTTCACTGTTGACAGAAATTTTGCTATTTCTTACTTAAATTAAGACCATATCTTCTGTTAAAATACAAACATCTTTGAAGTGTACTTTTATATAAAATGTAACATAATACATTTTATCTGTTATTTAAAACCTACTATAAATGAGTCTATCAGGGAGAGAAATTATTGAAGAATAAGATGAAAGAGAATGGGAGAGAGGGGCAAGGCTCTGTCTGAGGGGTACTCAGATGTTGGAGCCAGGATTGTTAAGTCAAACATTAGTTCCTTGCCCCCTGCCAGGTCCTGGGGCTTAGATTGCAATAGTCAGAATTCTCAGGGTCTCATAGAAATCATTGCTCTGTACTGCAGCCTCTCTTTATAGTGCACTTTGAGATGTTCTAATCTCAAGAATGAAAGGCATTTATTTCTATCCTATACTGTTTATATTTGTCAGGACCTAGGGATCAGACTCATTAGTCATTTATTGATTCTGACTCAAGGATACAGGTGGGCCAATCCAAGAGCATGAATGAATTCCAGTTCCATCCAAAAGAGAGAGAGAGAGAGAGAGAGAGAGAGAGAGAGAGAGAGAGGGAGAGAGAAAAGGAAAACCAACTATAAAAAAACACATTCTATTCTACCAGACTATTTACAAATAATTTTAAACCATTTGTCCCACACTGACAATATCTGAATCTGACTTCCTAAAACATGATGTGTTAGAATTCAGATGTGGATGAATCCTATGTTTAAGACATGTTTGTGATTGTGTGTGGGTGGAGTGAATACACATAAATATGCACACGTTTGTCCATGTGTTATAAAGACAATGAGTGCTCCCTCTGAATACCTTTTCTTCCAATTGTGACACTAGGTTATGAGCTAGTGTAGGGTTGATCTGCACTTTCTTCAGGACTATTATGAGTTTATAACTCCCATGAAACTCCTCACCTTTGTAGATCCTCAGCATTTAGTACCAAGCCAAGGGCTCATCATGAAGTAATTTGTTCCTAAGTTTGCCAATAGTAATGTTAATTCTGATTATGAGAGGAGAAGTGAGCTTATCAAAGACCAAATAATATCACTCAGAGCAGAGTCCTAACATGGAGCATAAGGAAATCTACTTCTCACTTCTACAAAGTAGGATGATCCTTCTTTTAAGCAGAAAGATGTGTGCTGCCTGACTAGAGGTTGCAGTGTGCAAACTGGAAGTGTGTCAACGTGTCCATCTTTTTTTCTAAATGCTAACTGAAACCAGTAGAATTTTTTATATTTTTGCTCTTCTGTCAAATTCATTTGGAATTATAAATAATACTCAACCAGTTTCTCCGGTAGCTGTAGTTTTGGTCAATTTCTTAGCAGGGATAATAAAGAACAGGAGTCCTACAAGTAAGGCAACAGTTGAGTCTGTAGCAAAACCAGGATACCTGGAAAAGGACAAATGTATTCATTAACAAATGACATCCCGAATTTCTGGGAATGAAAGATTAAGTGACTATGTTTATATCATACAAGCAGTAATGGTGGCATAGAGTATTTATTTTGGATAATGTGTTCTGAAAATCTATGGATTTTCTACTAAATGATTTCCCACTAAATTATTTAGTGGAACCAAAAATCTCAGACCATGTTTCCATTGTTTCCCTATACTTCTTCTTCTTCTTTTTTCAAAACCATGTATACACATGCTGACCTACAAGACCAACATGGCAAATTTCCCTTTTGGTAAAGCTCACAGCTCTGGTAAATAACCTTTTCTTTGAATTATTTATCTTCATTATATTGGCAGAGAATTGATGTTGAAACAATTGTTAGGCTAGGCAAAGCCTCCTATAATTGATTTATAACATCCTAGTATTGAATTGTGGCAAGGTATGAATGTTTCTGGAGTCCTTGAAAGCTCTTTTGTAAATTGTGAAAGTGAATGATCTGTTTTTCTAAGATATAGCATCTGCTTCCATGATTATAAGCCCTAGCCATATCATACAAATGAAATCAACCCATTTAATACTTTGCACCCTATGAAACTTAATCAAGAGAATTAATTATTAGAATGGCTTCTGAGATGCTCATAAGTGATCACTGTTCAAATTAAGAGTGATTCAGGAACAGATGGGGTTTTAGAATCACGAGGCCATTCCAACAAATAAGACTGATTCCCAGAAGCCTCATCAGTTAAGAAGGACCTGGAGACTAGATATGAATGAAACATAAATAATTAGAATTTGGTTATAAAAGTCAGTCATATTCAACTAGTGAATCTTTGGATTCTGAGAAGAAATCCTTACATCCTAAAGGTTATTTTGCTACCTTGTCACTCAATGATGCAGGCCTATTATAGAAGCTCTTTACTCCTGTAATGTACTTGAACAAATTAAAATCAAGAAAATGCATTATATGATTCAAGCTGACAATTTATAACACAGTTTGTTTTTCCTAAATGTACATTTTTTTTCTTGCATTGTTGGGTAAAAAAAGCTACATTGGTGTAGTTTATTCAATAAACTTAACTAATATTTACATTTTCATTATTCCTTATTTCTTTTATCTCTGTTATAAGTTACAGTTGGATTTTTTGCCAAATTAGGTCAGGCATCATGTAATCTGATTTTGTTTTTATGAAGACACATTGGACTCAGTCCAAGCTCAAACAGATGGAATGAAAACGTTCGGTGGTTAGCTATAAATCTTAATCTCTCATACTAGCTTTGGAACATCTAAATGCCTAAAACCTCTTCATTACAAATATATTCTATAAATCAAGCCATAAATACTGAAATAATTTATATTCCGAAGATTTTTAAAACTATCATTATTTTATTATGTTTATTTTTATTTTAGTTTTCATTTGTTCTAAATTAATTCAGGTTGCTTCAGTATTACAAAAGGTAAGATTATATAAATTTCATTTGCTTTTATTTATATCTTCAAATCACTTCCTATCTCAAACCTTTGTTCCTTTTATTATTGTTTTATCTCAGAATTCTAGGTAACATGTACACCTGTCCAATGCAAGTACACTATATTTTTCTGCTATGAACAAACATCTCCTCAATTACATTCTCCTCCTGTAAGGAAAAGAAATTAGAAACTGATTACATTGAATTTACTATTGGGATTTCAGCTTTATTTTTATTAGCTATTGTTTGATTTCATTTAGTTCTTACACACTGGTGTTTAGAAAAGACCCTCCTTACCTAGGATGGTAGAAGAGGAATTTTTAAAAGGTGGAAGAATTATTTTTTATATTGGTCTAGTCCTATTACAAAACTACATGTTATCATCAAACTTTAAACAGCCATGTGTTTTCAATAGCTTGCACTGAATAATTGGAAGCTGTCTTTTTTAGACCTCTCAAAATGAAAAGGTTTAGTCTTAGGGGAAACAAAAAGTGTATAAAGCTAAAGCAGATTCTTTGAAACATGCTACCACATTGCATTGCTACACTTGTATGCTCACTAGGAATTTGGACTCAGATTTTGCAGCCTTAAAAAGTGCTGGCAATGCCTGTATAACCAGAAGGCTCTGATTAAAAAAAAAAAAAAAATTCTTTATTCTATGTGGGAATAATATATTTGACTCAAACAATTTTGGTTTCTGCCCCCGAATACATTGATGCTTGGTGGGAGGTATGAGACAGGAAGTCCAAATCAGAGATCTGTTGAATTTAGAAACTAGATTAATTCAGTAAAGGATAGATTGGGAACACAAATCTCAAAACCCGAGTATATATAATCACATGTGGGATGGCTCTTAATTTAGAAAATTATGCTTCCATCCCCTCCCCCCCCCCCCCCACTCCAGCCCAGTTCACATGATTCAGCATTGACTGCTGGTATGTAAGACTTTGAAAGTTAAAATTAACTCTGACCCAGCTTCTAACAGAAGTTTGTAAAATCAGGTTTATTACTTAAGGAATTCCTTACCTAAAAAATAGGGGCAGGCATGGGTTTATGGTGAATTGGTATTTAATTGACACAAACAGAGAAAAAGACAAGATACTGAACCAAATAAATAATCCCCCATACAGGTAAAAAAAAAAAAAAAAAAAAAAAAAAAAAAGTGAGTCGGCAAAAATCACAGAACATGAATTCATACCAGGTTATTAAGAAACACTGAGTGACATTTTACATAATAAGCCTTTAGATTGCCTTTCACATAGGGAGAAGGGAAGCACCGTTCTAAGGGCTATAAACTCCATTTTATCCAGGAAGAAATCCAGGGACATGACCTGCCCAAAGCCAGTGGAAGAGGCAGGAGTGGAACTCAAGTGGGGTGGCTCTAGTCCAGTGTTTTTCAACCTTTTTTGGGCAAAGGCACACTTGTTTCATGAAAAAAATCACGAGGCACACCACCATTAGAAAATGTTAAAAAATTTAACTCTGTGCCTATATTGACTATATATAAAGTAATTCTCTTGAATAGGAATCAAATAAACACAAAGAAAGTATTTTATAATTACTTTATTATGAAATATTAAGTAAACAAAATAGTGAAAAATTATAAAATTCTTGTCTTGTCTGCACCTACGGCACACCAGGCAACATCTCGCGGCACACTAGTGTGCCGCGGAACAGCGGTTGAAAAACGCTGCTCTAGTCTACACTCCTAATTGTCATGGAACATGGCTTCCTGGCAGATTGCATTTCTAATTTTGTAGGAATGGAAATAGCCTTGTCTAAAGAAGCTTGAAGTTTAGTTATATTGGGTAGTGTGGTTGTCTTATCTGAGGCTTTTCCTTGGATTTCATTCCTTATCATTTTTTTTAATTCCTGAAAGGATTAGAATTAAGAATTCTTTTCAATTGAAAGGGCAGAGAAAATCTCATACAATCCTCCAAGAGTTCTAGGGATGGCTTAGGAGAAAAGCAGATGCCAAAGAGGAAGGGCTGACACACGTCACAGGTAATGCTTACTCAGGAAAGAGTTCAGACCAGCCGGGAAATAACCCAGGATCTCGGCTAAACCACAGCAGGGCCATCACAATGAAGAGGACCAAGGTGATAATTTCCTGATACCTGTAAAAACATTTGCAATCCTGTCATTTATTTTCTCAGCCAGGACATTTGTAGAAACTCCCTGAGCTGTTGTCAGGAGTAATCTCACCAGAACACCAAACATTAAACACTGGATGTGTCGATAATTCAAGCGAAACAGTGCAGTTAGGGAAGGTCTTTGCTCTGCGGTGGGTCTGTCAGCTTCTTGCCCTCCTACATTTAAATTTTATGTAGAGAAAGTTTGTCTTTTGTCACGTGGAGGTTAACACTTACTTTCACAAAGGTAGCACACCCGGGGCTGTTATCAAGTATTAAAAATACATTACAGATAATTATGTGTTTTTGTTTTTAATAAATACTTGCAGCATAAATTGTGTGTGTTGGGTGTGTGTGTGTGTGTCTGCACGCCTGCACACGCGCGTGCAGCAATCTTACCTCATTGGCCCAAGTTTTTTGTATTCTTCTTTAATCACATCACCATAAGCCTTTTGTTCCTCTGATTTGGTCTTTCCACATTTGAACATCTCCTTAAAACTGAAAAGAGTGGTTAAGCCAATTAATCATAAGATTCTCTCTTTCAAAAGATACTTGCGTGAAAGCTTCATATATAACGTAAATCTGAGCTTTTCACCTATACCTCTATCTCCTTCTTTGAATGTTTCCCCCCCCCTTTTCTGTTTCTGCCCATGTTGCTCAATATTCCATGCTTATTTTTTGTTCCATATTTTCCAGGTCATTTTCCACTGATCTCCTCCTTTTCCAAGTCCTTTTTCACTATTAAAATTTTCCCATGTTCCACTCATCTTTAATTTAACACCTTATCATGTACCTATTATATTTTTAATATACTCATTATACATTTTGATTGTTAATTGTTGCAGATGAGTGAGTTTTATCGCACTAGTTAGATCAATTATTTGAGGGCATGAGCAGTGTCATAGATACTTTCTTTGGCTCGATACCTATAAACACTGCCTGACACGATATATACTTGATTCATCAACTCAACAGTACTTTTGTCAAATTTATTAGTCAGTTGGTTGTCAGACCCACCCATTGTTACAAAAAGGTACTAAACTCAAGTTAGACTCTAGGGCCGTGGTCAGCAAACTGCGGCTCATGAGCCACATGTGGCTCTTTGGCCCCTTGAGTGTGGCTCTTCCACAAAATATCATGACTTGGGCTAATTTATTTTGAAGAAGTGGCGTTAGAAGAAGTTTAAGTTTAAAAAATGTGGCTCTCAAAAGAAATTTCAGTCGTTGTACTGTTGATATTTGGCTCTGTTGACTAATGAGTTTGCTGACCACTGCCCTAGGGCAAGGAGGTCACATACACTGATCATGGATGTAGTCCAATCTGGATCTGTTCTCAGAACTAAAATCAGCTTGATCATATTTTCTTTCTTCAAGTTTTTTTCACCTCTTATGTCCTCATAGCCTCCACTAGATAATTTTTCAACTTATTTCCAATAGTATCTATCAGTTTATATTCTTTTTAGCTACTTATCTTAGTGACCTTTTTCCTGGTGACTAACTTTTCTGTCCTGGGTCCAGGGTCTTCATAACTTTGAACAATTTTTGTGTGAAGAAGGGCTCTACAGCTATATATATATATATATATATATATATATATATATATATATGTATGTATGTATGTATGTATATATTTTTTTTAAATCCCTCCAGAGGAAGAAACAAATGGGAAGTGCCTATATTCTTAGGGATTATCTCTTTTACTGTCTATGAGTAGCTCCCTTAGATTACATTATATGTAGGTGTAAAAAAGCACATCTGGATATCTAATGCAAAGGAATTTAATTCTGGATCTCAAAGAGATCTGTATGCATATGTTCACTGCAATATTATTCACAAGAGTCAAGGTATGGAAACAATTTAAATGTCCACCAACACACAAATGAATAAATAAAGGGGTTTATATGTACAATGGAATATTATTTAGTCATAAAAGAAATAAAGCACTGATACATGCTGCAACATGGATGTACCTGGAGGACATTATGCTAAAATGAAATAAACCAAACTTAGAAAAATAAACACTGTGTGATCTCACTTATATGTGGAATCTAAAAAGTCACAGCTCTTTCTATGTCAATCATATCTCAATAAAGCAGTTTAAAAAGAATAAAGCTGTAGTATTTTCTTTTGTAAAATTTCTGGGGTAAACATGGACATTTATGAGGGAGTAAATAAGAACATATGCATACACACACACACACACACACACACACACACATTGAGTGGCAAGATTATTATGATCTATGATCTATGAATGCATAATAATCTGGCCACTCAGTATATATATTAGAGTCCCAGTGCATGAATTAGTGCATGGGTGGGGTCTCACCAGCCTGACCCTGGGGGGTTGGGAGTGGAGCGGGTGGGGGCCAAAGGGCAGTTGGCCAGCCTGCTGGTTGATGAGACAACTTGCATATTAGCCTTTTATTATATAGGATATACACTGAGTGGCCAGATTATTATACATTCAGAGATCATGTATACTGGTATTTATTTATTTTCCTGTGACACTGTTATTTAAACTTGTTTGAACTATTACTGCTTTTGAAGAAGAAGAATTTCCTCAATTCTTTGGTAATTTATAATCATAAAAGCTCAATATGCTAAGTAGACTGGACAGCCAAAGGACCTTCCAGACGGACTTTCTGGACGAAGCCAGGCCTATAAGGGCCGAGGCAAGCCACAGTGCTGCGAGGGCTGAGCCCCTTGCACAGATTTTGTGCATTGGACCTCTATTACATTCATAATCACTGTACTGTACACACTCCAACCATGAACATAATCACTGTACTGTACACACTCCAACCATGAGCATAATCACTGTACTATACACACTCCAACCATGAGCATAATCACTGTACTGTACACACTCCAACCATGAGCATAATCACTGTACTATACACACTCCAACCATGAGCATAATCACTGTACTATACACACTCCAACCATGAGCATAATCACTGTACTGTACACACTCCAACCATGAGCATAATCACTGTACTGTACACACTCCAACCATGAGCATAATCACTGTACTGTACACACTCCAACCATGAGCATAATCACTGTACTGTACACACTCCAACCATGAACATAATCACTGTACTGTACACACTCCAACCATGAGCATAATCACTGTACTATACACACTCCAACCATGAACATAATCACTGTACTGTACACACTCCAACCATGAACATAATCACTGTACTGTACACACTCCAACCATGAACATAATCACTGTACTATACACACTCCAACCATGAGCATAATCACTGTACTGTACACACTCCAACCAAGAACATAATTGTTACATTTAAGATCAATTAAATTACTAACTAGTCACAGTGTCAAAATTTTATCCCTTGTCACTAATATAAATGCTATTGTAAGAGACTAATCTATGAGCCTTCTTGAGAGCCATCTGTAGAATAGAAATGTGAAGAAAGGAGTGAGTCTCCTTCGAAACTACTTCCCACCCTGTAGATTGCATTTGTATTTTGCCACTTTGGTTGGGGACCATAAACAGTTAAGTCGGAAGCCAAATTGGCTTTGCTGTAAATGAAGGTTAATGCCTTCACAAAGGAACTGATGGAGCATCTGACAACGCGTCAACCTCTCCATTTAAATAAGTTTGGTGGCACTGATGGATGAGCTTCTTCGTCTGCAGGATGTTGGGATCATTTATAACGTGAGAGTTAACTGTGTTAACAGCCAGCACACTAATCAGAATGTATGGTGGCCTGCCAGAGGAGTGGCTGATCCTTTCTGTTTGTCGATCTAAAACCTCTGCAGGTGAACACCCCGACAGACTGAAAAGGACACTGAAAAATGAGCTGGGTCAGGAAGTTGCGCAGTGTCTAACCGACAATGGACAGCAAGGCGACTGTTTAAACATGCCCCTGGCTGTGATTTATGGACTTTGCCTAATGTCTGCACCTCACACTTCACACTTTTTTTACCCCCTCATGGAAAACACAGTTCCACAAATCTCCCTTTACCTTTTTTATTTCTCCCTTTTAAATGGGGAGGCTATTTCCTAATGATGACGATAGTTGCATATATATTTTATAAAGTCACTTACATATAGCACAAAAGAAGGAAACAGAGGTGGGTCTGCCTGTTCCATTGGTTTGGGTGTCCTGTCCCCTGCAGCCTGCATTGCTACCTGTACAACTGACTGACTAGACCCCCGGAGGCGTGGCTTTCAGGAAGGGGCATTTAGTATGCAGCTGGCTTCGCCCCACTGATGCCCACCTGCTGAAGTCAGTGACATTCCACACATTTGCTTCAGCGGGAGCACTGCCACATGCTGCTCCCACAATCTGGACAAAAATATTTTTCAAAAAAAAATCATCAGTACCATCTCCCCACTACTAATACAATGGCAGCGGTTCTGGGGGAAAACCAGGAAGAGGAATAGAGAGGGGAAATATCAGTCCTTATGTGGCTTGACTTGGAAAATGGCAGTGTGGGCACGGAGCAGCATCTGGTCACGGTATTTTGCTTTTCAAAGGAAGTACAAAGAGCTGGTGCCAGGCTCACCTGCTTGTGGGTAGCATGCTGTTTTATTCATTCGCCCTTGAAATTAATTAAATAAAGCCCCTATAAAATGAATTTGAATTGCTTTATTTTTCAGGAGAAAATCCGCAAGGTTTGACAGACAGCCTCTTTCCCTTCCTTTTTTTTTTTTTTTTAATATTGTTTTCTATGTTGAATAGATAAGCTACATTTTCCATTTTTCTGTGAAGCCCTTTATAATTTTAAATACTGGCTGCCATTTAAGTCATGTGTCATTGGTACTTATGGATCACCAAGTTCAATCCCAGCCAAGGTAACGTTTGCAAATTCTCCTTGAATGGTACATTTAACATTTTATCAGCTCTTGATTGGTCAGTGTTTCTTGCCTTGTCTTCTATATGTTCAATGTGGTGTTAGAATTACAACACTGGAAGGGATGTTACTGATCTTCCAGTTAAAGTGTGTTGTTTTGCAGTTAAGGATGCTGAGACTGAGAATGGATCGGGACTTGCAAAGGTCAGTGGTCTGGCTTGGAGAAGCCACAGCTTTTGTCCCTGGCCTCCTGATTCTGAATCCAATGCTCTTGGCACAGAGCTCTCTCAGACCTTTATTTCTTCAAGGACATATCTGTTTCAGTGCTAGGGTAAAACAGGAAGCCCTGCATGTTACAGTTGGACATACAGTAGCTCAATAACCTGAGGAAATCCCCATATTAAGCCAAGAAGAAAGGCAACACTACTTCAAATTTCACTCCTCATCCAAATGAGCCCCTTATGCTTTCCTGGCCTATTAACATGTTATGTATTGAGGACTCAAAGGAAACCAAGATGGAGTTGCTTTCCACAAACTCTCTTCCATAGTGAACATAGTTTACATGGTACTCTCGACTATTCTTAGAGCATGTGCTCATGCAGGCCAGCTTTGTGGGGAAGAGCAATATAGAAATGCAGCTTCAAGAGACAGGTGAGAGAGCAGCAGAGAACTCAGAACCCAGACACCTTCATTTACCTGAAGAACAATTTACTTACTTGAATCCCAGGAAAAGCCACTGAAGCCAAATCCAGGATAAGAGTAGAATAATAATAGCAGCCGGGAAGGAAAGCAAAAACCACGATCCAAAGTTGATGCATCGGCAGTTAGGGTAGCGCCTGTGGGGAAACATGGAAAAGCGTTTACAGAAGAGGCTAAGTGGAATCCCTAATGATGGCAGTTCACCCCTCCCCTGTGCCGCCAGCCAAAGTAAGATGATGGTGGGGGTGTTCCCCTTTAAGAATGGAAGTTAGCATTTCTCCTTTTCTCTTACTCTTCACTGCGTAAATTTGTCCCCTTGACTCAGTCTGTAAGGATGTGCTTGTGAAAGAACCCAGCACAGTACCTGCTACTCAAAGGCACAGGAAATGGGTGTGCACGGGTGCGTGTGTTTTGCGGTTAGTACTAAGACCACGGGTGTATGGGTGAGGAAAGACAATAAGCAGACATGGGAACAGATGAAGATTAACAGAATTTCTGCTGCCATGGCACCTAGGCATCCCAGGTACCTAGGAAGGGACTCTGACCCAGCCCACATCGTCTCTCAGAGATGTTTTCCTCTATTTCTTCTGCCCCAAAGCAACTGTAACCATCAGACCAGACATAGGTTAGTCCTTTCTTCCTAGAATTAGACGGTGCTTTGGGTCTCAGTCAAATGGAGTAAATCTGGACCAGAAAAAAAAAATTAATGAACAATTCTGTGGGAAACATCAACTTTGCCTTTGTCTCTACTAGTTATTTTCAGCTTTTCAGTTCAGATAATAACAAAACAATAGCAACAACAAGAAAAAGTTGTTGACTCAATCTGTAAGGATGTATGGGTGAGGAAAGACAATAAATGAGGAACACAGGCAATAAACAGGCATTCATATAATGAATCAGGTACAAGCAATGTGTCCTTGGGAACCTCACTCTCATGATTTGGAAATTTAATTTATATTTTTATATTTTTATTTTTTATTTTAAATGTATTTTATTGATTTTTTACAGAGAGGAAGAAAGAGGGATAGATTGTTAGAACATCAGTGAGGGAGAAGCACTGATCAGCTGTCTCTTGCACACCCCCAAGGGCATGTACAGCCCACAACCAAGGTACATGCCCTTGACCGGAATCGAACCCAGGACCTTTCAGTCCACAGGCCAACGCTCTATCCACTGAGCCAAACCAGTTTTGGCTGAAAATTTAATTTAAATTCCAAATAAATATAGTTATCTACTTTATGACTGTGGGAGGAAATTGGGAAATTTGAGAAACAGTTGTCTAAAAATCCAGAAAATACAAAAAAAAATACAAAAGTAATAAAAACACAATTAATATTTTTGTTATTTTTGAAATAATAAAATATAGATGAATTTATAGAAATAATAACTGTTTCAATTCTCATTTTGTTTAAATCACATTAGTATTTTGTCATTTAAAAAAGGTCATGTAGCCCTAGCCGGTTTGGCTCAGTAGATAGAGTGTCGGTCTGTGAACTGAAGGGTCCCAGGTTTGATTCCGATCAAGGGCACATGCCTGGGTTGCAGGCTTGATCCTCAGTAGAGGGCATGAAAGAGGCAGCCAATCAATGATTGTCTCTCATCATTGATGTTTCTATCTCTCCCTCTCGCTTCCTCTCTGAAATCAATAAAAATATATTTTAAAAAATAATAAGTCTCTTAAAAAAACATGTAAATAAACAACAATGCTTCATGCCAGATTCATCAACATAAGCCAAATGTATGGATTTTAGAGAATTCTTTGTTTTATTTTAGGATGGTTTCTAAGTAATGCAAAGACTTTCATTTTTAAAAAATAAGTTTCAAAAACTCTAAAATTCTAATGATTTCTGCAATGTCTTTCAGCTTATAAAAAGTTGCTGATCTCCCTAGGTCTTAGAGATATCATTAGCAACTTTATGGTGATTTTTATCTACCTTGAAGAGACCCAAGGATTAGCTTACCTATATATGCATTAGAAAGTGACAAATGATAAGCAAGAAATGATAGAGAATACAAAGAAATTATGAATGGAAAGATACTTTATCATATCTATGAGGCTATATTGAGAATCTCTTGCTGAAAAAATAATTTATTGTTTTCAATTGGAAAATAAAATAATGGAGAAAAGGCTTAAACTTACTTTCCATTAGTTTATTAGACTTGGGTTACAGGTCGATGGCCTATGTTATCCTGTTTAGCCAAAAGACCTTTACAAATGCTACTTGGTTTAGGCTCAAAACCATGCCCCAAGCTCAATTTCATTTCCACCATCTGTGGCTAAGACCTTGACATCAGGCTGCATCGTTTCCCCCACACTGCAGAGAATCCTGGATGGTTTGTTTGGTTGAAAAAAGGCTTTTCAGAATTTTTGCCTGGAAGTAGTTCATTTAGAAAAATGAAAGCCTGAAAAAGCTGAACTCTGTTTTTTCTTTGTTTTGTTTTGTTTTTTCTTCAGTAATAAGGAAGTAAACACCACACAGGACTGTGACCTCCATTATCACAACTCTTACATGTCTACTGAGAGTGAATACTTTGGATGGAAATTGAATAAACGGCATACTGGAAGGAATTAGTTTCACCGTGGTGTCTCTTATCTCACTTCCTCATACCCTAAAAGTGAAGTGACTGCAAGTATCTGCCTAGAGCAAACATACATTTCTTTCATCATGAACTATGGAAGTACATTTAATTCTGAGAGGATCCTTTTCTTTCACCCAATGATATGTTTTGGGTGTCTACCATGTGCCAACTACTCTTCTAACTATTGGGAATACAGTGGTGAATTAGATGGACATGGTCCAGGCTCTCTTAAAGTTTATATTTAAATAAGTAACGCAGCCTATACACAGGTAAGCATATAATGAATCAGAAAATAAAACAAGATAATGAAATAAAAGATTATTAGGGGAGGGGAAAATTTTATAGAATGTCATCAAGGGATCCAGTCATGTACATAACTGGGAAGCAGCATTACAGACAGGAAACAGCAAGTACAAGGACCCTGAGGTGGGAATGAACTTGGAATGTTTAAGGGTTAGGCAGAAGGCCTGTGTGGCTGTGGGTAGTGAGTGAGCTAAGGGTATAGCGACATGAAACGAAGTCCAAGACGTAGCCAATCGGGGGTCAGATCACATATAACCTTGTAGGTCATCCGACGGAATCTGAAGTTTTAGCAGAAATGGGATTATGAGTAGTGTGAAGAAACATAGTAAGTAAATGAGTGACATGATCTAATTTAAAGTCTATGTAAATTTATCACTTACATAAAACATGTTGGCTAGATGGATTCTCAAAATTGAAGGGAACAAGAGTGGAAGCCAAGGTGTGGTAGGTAGAGTTCCAAGATAAATCCCTGGTGTGCATGCCTTGTATAATCCTCTCCCCTTCCGTGTGTATAGAACTTATGAATACGATGAGATTTCAGTCCTGTGATTTTATGGCAAAAGTGAAGGATTCTGTAGAGGTAATAAAAGTCCTCATCAGCTGACTCTACCTTAATCAAAAGGAAGGCTATCGTAGGTGGGTCGGGCGTAATTAGAGAATCCCTTAAAAGGGATTTTTCTGCTGGCCTAAAGAAGTAAGTTTCCCTGTTGTCAAAGGAAGTGGCCATATTACAAGGATTTGGGTGTACCTGGTAGTTGCTGAGAGTGACTCCATGCCAACAGGAAAAAAGGGGGGGGGGGCACCTCAATAATTCAACCAAAGGGAACTGAATTCTGTCAATAACCTGAATGACCTTGGAATAGAACCCTGAGCATCTTCAGTGATTACAGGCTCAGCTGACACCTTTCAGGCTGGTGAGCTCTTGAGCAAAGGACCCAGGTAAACTGTGCCTCGACTCCTGACCCACTGAACTCATAAGATAATACATTTGTGTTGTTTTAAGTCACTAAACATGTAGTAATTTTTAACAAAATAATAGAATATAAATGCACAGGGGACTCAATTAGCAGACAGGAAGTTTTGCACAGGAACAGGGGAGCATGAGAGTAGAGATTTTAGCTTAATTTAGATTGTTGGGGGGAAAGAACAGAAGGCAACAGATTTTAATATATTCGGGATAAAATGTAGAAAGTGGAGGAAAAGTTTCATCTATTGAAATGAAGTCTGAGGGGAGAATGGCAGAAGAAGAAGAGAGTGGTGGATCGGAAACGTTGCTGTGGGCATGTTAACTAGAAATATCGCTTAATTTTCCAAGTGGCCATGTCGGGTAGGCAGTAGATAAATGAGTCTGGAGCTGAGAGGAGAAAGCAAGTTAGGGATCTAAAATTGCTATGTACCAAGCATATAGGTGGCTTCATAAGCCATGGAAAAGGGTATAGTAATTTGGGGAGTAAATGGAGATAAAAGGAACCAGGAATGCACTCTGGAGGTGCTCTACATTTTAGAGGTCAGGCAGAAATGTGGGAATGAGCAGAAGACCTAACAAAAATCCTATGAGAAAAGCATTGTATTTATACCAGAGCACAACAAGTCTCAGAAAGTTAGGCTCAAGGTCACGGACTGTGTGGTGAAGCTGGGTTTTTAACCCAGGAGGAGTGTTTGAATCACAACCTCTTTTCATTAATGCATCGTGTCCTCAACGGAAGCTCTGGAGTGAAAAGAAAATATTCCATATATACTGAAAAGTATCCAGAGGCCAGAGTACTAACCTGATGTTTTAAGGACACTTGAGTACATCATACAAATGATTTACTCCATAGCAGAGCCATGGTTTGACCTGAAGCATAAATGCCTGTCAATGTTGAAACTCAGGAACACAGTGTTGTTATTGCAGATCTTATGCCCAACTACAAAATGATGAATAATTCTAATGAAACACACACAAATTGTCTCAAAAGAATGAATGTGGCTATGGAAATTTACAGCCTTGAAACATATTTGGGCCATTAAGATCACTATAAGCCAGTGTCCACACTGATCATAGTCTTTTTGATTAGTGACTGTTTTGATTATTTCTGAGTCAAAGCCATTTTTCAGTTTTGCATTTGTGTACTTCCAGAGGTTTCTTTTCAAATATTAACGGTGTTATTTATGAGCCAGGCTTAGATTTCTAACAGCAATAATAAAAGTAGAAGCAGCAGCAGCAACACTAGCATGATTGACAGTTTCCTATGTGCCAGGCCCTTTGCTAAGAGCCACATTTGCGTTTTTAAGCCTCAAAAGAATGTTCGAAATTAGAGTTTTGCCGCCATTTCACAATTGAAAAACCTGATGTTCCCAGAAATTAAGCAACTGTATGGCAAGATTGGAATCTGAACCAAAGCCTGAGTCCAAACTCTGTAATATCCAAATTTCTTCTATTGTATTGGAAAGAAATTCTTTCTGAGAAGTATATATTACTCATTTCTGTAGGGGAAAGTCATGGTATCTTTTGAAGGTAACTACTGCTAGGTAACCAATTTACCTTTCCCTCTGTAATTAGTTAAGAAGAGAGGTTAGAGATGTAGGCTTTAAATTTTGGGCACCTATAAACTCATTTCTCTTATCATTTGTTGGTTTGTAAACCTAGGATAGTTATTAATTAACACATAATTAGTAACAGGGACTGTACTAATCATTGATAATACAACTTCCTTCCAAGCTGCTTTGTATACACACGTATTTCATAGCTGACCCAACATGAACTGAATAATATACTTTGATAATCAGCAAACTATATAAATTGACTTGTGATAATGGTGCAGTTTTTAATCTGGTAGGTTTGGGGGGGGGGGTTTGTATTTAACTAATAGCTGCTGTATTTATTAAATAATATTGATGCGTCAAAGCTACTCTTGTGAGAACAGTAATTATGCCTAATAAGATTTCCCTTAATAACTTTATTTAAATATCAAAAAAAAAATTTTGTTATTTGGATGATTCCCAAGAACAGTCAGCACTTTATTTATGCATTGGTATAGCTCATCTTAATTAATGTTTATTAATCATTAACTGGTGCTCCTTGTTAGTGATTAATAAAAGAAGTTTAAGAATGAAAATTTACAAACTTTAACTCATCAGGAGTTGGCGATTGTGCATGTGTAAAGAAGACAAATTTATAGAAATGTGAATATTATTTATGATAAGAGAAGATGGGAATGGCAATGGAGAAGGAACTGAATAGAGTTTCCAATAGGAGAGCAGCCACACAAATAGAGAAGGAACTTGGCAGAACTGGTGGGTCTTCCAACAACCAGAGTAGGAAGAAATGGTTAATTACAGGGTGGTATTTATTAACAATAGTGTTAGCCATGGAAGAGATTGGGTGATAACTGGAAGAATATATCAGTGTAGCAATAAGTAAGGATCAGGAAGAGAACATTTTGAATTGCAAATGTTTTCTGTTAATCTTTATTGTTTAAAATATTACATAGGTCCTCCTTTTCCCCCATTGACCTCTTCCAGTCCACCTCCACACACTCCCCAGGCCCTCACCACCCCATTGTCTGTATCCATGGGTTATACATATAATTCATACAAGTTTATTGGTTGATCTCTTCCCAATAACCCTCCCCTGCCTTCCCTTTGAGGTTCAACAATCTGTTCATGCTTCTATGTCTCTGGGTCTAAGGAATTAGAATTTTACCAACATGCCCCACTCATATACAGTAGGTGAGGCAATGAGACTGCAGTGTGGAAAAGGGGCTGGGACTCAGGCCACCTGTCTCCAGCCCCCAGTTCCTCACTGACTAGATCATCACTTAAATGCTCTGAGCCTCAGCTTCCTCATGTGAAATGAGGGGATGTCTACATGGTTTGAAATTTCTGCCTGCATGTTTTCTCTTCTTCCATGACATTATTACTCTGGAGGCTAGGTCCTTCTTTTCCAACACTAACATTTCTACTCTTGATTTTTAAAAAAATAATCACTTATTTTTCAATTACAGTTGATATACCATGCTGTATTAGTTTCAGATGTACAACCCAGTGAGTGACCAGAAATTTATATACCTTATGGAGTACTCCCCCTCCCGGTAAATCTAGTACCCATCTGACACTATACATAGTTATTACAGTACTATTGACTCTATTCTCTATACTGTACTTTACATCCCCATGACTATTTTGTAACTGCCAATTTGTACTTCTTAATCCCTTCAACTTCTTTACCAATCTCCCCTCCCCTTGTCCCCTCTGGCAAATATCAAAATGTTCTCTATACTTATGTACTATACACTTGATGAATGTGTACTCATAGAAGCAATAAATACACATGGAGGTCTCTGTTGTATGGTCCTAAACTGCTATATCAGTTTTCTTTGTATGCAAGTTCTCATTCTTCCCAGCACAGAGTGACATTTTTTGTCCTGAGTTTCTTGGAAAAGCTATGCATGTACAACATTTTGAAAATACTTCTAGAAAATTCAGTCTGTGAATCTGCTTCTTAGAGTGTAGCTTTCCTGCCTCTGAACCTTCATTTTTCTGGAATAAGGACCTAAATCCTGTTTCAGGGCATCACAGGGCTCCCCACCCTTCTGGAACTTGGACAATAATTTGTCCCATTAGTACTTGAAAATATAGCTTGGGTGTAGAAGCAATTTGAGCTCTCACATAAAAGCCTGGAGTTTCAAACTATTCTTTCAATAGCTCTTACACAGTGCCAAGTATTTTTACATAGTTATCTCATTTAATTATCAGAGTAATCATGTAAACTTTGCCTAGTTTAGATATAAAAAATTAAGTCTTGGAGAGCAATGTACTTTTTTATTGTTAAAATTCACAAAGTGACTTAATATTGTGGAATATTTAACCCAAGTATTTTGACTATAGCCACAGATTCCCCATTTTCTGCAATGGAGTGATAATACAATGCCAAACTTTTATTTATGGTCATATATCTGTTCTTAAATTACTTTATTACTGTCATTTCTTATAATTACTTAATCCTTCAAAGTTTTTTAAATTCAAAGCCATGCCTTCGGTAACTAATACTATAACTCTATCTGGCATTCATCATTTAAGTTCAAATGCCAGTTACCAAACACTTTATAAACTGTCCCATGCAAATAGGCCCATTTTGTTTCCTCTAACATTTGCAGTATTGTTTGTAATTTAAAATATTTTCCCTATTTCATTAGAATGGTCATCCAGGAGTTATCTTTTCTGAACTGCCTTGGGGAATCTGTAGGTACCTGTTAATTTACTGCATCTTACATATTTAACTCTCAGAGGAGGGGTTAACCCAGTATAGCACCTCTGTCCCTAGAGTCTCTAACTTAGGTTAGTTGTCTGCTTTCCATTGATTAAATCACCAATCCAATAATATTACTTACGAATTGAAATGCTCAGCAAAAATCAAGTTGGTGGAAGTACCGGTGATCGTTGTCAGTCCACCAATGGTAGAAGAGTAAGTGATGCACAAACACATAAGCTTACACATCATATGGTCCTTCTTTGTTTGATATTTGATTCCTGTGACTGTATTCTGTCCAACAAGAAAATGTACTATGAGAACAGCTCCACTGGTAGCCATGACGAGCAGTAATAGCTTTGTTATGAACTGAATGCTTGTGTCCCCGTCTCTCCCCAAATTTCTTATGTTGAAGCCTTACCCCACACTGTGATGCTCTTTGGAGATGTGATCTTTGGGAGGTAATCTTCCTTATACCACCACATCATCTCAATTTTGTCTACTGAAATATTTCTGGACTCTGTTCAGTGTTTTCCATCCCCATTTTTGTGTTGGTCTAAATTGACATCATCTCTAATTTGGGTTACTGTAGTTACAGTGTAGTAGTTTCCACATGGGCCTCCTTGCATTAATTCTGGCCTGTGTCAGAGCTACTTTACATACTGCAGCCTTCTAAAAAAAATCTAGATGTATTTAAGACATACAAAGAGGAGGGTCGCCCGGTTGCATGGCTGACTGTAAGATTGCAACTGAGAGATCTTTTTGAGAAATCATAATCAGAAAAAGTTCCTACTTATGAAAAGCCATAATGGATATGGAAATGGTACTTAGCATGACAAGGTCAGATGTATTGAGTTGTAAGTTGCCTTTTGCTTGCTAATTAATTTAAAGGTTAGCCCCCAGGGTTAATTTATCCCAAAGATGTTAATTTAGAAATTCCTCCTTTGCTTATATTTCCTAGATGGAAATTATTTGTATTCTCTATGATAAAAGTTTCCATTGAAAATTTCAAAACTAAATGGCAAATAAATAAAATAGAAAAATAAGTTTATAAATTCTTATGAGTGACACAAAGTGAAAATAAGGTTATAAATATTATTTACTATAGGAAAGACTTCAAACTACAAAAAAATGCCTAATTTGGATATTATCAAGTTGATTATAAGGAAGAAACTTAAAGATGTAATGTGTATATAATTTCTCATTGTCACATTAAAACTTTCAAAAATAATATATATATTAATTTTATATAATAGCTTAATGGCAAATATAGGCATATAGGCATATAAAACAGTGGTTAAAATGAAAGATACAAAAGTAAAAATAAATCTTATGGATTTTCTACACTATTTTCTTATATAAAGATCTTTAAAAAAAATACGTTAATGCACATAAGGTGATATATGCAAATATCACAGACGACCTAGAAACATATTAAAATCTCAAGGTAAATTCAAATTCTGCAGTAAATTGTAACACTAATGTCATAATACATAGTTAAGTGGAGGTGTTTGGGAGGTGGAATGGGGTGCACCACTTTTGTACCCAGTAAACATGAGGCCCACACAGTCAACTCTATGGTTATTTTTGCTTAGGGCAGGTGATTGTTGGGCTGAACTGTTGAAGAGATGATATGGTAATAAGAGATAAAGATTGAGGACCACAGGGACAGTAGTAGAGAGCAATGGGCAGAAAAACAGAGTTCTTAAAAAGCCTGGGATAAGCCACTAATTGAGCCAATTGTAGGTATAAAAACTACAACAAAAAAAATTAAAAAATTAAAAAAAATAAAAAGAGGAAGGATTAGTCTTTGGCTACACTGGGCAGTGGTTTCAATTTGAGACTAAGTATTTGACCGTAGGCTAAAAGGGAATTGAAATGAGTCTTTTGGGTAGAAAGTAAGACCTTGACACTGAGGGTATGTGTTTAAAGATACCAACACAACAAAATAATGACTATATTTCTCTATAAGTGGAGAAGAAACTGTGTGTGTGTGTGTGTGTGTGTGTGTGTGTGTGTGTGATGTGCTAAAGATATAAAGATAGTAATCCTGTGCTGGTAACCAAAGGAAATTCCATGGATATATTGTAACTGGGTATGTGCTTGCTTTGTATGTTTCATAATGAAATTAAATATACAGAATAATGCAAATTGTAAAAAATAAAAAATAGTCCTGGTTAGGTGGCTCAGTTGGTTGTAGCATCACCCTTTCCACAAAAAGGTTGGGGTTGAATTTCCAGTCAGATCATTGTATTTCTCTCTCTCTCTCTCTCTCTCTCTCTCTCTCTCTCTCTCTCTCTCTCAATAAAAACATATCATTAGGTGAGAATTAAAACTATATATATATATATATATATATATATATATATATATATATATATATACACACACACACACACACACACACACACACACACACACACTGTGGAGAGCGGCTACAGTGTTTGGACAGATTCAAGCCTTGGACTAATGAGAGGGCACAGAGCAAGTTCCAGCACAAATATAGCCAAAGGCCACGTGCAAGTCCCAGCATAATTATAGCCAAAGGCTATAGTTGTAAGCTTGATCTTATGATCTGAACCTGTAGCCCCAGGTGGCTGAGTGATATAGGCTGAGGGAGGTGCAGCAAGTAAACAAAATTATATCAGGAACACGTAATTGAGTAGGTTCGAAACCCATGAGAATGTTGTAAACATCTTGACTATGCCCTTACTTTGCCTCATGGAATCTGGCTATAAAATAAAGACACAGCTTATAGGCTGTGGCGCTGTAGGCTGTGGTGCTGTCTCTCTATCAGAGAGGGCAGTGACCCACCCTGACCCAGCTTTTTTCTCTTGTCTGTCTTTTCTCAATCTTTACCGCCTCCTCTCAGTCTCACCAAACCTGGCTGTGCTGGCGCGGCATATATGGTGCCCAATGTGGGGATGAGTATGGATAAAAGGGGCATGAGCTCAGGTTCACCCATGACCATGGCAGCTCGGCACAATCCACATACATATATGTGACTAGAAATAAGACTGAAATGAAATATGTTAAAATTTTAACAATGGGATTATGGAGATAACTGCTACCTTCTTTATATATTTTGTATGTCCCACAATCGTAAGAAAGATTTTCTAATATATAAAAGAATCATAGACTATTGGAGCAGATAGATGTTTAGAGATTATTTGATACATGGACTAATTTTTCAGAATGAGTCTCAATTTTGATAGCTAGTCATAATGCAGATTGAAACCAGAATCCATATATGAGTTCCCTCTCAGTGGTTTCTCTTGTTTCATCCTGCCTCCCAGAACACTTTTTACATAGGTGAGTTTTTAAACCTACATCTAAAACGTCACATTGAATTAATTTCACATTGCTTTCACCCCAGCAATTGTAACCTGTTGTGCTTTTATTCAACCACAATTGTTTCATTCATTCATATTTCACACAAACATATCTAATACTTTGTATGAGTTCCAAAAATTCTCCTAAGTGACTTAAAAAATTTTGTCTTGGACATGACCAAATTCAGAATCTTCTGACATTGCTACTGGGATGGTGCTCAAGAGACATTTCAGAAGAGAAATGTGCAGATCCAGATATCCTAGTAACTCACTATGGCCACCTGGTGGCAGTGACTACAGATTCTAAGAGCATGTTCCACATTTCCAACCTCAGATGATAAACACACATACAGGAATCAGCATGGATTTTGCCCCTGGTCTCCACAGCACTGTAAAAAATAATTCATTTGGGTAAGTGTGGTATGAAAACATTAGGATTTCTATTTATATTTAAATAATTATGTAGGGCTAGTTGCACAAATATTAGTTCCTGCTAATGATTTTCTGCTTGCCAAAGACAGCAACTTTAAAATAGTCTAGCTCTTTTTGGGTATTTACTTGACCTTTCCTTAATAATATTTATATGATACTATCTCTTAATTTCAAAGCTGTAGGCATTACAACTAAATTTCCACTATGTTAGACATGAATTGAGTTTCTTTTCACATCCTCCTTCATTGACCATGTTCATACTTTTCATGTCTCCATTGTTCTCCCATAATGGCTAGACTTAGAGGCCCGGTGCATGGAAATTCATGCACTGGAGGGGAGGGTCCCTCAGCCCAGCCTGTCCCCTCTCACAGTCCAGGATCCCTTAGGGGCAGAAGGCAACCCAGAGATCAGGGAAAGGTGACACCCCCATCACACCTCTGCTGCTGCTACTGCCAGTAGTCAAGCCTCAGTTGGCCCTGGTTACCTCAACCTTGGGCTGGCCATGGGTGGCTGGGCAGCTGCCATCCGAGGCTTGCCTGCACCTCAGCTGGCCCTGCTTGCCTGAGCCTCAGTCAGTGGGGGGAGCAGGAGGATGTGAGGCCCGCACAGGGCTGATGGGACTCCAGCAGCAGGTGCTCAGAGCATCCAGCTCTGTGCCTGCTGTGGGCACCACCATCTTATGACTGTGTGACAGTCAATTTGCATATTACTTCTTTGTTACTTTGCTTTGAGTTCAATGTTCAGAATATTGTCTAGAGATCTATTATCAGCATAGTACTAGGATACATATTACTTTTTCTGTTGTGTATTCCCCCCATATCTTTAATTGATTAGTTTTCTAAGTACATATCACTAAATCTCTGTATTTAGGTGATCTTATCTCAGAACATTTAAATGATAGAATACCTAATCCACATCAAGTAATCTACTAATTTCATTGCCTTGAAGGTATGTCTTCCAGAGCCTCTGCCTGCTCTAAATCTAATCACTTTTTTCTCTAAACCTGCAAAGAGCTATCTAGATGTTCATTTATCCTCTTACTTTGTTGATAGTTTCATGATATTGGTTTCTAGATTGGAAATAAATGTTACTCAGAATTTTGAAGGCATTTTTTTCTCTCTTGTCTCTGAGTTTCCAGTGTTTCTATTGAGAAGTCTTCAGCCATTTACATTTTTACCCTTTTTAAGGAATATGTTTTTCCCCTTTCTGGAAATATTTAGAGCCTCTTCTCCCACCCACTCTGAAATCTCAATGTCCTTTCCTATGTGGGTCTGTTTTATCTCCTGTGCTAGCACCCAGTGGGTCCTGTAATCAAGAAAAGCATACTCCTCATTATGAAATTTTTATTGAATTTTTGATATAATATTCTTGGCTTTCCTTTTTCTGAAATTCCTGTTATTTTCTTGTTTCTTCCTATTTTCTCCTACTAAATTTTCCATTTATATTTTAATATATTATTTTTATATACTTATTTTACATTTTATTTTTGTCTTATTCTCCTTTTTAAATTTTACTTTTTAATCCTGACCTGAAGATATGTGGGTATTATTATTATTATTATTATTGATTTTAGAGAAAGTAAGGAAGGGAGAGAGAGAAACTTCGATGTGAGAGAGAAACATCAATCTGTTCTTTCCTGTTTGCCCCCTGACCTGAGATTGAATCTGCAACATGGGTATGTGCCCTTGAATCCAAAGTGCTGTGATTGGGTCTGAGTATCTTGAAAAATCAAAGAATTAGTCACGGACAAAGATGGTAAATGGAGGCACAGTTTATTGAGAGAAAGAGGGACTCCCTGCAGCATGGAGCAAAGTGAGGCGGCCCAATGTCTCAGGTTCCAAAGTCCCATGCCCCTTAAGCCAGTCCTAGAAAAGGTGCAGCTGGGGTTCCAGGACAGCCCAAAGCAGGCCAGTGTCCAGACCTTCTGTTCTGTGTTGCAGCCAGGTATAGTTCAGCATCCAAGCTATTTAAAATCCTTTAGTCCTTGTATGGAGTCCTATATAGCCACAAGCTATGTGGGTGCAAGGGAGAGCCAGGAACCCAGTGCACCAGAGAGAAGATAGTGTGCTTTTTGTCTAGTGGTAGATATATGCTTTGTTAGTTCCAGATTAGTCATTTCAAAGAATTCTGCTTTAGATTGGTCATTTCAAAGAATTCATACATTTTAAAGCTCAAGTTCCCATAGGGAGATGAACCGGATTGAGAACTGCCATTTTGGGTCCAAGGTGACATCACTGTTCTGATAACAGGGTTGCCTTAGCAACTGCTGCCTACCTCGGTTCAATTCCAGGTTACTTTGTTTTTCTAAGAATAGGACACAGTCAGCAACCTGCATCTGCAACTCTACACTCCCCTCGCAGACCTCCCACCTCACCCATGGTTCCAACCCTGACTGCCTACCCCCCTTTATCTCCTCAGCCTGACAGGAAGTCCAACCCAAAGCCTTTTGGTTGCAGGATGACGCTCCAACCAAATGAGCCACCCAGCCAGGAAGTCTTCTTCCCCTTTTACAGACTGTCAGTCATATTTTGATGAGCATAATTTCTTTACCCTTTTGAATAGATTCATAATAGTTTTTTTTCTTGTGTTTTCATCTTCTTGCATTCTCTGTTTCCTGCAAGTTTCCTTTTCATTTTTGTTTGTTTGGGATTCTCTTTCTATGCCCAAGGCTTTCTTCAGCTATCCAGGACATTTTTAGTTGTTTGCTCTTACTAAAGTCAATGAAAAGCTGATTGGAAGCTCTGAAGGTGTGCTTTGGGATTCAATGTTGACTGTGGGTTTCAATGCATTTAGAAAAATCCAATGCTATATATTTTCATCTTCTCTTTTGTGCTGATTGCATTCTCCAAGGAAGAAACTCCTAGTTTCCTGCCTATTGAGCACGTGGGGGGGGGGGGGGGGGATGGAAGTCAGGGGTCTCACAGTTTAGCATATAAACTGTCTCTCAATGCCCCTATTTTCATTGTGAAACCTTCCCCCAACCTGGAACTGTGTCTGGTTCTCCTTGCCTTCTGCTTCATTATATCTAAGATTACACTTCTCTTTGGGGGGAGAGGAGTAGTTGCATCTATGTACAGTTGAACTGCTTCATAAGGAAGTTTTTATTTATCTCCACTTTTTAACATTTAAAAACTTTTGAGGCTGTTTCTATGTAAATTAGATTGTTTATTGTCTTTCCTCACCACTGATTTAGGATTCCACTTTTGTGGGATAAAGGAATCATTTCTCACCCATTCTCGTTTTTGTTTTGTTAATCCTCACCTGAGAGTATTTTTTCCATTGATTGTTTAGAGAGTGGAAGAGAAGGATGGAGAGAAAGGAGAAAGAGAGAAAGAGAGAGAGAGAGAGAGAGAGAGAGAGAGAGAGAGAGAGAGAGAGAGAGAGAGAGACATCAAAGTGAGAGAGAAGCATTGATTGCTTGCTCCCCACACTCACACCAACTGGGGTCAGGGATCTCATCCAGGTAGGTGCCCTTGACTGGGAATTGAACCTGTGAACCTTCAGTGCACTGGCTGATGACACTCTAACCACTGAGCATGCTGACCAGGTCTCCCACCCATTTTTTTCCCCTTCCTCTAAAATGCTTATGTTATTATCTCCTCTTCCCATATTATGCATATGGCTTTGAAGTATTTCTATAGGAAGTGATTTATGTAAAGAAACTTCAGAATGAAAATAGTAAGTGAACAGCAGAAAATGTAAGAGGAGATTCTCCTACTCTTGATAAAATCTCTTCATAAAGATCAGATGAAGCTGTAATTGGTGATAACCTGAACAACACGTAACAAAGTTGAAGTTATCAATAAAACTCCTAGAATTGTGTTTTATATCAACTGTAGTTAATAAAGAATTATGTTGCATATTGTGAATTGGGAATATTAAGTTATAAAATAATAGTATGATGAATAGGTAGATATTAAAAATTTAGCTCCAGACATGAGGAATCTCCATAAAAACTCTACTTATTCAATGATGTTGAAAGTTAATTAAATCCAAAATTTATTTTACAAAATAATATTATTCTCAATGTTAAATATTTAGAAACTTCATTTTAATTTCTTAGTGAAGAGCAAAAAGTAAAAATATATGTGCTATTGGGGAACATCTTGTTTTTTTTATAGTGGTAAAAATGACTGAAATAATATATAAATAATATAGCAGATTTTTATATCCAGCTGCATGACAAATCAGAGTCCCTGTATAAAATATTTAAAAGTGCATTTAAAAATTTATCACTGAACTGATATAAAAGTAAGAAATCGGCCTTGACCTCAAAAGAGTGAAAGAAAAACTTAAGTGAATGTATAGGCAGCATTGTGACCTGAGGGTTTCAGTTTATTCCTTTGCAGGCACAGCTGGAGATGGCCCATCCTGTGCAGGGAACTCCATAAGAAAACACTCATAAAGCTGCTATCCTTTGCAAAAGTAGAAAGCAAGGAAATCTCATGCTGACTTAAGAGAAAACATAATGTACCCTGAAAACTCTTAATTGGTGTGTGTATTAAAATAAAACAGTAATATAATTCAATGCAGCTGCAGCTTTTCCGTGCAGCTACAACCCAGAACTTGGGAAATCCCCATAGACACTTCAAGGAAATTTATCATTTCTATATTTAAAGGCACAAAGCACACAAGAAAATAAGGTAACCAAAGTGAGAACAAACAGGAAACAAAAAAATAGGCCGGAGAGAGAGAGAGAGATCCATAGGACTTCAAACACTAGAGTTAGACACAGAATATAAATATGGTAAATTTACTTATGATTAACAAAACTAGAGAAGGGATGGAAAATACGAGTAAGGAGGAAGAAACTGTAAAAACTACTAAGCAAATCTTTAAAAAGAGACAAATAGGAATCAAAATTAAATAACTGAATTTAAAAACTCAGTGGAGGGAAGATGCCAAAATGGCTGCAGTTGGAAGCTACACTCAGCTAAATTATAGAGCAATCAACCTGAATAACCAACTGAAGTCTAACTGAACTGAAATATTATAAACAAGTATTTGCAGCAGAGGCACATAGAGACTGGTAAGAAGGGCAGAGATGTGGAAAGGGTTGGACCCTGCACCCATGTGGTAGGTGAGGAGCTGGAGGGTTATCTGGGCTGCAAAACTCCTTCCCCCAGGAGCAGGAGGTCTGAAGCTCATGCAGGAATCCCCAACACCAAGCAAAAGAGACACAAAGAGGAGAGCATCTGGTGGTAAAAATCCATGGGGATTCAGTCTGCCTGGGAGTGAAGGGAGTCTGCCATCTTCCCAGGGTCAAGCACTCCTGTTGTTAGCACCAGCCTGGAGAGGGCACTTCCCAGTTTCCAACTACTGGTGGCTCCCATCTGCCATACTCAGGTGCTGCAGAGGGATCTGCTGGCTGCACTCAGCAGGGATTTGGGGGTGCTCTTTTTCTGGAGAAGCTCTTGGTGGAGACTCAGACCCTGATTGGACTGTGAGGCCATTCTTCCCCACCTCCAGCACACAGCCCCTCCCACCTCCTGAATCACAGTGGCCTGCCCTGCCACGCTGTGGCTCTGCCCTGCTGAGTTCAGCCGGGAAAGGGATGAGCGTACAGCACACAGCTGGCACCTCAGACACTCTGTCTTTCAGGGAGGCTTTTATCCAAGAATCAGACTGGCCAGGGCTGGGTTTGGGGGGAGGAAGGGGCAGCTGTTTGGCACTCCTATCTTTCCTGCTCAGTCCACCTATCCTGGCAAGGAGAAGAAGTGCCCACCCCTCTCCTACAGGCTTGTTGTCAACATCCCCAATGGGAGACACTTTGGATCTCCCCCCTCCAGCCCCCCCTCCCAGCCCCTGCCCCAAGTCCCAATGAGGGGGGAAGGAAGGGTAGCTCAGTACTGGGACATTCAGAGTTTGTCTCCTTCAGAGGCTATTTATTGTCTTGGTCCCTTCCCGAGGGCTCTCTGGCACCACCCCAATGGGAGACTCTTGATCACCTCCCCCATCCCCATCCCCCAAACCCCAGTGGTTCCTCCTGGCTGACCTTGCTCCTGCAGAGGGGATGGCTTACTGCTACCAACTGAACCTGCAGCATGCCCCTCCTGTGGGGACTGGAGTTGGAGACTCTGGCAGAGGTTGAGTGGCCTGGCTCTGGAGTAGGGTCCTCATTCCTCTCATTGAGTGGCTGATCACACAGTCCTCGTGTAGGAGGCCACTAGTCCCACCCTCTGGACCCAAGCTGCCCTCCTCTACCAAGCTCACAACCTGGGGAAGGGTTTGTGGGTTGTGGCCAGCCTGGGTCCACTCTGCAGTCCTTCTTCAGAAGGCTCTGGAGGAAGATCAGGCAACCTCAGGGGAAGACAGAGTAGCAGACAGGTGGAGGCGGACCTCAGAGACCCTCAGAAATTTTACAGATATTCCATCTGTAAACTGGAGAGTATGGAGGGACTGGGAGATTATGATGCTCAGTGAAATAAGCCAGACAGAGAGAGACAGATACCGTATGATCTCACTTATATGTGGAATCTAATGAACAAAATAAACTGAACAAAATAAAAACAGAGGCATGGATGCATAGAATAGACTGACAGTTGTGAGAGAGGACAGGGCATTGGGGAACTAGATGAATGAAGGATAAAACAAAACACACACGGAACACATAGCCACAGACAGCAGTGTAGTGACAGCCAGAGGAAAAGGGGGCAAGGAGTACTTGGAGGTAGGCAATGATGGGGAAATGGGTATGAAAAGAGACTCTGCTTGGAGCAATGGAGTGTGCAGATGTTTTACTGAGTTGTGCACTTGAAACATGTACGGTTTTACAAGCCATTGTCACTCCAATAAATTCAATTAATAAAACAAAATTGTGGTGGTGGTTGCATAACTATGTAAATATACTAAAAATGACAGGCTGGCATACTTTAATGGCATACTTTAATATGGCATATGAATATAATCCAAAAGAGCTGATATATTAAGATAAATAAATAAAAACTCTGTGGATGGGTTAAACTGCAAAATAGACATAGCTGAAGGGAGAATTAAATAATTGGAAGACAGATCTAAAAGTATTATTTATAATGTAGTCTAGCAAGACATCGAGAAGAAAAATTAGATGTTATGAAAGTTGGAAGAGTGAGTGAGAAAGTTTAAAACAAACTTTGGTTTTTGCATGTTTATGCAGGTTGAAATTTCTGCTTCATCCAGCAATTCTTGTAAAAGACCAATACATCAATTTAAAACACACACACACACACACACACACACACACACACACTATTAAAGGAATTAATAAGAAAAGAATTATTAAACAGAAAAAAATTGAGAAAGATAGAAATCTGAAATTAGAAATTCAGAATTCATAAAATTGCAAAAGTTCAACTGAATCAAACTTTTCAGGTAAATGTTCAACCTGGATAAACATGCCAGTGTTTGTTTCACAAGAGATAAATATAACAACATAGAAATTTTAAAAATAAAAAATGCCAGGTACAAGCCTAAAAGAGCATCATCATCATCAGACAAATAAACTCTAAAACCCCAAAACATTAGTATAGATAGAGAGGGGCACTGCAAAATGGTAAACATGTTAATTAATCAGTAATAGGTAAACATTCCAAACTGGTGAGGCCATAATAACAGAATCTAAATAAATCTAAAAATATAAGGAAACATGAACAGACTGAATTGCAAAAGAAATAGACATCCACATTGTAGAGGGAGATTTTAACAAAACAGTTCATCAATTGCTGGGTGAAGCGGAAAGAAATTGGTTAGGTCACAGACTATTTGAAAGGTACAACTAGCAAATTTGATCTAACACACTTCGAGGAGGGCAGATGATAAAGAGTCAGGGTCATCTTGATTGTGAAGACAACATACCAACCTATTTTTATCTCATGAAAACTATTGCTATTTAGGATTGTTGTCATAGTGAACAAGTATCTAATACAAGTGGTGATGCTGAGAAGTAAATAGGAGAATTATTACCACAAAATTCTGGACTGTGGCTAACCCAGTAAGGAGAGAATATAAAAGAAAAAGAATCAAAAAAGGGCTCATGGAGATTTCTAGAAATGGTTATGTTCTATTGCTTTCTTTTATTTATTTTTTTGTTAGCCTGAGGATATTTTTTCCATTGATTTTTAAAGAGAGTAGAAGGGAGGGAGGGAGAGAGGGGGGAAAAACACACACACACACACAAAAAAAAACATCTGTGAGAGATACATTAATTGGTTGCCTCCTGTCCAGGCCCGACCGGATACCAGGGATCAAATCTGCAACCCAGGTAAGAACCCTTGACCAGAATTGAACTTGAGACCCTCTGGTGGGTGGGCTGAAGCTTAACCACTGAGCAACTGGCCAGGGCACATTCCATTTCTTAAGCTGAGGGGAATGTATGGTATATTCAATTTTATTCATTTTATTACTCCTTAATTTTTTTGTTATATTTAATACATATGTATGGAATATTTCAAAATACAATTTGGAGACAAAATAAACATATTTCTTGCTTAGGAAATAGCATTGTAAGATGAATAAAAACATGGCTTAGGATTTTAAATTAATTTTACATTATATTTTGTTTCTTATATTTTTCTTACATTTGTTTCGTTATATTTTTGGAGGTTTACTGAATAATTAGAGGAGATTACAGATGCTTCCAGCATGGGTGAGCTTATACTATTTGCTTGAAGATATATGAAGACAAGATATCATCAACAGTCAATAATTTCTTTAACAGCACAATGTTTTGTAGAAACACCGCTAATTATACCCATCAGTATAGCTAGGTTTTGACTAAGATAAAAATGGAAATCTGGAGTGAGCTCATGTTTACTGGTTGCTGCCATGATTCCTAGTCTTAATGAATGTTAAATAAACTATTCAAAAGTGAATTTACCTCACCAACTGTTGCCACCCACTTCTTTCTTCTTTTCAGAAATACACCTGGCAGAATTTCAGATGGATTAGGCTTCCCTGATGGTCTATCCTGGCATTTACCTTCACTCTAGTCTACGCTCTTGGCAGAGCATATCGGATTCCCATTATATGCCAGGAATTTGTTCCTTTCTTCTGATATAACACTATTGAAAATGAGGCTTCTAAATATTCAGTTGTGTGGAATGAGTTGTCATAAATCGGATTAATGAGTAGAAGAGTTATGATTTTTTTTTTTTTTAAGTTCAGCTTCACCTTGTGTTCCCAGAGGCACAGAAAACTGCCAGATTAAAAAAGTCCAAGTAAGGGGTACAGACTTTCAGCTATAAGGTAAATATGGATTGAGGATCCAATGCAAAACATGGCAGCTACAGTTGATAACACTACACAGCCCAATTGAAGTGTCCCAAGAGAGTAGAACTCAAAATTTTCACCAAAATAAATAAGCAACTAAGTAAATAAATGAGGTGATGTATGTGCAATCAACTAGATGGGGAGCCGTTGTATCATGAATACATATTACACCACCAGGATCTACACTTTAAATATCCCACAATTTTTTTTCCCAACTTTATTCAGCTAAAATTGACAAATAAAATTGTAAGATACTTAAAGTGAACACCATAATGATCTGAAACACATATATATTATTAAAAGATTATTCCCATCTAGCCAATAAAACAGCCATCACTTTGCATATCTTTTTTTTTAGTGGTGAGACATTCAAGTACCACTACCCTAGCCAATCTCAAACATACAACAGTATTAGCAGCAGTAAGCATCACATTTTACAGTTGAAGCTCAGACCTTATTTATCTCATAGCCAAGAGCTTCTACCATGTTATGAACCTTTCCCTATTTACTCCACCCATCACTCCTGCCAACCATTTTTCTACTCTTTGCTTCTATGAGTTTTCTTTTTTAATATATATTACATATATAAATGATACCAGGCAATATTTATCTTTCTCTCTCTGGCTTATTTCACTTAAAATGATGCTTTCAAGGTTCATCATGTCACAAATAACAGAATTTCCTCCTTTCTCGTGGCTGAGTAATATTCCAGTCTTTATGCATACCACATCTTTTTTTAAAATATATATTTTTATTGATTTTTTACAGAGAGGAAGAGAGAGGGATAGAGAGTTAGAAACATCGATGAGAGAGAAACATCAATCAGCTGCCTCTTGCACACCCCCTACTGTGGATGTGCCCACAACCAGGGTACATGCCCTTGATCAGAATCGAACCTGGAACTTATATATAAGCTGGGAGAAATGAGGATGCTCCTAACGAAAACCAGGCTATCAGGCAAACAAAATTTTCATTTAAAAAAAAAACAAACAAACAAACAAACAAAAAACCGCTATTCTGAGATGGGATTATTATATTCCTTTAAACAGCATATGCTAAATGCCTTCAACAAGGACCTAATGAAAGGAGAAAATAGTGATGCTAACGTTCAGCGCACAGAATGTTTTCTACCAGGTTGTTGATGTTGGTCTATCTATGAAGGGCCATTGCACTGGGAGCTTCTGGTCCAAGATGGCCGTGTGGGGAGAGGCTGAACTGACCTCCTTCCAGGAACACGTCAAATTTACACCAGAGCAATTCCCCCTGATGAAGAACTGAGAGCTGACTGAACAGCTTCTGCACAACCAACAAGAGAGAGACCACACAGACACGTGTAGGAGAGCCAGGGACACCACCCAGTGGACACCACAGCCAACACACTGCCCTGCAGTCCAGAGGGATCCTGGGAGGTCCCACACAGATTTGCCTGCCTTGGGGCACAGGGGAGGATTGAGGGGAAGGGGGGGGGGGGAACATAGTGGTTTAAAGGACACCTAGGCTAGACAGGAAGGAGATCCATTTACAAATCTTAGAGCATCTGTCAATTGGGAGGGGAGCTGCTGGAAGGCTCTCTGAGGTTGAAAGCACCAGAGTGCCATTTGTGATCCTTCCATTCCCCCTTGATCGCAAGGGCAGGAGCTTGACCCAGGTGTCTCCCTGCAGGCCCATGCCATCCCAGTGTCCTCAGGTCCCCCAAATATGTGCTGCTTATCCCGGATCTCCCGGCAGCCTGCTCAGGTCCATGTTCCAGCTGCCCTGAGAAGGCTGCCCCCAGCACTCCTCAGCTTCACACAACCCTCCCTACTCCCCAAGGTCTGGCTTGACCTGGGTCTCCCTGTGGTTTGCTCTAGTTTTAGCTTCCAGCAGGAGCAACTTGTGTCAGGGACTTTCCTCAGCTTCACATCTGCCCCTAACTACAGCTTAATAGGTTAGTTAGTTTATTGCTAATAGTGATGTGGGTTTACTATCGATAGTAATTCTAAGGAAAGATTATGTGTATGGTAGAATTGAGCAAAGGAGTAAATATATAAATTTTGTTGGGATCCAGGCTCCTCAGAGTGAAAGGAGTTACAAATATAAAATTGTGAAAGGCAAGAATGGTATGAAATGGATATTTCCCCCAGTCTGTCCACTAAAAGGACATGAGTGTGATACCTCAGTGACAATAAACACACCCAGCTTCCAGATATTAAGCTCTAATATCACAGCCCACAAAAAAGAGCCAGGGGTCCTTAGAAAAAATGGCTGTAAGGTAAGCGTGGACCATCTTGTGCACAAGTTGAATGACGGCACAGTAGCCAGCTTAAACAGGCTTCAGTTCAAGGTCACAGTTCAATTCCCATTCAGGGCACTAACTCTGGGACAATCTGAACATAAAAATAAATAATGATAGTAATGGATTATAGCCCATTGAATAAAATGAAAATCCATGGATTCATATTGAGAGAAGTAAATAATAAGAGAGAAAGACCTTTTCAGTAAAATGTTAATTAATAAATGCAGAAGGAATAACAGAGTTAAAGTATCATTATTTGGAAATCATTATAGTAATTTGATTCAGATAACAGTCAGCAATTACTCTAAGAAACAGGATATTCAACTGGCTTCAAAAATTCTCTCCACCTGGCTTCAAAAATTCTCCCCATAGTTTAGTTATTAATTGCAAGTAATGGGTGGGGGAGGGAGGGTGTAAACCCGGAGGACATGTTCAAGACTTGTTGATCAAAGTTCAGATCAATTATGGGAGCAAGTGAAAATCGCCTACCATCTGATAGAAACAATGAGAAGAACACAGCATTACTTCTGGTGTATCCTGCCACCCAAGCATAACCTGAATCTAATTAAATAGATTTAATAATTTGCAAATCCTGGGACTTTCTGCAAAGCAACAGGCCCCATCTCTTCAAAATGTCAATGTGAAGAAGGACAATGAAAGATGAAAGAAGACTGATCCAGAGAAGGAAGGCTGGAGAGAAATGACAACTGAAATGCAACAGTGACCTTAGATCCTGAACATTTCCTACTACTGAGCACAGGTAGGACAATGGGTGACACCTGAATAAAGTCTGTGGGTTCAGTAACAGATTTTTTTTATCAATGTTAATTTCCTGACTTTTAACACATTTATATGGTGGCTAAATACGAGAACACTCTTGATTTTAAGAAATATACACTTGAAGTATTTAGAGGCTAAGAAAAAGAAAACTATTACACTGTGGTTTGACTTACTTAACTGTGGCTCTAATATAATTTCATGTGTAAATATTTTTAAAAATCAAATTTAATGTACCTTTCTCAACTTCACCTTGTGTGGAATTTTCTCTGCATCATCACTGTGTCTGAAAAATAAATTGACCCAGTTTATAATATTATTAAAATGTAATTTGAAAAATCCTAATGGAAATGTCAATTTTCTTTACCCTGGATCTG
This sequence comes from Pipistrellus kuhlii, assembly GCF_014108245.1. NCBI lineage: Eukaryota > Metazoa > Chordata > Mammalia > Chiroptera > Vespertilionidae > Pipistrellus > Pipistrellus kuhlii. The sequence goes on from NW_023425405.1 coordinate 7,751,275, forward strand.
GTTTTGTATTCTCTGTCTTCTCATTTGTTTCATGTTCATTAACACCTTCTGCAAAACATTAAATAAAAGAAAAACAATTTAAATGAAGGTTTATTCGTGTGTGTGTGTGTGTGTGTGTGTGTGTGTGTGATGGAAGCATTACTAGACACTGAAAATAAAAAATTCACCTGTACTGACACAATATTCATCTTAATGATGTATTTTATAAACACAAATATCCCCCAAGATTTTTCATTACATCAGAGCAGTTTATCAGAGGCAGACATAATTACAGTAAAATGAGATGCCATTTCCAAATAGAATGTAGGAATTAAAAATTCTCAATCTAGCCTGGGCTGACCTGGCTCAGTGATTGAGCATCAACCTAGGAACCAAGAGGTCACAGTTCAATTCCCATTCAGGGCACAAGCCTGGGTTGTAGGCTCAACCCCCAGTGTAGGGCGTGCAGGAGTCAGCCAATCAATGGTTCTCTCTCATCATTGAGATATCTCTCTCTCTCTCTCTCTCTCTCTCTCTCTCTCTCTCTCTCTCTCTCTCTCTCTCTCTCTCTCCTCTCCTCTCCTCTCCTCTCCTCTCCTACCTTCCTCTCTGAAATCAATAAAAATGTATTTTAAAAAAAAATTCTCAATATTATACAAGAACATATTTTCAGTACAAAGGAGTAACCTGAGGTCTGCTAATAAAGACATGAGAGAGAGTTCCACCAGACTGGCTGAAGAATGGAAAGGATATTTTTTCTTTTTTTGCTAGAAACTGTAAACTCAACCGTTAATTTAAGGTAAATATTGAGGTAAAGTAATTTTCTTGTATACATATTTGAAAATATAGAAAGAAAAAGGTTAAATTCACATGTGAGTGAATGGACAGTTAATTAAACATATAACCCAGACATTGCAAATTTATGGCTATTGCCCATATGACTGGACCCGCTGTGGCCATATCTACATGTGATACCTTCCATCTCCAGTCCGGGATTGACTGATCCATTGCAATAAGTCGTCTGAGTGGCCTTGACCTGTGCTTGAGCACTGATGATCTGCTGTGCCACAGCCTCCACGATGGGCATCACCATGGCAGCAGTGGAAGTGTTGCTAAGCCACATAGATAAGAAGGCAGTACTGCACATGAACCCCAATGTCAGCCTGAAATGAGAGGAGAGGACTCTTAGTATGAGCTGGGCTCCCAGCTTAACTCACCGCATGGTTTAACTGTAAAGGATGCTGCTGTTTATGGGTTGGGAATTCGTTTGTTCAAAACATGGATGGTTAGGGTGCCTCCCAGGCAGCAAACTTGGAAGACAGTCATAAACCATAGAAATCAAAGCGGCAGAGGTAAGAGGGGAGTTCTTATAAGTTTTGTTTCTCAGGAAACCATAAAAGTCTTGTCTCCCAAAACAGAATAATGACTAAATGCATAACCAGCCTGCAAGTTGTTAGATGATATAATGGTTTCTAATATTATGTCAATATTTGAATGCACTTTCCTTCAAATTCTAGTAAGACAAGATGCAATCAACTTTTGAATGTGGATCTCTTATTTTATTTATTTTTTTCATCTTTTGGTTATATCTCTGTAAGATAGGAGGCTGCCAAGAAGGCCTAGAGGGAAGGAGAGAGATTAATTTTTATAAACCTGCCTTCTACTTTTTCACTACTTGGGTTTAATATGTGGTGGGTGGAGGAAATGGTTAAAAAGCAATGGCTAAATTGAGGCTTCAGAATTTTCTGTAGATTCTATTATTCATGCTTGTCTGAATCTGACATTTCTGCCTGTTGTCAAAAACTGGTTACATTACATGGTCTTCATTTAGAGTAGTTCCTCTCCCTTAATAATAACATACCTACTAGTAAAACTATAGGACTTTAAACCATGTCTATAAGCTTTCAAAATCACACTTGGGTTAAAACTTGATCTCTTTTGAGTAGAAGAACCCAGAAAATCATTCAGAAGCACATCTTTCCATATAGAGTAAAGCCACTTATTAAATTCTTTAACTTCCTTTAAAAATAGATACACAAGCCCAGCTGGCATATCTCAGTGGTTGAGCATCAACCTATGAATCAGGAGGTCACAGTTGATTTTTGGTCAGGGCATAAGCCTGGGCTGTGGGCTGGACCCTTGGTGTTGGGTATAGAGGAGGATCTGATTGATTAGTTTCTCTCATCATTGATGTTTCTGTCTCACTCCCCCCTCCATTCCTCTCTAAAATCAATAAAAATATATTTTTAAAATAGATGTACAGAAGAATTTTACACTATAAGTTTCAACTTCAGATAAGGTGAATATTTTCTATGTATAAAACAAAACAACAACAACAAAATATTAGAAATCTGCTTAAACAAGAAATTACCTCCCTCAATAAAAGCCTAATATGCAAATTGCCCCCATGAGAGTTTGATCAGGAGACCAATCACTCACTATGATGTGCACTGACCACCAGGGGGCAGAATGGAACAAAGGAAGGTCCCAGCTGGCAGTGGAAGCCAGCAGCCAGGAAAGGGAGGCCCCAACCAGTGGCCTGAAAGCCCCTATCAGCCCTGATTGCCGGCCAGGCCTAGGGACCCTACCTGTGCATGAATTTGGTGCACTGGGCCTCTAGTTCTTAAAAAAAGAGGTATTGGGGGATTAATGGTGATGGAAGGAGACTTAATCAGTGGTGGTGAACACACAACACAAAATACAGATGATGTATTATAGAATTGGATATCTGAAAAATATAAATTTTATTAAGCAATGTCATTCCAATAAATTCAACAAGAAATAAGAGAAAACTAGAAGCAATCTTAACTCAATGCATTGGCAAGACACAAAAATCTTCCAATAAGAAAGGTTGGGATCAGATAAGGTTTCTGTTTGATAAAAATGCCTTAAATTGAAAAGCAATTTAGTGGCATAACGGATAGTGCTCTGCTGTGCAGTAAAGGGGCACATCTCTACAGCACCCAGGAAGCCTGGAACACTGTGTCACTCTTAAGACGTGAAATGCCCTTAATACATATATGTTATACAATTTTAAGTAAATATTTTTTTTTAATTTGTCTCATCTGAGTTATTTGTTTTTGTATTTAACGAAACAGTTTGCTCCATAAATGATGAACACAGATGTGGTTATATCTTAGAATGAATTATGCAACAGAATTCAATGCAATTTTCTCATTTTCAAAGAAAGATGAGGGAAGAACCACCTAAGGCTTTAAAGCATAATTCCATTATGCAAATGATATTGACACTGGAAAGTTATTTTAACTTACATCTACATTCTTAAGAGCTGGAATTAAAACTAAAATAGCCAATTAATTTAATGGGGGAAAATTAATTTCAGTGGAGAAAATCAGTCAAATGAGTGATTTCACATGCTATAAATAAAATTTGCCTACTGTAAGCACCCCGACAAGGGGGTAGAAAGTGAACCCACAACCTGGGTATGTGCCCTTGACCAGAACCAAGCCCAAGCCCCTTAGGTGCATGGACCAAGGTTCTAACCACTGACCAATACCAGCCAGAGATAGAGGAAGTTTCTTAATTGATTATTTCACTTTGCAACAGTTCATTTAAATACAAAAATGTTGCCCTGGCTGGTTTTGCTTAATGGGATATAGTGTTGAAGGGTCCCTGTTTGATTCAGGTCAAGGGCACATACCTTAGTTGTGGGCTCCTAATTGACGTGTTTCACATGGATATTTCTGTCTTTCCCTCTCATTTCACCCTCTCTAAAATCAATGGGGGAAAAAAATATCCTTGGGTGAGGATTAAAATAAATAAATAAATAAATAAATAAATAAATAAGGAAAGAAAAGAAAATGTCCACCTTGGAATTTTTTTGCACACATTTGTATTTTGTCAGTAATTTTTTTGCACATATTTGTATTTTGTCACTTTGCAACAGTTCATTTAAATACAAAAATGTCTTTGGTTCCTAACATCCTCCATGTGACTAAGGATGCTCTTGAACAAGTCTTGAATGTGTAATCAGCCAAATAAACAAGATAGTATGAAATCTACTCTGAAGTCTATCAATCTTGCATGTTGACGTTTAAGGCTTCTCTCGCCTTTGATTCCTGTGGTGCATAAAAGGTAAGAGGGTTGTGTGCAATCTCCTGTAACTAGACCTTCGTTGAAAAGAAAGTTGTTCTTTCTACAACTCAAGTATATTTTATATCACTTTCATATTTTTGGAGAAAATGAAGTCATGAAGTATACTGCAATGCAAATGATTGCCTTGATATGCATTGCTTTTTTGGCTATTTGCTCTGCACAAAAACAATCTGTTGAGAATGTAAACCTGGAACAGGAAATACAGAGCTTACCATACTGGGTTCACACCCACCATCAGCACCATTTTCAGAGCAATCCTTTTGTGCAAATTCCATTTTTCTATTGATGTTGCTAAACAGATGACTCCAATCAGCAGTAGGTGAAAATCTTTGAAATAAGCAGATGCCACCTGAAATTATAATTAAATCCACGATTATTTAGGTTGGTGGGGGGAATAACATTACACACAAAAGGCATTATCTCATTGCTCTTAACTTTGACTTTCAGCTACAGAATATTTCTATTTTGTTGAGAGAAATGTGTATGTGTTTGACTACAACTCTAAAAATGTTTTATATTCTTACCCAGAAGTAGTAGTTTTAAGCAAAATATTCACGGGGGAAAAAGAGAGAACTCAGGATTCTGGGTTTTCAAACCACTGAATAACATCAAACAAAGGCTATCTATCCCTTAATTTCTCCATCTGTACACTGGGGTTAATTGGGTTATGCTCCTACCATAGAATGTCAATGCCTATAATTTGGGAAAGTCCTAAATTGAGCTTTCAAATCACCAATATAATTATTACCAATTGTATTTTAAATAGTTTTTCCTTCAAAATTAATTATTTTAAATAACCTTGAATGGGTCAACATTTTAAGTCATTCTTAGCTAACACCATTCAGATTCAGTAAAGTGTACAGATATTTGGGGCAACCATTTGCAGCAGTATTTAGCAAAGAATGAACACATAATATAAAGTTAATGATTCAATCAATTTTCTCTTATTTAATTTATTAATTACTCTAACATTGAAAATGCATCTGCCATGTACCAAACTGTTATGAGCAGGGGATATAGGTATAAATGGCTGACAGCTTTTGCTCTTCCCACCTCTTCAATGCTCAAAAATCAAACTTTTCTAAATAAATCTCACTATTTTACTTTATTGCAGAGCCCTGTTTGTTTTCTTCTTAGCACACCACACTGTGTGAATACTGTTTGTTTACCTGTGTGTTACATGTCTTCTCTATTGTACTACACATTCTGTTTTGCTAGCCATTGTGTCATTAGCAGCTAGCACAGTCCTGCTATGGAATAGGAGCTTAGTATATAGTATTGGATAAATGCGAAAGAGAGAAAGGAAATCAATGAATAAGCTATGGTTACTGAGCTCCTAAGTTCCAATTATCTACACTCTGTTCCCAAAATGCTATCCTCCTAACTCACTCCCTTAACCGTTATCTTGGTATAAGTATTCTTTCAATTTATTAATCTACTATGTAGTGCTTCCAAACTTATAAACCATTTATTTTTTATTTTTTTATTTTTTATTTTTTGTCCCTGGTCCTAACCCTGACTCTCCAAATTTTTCTTCTTGGCCTTCTTAGAAAATTACCTTCTTGTGCTCTTTTCTTTTTCTTGTTTTTAAATATATTTTATTGATCTTTTTATAGAGAGGAAGAGAGAGGGATAGAGAGTTAGAAGCATCGATGAGAAAGAAACATCAATGAGCTGTTTCCTACACACTCCCCACTGGAGATATGCCCGCAACCAAGGTACATGCCCTTGACCAGAATTGAACCTGGGACCCCTGAGTCTGCATGCCGACACTCTATCCACTGAGCCAAATCGGTCAGGGCTTTTGCCCTTTTCTTAAATGCTGATATTCTATCTGCATTCTTCTTGTTTTATACACCTAATGATTGAATCTTATGATTTCAATTTATATCTCGATGTGACTAAAATAATGTCTGGCACATAGTAGGCATTCAATACATATTTATTGAATGAATTCTAAAGACTAAAATGTTTATATCCAGACAGATAAGTCTGAGTTCCATACTGGTGTATCCAACATTCCCATTTGAATCTCCCACAAATATCTAAAAACTCAACATTCCTCTTTTTGTGGTGATTGAAACTTTCATCTATTCTGTTCCTCAAATCAGAAACCTAAGGGCCAGCCACGATTCCCTTTTCACTTTCAATATGTGTGTATTAGTCACCAAACTCTATTATTTCTAGTTTCTTCAAATCTTTTAAGTTTGTCACATTCCTACCTTAATTAAGTTCCTTGACATTTCTTACTTGGTTTCTGCATAATCTTTCCTTGTCTAATTCACTCATTGCCATTGTCATAGTCACTTTTCTAAAGTGTGAATCTAATCACATTATTGTCCTTCCTATACTCCTTCAGAGGACCCCACGTCTTTTAAGATCAAACCTAATCTTTCAATATGACTTAAAGACTCTTTATTATTTAGTTCCATCTCATCTGTCCTGCTTAGTCTTCCAGTGCTCCGCCAACTCCTCTATTATGCAGTCCACAAACATAAAAATGCTGTAGCACTTGCTTGTCATTTAACTGGAAGGATCCTTACTCTCACCTTGGTTATCTTTTACCTTCCTTCGTGAATGAACTCAGATATCAAATCTGCAAAGATTGACCACCCCCGACTTGGTCTGATGGTACATTCTTTTGTTATAGTACAGCTTAATCTGTATAGAGATCATTTCTTTACTTAACCATTCCTTTCATTCAGCTAGATACATTTTGAAGCCACAGATGTATCTTATTGGTCATTGTATTTATGGACTTAACACATGCCTGGCATGTATTGTCACTCAACAGGTATTGAATTAATAAGTCAATTCAAAAGAGTTTACAGGGCGTTAAAGGAGGAAAAATAAGTTAACAAAGAGCACGACAATGAATCACAGGTACATGGGAGCCACATCATCAAGGTATGGTTGAAGTTTCAAAGAGTAAGTGACCACTTTTTCGTAAGGGAATTTGGAAAATTTTACAGGATCTGATACTTGATTTGATAATTGTAAGATAAATAGACATTTGAGCTTTCCTCTACTCTTATCTCTTTGAAGTTTTGCTCGTTGAATTAAGCCCCACTGATCCTATCTCAACATTACTCTGTACTTAAGTGAGAGGAAAATGGCAAGATTCTTTTAAAAACACAAAGGAACACATAGAAGCAAGCTATTATTAGTAACTAATTAAACACAGAAAGAGGTCCAGGACCATGAGATATGCTTTTTATAATATCTTTTGATTATACTAGAACTTGACAGGCTTTTTCTATAAAGAATTAATAAATAGTTTAGACTTTGTGAGCCTTATAATTTCTATAATAAGTATTATTTCAACTTATCTTTGTGCACAAAAGTAGCCAAAGATAATACATAAATGAGTGACAATAGCTGTGTGTGTTTCCAACAAAACTTTTTATCTTAAAAACTGGGTTGCAGGCTGGCTATAACCCTCAGATTTATGGTTTGTCAATCCCATAATAGAATATGTAAATAAATTATGGCCTTCAGCCCAATTGTCTAAATAAAATTAGTCGTTAAACCTAAGAAGGAATTTTTGCATTCCATTTTCCATTGTTTGTTTTTCATCAGAGTTAGGATATATGAAGAATTTTAGCCATGTTTGTGTTTATAGTCTACTTGTATAGAAGGTAATACAAGATGGTGATATCGGTTTGTAAATGATGCTGATAAATATAACTATTTTCAAGGCAAAGTTGGTATGTCAAATCAGATACCTAATAAAACTTGAAATCCATTTACAACATCAAGGTAGTTATATTTGTTTCAAATGAGATTTCATCAAGAAACATGGGCTTTTGTGATCAGAGCACCTGGGTTCTGTCTTAGCTATGTAATTTACATCAGTTTAGAAAACTTCTACAAGCCAATATACTTACCCATGACAGTAAAATAATACTTCACATCAGGTTTGTGAATTAAAAGAGATTTGGGGGGATACTTTGTCAGTTCTAATGTGTATGATTATAAAGCTTATCCTATATAATAAAAGGCTAATTGGAACAACTGAACAATCGGTCGCTATGACATGAGCTGACCACCAGGGGACGTGTGCAGAACACAGTGGGCATTGGCCCCAGCAGGATGGTGGAGCAGTTGAGTGGGGATGCCAGACCAAGTTGGGGCACCAGTCACTGTCAGGAGGTGAGGAGGGGAAGGGGGGAGCCTCTGATGGTTACTGAAAATTCTTTGCTCCTGCATGCCGAAGTCCCACCTGGTGTTCACACCTGCTGCCTGCACTGGCCCCGCTTGCACCCGCAGCCAGTGCCCAGCGCCAGTCCCAATCACTCAGCACCATTAGTGGGTTTGAGCAGCAGCTGCCCACCCTGATCACCCCTGAGGGGTTCTCCACCTCCCCCTGCTCCTGAGGGACGATCAGGGCAGCAGCTGCCACTCACACCCACTGCTGGTGCCAGGCCCAATCACTCCGCACCCCTGCTGGAAAACAATGGAGGGGGGCCATGGCAGGAGGGGCTAGGCAGGGTCCTGGAGGATGGGCTGAGACCCACAGCCTTGTGGCCCACAGTTCCTTTCAAGGTGCATGAATTCATGCACTGGGCCCCTAGTATTTTAATAATATACTTAAAAGAGTATTTACTTATATTGTGGTGCTAAATCCAATGGTCAATTTCCAGTTTTCACATTAATTGACCTATTAGAGCATTTGACACTTTGGATCATTGCCTCATTCTTAAAACATTTGCTTCACTTGCATTTCTAAACCCCACAATCTCATGGTCTCCCTTCTATCTCAATAACCTTTCATTCTCAGTCTTCTTTGCTAGCACTTTCTTTTATCGCCAACCTCTTAGTTCTCCAGAGCTTAGTTCTTGGTCCTCTTTGCTTTTCTATCTTCACTTGGTCTCTAAATGATGTCTTCAAATCTTAGGGCTGCTGAATAGCAAATCTATTTTTCCAACTCAGCTGTCTCATGAACTCTGGACTCATTTGTGTCTAACTGCTTGCTGAACACCTTCACTTGGATATAAAATAGGTCTTTCAAACTTGGCGTCCAACAGTGAGCTCCAGGTGTCAGTCTCTCTCCTGCAATAAGCCTACTTTGCTCAGAGTCTTCATTCCAATTGGTAGCAACTCCTTTTTTCCAGCTGGCTGATCAAAAAGCTGTGAGAACCCTAGCCAGTTTGGCTCAATGGATTGAGTGTCAGCCTGTGGACCAAAGGCTCCCAGATTTGATTCCTGTCTAGGGCACATATCTCGGTTGTAGGCTCCTCTCCAGCCCAGGACCTGGTTGGGCTCCTACAGGAGGTAATCAATCGATGTGTTTCTCTCACATCAATATTTCTCTCTGTCTTGCCCCCTCTCTTCTACTCTCTCTAAAAATCAATGGAAAAATATCCTCTGGTAAGGATTAAAAAAAAAAAAAAAGCTGTGAAGCCCCTCCCCCCCCTTTTTTTCCTTTCATGTGCCATATCAAATCATTCAGGAAATTACTAATAAAATATATAATTAAAAATAGATATAATATATTCAACATCCCTATTACTATTCCTGGTCTGAATTACCATGGCCTGTCACCTATATTATTGCAAAAAAAAACAACAAAAAAAAACCTACTACCTTGTTCTCAACACAGAAGCCCATGTTATTCTTTTAAAATAAAAATCAAATTGATCTTCAAGTCTCTTTAGAGGGTCTAACTTCATTCACAGTTAGAACCTTATTGTGGTCACCCTAGCCAATTTTGCTCAGTGGATAGAGCTTTGGCCTGCAGACTGAAGGGTATCAGGTTCGATTTTGGTCTAGGACACATGCCAGGTTGTGGGCTCGACCCCAGTAGGGGGCATGCGGGAGTCAACCAAACAATGATTCTCTCTGAATATTGATATTTCCATCTTGCTCTTCCTCTCCCTGCTTCTCTGAAATCAATAAAGATATATATATATATTTTTTAAATATATATTTTATTGATTTTGTACAGAGAGGAAGGGAGATAGAGAGTTAGAAACATCGATGAGAGAGAAACATCGATCAGCTGCCTCTTGCACACCCCCTACTGGGGATATGCCCGCAACCAAGGTACATGCCCTTGACCAGAATCGAACCCGGGTCCCTTCAGTCCTCAAGCCGACGCTCTATCCATTGAGCCAAACCGGTTTCAGCAATAAAGATATATTTTAGAAAACAAACGTTATCGTGGCCTAGTTTGGCCCACCAGGGTCCAGTTCCTCTTTTCATTATCTCCTTGACATTTCTACCATTCTCTCCTTCATTCACTCTGCTCCAATCACACTGCAGATATATACCTGCGTTAAGGTCTTTGCACAGGGTATTTCCCCTTCAGTGATGGCTGTTCCCCATATACCCAAATGGCTAACTCCTTCATCTTCTGTAAATCTTCATTCAAGTATGGACACCTCATTGATAATTTTATTTAAAACTGAAATCTGACCTCATTCTTCTGTTGCACTTTTTTATAGCACCAATTACCTTCTAACTCAATAAGGAATTTACCTATTCTTTAAGGCATATTGTTTGCTATCTCTTTATTCCTAGGAAGACAGGGACTTTTTGTCTGTTTTTATTTATTGATATATTCTAAGGTGTCTGCCAAAGTCCTAGCACATAAATATTTATTAAATGACTGAGTAAATATATAATATGACATTTTATAGTACATTTGTATCTTTACATCTATATATTTAAATTTATATATAACTGTGTTTTAATAACAATACACCCGTTTGAGGAAATCTATTAGGCACATTTACATATTTAGCATTTCAAATTTATTCAATGATGAGAGAAATTCAATACTTGTTGATGCTCTTCAGACAACAATGTGCTCAGTAATGTTGGAGTAGGTAGTTTGATAGGTATGAGCAGGGAAAGATAGCTAAGATCAAAGGGAAGACTTGGGAGATGTGACAAACAAGAATTAACCAAAAGTGAGCAGACCCAAGAGTGAGAAAGGGGGAGACTTGAAACCTTCTCCAAGATGTGGTATATCAGCTTAACATCTGGATGGGGCAGCCTTGAAACCTGAGGAGGTTTGGGTTTGTTGTTGTTGTTTGTAAACTCCACAGTATAAAATTACAAAACCCAAACAAGTGGGGCATTTGGTTTGGCTTCTGTCAGCTAAACTTCCATCTACTTGGATTATATCTGCGTATATTTCCTTTAATTGCAAATAAACTCTCACATGCTTTGCTATTTGGTACTGTCTCTCATTTGAATTCCTTCTTACAAACAAGACAAGAGCCAGGGCACAGAGCCCACCTCTAACAAAAAATAAGATATAGGTATTTAGCACTGGCTTGATAAATAATGTTAAAACTGTGGTGGCCAAACAAAGACATGTGTAGGGCTCTGAACTTGGATAAAGATAGTAAAGAAATATTATTCTCTTCAATGGCAGATGAGATTCCAAAATGCTGCAATAGGCTGGAATGACAGTTTCACACTATCAAACAAACTTTAAGCGTGAATATTAAAATGCATAAGAATATTTGATACTTAGTTTGCATCACTGTTTCACATGTATTATTTGAGTTGATTGTTATAACCCTTGAATTGTGTGGCATTATCATTCCCCATTTACCGATGAGGGGGGGAAAAAGCATTATTAAAAGACATGATCAGGATCATGCAAGTAATTATTAGGAATATCATGTGTTCAGCTCAGGTCTTCTGACTGAATCTCTAGCCCTTTCCTTGTAGCTTAGGTCAGCTACTTTTGAGAAAAAGGGCATTGCCCTGTGTGGACAGAGGATCACAAGACTAAAAAAAAACTTAAAAGTTATAAGGACTTTGATTTGTTTCAAGCTCCAGTTAAGCTTACCAGGTGAAAGAAAAGTCACATAAAGTTTAAAATGAATTTGGGCTGAAATACCAGAAGGGAGATGATAAACTCACTTTAGCTTTGCAACAATCAGAATGCTTCTAGAGGGGCCGGGCAGCCCGTGTGGGGAGCTACCTTTTGAGGGGCTGTGAGGGCATCATCCGAGCCCACCCACTTCTGGAGGAAAGAGCCAGTCTGCTCGGAGGTAAGTCTGTTCACCAAGTGGGGCCCCAGAGCCTTCTGTATGTTCATCAAGGAGAGCTTGCCGTGACCACCTCAAAGGATGGCTCCATCCCCACTCCTGGCTCTGATGATGCCACCACTTGTCACATTGTAGTCCCGAGGTACACAGACAGGCAATGGGCTACCTGCTTGATACACTGTGGTGGCACCTACACCCAAACTAAGGCCCCTCGGTCATGAACTCCATAAAATCCTTTCCCAATCGCTCTCAGTGTGGAACCCTCATAGGAGGCTCCATGGACAACAGGCAGTTGTCACGAAAATGTACCCATCAACTTCTTAGTGAATTTGACAGACAAGAAGATCACATTCACTTAATGACATTCTATGTGGCGGAATTAAATGACTTGGAAGAAAATGAAAACCACTTCCCAGTGATTTATGGTCTTGCTGTCAACACGGAATCTGCAGAGATTCACAGAGCCTCCTTCCAAGATTGCAGTCCGGAGGAGCTGCCAGAGGCGCCAGCTTTGGTTTCTACGATGCAAAGACAGAGCAACTTCGCACACGACTTTATTCCTGGATGCCGTTTCTACATGTGGATTTCTGGTTGCAACAAATACTAGAGAACCTTTCCATTTCACCTGTGCTGACCCCCTTGCCCCCACATTGTTGGACATAGTAGATCTACCTGATTTTTTTTTTTTTCACAAACACGCTATTTCCTGGAAAACAAAGCTCTACACTGCAAACAAATAAACAAACAAAAAGGAAAATATATTTTCTCCAGCAAACAAAATAGGAATTGCCAAAGAAAACAACTTTGGGGAATGACAGAGACAACTGGTAGGGGTTGGACAGAATGTGGTATGGGAACTACATCTACTGAGTCTTGGTGTCTTTTAAATGACTCAAAATATAAAATCTTATTTTTGCCAAAGGAAAATAAAAAGTATATTTCTAGAGTGATCTATAGTGTTTACTTTTGTCAGTGTACAAACAATACTACTATTATTGACTGACCTATATTGAATGCTTACTATGTGACAGACATTGCGTTTTTAACTATTTAATCCTTAAGAGTCATTGATAAGCCAGAGGTAGTTTAGGCAAGAGAAAAGGTGGTGGTGGCGATGGAGTTGGAGGTGGTGGGTTGAGGAAAGGTGCTGAGATTTGAAAACCATAGAAACTGGAGGTGCAAAGACTTAAAGAGATTTATTTTCAAATCCAAAGAACTGGTGGCCCAGAAAGAAGCTCACTACAGACTGATTCATATGCCTTTCAGCATAATGATTATTGCTTGTCTCAGTTTTGATTCTTATAAGTATATTTCCAGTAGGACATGATCTCACTCATCTATGGAAAATGGTGAACAACATAGACTGATGAACAAGAACAGACCCAGAGATAAGGAGCCATGGGTCAGACTCTTGGACCTCAAAGGGAGGGTGGGGATAGCAGGGAGAGATCAACCAAAGGACTTATGTGCACACATATGAGCCTAAACAGTGGTCAAGGATAATAGGGGCATGGGGCATGAGGGGGTGAGGGGGGAGGATTAGAATGGGGAGTTGAGGACAAATATGTGGTACCTAAATCAATAAAGAAATTAATTTAAAAAATCCAAGCAGTACTATCATATGAAAGAAAGATGAGTTCATTGGTGGAATCTTAGCTGCAAAGAGAAACGTTTCAAGAGTCAGAGCTACTGAGTTTCAGACTTGGGCTCAATAAAGCTGAGTCACTAGAGTGTTAAAATGATTCAAAAATGCCACGAGCTCCTCCTGAGGGATTCTAAGCCCACACGGAGGAAGCCTGTAAGTACTTCCTGAGTGATCTCATCTGTAAAGGACCTTATAGTGGGGAATCCCTGCCCAGGGTAGAATGACTCAGACAGCTCCCGAGTCTAAGATTCAGTGGCTGTTCAATTAGCATGAGACAGGCACTTGCGGGGTAAAGGGCTCTTGGACAGCTATCAGCAGCCTGCGTAATGCAACTGCCATTAGTGCCGGGAATGTTGCTGCCTCTTGTGGGGCCTCCACATACTGAAAAGGGCCAGAGCTACTTCTTTGGCAGTCCTCCCAAAGCCAGGACTTCTGAGGCCCCCTTTTCCTTCTGTCTCCCTCCAGCCTGCTTGCCACAGACATGCCCCATGATTCCAGTAAATCTTGCTTCTACATAAGTCTCTGGTAAAATGTTAATTTAGTCAGTCTGATTATTATTAAGTCGTAAGTGACAAATATGTGACTGTTAATCTTTATCTCTGGCAGTGGGACCACACAAGCCAGCAAGACAGGGGTTACTCATCTGACACCTGATTTTTGAGGATTTGTCAACTCCTTCTTTGTCTATTGCCTTTATTGAGAGCCATATACTACCGTGTTTCCCCGAAAATAAGACATCCTCCGAAAATAAGACCTACTTACAGGTTTCCTTCTGAGTGAAATATAAGGCATCCCCCTGAAAATAAGGCCTCCCTAGGCTCTGTCTTAGAAAGCTATTGCTAAACATGAGAGATTTGGTCCACTGATTCTGAAAGAAATGGAGTCACAAGAAATTCACCAGGAAATTCAGGAATTGGATTGTTAGGATGATGTTCCAGAAGATGATGACATGATTGTCATTGAATAAATGAGTAAATTCTTGATACTGCAGGATTCACAGTTTGTCTGGTTTGTGTCGACAACTACTGTACTACCGTATCGTATACAGGTAATAAATTTCCTCTTTTTTTCATTTAACAATAAATGTATACCGTATTCTTCTTCATGGAAAAATAAGACATCCCCTGAAAATAAGACCTAGCACATCTTTGGGAGCAAAAATTAATATAAGACACTGTCTTATTTTCGGGAAAACAGGGTAGTAACGGGCCGGAGCCTTTGAGAAATGTCTTCGTTTATTGCTCCTAGATTCTGTGAGGCAGCAAATCTTCAGCCTGGGGATGAGAGAAGCTAAAGTACAGCCCCAGCTACACTCTTCCAAATCAATGGTGCCTAGAAAAATATGTGTGAAGATTACAAGGGAGAAGGAAATGTAGTAAGAAATGTAGTAAGAAAAGAAAAGAAAAAGAAGGATCAGAAATAAAATTTAAAAAATCCAAAATGGGAAGGAGCAACATGAAAATAAGAAAAGGAATAATAGCTTCTCCAAGGGGGGTTAAGGGCTGGAAGGAGGTGGGAGGACAAACAATAACAACAACAAAAAATTAAAAAAAAAAAAAAAAGTCTGTATTATGGGTTAGTTAAAAAAATCTCTAGCTCCATTATAAGACAGATGGGTCTCATGATAGTACTAGTAATATTGGACTCTGGCAGAAGAAAGAAGTCCAAAGGTGATAAATTCTGGCATCTTGAACTTGACATTTTTTCCTGAGAATGTTTTGGCCGTGTTTGGGCCTTTGTGTGCTGAGTGGTTGCAGACCGTGTGGAAACAGACATTCAGGTTTCAATGCATTTCATGGTTTTAATAAGAAACTGAATTCATTTTCTTCAGATGGATACCTTTAGATTATATAAAGGTAAGAGGCACCTCTCAGCATGAATAAACTCCTCTCAGCAAGAACAAAATAGAAAGACACGTGAAAGTTAATTTGGTTTTATCTTTCTAAATGTCAGGTTTCTGGAAAAGAAAACAGAGAAGCTTTTTCTTCATTAAAAAACAAAAATTGCTTTCCAACTCTGTGTGAGATGGAATGCAGCTGAATGCACAAAGCTTCTGCGGGCTGTGAGAGCACTGGCCCTTTTGCTGGGAGAGACGCTCCAGGCTTAGGTGTCAGCCGGGGGAGACGGGGCACACTTTTTTCCCAATTCCATGCACAGCCCAAGGAGCTGCCGCCCATGTTTGGTTTTGGTCCACATGAAGGTGGACACACATGCAGAGTTCTATAGAAGAGAAACAACTGGACCTTTGGAGGACTTACATAGACACATTATCTTTTTCTTAATTTTTATGGGAGAGAGAGAGGACAGAGAGAGAGAGAGAGAGAGAGAGAGAGAGAGAGAGAGAGAGAGACAGACAGACAGACAGACAGACAGACAGTTAGTTGTTCCACTTATTTATACATTCTTTATTCTTGTATCTGGAGATCAAACCCACAACCTTGGCTTATCAAGATGATGCTCTAACCTACTGAGCTACCAGGCCTGAGTACTTGGAAGTATTATTCACAAGATTATTGCTGCCAATAAATATCAGTTTTCTCAGTGAAAATATTAGCGTAAAACAAGCAATCTAAACACAGCAAACATTTGCAAGAGAACTTAAATCCACTTACCATCTTAGAGGACATGATTCCAAACAATGGGAACATTAGGCCAGGCAGCAAAGCTGTCACTGACAGGGGCACTGCTTCTGTAAGCCAAAATATGGCAACAATGAAGAGTACGTAGGCACATTCTGCTTCCTGGAAATAGCAAAACACAACATGAAATGATGGGGCTGAGAAATCATAGTTCAAATCACAACCACATTTGCTGAATGGAGCCATGTCACAGAGAAGGAGGAAACTCTGAGGCCTCTGCACTTTGAGTTGGGGGTAAACTGTCCTTCTTGGGAGTTCCAAAAGCAAAAATTAAATACACATGAAAAAGAGACATTTAAAAATCCTCATCCATTAAGTCTCCTTCACATTTCCTTCAAAGCATGTAGTTAACTTTCTGTGCTCATATCAGTGTGTGTGGCTGCTAATGCTCACCTATTTGGCTGATGAAATGCACTTCCGGTTCTTCTGGAGTGCAGGAATGGCAAGTTACTGCCTTGCCCCTGGGGCAGGACACAGCTGCTTTTTAGTTGCATTCCTTGGTGCCTTGTTGTTTGGGACCCATGCACACCCACCTTCCTTCCCTTCTGCAAAAAGGGAGAACATTTTTGCATGGCATGGATGAGAATGAATTAGCTCCTAAGTGATATGAACCTGGAGGTGAAAAACCTTCTGTCTTGCTTTTTAGAAAGACAGCTGAGCTCCTTAGGAGACACAGGGAGACTCAACAGGGTTGCAAATCTTAATAAATCTGTCAATTTGCTAGGTAAAAAACTGTGGGTTTCTGTTTTGGGGCATTGGTAAGAAATGGTTGACATTCATCATTATATTTGGCACACATGAATAATTTTCATAAGAAATTATCCAGAACATACTAAGGGATTAATAAAGATTAATGTGTTGCTCTCACACTACTTAATCTCTGCAAATTCTGAACTAAATTTAAAAAAATTTTACAAAAACTATCTGAGTTTAATGAAATCTTTTACTTAAGGTTTTCCCAGGGCAATACAATTTCTAGCTCTGCTGCCCTCTGATTCACCTACCTCAGGGTGAGTTTCCTGAGCTTGGCATTTATTTACCCAGGATCCCTGCAAATTTAGTGGCTTTCTAAGCAATCTTTAATAATCCAGAATTACATCGTTTTTTAAAAATCATTGATTTTTAGAGAGAGGAAGGGAAGGAGAAACAAAAAACAAAACCATCAATTTGAGAAACACTAAAACATTGATTGGTGTCTCCCACATGCATCTGGATCAGGAATTAAACTGCAACCTAGATATGGGTGCCTACCACCTTTTGGTGTATAAAGTGATGCTCCAATCAACTGAGCCACACTGGCTAGGGCTATCTATATATATAAAAGCCTAAGCAACCATCCAATCTGTAATATGACACACACTGATCACAGAAGACAGACACTCAACCCAAGAGCTGCTGAGCTGCAGTGATTTGGCAACTGTGGTTCTTAAGTGATGGAACCAGAGAGGAGGAAGCCCAAGTCCAGGGTGTGTCACCCGAGAAACCCCCGACCCCCTCAAAATCCAGGACCCCTCAGGGGATATCAGAGAGCCAGTTTCTGCTCAATCCCCATATGCCAGGCCAAGGCACCCACTGGTGCATGAATTTTTGCACTGAGCCTCTAGTATTTTATATTTATTGTTAACAAACAATAAATATAAGAAAGAATAAAAAATTTTAAGAAGAAAGAATGAACAAAGGTTTTTGATGTTGACAATTTTATACAAAGTCTGCCTCTATAATCTCAAACAAATAATAAAACAAAGCTGAGCCTTGACTGAATTTTCCTAACTTCTTCTTTGTGAATACCAGCTTAATTTTAAATGTCAATGTAGGAGAAAGACCAGGCCAGTATTTTCCTTGGAACTAACATGAATAACCCCGAAGCTCCTCCTAATGACTTTTTTTCTATCATAGAAAGGTATTAAGAACTTAGATTTCAAAGACAAATGGGGCCCTTCTACTATCTTTCTCTTTAGGCACAACCAACCAGTCTCTTTGTTCTCTATCTCCCCATCATTTTACCTCTCAAATCTGCCTCTCAGCCTTGATCCCACTTGTCCCACTGCAGGCAAAGCTGTTCCAAAACCAGATCATCTTTCAAGAATCCACTTTGATTTTGTCATTCCTTTGCATAAAACAAGATTAAGAGGCTGGTCACCCTGACCTGACAACTATCTAGAGTACAAATCCATCAGGGAGTTCTAATACTAAAAAACTAAAAAGGAAAGAAGGAAGGAAGGAAGGAAGGAAGGAAGGAAGGAAGGAAGGAAGGAAGGAAGGAAGGAAGGAAGGAAGGAAGGAAGGAAGGA
This sequence comes from Pipistrellus kuhlii, assembly GCF_014108245.1. Lineage (NCBI taxonomy): Eukaryota > Metazoa > Chordata > Mammalia > Chiroptera > Vespertilionidae > Pipistrellus > Pipistrellus kuhlii. The sequence goes on from NW_023425405.1 coordinate 7,769,954, forward strand.
AGGAAAAGCAAGGAAGGAAGAAAGGAAGGGAGGGAGGGAGGGAGGGAGGGACGGAGGGAGGGAGGGAGGGAGGAAAGAAAAATGGAAGGGAGGGAGGTGGGGCGGGGAGAAATGTTGCTAGCTAATTCTGTTCACCACACATAACCCTTGCCATAAGAGATAAAATTTCATTTCAACACAGATTTACTTCATCTAGAGTCCTAGACAGTGACATTCTGCTCAGATAGGGCAACTTTGAAGCCAGAATAAAAAGCAAAACTTCCTATATTAAATTATTAGCTTGCCCGGCTAACACTTTCATATTTTAGCAATCCTAGCCTTTATTTAAGACAATCAAGTCAGTGATTTTCAGTAGTTGCTTGAAAACAATTCAAAATCCCCATTCAAGGTCACCTTCAGTCTAATTACAATAAGACTTACCCCATTACTTCCTGACATTAACTCTCTATTTGTAAAGTCTTCTTTACATATCTTCTTGACATCTGTGTGCCTATCTCTGGTCTCATCATGCACCCTCTTACTGAACTCTAGTTCATAATATTCAACCATACAGTCGTACCAGCAAGTTCCTGGATGTCCTAAGTACCAGCTACAACTACCTATGACCCTGTTTTGGACTCCTAAGCTCTGTGACCCAGTGACTAAGATGAAGCAGTTGCAGGCTGATGGCCAAGTCTAACAAGAAAATAAAATGTACAACGCACAATGGTGTGTGTGTATTTAATTTGAGTCAGGAGTTAAAAAACCAGCAGATTTCATATTAAATATTGAATATGAATTTCTGGCTTCTCTTGAAAAATTAAAAAAGTTGGTAACATTGGGATGAGGTTCTTCCATGTCAGCAATTCTCCAGACTAGAGAAAAGCTTACTCGAGCCTGCTGTGTAGTTTTCAGCTTTGTACAATACCACAACTCCATTTCGCACATTCTCTTACATGCTTGGCCTTTATCAGCATTTGAGTAAAATCTCCAATAAGAAAAATGCTGCCCACCTTCCCTGCCTCAAAAATCTTGCTTCACCATCTCAGAAGCAATGCTTGGGCTGCTCATTTGCATTTCTCTGTGGCCCATGGACCAGCAGCATCAGCAAGTTCCCGAGGTGACTCTGATATAGGTCAAAGTTTGAGAAGCATGGCTTACTTCCTCTTCTGGATCTTCTATTTGATGTTTCACTCTGTGCTCAAGTTTCAAACAGAAACTTGCTCTCAGGTAGTGCCCTCCCGCCCAAGCTGAATCCTAGGTGCAGAACCTGTTTTGAAAACTTGCCTATCCTTCATTGTGCCCCTGGCTAAGGCAAAGTATCTGCATTATTTCTGATAGCAACCTTCCAGGAACTTTTGGGAAACACCCCATTTTTTTCCATTTTTAAGGAAGCTCACAGTCTAGAAAAGGAGGATAATAGGATTATCCACCTCTGATTGGGGGGCAGGGACGTGGCCATCTGTCCCAGTTTCCTAAGAACAGTGCTGGTTTACCCGTGTTGTACAGGGGTTCCTTCTGATAAGCAACCCTTTACACAACAGACGATGACCTGGCTCTGACCCCTGGATTACCTGGGCACACTTGAGACCACAGTTTCTCAACTTCACTCCACTTGTTTGCTTTCCTGACCCATTCTAATATGTAGAAATATGTATTTGCTTTGTATTTAGAGAGGAGAAGTGAGTATAGGTATGTGGGTGGGGATTCTAACTGTTTAACATTTATCTAGACTTTCTGATCATAGCTTTTACAGACAGAAAAGCTTACTTAAAAGGTGAAGATAGGTACCAAGTAAAACAAAACTTTTTTTTTCTGACATGATTAAGTAAAGGAAAAATAACATTTGGAAAAATAACATTTATGATACCTACTATATGGCAGGTACTATACTTGGGGTTCCACATGATTTATTTAGTCTCCACCAAAATTTCATATTGAATTAAGGATCAATTATCACATTGCTAGATTGTTGTAGAGTTGGGGTCCAATCCTAGCATAAACTCCCTGAGGGCATACATCATTTCATTTACTCCCCCATCCCAGCACTTAAAACAGTGCCTGACATGTAGTAAGTGCTCAGTAATATTTAACAAATAAATGAATATTTCTTCTCTGCATTTGTGCTATAATGTTTTTATTCATATCTCTTGGTCTCTGTATAAAACAGTCACTGTCCTAGGAATGAAGTTCATTGGCATAGGTATCTCTGCTTTTCCTTGCTCAATTTTTCATTCTATCTCCTAATTGTCTGGCACCAGATATCTTGACCCTCACTCCAGTGGGTGAATGTTTCTACATTATTCCTGGACCTCACATCTCTCTTGCCAATAAACTAGAATTGGAACTAAAAATTTTACCTGTATAAGCTAATTTTCCATAGTTTGCATTCTTCCACTTACCTAGACTCCATTTAACTATATCACGGTCATATCCGGTCCTAACCACCTCAACTACAGGAAGCCAGGGCACTTGCTGCACAGGTGGAAAAGGAAAATGCAGCTATAACTTGGCAATTTGGATAAATTCTGCCCCTCCCCCACCCACCACCACCAAGTTCTGACTGTCACATTATCTTCACTGATTATACTTTAAAATCACCTTGGTTCCATTTTAAATTATAGCTCCAGATGGAACAGAATATAGAATGAGCTTTAAAATATAGGATTTTTTGCATCCTTCCTTCCATTTTTAATGACATACTGACTGATATTAGGTAGTAATTTGCCTGATGAATTAGTACATGTGGATATGATCTCTCAGCACAGCTTGAGAAAAGCAGGACCAATCACAGGCCTCACTCACTGCAAATGATTTTTTTTAGAGAGAACACAACACAATTAAGAAAGGAGAAAAATCATGCATTCTAAATCTGAATGCTAGGAGAAAAACACTCTTATTATTTGACAGAGCCTGTAAGGACTTTGCATGGTTTATGATACACCTGCCACTAATACCGTGATTCCTCAAGACCTAATCCATGTACCTGACAAAGCTTGAAATGACTCGAATTATATAGTGGAAAGAGGGCTGAAGAGTAAGATGGAACTAAACTACAAAGTCAAGAAAAACTAACTAGCACTTCTTGTTCATTTTTAGGCCAAATGGAGATCAGGGAAAGACAACTGGTGGCTTCATTGTGCCAATTACCGGGAAAATTTTAACTCCTTTTCATTTAATCTCCACAGTTAGCAATAGAGATGTACTGTCTTTACTCCCCGGGCACACAGTGGAACTGGAATAGTTATAGAGACCATTTAGTTCTTCAACCTGACTACGCATTAGAGCAGTGGTTCTCAATCTTTCTAATGCCATGACCCTATAATACAGTCCTCATGTTGTGGTGACCCCAAACCATAAAATTATTTTCATTGCTACTTTATAACTGTAATTTTGCTACTGTTATGAATCGTTATGTAAATATCTGTGTTTTCCGATGGCTCTATAGTCGGGACCCACAGGTTGAGAACCGCTAGCAGGGTCGCCTAAGGCCAATGGAAAACACAGATATTTACATTATGATTCATTATCAGTAGCAAAATTACAGTTATGAAGTAGCAACGAAAATAATTTTATGGTTGGGGGTCACCACAACACGGGGAACTGTATTAAAGGGTTGCAGCATTAGAAAGGTTGAGAACCACTGCATTAGAGTCTGATCGAAATGAAATGTGTAAATTAACTGCTTCAGAAACATGTGAGTCTGTTAAGCGAGCAGTATACCCAGAGGTTATGGTTTTAAGCAAGTACCTCAGGTAAATTTGGGGCAGCTGATCCACACAGCTAACATTCAAAACTCTTAGAAGAGTCCTATTCATTTTCCTGATGAGGAAATGGGCCAGGGATAGCATGACTGCATCACTGGGGGAGCTTATTCAGAATATGCCAGATAAATCAGGACAATTGAGGTTACACTGCGCACAACTCCCTACATCTCAGCATTTTAAACAAGCATGGCTTATCTCCTGGCTTCCCTATTGGTCAGTCATGAATTGTGGCTGCTCTGAATCTGAGCAGAGGAAGAAGGCTCAGCTCAATGCACACTCTTGTCTTTGCAAATGCAGGAAAGATGGAGAAAGGTAATCCACGCACAAGCTTTGAAAGATCTGATATAGAGAAGCAATGTCAGGATGACTTTGGGAGTCAGACAGACTTGTCCTTAAATTCTCAAGCTCCCGTTAGAAACCGTGTGACATTGGGCAAATGTCTTAACCTCTTTGAGTCCCTGCTTGTCTATAAAATGGGGGTGAAAATATTGACTATTTCTAAGGGTTATTATGAGGCATTCACACTGATTACTGTTACCAAACTAAGTATCAATGGGTATTATGGAAGGACAGGAAGAGCTTGTGGAAGAGACACCCTCCTTTTCCACCAACGTTCTTGTCTGTCCGTTAGTAACATTTTTCTCTCTGTTTGAAGTTCCTTCCTTTTATTCTTTCTCCTGCACCCTATCCTTCCTACAAGATCTGGCTTTATTTTCCACCTCCTTCTGTCATGAAAGATCATCAATTCATCAGAATTATCAACTATTTACCATGTGACAGGCATGTGTTTGGTGCTAAAGGAAACAAATTAAATGTGTTCCATGTTCTTTAGGTTTTGACAGTCCAGATGGGAAGCAAGGATAAAGGCCAAATGGAATATATACTCTAAAGGCCAATGTATCCATGATGCGATGAGAACACAGAGGATGAGACTCGGCTTGTAGACCAGCCTGCGCTGCCTTTTCCAAGAACAGGGCAAGAGGAAAGGGTATTCCAGGAAGAGGCACAGGATGTGCAAAGACAGAGACACTCATTGTGGGTATTCTGGGCACTGCGGATGGGGGAATATTGCTAGTGTGGGAAATGTGAATGGGAGGGAGGCACTGGGGCTTCGGGGAGGATTGTTAGGATAAAACAAATGGCAAAATCTTAAAGCTCCATCAGTGTATACATGTTTGGTTTAAATATTTCCCCCTGTATGCAAAAGAGAGCCCCTGCAAAGTGTGATATGAGGGGGGTAGTAATTATAGGACCAGGTTGGCATTTTTAAAATAGTGCTCTGGCTGAAGACTTCAGGGGGCAGAGTGTAAAAGTGGTCCATGAGAGAAAGAGATGAAGTCAGCCCCAGGAAAGCAGTGCCAGCTGGAATGAAGCTGTGGAAGCAGATTGGGATGGGGGCGGACGTAAGAGGCAAAGCAATGCAGACTGTGATGGATGCTCAGGAACATCTGAAGCATCTGAGATGACACGTAGGTTTCAGGCCAAAGAATGGGGGGAGGGTGGCAGATGCTCTGAGGCAAAGAAAATAGGAGCAGCAGGTCACAGACAAGTGGGACGGTTAGAGGTTTATCCCCACATTGATTACCCATTCATGGCACAAATGATCTGTGCTTGTACACAACCTTATGTGTGATAAACATTTACCACAGTATATATTGACCTTTCAGCAATTGTACAAGCTGCTTAAAAGCATTAACATTAATTTAAACTTCTGCTTAAACCCCACAGTTCACTGAGCACAACATTTTGGGCTAAGCAAGTTCTCATAATACATTCATGAGATAAAAATACATCAAATTTTACTTTCTGGTTTTATTCATCTACCACATTACTTGTAGCATGAGCTCTACTTTCTCTTTTTTTCTTGCCATGGTTTTGATGCTCTGTGTCTAAAGTATTCACTCTCTTAGAGTTTATAGCATTCCCTCCTCTTTATCTTACATCCCTGTAATATTTTAAAGCCACATTTAAAATGATATCATTTATTCCTATTAAAATGTTTAATTATTTGATTTGGCCCTTTAAATGTTCTTTATGTTTCCTTGGAATTTGTCCCCTCCCTCTTCTTTCACTTGTAGTTTATTTAAATCCTCTCCCACTCATTTTCAATTTTCTATGTCAGACATCTAAGTAGGTCCTTTATTCTTTCAAAGTTTACAGTTCTTTACAAGCAGTATATTTCTCCCATCTGTTTCGTTTATTTAGATTCAGCACCATAAGTCTCTCATGATGTTTCATTTCTTTTACTTATTATAATTTCTATTCTAATTTTGAAATTCAAGTGGTATACAATGAATCTACTGTGAAAGAAACAATAATGAAATAGAGCTGGCTGTTAAAGCTGAATTTCTTCCCTCCTCAACTCGTGCCCTCTGGTGAATAAGTTTGTTAGGTGAGTTGTCTAGGTTTAGTGCTAAGGGGTGATGTTTGGGCTTCTTCCTTGAGTCTTTGGCAGGCATTAAAGCCCTGCTGTGTTGGCTCGCCCATTCTCTTCTTTTTTTAAGTCTCTCTTGGAATAAAATATTTCCTAGAGAAATCCAGAAATACCTGAAGAAAACTGACATCTGGTCTTGGTTTTACAACTAGTCAATTGGGGAATGCTCAATAGCTGAGTGGCTGTTTCCCTGTCTCATCTCAAATAGGGGTCTTAATTAATGGATAAACTAGATAGACGGAGACATAGCAGGAGGAAATGCACTCTACATACAAACAAACAAACAAACAAAAATGTTATTCTGTTTTCTCCTCTTATATCTCCTCAAACCTAGCCTTCTCTTTTTATCTTTTTGTTTCATTATGGAAATAGAAAGAAAAGCCAAGAACTGGACAAATAAATAAGAAAATAGCACAAAGTGCTGTGAAGAGTAAAAATGAACAAGATGTTAGGAATAGTCACAAAAGAACAGTGCTGCACAGAGAATATCTCTGGAACTATAGATGTAGCCTCGGCCAGTTTAAAAAGGTTTTTGTTTTTATATTTTATTGATTTTTTTTTAGAGAGAGGAAGGGAGAGAGATAGAGTTAGAAACATTGATTAGCTGCCCTGTACACTCCCTACTGGATATGTGCCAGCACCCAAGGTACTTGCTCTTGACCAGAATCAAACCTGGGACCCTTGAGTGTGCAGGCCAACGCTCTATACACTGAGCCAAACTGGTCAGGGCTAAAAATGTTTTTATCTAGGAATGTTTAAGAAATTTCCTCTCCAAAATGAGAAAATTCAGTGCAATTATTAACTTCATTCAAATATTTACATAAATAGCAAATACATTATAGGCTTATTTTACTGATTAGTATTGTAACTACTAATTGGGAAAGAACCTTGATATCCATGTAACAATTAAAAGGAAGGCATAGCCCAGCCAGTGTGGTTCAGTGGTTGAGCATCAACCTATTCACCAGGAGGTTGTGGTTCGATTCCTGGTCAGGACACATGCTCAGGTTATGGGCTTGATCCTCAGTGTGAGGTGTGTAGGAGGCAGCCAGTCAATGAGAATTTCTCATCAATAGATGTTTCTATTTCTCTCTCCTTCTCCCTTCCTCTCTAAATGAATAAAAATTTATTTTAAAAAATAATAAAATTTAAAAATGACATTAGTGATGATGCAGTGTTAAGTGATAAGAACATAGGATTACAATATTAAAGAAACGTTTACACTAATGTATTAGGAATATACTTATTACCATGGTAAGAGATATAAAGATCTAGATATTCAATTGTGGTTGCAATCACTGGCTCTAAAGTCTGACAGATATTGATTGTGAATGTTAGGACAAGGGTCTAAGGAGCTGGGCCATTCTTAATGCTATCCTTGCCAAATATTAAGACATAGCATAGTATTTTGTGGACTAGTTATAAACAGGATGAACTGGACAGGAAACAAAACTGATAAGTGTAAGCCAACTGCAACTAGTAAAGATTAAATTTTTGCTTCTGTTTAACTTATGCCCACAAGGCTTCTGGTGTGAGCATAAGCTCTCAACTTTGCTCTCAACTGTCATTTCTATAAAAACTGAAACACAGTTCTAAAGTCTCTTCCACCTGAAGGATACTAAGATGCCAGCCTAATGACATGACTCATGGTGAGCATTCGATATGAAAGGGAAGGGGCACACAATGTGACAAACTGACATGACCAGCTTGTATAGCTGGGACTCTGGGACACTCACCAAATGACACATATAAGAAGACCCACTGCTGCTTCATTCTCATATCTAACATGCTAATTAGACAATACGTCTTCCGGTCCTCCTTCCAGACAAAACCGCAGATGATAGTGGCTGTTGCTGCGAGGGTCAGGCTGAGGCTCAGGCCGCCTTGGTGGCCAGCAATGGCAGCAACAGCTGTGCTGGGGGTGTCGCCTTCTCCTGATTGGCCTGGTCACCTCCCACCAAGGAAGGCCAGACTTAGCTATAATCAACGTCTGTCAGACTATAGAGCCAGGGAGCAGGCCTAAGCCATCAGTAGGACATCCCCTGAGGGCTCTGGGACTGTGAGAGGGAGCAGGCGGGGTTAAGGGATCCTCCCCTTTCTTCCCGCCCCCAGTGCATGAATTTTCATGCACTGCGCCTCTAGTAGAGAAATAAAATAGAATACACATTGCTAAGAGAGTACTTTCAAAGAGAGTCAGGAGCTCTTAAGGAAGTGGGACCAATGCACATCTTGTGCCTCAATTCTCAGAACTGCTATTAAGTTGATAAACCTATCGCTAAACTTAGCTCAAGGCTGAGTCATAAGCTTGTGGACCAAGAACTGTTGTCTGGACACACCCGGACTCTAACTCTCCCTGTGATTTTCATCTATCTTGTTTACATATTGAAACTAACCAATTCCTGTTCATCTAGACAACAACCCTTCACTTACTTGCATGAAAGAGTTACATTTTGTTCTCTCCAGAGCACAGTTTGAGTTGCTACCTGAGTCTGCCTCTCCCCATCGCAACCGTTTTTGCTAAAATAAATGCCTCATGTTCTTTATTAGAGCTGAACCTCTCTTCTGGTTAACGAGGCCCACCCCCAGTGATTAGACTCACTGCAATTTTCTATCTTGAAGACATTAAGTAGCATGAGGTCAACTGAGGAGTTGCTTCTGTGGTTTGACCCGCGTAAAGCATCATTATGAAGAGAAATGCCTGAGTTGTTGATAGATGATTATCAAGCCACACTTTATGTAACTTTTCAAAATGAAAGGTAAATCTTCAAAAACATAGACAAGATCAATGAAAACCCCTTTTAAAGCATCAATTAGAAGTTCTGACAGAACCCAAGATCAAATCCAGTTTCCACAATATCCATGTGGCCCATGTTGAGTGGCATGCCTTTGAGCATCATTGTTCTCAAGTGTAAAGTGAGAATGACAGAACATGGATGATTGTCTTAGTGTTCATAATGAAAAATAAGATAATTTAGCTGACAGAATTCCTGGAACAGAAGCAAGCTCTCCTGGGTGAATCCCTTCTTTTTCCTTTGAACATTACATTGAAAAACCAAGGAAGGTCTCCCATCATGGGTGCCACATTTTGACTTGAGATGGAATTAAGGTTTAAGGTCAGTCCATACAAATAATTAAATCACCAGCAGGAAACTTAAAAAAGAAAATCAGTCAATAACTCATTGTTTGTTAGCTCTAGATCATGTATTATGTTTACATAAAGCAAAATTGACTTTTTGCTTTGCTTGAATCTTTATTTGTTCTGTGAGTTTAGAAGCATAGGGCTCTCCAGTTTGGTAACCAGGAAGGTATAATACATTGATTTGTATCTATGTCAAAGTAAGCCTCTACTGAGATTTTACACAAAGGCCCACAGTCTCTGAAAATAAAGTTTTGCTTTCATTGTAAACAACAGTTACAATCTTTGAATTTAATTGATAGTTGATTAAATGATTGGCTATGCATTGGGCTATGAGTAGCCAAAAAATGAAATCATGTTATTGTACAAGCAAAATAAACCTCTCATCAGCATGACTTGAGTTTTAACAGAGGACTTGACTAGAGGGAAAAGAAAGGTAACACAGTTCATTAAACAGCCAGGCCCAAGGTTTCCCCATTGGCCCAATGTACTCTTATCACAGCACCTTGCGGGGGGGGAAATCAATGAGTGCATTTCTTAGAATAAGCTTTCCAGTTAATGAATCATGCGCTGATATCGTTGCTTTTTATTACCTACTTGTTTTCTCTTTGAAAGAGTCCATATTCATTTTATCTAAAAATTATGGAAGATAATCAAAATGTCCTGGGTTTATATATGAAAGAAGCAGCATAGATGATATGCAATCCTAGCCTAGGTTTGTTTTAACTGGTTTAATTTTTTATTTTCACTGCTGTAAAGCAACTTTTTATTTTCGCCACTGAGACTAACTGAGAGAAATATGACACTAGAGCAGGGGTCCAGATAGGAACCAGGATGTGCTGGTTCCAGCTAGGTGCAGGGGTCTTCAGGGCCAGGGGATTTGGGAAGAGAAGCCATCATGCGTGCCGGATAGAGTAACAATCATCCAAGAGAGTTGGAGGAGGGCATTCCCATTAGAGCCCTATGTCTGATACTGAACTTTGTCATCTAGCGGTTGCCAGACTCCTAAAGGAGTGCTCAGAAGTAGCAGCAGTAAGAGCAATAGGGAGGAGAGGGGAGGAGAATTCACACAGAATTTGCAAAACAAAACCAACCCCACCAAAATCAGTTGCTGTTTTCACTAGCAATTCTGTAAGAACCTGGGGCCTCAGCACAATGTTTGACCAAAAGGGGTGGGGAATTCTTCCTGTCCTGCACAGGGGACCTGGAGGCCTCAGTGCGGAGAGAGGCTGCCGCTGGGCGGTTGCCCCTGGCAGCAGACAAGCGGCAGCTGTGGGTGGCAGAGGCCAGTCCCTTTGCCAGCTTTGCCAGTAGAAGGGACCTTGGCTCACATGAATTTCCCATAGAAATTCCCAGTTTGGTGACCAGCTTCTGAGGGAGGCTGGAGGATCCATAGTACTGCAATTACAGGGATCCCCTTGTAGTGCAAAATGGTATCACCCTGATGAATACTTACTTTCCTCCACTCAGAGAAAAGGCATCATAGGGGAATTGCACCTGCTGTGGAGTCATCACATTTAGGGACCCACTCCACCCAACTTACCACATTCATCACTCACTTAATTCCCACAACAAGCCTATTACTCTCCCAGTCTTAAGATAGAGAAGGTCAGATGAAGAGCTTCACAGGCAAGAAAAAGCTAAAGGAGTTCATCACCACCAACCAGTATTACATAAAACGCTGAACGGTTAAGAAGGGGGAGAAAAAGGTAAAGATAAAAAATTAGGAACAACAAAGTGACAACAAATACATATCTATCAACAAGTGAACCAAAAAATCAAATGAATAAAAAATATGATGAACAGAATAAGCTGGTGAGTGAAATAGAATCAGCAGCATGACAGTTCGCAAATCTTACATGTATGTATTCAGTGCCTATGGACACGGACAGTGGGGTGGTGAGGGCCTGGGGTGAGGTGGGAACCAGGTGGAGGGGAGCTATGGGGGAAAAAAGAGGGACCTCTGTAATAATCTGAACAACAAAGATTAAAAACAAACAAAAACAAAATAAAGAAAGAAAAAAAAAGAAAACAGAAGCACTGAGAGGTTAAGCAATTTGCCCAGGTCACCCAGCTTGCAAGTGATCAATGTGGGACTTAAAGCAGAGAGCCTGGGGGGGAGGGGGGGCTGTCCTACCAGCAAGTGACATCCATCATGCCTGGCACAGGGACAGTGCTCACTAAACATCTGCTGATTCAAATCATTTTACTAAGGGGTTGAAAATGCCCTGAGTTTATCATTTGGGACTTCATAGACTGACAACACTTAAAGAAAACAGAAAAATGCTTACAAGGATGCCCCAATGAAATTAAATCTGGACCCATGGAGAAGGGCAGTGTCTACATCAGGAAACCGGTCAGCCTATTTCCCAGGTCCACTTACCTTGGTGCGGAGGATGAGAGGCAGGGGCAGGAAAAACAGTAGACTGGAAACTATGAGGAGTAGCCGGCGATAAATCACAATGTAACTAGGGAGTTTCATGGTGCGGACTGGGTGTCTTGGATAGTGCTCTTCTCAAAATGAGGCTGCAGTTAAATAACCAGCCTGGATTAATATTTCTCCAGCTCATCATCTTCACTTTCTGCCCTAGACTGACCAGCGTGAGTTAAAATTAAATCTCGATCTTTATTGTTTTACTGTCACAATAAACATGGAGTGATAAGCCCAAGAATGTTGACAAGAAATCAAGAATCATTTGCTGGTATGGCTTTTGAAAGGTTAAAAAAAAAACACAAAACACCTGTTCTTTCCCTGTTGTCTATATTTACATTAACTGGAATATAGGCTGGACAAGTGTAGGAGAAGGTAACACAGTAGAGTTTGTTGAGTTTGTCCACAGACTTCTAAAATCCCCTGGCTCTGGAGCTCCCTTACAGAAGTAGTTATCACACTTAGGTTTCAGAATAATATGAATCATCAACATTTGAGCAACTCTTGACTGGGTGCTTACAGAGGATTTTTTCCTAGAACTTCTGAGATAACATAGTGAAGAAACGTTTACCGATGTGAAGTTTGATCCACAGAACTCCTGACCTCTCTCGAACGGGAGTTCTTGGCACTCATTCAAAAGATAATTAACACTGCTTCCGAAATTGAGCAGTATTTTCTTCCTGAAACCACATTCAATTGCACAATGATTTCTTCGTGGTTTGAAAGCCAAGTTTTGGGAATTTCCTGGACACTGTTGCCTCTTTTAATAAGAAACCAGAAATTCTCATAAAACTTCAAATAAGCAGCCCCCTGCAAGACTTTTTTGGGATTGAGCTGATAACATTGTGTTGATTCTGACTAAATAATCACCGGGGAATCTGGTGACAAGAGATGAGTCATGAGACCCATTCAAGGGCATCTGAGTGTGTGCACGTGTGCGTATGTGTGAAGACATGGAGGATGTATTTTGAAACTCCTCAGGGCTAGGGACTGTGGTTTATTTCTCATTGTATTATAAGTTAATCACCCAATAAATCTCAACGAAGCAACTACTATGCACTACTAGCAACTACTAGCCTTAGGTATAAACAAAACACATTTTCTTCCATAATTTATAGTCCATTTCTCTCGGCACAAATAACTTCACTTTTATCTAATCTGCGGTTGGCATTTAGACCATATTTCTCATACCACACTAATGTAACTTTGCTTTCTTTTCCTGTGAAGGAAAATAATTCTTTCATCAACACTCATTGAATTCTTTGTGTTTTTTTTATTTTTTTAATATTCACCCAAGGATATGCTCATTGATTTTAGAGAGAAGGGAAGAGAGAGAGAAAAGCATCGGTATGAGAGAGATCAGTGATCCCTTGCCCCATCTGGGGATCAAATCCACAACCCAGGCACGTACCCTGACTGGGAATCGAACCCACAATCCTTTGATGTATGGGATGACATTCCAACCAAATGGGCCACACTGACCAGGGCCAAGACTCACGGTATTTTAATGTAAACGAAAAAGCATTTTTCCTTCTAAATTTCTAAATATAGAATGTGTATAATGATTCAGAGAAAATGAATAATAAACAGAAAAGGTCTCTAAATCATAGAAAGAGGATAATTTTAAATAATAATAATAATAATAATAATAATAATAAAAGGCAGCAATAATAAATAGTTAAAATCACATAAAAAGAACTGAGTTACTTAAAGCAGTTTAGTTCTTATATTTTGGTTCATTGCTTTTCATAAAAACTACTTTTTGAAGAAACCATGTCTGCTCTCAGGTTTCCCTAAGTCATCTGGTGAGAACATGTAAGCCTCACTTCCTCATCTGAAAGGATTTTACTCTGTGATGTGACACCACAAATAAAAAGGCATTTGTGCGACATTTCATGGAAATTAGGGACTTAAAGAACAGGGAACAACAGCAGTCAAACCAGACTTAGGAGAAAGGAAAAGTACTTGGCATTTGTCAGTACCTCCTTTCTGTGCCCTATTTTACCTATTCTGGTGCCACTTCTGCCCAGATGAAGGCTTGCAGGATGCTCATATTATCTTTCATTCTTGCCATTCGATTTTCTGAGGGTGCCTCTTATTACAGGATGGTTCCAACTTTCCTTCCTGTGCAGCCAGTCTCTGTTCCTCGGCAGTATTCTCTCCACTGTCACAAAGAGAAAATATCTGAAACATAATTCACACTAACCAGGAATGACTGATATGAGCTATGCACCCTGCATGGGTCACCAGCGGTGAAATGCTAGCAGAAGGCTTCGGGTCTCTTGGAAACACATCTTAGGGGTCCTTCAGATCACATCCATTGTTAATCAGCTCCACAATCAAATTTCATCTCTATTTTTTTTTTATTGCACAGAAAAACATAAATATCTCTTAATATATCATAATTGTGCAGTTTTATCTATCCGACCCAAAATGCATCACACCATTTGTAATCATGGATTAATCCACTTAAAACATTTTTCTTAAAAATATGAAAATATTTTTTAAAATATTGTTCATTCACTCACTCAGCTATCTACTATGTGCCAAAGAGTTTATATTTGCCACCTCAATTAATCTTCAATTAACCTTTACAGATTTGGAAACTAAAACTTAAAATGGTCAAGTAAAATGTCCCAGGTATAAGTGGTATAACAATGATCCAAACCCAGTTCTTTCTGGATCCTAAGGCATGAATCTACCATATGACTATTCATTTGACATGAAACACTAAGTCATCATATTTAGAGTTTTATACACAGACATTGGGTTTGGTTGGCTTAGGGGTTGTAGCTCTAGCCCTTGTTTGCTTTTTTTTTTTTTTTAATGTCCATTGAACCTAAAAATTAGACATAACATGTAAAACTCAGGTTCAAGCATGAGAATGAAAGATTCTTTCTTTATACACTGAGTGGCCAGGTTATTATGATCTCTGAGCACATAATAACCTGGCCACTGAGTGTGTGTGTGTGTGTGTGTGTGTGTGTGTGTGTGTGCATGTATGTGTGTTAGAAGCCCGGTGCATGAATTTGTGCATGGCTGGGGACCAGCCAGCCTGGCCAGGGGGAGTTGGCCAACTTGCCTGCTGGTCAAACTCCTGGTCTAGGAGACAATTTGCATATTAGCCTTTTATTACATAGGATATACACTGAGTGGCCAGATTATTATGCATTCAGAGATCATAATAATCTGGCCACTCAGTGCACATTCTGGTCACTTTCATAAAGAAGTTAGATGTCCTAGAGTCTTGTGTCAATAATCAGCATGAGGGGAGTGAACACCAGCTTTTATGTGGCCATCTCCTGTGCTTCTCTCAGGCCTGTGTTCTGGTTGTCCCTTTCTTAGGCCACATTTACTCCTAAATTTGGACTTTTCTTCAGACCTTTCCCTTTTCCAAGAATATGCTTCTCTTCTCTTTCTTTAAAACCACCCACCCTTGACACGAGACCTTGCAGTCTCATCTCCAATCTTTTATTTTCTACAAATTTATTCTAACAATTCCAGTCCTTTCCCAAAACCCCAATTCCTGACCTTCTGTGCATCTGTTCAGGAGGCTCCTTAGTTCAACTGCATCAAAGAATCACAGATGATCTGAGTGCTTGACAAAAATGCAGATTTTTGCCTTATTGGATCAAAATGTGGCTTGGGAATCTTCATGTTTTATTGGCTTTCCACATAGTTTTATGTGCACTAATATATAAGAATCATTGAGTTAGTATCTCTAAGTCGCATTTTGGCCCATGAGTAGACTGACATATTTTATACTATTTTAATAATGCATGGAAGCCTTAAATCCTCAATAAGATTGCTAACTCTTGGAGTACAGGGGACATTAATCTACTTCCCTTATGTCCCTAACAAAGTGCTAAGTGCTAGGGACAAGTGAAAAGTTTTTCTAAAAAATTAACTATAAATATAGGTAAATGGAAACCAATTAGCCTCACTGCTTATATATTATATTATAGGTTATAAGAGCAGTTCATCAATAGAGTACTTAAGTTTTCAAAGAGCCATGGCTTGTTCAATATTTGCTCCATTGCAAAATTTACCATAAACACTTACATGAGAAAGTATGTATACTCATTATACACTTTGCCGAAGGAGGGAAAAAGGAAAAAATGTTGTTTGTTTTTTTAATCCTCATCCAAGAACACGCCTACTGATTTTTAGAGAGAGTGGGAGGAGAGAGAGACATAGATGTGAGAGAGAAACATAGATTAGTTACCTCCCATACATTCCTGGACCAGGAATTAAACCCCAAACCAAGGTATGTGCCCTGACTGGGAATTGAACTCAAAAACCTTTCAGCACATAGAACAATGCTCCAACCAACCAAGGCACACTGTCCAGGGCCAAACTGTTGGTGACAGCAGCCAGGTGCATTTGTACATAAACAGTCAATAATATTATAATAACTGTGTATGGTGTCAAAGAGGTACTAGACTTATCAGGAGGATCACATTGTAAGTTACATAAATGTCTAACCACTATGATATATACCTAAAACTAATATACAATTGAATCTCAACTGTGATTAAAAAATAATCTATATATAAAAGCCTACCGTAAGTGACCAGCCAACCAGCCAGCTGGCCGACCAGCTAGTAGCTATGACATGCACTGACCACCAGCTCAAGAGAGGAGCTGCCGAGCTGCAGTTTTTGGGTGATGCACCTGGAACCAGAGAGGAGGGAGCCCAATTCTAGGGCACATTACCAAGAGCCACCCTCTTGCAATCTGGGACTCCTCAGGGGATGTCAGAGAGCTGGTTTCAGCCCGAACCCTGCAGGCCAGGCTGTGGGACCCCACCAGTGCACGAATCTGTGCACAGGGTCTCTAGTACATATATAAACAAAGAAAAAAGACACTGTGTGCTTCAATTATGCATTCCTATTTTCATTATTAGGATTTGTAGAGTTTCAAAGTGCTTGTCAGTTTTAGTTGATTGCTATTGTTAATATGATTTAGTCAAGAAATTTAAGTCAGGTAGTCTGCTGACAGTTATTTTCTTCTCAGCCTGGACTAGTCACTAACTCTGAAACTCACTCATGGTGAACCCCCACTTAAATATTTGGGTTACCGCCATAATTCCTAACTTCCAGACACTTCCCTGTGAAGAGTCTACTCTTTGAGGGTCATATGTGAGCTGTGCCCAAAAACATTTTCAGACATCATAAAAATAAGGTCAGCTGAGCATCAGCCTGCAGACTGAAAGGTCCCGGGTTCAATTCCGGTTAAGGGCAAATACCTTGGTTGCGGTCACATTCACAGAAGGGAGTGTGCAAGAGGCAGCTGATCGGTGTTTCTCTCTCATCGATGTTTCTAGCTCTCTATCTCTCTCCCTTCCTCTTTGTAAAAAAAATCAATAAAATATATATTTTTTTTAAAAATGAGATAAATTCCCCCTCTTTTACACTGGTATCTAGAGTCATTCAACTTTTTAACGTCTTCAGTGTCCTCATGTTTGCCTTTCTTGTTTCTTAAGATGATGAATCTTTCTAAATAAAAGGGAAATGTATAGGTAATACATATAGTAAAATTTCCAGGCCCTCATCAATACTGTATTAGTTTCTATTTTCACTTCCTAACATAAAGGATAAGTCCTTATCGAGGGTGGGATAACACACCTTAGAGACTCTGGATTCATGCCCAAGTCCCTAAACATCTGAATTGGTATCATTTATTATTAACCACAACTTGAATAATCATTTCTCCAATGCCATGAAATAAATGACTGACTGAATAGATGAAGATTAACTGTGTCCTACGAGGTGAGAACCTGAACTCCCATGAACTGCGGGTCAAAGCAAGTTCAAAACAAGGGGGGCCTACCTCCAGCAAGAACAACAGTTGCCAGAACACTTGAGCACTGGAGCCCAGACACGACTGCTCATACCCTCCATCCGGCTGGGGGAATGTTTTTCTCTTGACCGAGCCTGACCGTGCCTCGGGCTTTCTAGAAGATGAAAAGGGGGACATTCAGGGTAGAGGAGGGGTGATGGGAAGGAGGGAAGGAGAGAAAGAACATTCTGGAATCCACAGCATACATTAGAAAAAGGAATTGACTAAAGCTACCCTATGCTTTCTGGAGCCCTGTGTGCTTCTGCTCCTTTCCCCTGCTTATCCCTCACTCCCCCGGCCCAGTCACCTTATGTAATAATCCTAGGACAGCAGTCTGGACACATTGATAGTATTATCATCCTCATGGAACTTTTAGGGGATTAGAGATTAACCCAAGATTTCTGGATGTGGCATTTATTGTCAGCACCCGGATGGGAAAGCAGACTGGGGTTTAAGGTGTTCTGAGAGGATTGCTAGGACTCACAAATGGAAACCCAGGATCCACCAAAACAGATCGCACAGAACGGCCATAGGATCCCAGCTGATTCAAGTGTTCATTTCTTTTCTAAAGTCCATAGTCATATTAGTTCATCAGAACTGCTTTGGGGTATAACTAGAGAGACCAGTTTAAAGAAAGTGACATGGAAATTTCCTTCTGGTAATCTCAGTTCTGCTATGAATTCACTACGGCTTGTCGCCAAATGTGTCCATTTTTCTCTCTCAGGGAAAACAAAACAAAACAAAAAAGTATTTCACCATTTTTACCATCCAAAATATTGTCATTTTGAGGTTAGAACAAAATAAAGTGTTAACATAGTTCCTAATGGTGATTTCATCTTAAGTGGCCTAAACGACATTGACACAATTCCATCTACTGTCAGGCTGACCCATGTTCCGTGGAAATTACTTGTTAGCTAAGTGTAGAACATCTCGCAACATGTCATTAACATGAGTGCAGGAGGGTAGTCTTGCAGTAAGTTTCTGTTGGCATAGCTACAGCATTCACTGCTCCTCGCCACGTGGCTTTTTTATTATTTGATGTTGGCGGCTTTTGGGGGTTCTAAATGGTTGCTTATAGAGGAAATTGATTGATCCAGGGAAAGAAATAAGTGTCTTGTGACGACTTATGAAGAAACACACCAAAATTTATTCTACGTTATTTATGCTTACAATTTTGTCCATTTTCTTTTTCATAGAGTCAAAAGGTACGTTTTCAGAAAATATTTTCTTCTCAATGTATATGATTGACAGATCATGGGAACATGGTTTAACTTTGACTTTTGGCATTGGTAAACCTGATATAAAATGAGAGTGGTAAATCCAGAATGGTTTTTTTATTTGTTTGTTTGTTTGTTTGTTTTTTGTTTTTTTAATGAAGCTAATGAAAATGTTCCCAAATGGAAATTCTAGTGAGTGGATTGATGGGAATAAGACACTGTACCTTCACAAAGAAGAGCACTGTAGCAACTGAATGGGCAAGATGACCCCCCCCACACACACACAGTAATAACTCCTATTGGCTTTGTAGAGCATAAGACACATGCTCCGAGAAGACAATTAATTCTGATTGCTCTGTTATTTTTCATAACAATTTCCATGTTCATAGTCCTTAAAATAACTAATTATAAATTATCATGGCAAGAGTCTTTACCTACAACCTATGAATCAGGAGGTCACGGTTCGATTCCCACTCAGGTCACATGCCAGAATTGTGGGATCTGTTCCCAATGGGGGCGGGGAGGGGGCAACCAATCAATGATTTTCTCTCCCTTTTCTTTCCTCTCTGACAGTAGATGGAATTGTGTCAATATTAATAGTCTTAATCTAATTAAGAAATCTAATAGAAATAGAAATCTAAATAGAAATCTAATGTGGCATTCTCTAGTTGAGGAGAATCATAATATCTCTGTTCTGAAAAATGTTCTAGGTCCCGGTAAAACATTAGTGCCCAAAAGCCAATTTTTTCTCAGCCTGTTCTAGAATGTCTCAGACTAAATCAGTACTCATTCCATATTTAAATATTTCCTTTCCCTCCTTTAGATTTTTCCCCTTGACATTGAGCCAAACTCTGTCTTCCTATAGCTTCCATCTCTGTTTTAATTCTGCTTTTGAGGAACATTTCGGGTAGGGGGATCAAAGTGCTTTCTCATATGGCAGCCTTTATATATCTGAAATGTTCCCTTATTCACTCGCTTCAACTATTCTTGTCTCGAATTTTAATTAAGCTTCTTCACTATCCTAGAGGACACTCCTCTGGTTAAGAACATGGGCTAATTTTTTTCTGGATCCCTGGCGTGGTTCCTGAGTTCAATGCCCTCTGGCAGATGCTGTTTGGCAGAGAGAAGCAAGATTGGATGGTCAGCTGCCTTGTTCTGGATGTGGTGGTTACACTAACACAGGCTGCACTGCAGAACTTCTTTGTATTTTCCATTATGTGCTGACATAGTTTGTGCTTATTATCCAGTAAAGATTCAAAATATGTTTCTAGTAGTATAGTTATGTAATCTCTGTCTTGTCGTCCTGATAAATATGGCAGAATTTCCTACTAATTTCCATCTTGTCAGATGTTTCTACATGCTTTAAATTGCCATGACTTGTGTCATGCATCACATTTAAGTTACACTGAGTGGTCAGGTTATTATGATCTATGAATGCATAATAATCTGGCCACTCAGATATATATATTAGAGGCCCGGTGCATGAATTCTTGCACAGATGGAGTCCAGCCAACCTGGCCAGGGGGAGGAGACATGGGCTGTCGGCTGGCCTGCTTGCTGGTTGAACTCCTGGTTGAGGGGGAAATTTGCATATTTTCCTTTTATTATATAGGATATACACTGAGTGGCCAGATTATTATTATATTGTATATGTTCAGAGATCATAATAACCTGGCCACTCAGTGTATAAGCACATTTAATGATAGTGCCCTTCATATTTTTATTCAAAATCATTGATAACATAATCAACAAGTTGCTTCAAGCTGATATTCTTACAATAGAAAGGAGCTTTTTAATGACATCATTAACTTAGGTCTACTGAATGGTCTGCTTTTAGTAGTTTCTTACAGAATCTTGTCCAAGATGGACATTTTTACCTTGTTGACAATCAGGATGGCATTTACTTGTCTCCTGTTTCTTTAGTACAAATTTTATAAAAATTTAAAATTTACCTTCCCAGAAATTTGGATTTCATATCTGTTATAACCACCCTTCCACTCCTTGGCTAGCAAAAACACACACACAAAAAGGCATAAATAGGGTTATTTTTTCTAAGACATATGTTACTTTTAACTTCACTAACCAATTCTTCCTCTATACTTTGAAATATGCATTTGTCTAGATAAGAAGAGTTAGTAATACTTATTATAGAATTGATTTACCCAAAGAAAGAAGATTAACCTTCAGTAGTTATTTAAAAATTAGAAGGTTCCTATTTTCTAGAAAGGAAATGCATATGTATGACTCATTAACTAGGAAAACACATGTGAAGTTAGTGTGACCCTAGTAGTATCAGAAACCACTAGCATTTTCTTCCTGGCCATTCTTTCCTCTCTTTTCTCCTCTAGGGGTTTTAACCCATGGGCAAATTCAGCATTAGCCACTCAGGGACCTCCACAAAGGCTGCTGGGAAAAGAGAAAATCTGGACCAAGAAGGACCTAGGCTGAATGAGTGAGTGGAACTCAGAGTCTCCCTTAGGAGAAGGAAGTACCACCTGAAATTACAAAAATCCAAAGAAAGAAAAATTAAATTGCTTATGGTTAACATTTTATATTTGTAATATTATTGCTTTCCAGCAACAATTTGATTTTTACAGATAATGTTTCAATAGGTTAAGTAATTTGCTTGAGGTGAGTCAAATGAAATCCAATTCAGACTGCTTGATTCTAAAGCTGTTGTTCTTTTCCTTACTTAACTCTGACTTTATATGGACATTATAATTGAGGGCCACCTAGTGAGGAGGGCACAGAGCACAAGGTTCTAAAAGTGAGGGTAGCTAACAACAGAGGGGCTAGAATCACTTCTGAATAGCCTGTCTTGTTTGCTATGGGAAGCAAGGTGTGGCCACTGGGAGGAGGGTCCACAGAACCACTTGGCTAATTGCACTTCGGTCCATGCAGCTGTCCTGTCCCGCTGAGAAATTAGTTCTTAGACCAGGAACTAAGACTGGGGTGCACATGCAGTAAGTTAGGAAACTTGGCAGAGATTGGGGGATGGGAGGTATCTGGTGGTGGTGACCTAAGATGTCAGCATATCAGACTCATGGCTATTCATACCAGTTTCCCCGGGGCCTGAGAGTTTTCTGAGACATGGGAGTTTCAGGGTTAAAATTAAGAGGGTCCCAGGCAAACTAGAATATATGTTCACCCTGTTGTGATATCAATAAGGCTCTCAGTGCTCATCATCCAGAGATCTGAGCTTTATATTGACTTTGTCTTCTCATTCCCACCCCTCAATCCATTCATCATTGAGGCCTCTTCATTTTACTGTTAGTGATGCTCTCAAATCTCCTTGTCTCCCCCTCTTCATAAGCAGTACTTTTTGTTCAGGCTCTTGCCATCTCTTACTGTTACTGGCCTCCTATCTGGTCTCTGTCTCCACTCCTGACACTTACCTCATTGAAGCATCTTTCACAGTGCTGCCAGAAAAATTGTCCCAAATGAATCTGACCATATGATATTTGGACATATCATATTGAAGGCCCTCTACTTTGGGGAAAAAAATTGTCCAATAGCCATATACAATACAATTTTAAAGGCCTCGCAGACTATAATGTTAACCTATATACTCAGTCTTATCTTTTTGCACTGCCCTGCTTCAAATTTCTTTTTCTTCTTCTTCTCCTCCTCCTCCTCGATGTCCTCCTCCTCCTCCTCCTCCTCCTTTTTCTTCTTCTCCTTCTTCTTCTTCTCCTTCTTCTTCTTCTTCTTCTTCTTCTTCTTCTTCTTCTTCTTCTTCTTCTTCTTCTTCTTTCAGATGGGAAGGGAGAGGGAGACAGAGAAAGAAACATCAATGATTAAAGAGAATCATTGATTGGCTTCCTCTTGCATGTTCCCTACTGGAGATCAAGCCTGCAATCCAGGCACGTGCCCTTGACCAGAATTGAACCTGGGACCATTCAGTCTGCAGGCTGATGCTCTATACACACAGCCAAATTGTCTAGGGTACATTTCATGTTTTTCTATAAAGCAAGTCTCCCCAACAAATTATTTGTAGTATTACCCACACATGCACACACATACAAAAGCCCATGTTCTCTTAACTCTTCAAGCTTTTGCACCTGATTTCCACTTACTTAGAGCATTATTCTGTTTTGGTCATGTATACAATTCATCTTTCAATGGCCAGTTTAATCTTTCTCATCTTCAAGATTCTCTCCATATCTAAAACATTCAAGACAGCTGTTTGCTATTCCACCCCACAATAAAAGGCTAATGCTTGATTTTTATCTCTTATTGTGACACATTCTTGGTCTGAATGCCTTCATGGTAATTCTTTTCATCTTAACCTAATTCCTGTTGGCTTAGCTAATGTATCATGCTAGATCATAGGTCAACTTTTCACACTGGAAGAAGCTCTCCAGTTGTTTACTAGATAATTTAAATGTGTGAAAAATAGAGTTTATTCTTGTATTATTTCTTAATTATTGTATTATCTTCCATACTCACAACAGTAGATATACTTTTGCCTCATCCTGTTTGTATTGTACCTGCATAGTTACTACAAGTTTGAAAGTTTCTTCTATCCTTCAACTTTTTTAAGAGCATGGCTATCGTCTCCTACCATCTTTAATCACTGCTTCTTGACATGGCATCCCCAAATAAATTTATCTTTGTAGGTGTCCCTATTTTCCCTTTAAAAATCAAAGATTTATCCTGCCGAAACCGGTTTGGCTCAGTGAATAGAGCGTCTGTCTTCAGACTGGAAGGTCTTGTTCCAATTCCGGTCAAGGGCATGTATCTTGGTTGCGGGCACATCCCCAGTGGGGGGTGTGCAGGAGGCAGCTGATCGATGATTCTCTCTCATTGATGTTTCTAACTCTCTGTCCCTCTCTCTTCCTCTCTGTGAAAAATCAATAAAATATATTTTTTAAAAAAATGAAAGATTTATCCTAATAAAAGAGAAACATGCAAATTGACAGTACCTTCACTATACCCACAAGCCACGCCCACCAGCCAATCAGGGTGAATATGCAAATTAACCCAACCAAAATGGCAGTTGATTTGTATACCCGGGCAGCTCAAAGACTGAAGACAGTGTAAAAAGAAGCCAAACGCTGCAGAAGGGAGCAAAGCTGCAGAGAAGGAAGCAAGCAGGGCAGGGGAGAAGGAAGGGAAGCAGGCAGGGCAGGGAGAAGGGAGGGAAGTAGGTGGGGCAGTGGAGACCGAAGTAGGAAGCCCTATTGCAGGAATCTTCCTTCAAAGTCAATTCAATCAACCAGTCAAGAGATTTGCCATCCTGCCATATGGAACCTCAGGAAATCTGATCTCTGTAAGATAAAGGAAACTTTAAGATGATTTTGCACAGAAGTCATTCTCCCTCTCATAGGCCCAGGAGCTTACTGTGATCACTCATCCTGGGAGATGCTTTCATGGACATAAACTTCCTCAGAATTTATTTCTTTGCCAAGTGTTTTCACTAATTACCTGGCAGACTCTGCTTTGTCTAGGAAAATGCACTTTGAACTTGGGTGAAAGGCACAGTTAGTCAAGACTAACTTGGAAGCAAAGAAAAATAGGGCAAAAGTAAAATCACACTGATGTGGGTGACAAGACAATTCACAGAGGAAATGAAGAATCTTTCCAACAAGTAGTACTGGAATATCCACATGCAAAAAAGATAAAGTTGGACCCAACCTCACACTGCATATAAATATTAACTCAAAATGAATCAAAAGACTAAGTGTAAGAGCTAAAACTATAAAACTCTATAAAAAGCATAGGTTTCAACTTGTGGCTCTGGATTTGGCATTGGAATTTTTAGCTATGACACCAAAAACATGAACAATCAAAGAAAAACTAGACACATTGAACTTCATCAAAATTAAAAACTTTTGGGCTTCAAAGTTCACTATCAAGAATGTAAGCCAGGAGGTTATGGTTTTATTTCCAAGTATCTAGACTGCAAAGTGCTTAAGGAAAGGAACGTGCTCAGATACGACACTGTGAATGAATAGAGCACACGTGTCAAACACAAGGCCCGCGGGCCAAATCCGTCCCGCCAGGCCTTGCAATGTGGCCCGCACCGCGCTGTCATCACTGCACTCTGCTGCGTTTCCATCACAATGACAGTTTATGACTGTTCAGTAAACTATTTGGCCCGCGATTTAGGCTGGATTTTAGATTTTGGCCCCTTCTCTGATTGAGTTCGACACCCCTAGAATAGAGGGTGTGAATGAATGCGTGACCTACCCTACCTGTCTGTTCTGTAACTCTGACTCGGGTACCTGAGTCTCTTGGCCATCCAGCTCGATGTAAGCGTTTTGCTGGTTAGTGTGGTTCTAATGTCTTAAACAGCACCACCTGTTGTCTGTCTGACCCAGCTTCGAGCTCCACACTGTGATTTGCACAGATTCCCAGCACAGCGCTGTGTACAGCAGATCCACCCGCACTTCAGTCCCCCGTGTGCTCTGGACATGCGCGTTTCCACTGCTGCTAACAGATGCCATGCTCCTTCCTGTCTCAGGGCATGTGCATCTGATATTCCTCCTGCTGAATGCTCTCCCTCTCCCCCCTTGCCTTTTTGAACATACCTATATTTTTAAAGTCTGACTTGGTGTACTTCATCCTTCTACAAAAGCACAGCAGCCTATAGTGAGGTAATGTGTGCGCTGGTTTGGGGTCAGACAACCTTGCCGTCAGTGGATTCTGGCATTGCTGGACCTTTGGTTGAATTATATAACCCACTTTAAGACTTAGTATCCTCATTTATGAAATGGGACTAATAGGAGTATGTTGTTTCTATTTGTAAGTGAAAATAATGGAAAGGGTTGTTGTGAGGATTAAATCAGAGAAGGCACACAAAGTGCTTTGCACAGTATTTGGCATAGGGTAAGCACTTACTAGATAGTGCTCAATAAAGGCTAGCCATGTTGTTGTAATGATAGTGATGGATAATAATAAATTGTTAGCTGTTGAGCCTACACTGATCTCTTTTTTTTCTGAGTTTCTATGTCACTGAGAGTCAGCTCCATGCATTTTAGCTTTATTATTCTCTTATTATTTCATACTAGAGGCTCTGTGCATGAAATTCATGCATGGGGATAGAGGGTCCTCTCAGTCCAGCTTGCACCCTCTCCAATCTGGGAACCCTTGGGGGATGTCTGGCTGAAACTGGCAGTCAGACATCCCTCTCACAATCTGAGACCACTGGCTCCAAACTGCTCACCTGCCTGTCTTCCTGATGCACCCCTAACTGCCCCTCCCCTGCCAGCTTGATTACCCCTAACCATCTCTGCCTGCCAGCCTGATCACCCCCAACTGTCCCCTCTCTGCCAACCTGGTAACCCCTAACTGCTCCTCTGCCTGCCTGATCACCTGCAACTGGGCCCCACCACTAGCCTAGTTGCCCTCAACTGCCCCCCCCACCTGCTGGCCTGATTGCCCTTCACTGCCCCCCTTTGCTGGCCTGGTCACCCCTCACAGACCCTTCTGCTGGCCTGGTCACCCCTCACTGCTCCCTCCTCCCCCTCCTGCCAGCCTGGTCTCCCCACACAGCCTGCTGGTCAGTTGTTACTGTGAGGGCATTTGACCAATTTGCCTATTATCCTTTTATTAGTATAGATGTGTAGGTTTTGCCACTTCACTTCCATTGTAGGCTCTTTACACAAAGCCAACTGCATAGTAGGGATGCTGTGTAAACTTGCAGATTGTTTGATGGGTTTTGCTTCCAGGCTGCTAAAATAACACCCAACAATGTCATCAAGGGAAAGAATTCAGATCAGGAGTGGGCCCTTTTCTGAATCCTTCAAAATCTAATTAAGCGAAGGTTTGCGCTGTAGCACCAGACACAAGAGGGGAACAATTAATGTCCTTGTTGAAATCAGAATGGAGGCCATTCCTCACACCAAATGTCCTAAACCTAACCCACAGAGCATGGCATGAGCTGTTCTCCCAATAAATTTGAGAGTAGCACCCTTGCAAAATCTATTCTGCTTTTGTAAACATTCATTTCTCTTCAGATTGGAGCTTTATTTTTTGAAGCCACAGATTTGTTTGCCATCAGCACCTGTGATGTGAAACTCTTTCATCATTTTGATGAGGGTAATTAAGAACATTCACCACATTCCATGCCAAACAGAGTAGAGGATGATCAAAAAGAAATAAATAAAAACAACAACAACAATAATGAGGAATATACATAAATGAACAAAAATCACTTCATTCACTTGTTCTTTGAACTTATTACAAATGCTCCCACTGTTTACCTAATAGATAGAATGTTTAATTGAGCATGCATAAAATGTGGCTTTAAAAGGGTAAATGTGTTACCTAGAGCAGTTCTGAGAAGGTGGAACTGCAGCGAGTAGGAAAGAAACAAACTTTCCAAAGGATACTGTGACTGCTTTTGGAGGGTTTTACTCTCTCTTCCAAACAGCCACTTATAGAGGGCCAAATGGGAAGAAGACACCTGGACATTCTTTAGATTGTTGTTGACTGGGCCCGGGGTTTTGGCTCAGTCATGTCAGTTGCACTCCCACCCTGGGAGTGTGGAGATGTTTTCTTAGTTCCTGGCTTGTGTTTGTCCTGGAGGAAGGAGTGGGTGGGACTGGGCCCTCCCAGGCTCCTTGTTTTCCTGTGAAACCCCTTGTTGGATTGGAGTATAAATAGATGTGCTGCGTGGCTCAGGAGGTCGTCTTCTGCCTCTCCAGCAGAGGAGGTCGGCGGCCCTCCCAGCTCCCAGCTTAAAATCTCGCTATGTCTTCTTTCTTTATTTCTATTATTTCTCAATCCCTGGCCACCTCCACTTAGAACCAGTTCCTTCATCTCTCTTTCCGTGTGGGACACAGAAAAGGGAGATCCCCGCAGCTTCAGGTCCCCGCAGCCGCTTGTTTAAATTCTTCCTCAGTCATTGCTACTACCGCCATCTCCTCTCCTCTGCTTGTTCTGCTGCTCCGTTCTGCTGGAGCCACTTTTGTCCTCTCCATGTCCTCAACAACTCACTTAGGTTTTTCTTCTTTGCCTTTCCCTACTTAACCTGGCAACCTCAAGTTCCATGCTAATCTAACTCGCTGATGTCAACATGTATCACATTCCTCGATAGCATGTGCCTGAGACTGTGCTAATAAACACTTACATGTAACTTCATTTAATCTGCAATATATATATGAAGCAAGCATTCTTTCTTCAACTATCCTGAAGGAAGTTACTTATATCCATGCCTCATTAGCCATTTGCCACCTCAGCTAAGCACTGGATCCTACCCACCCCAGTGTCTAAGTCACCTTGGGCTGCTATAACAGAATAGCAAAGCTTGGTGTCTTAAACAACAGACATTTATTTTCAGATCTAGGAAGACTGAGATCTGGGTGCCAAGCCTGTAGGGTTCCAGCAAGAGCTCTCTTTCCAGTGGCCAAACAGCCACCTTCTTGTTGTGTCCTCACATGATGGAAGACAGGACCTTTTTTTAAAATACATTTTTAATTGATTTTCTACAGAGAGGAAGGGAGAGGGATAGAGAGTCAGAAACATCGATCAGCTGCCTCCTGCACACCTCCCACTGGGGATATGCCCGCAACCAAGGTACATGCCCTTGACCGGAATCAAACCTGGGACCTTTCAGTCCACAGGCCGACGCTCTACCACTGAGCCAAACCAGTTAGGGCAGGAAGAAATGATCTTCTTTGTTGTATCTCTTCTTGTAAGGGCACTAATTCAGTTCATGAGGGTTCCCTCCTATGACCTAATTGCATCCCAAGTACCCCACCTATAAAAGCCATCACATAGGTCATCAACAGATGAATTTGGGAGGACATGAACATTCAGTCCATAACACTCAGTGTCCTGAATTTGATGCTTCCCCAACTTGGGCTGTCATTAACTCCGTAGCCTAGTTTTCTTAACATCCAAACATCTATAGGTACTCTTTGAATCTGTCTTTAAACCCTCTTAACCCTTTGATCTTTTTCTCTTTATTAATTCCACCTGCTCAGTTTGGGTGACATGTCATTCCACAGCTGGCTCCTCCAATGCGTTCTCAGCATCTCACACACATCACTCCCTAATAATATATCCCCAGCCTTGTCTGCTCCTGCATTCTAGCCCAGTGTGGAATTGTAAAATCATATATCATATATCAGTCAGGCAGGCCTAGTCCCCTTTACAGAATACCATGTATATTTTCTCAGCTCTCACCAGCCCCTTCTAGACACTTGATGGATTTGAAAGTTCCTTTATCCAGCTTTTATTGATTTGCTGGTACTCTCCTTACTTGTGGCCATGCATAAACTTGAAAGTATAGTGGTGTGGAAAAGGCACTGGGAAATAGGTAATACAATTCATTTTGTTTCTTTTAATTATTTCATTCTATCTATTTCATGTGTTTATGTCATACTTCCTAACCCAAGTTATTGTATTAGTAAGCTTCTTGCTAACAGAAGTAGTTGAGAAAATCAGCTCTGGAATAAAAATGTCAGCAATCACTATCTTCACAGCCTTTGACAAGTTACTTATTATTCTGTTCTTCCATTTTTTTTTTATAAAAAAAAAGTCTATATAATGACAATAAGAGTATTTACCCTATAAAATTGTTGCATTAAATGAGCTAATGCATTTAAAGTGCTTAGTACATTACCCAGAACATAGTAAGCACAAAAATAAATATTACCTGCTGAAATCACGGCTGATATTATTATCATCATTGCTGATTCTATAGAAGTTGCTCAATAAAACAACTCAGTTGAAATGCAAATTGATCCAGCTTCCTCAAGTGAAGACTACTTCATGATAGTCACAATGATCCATGAGTAGATTCAATTTTTCATCCAAATTGGTAGACTTTGGGGAGTTAAGGGGATACACTAACACTTATACTGGGACAGCAAGCACAAACTTTATCTGCTCTCTGAAAACCAGAATGTATGGTCATGGGAAATAAAATCTTCAGGAAATGGTTTTCCATAGTTCAGTTTAATAGCTCTGGGCCTTCCCTTTCCTAACTTGATTTTAAAGAGCTAACCACTTAACTGCTGCCCAGAATCATTGCCTATGATTTTATTATGTAATATAAATGGCAATACCAAGTTATTAATTCTCAAATCAGCCATTGTTAACTGTTTCTTATGCATTGGTGTTCTTGTTGTGGGTAGTTGTTCATGGGTTTTTATCTCTAAGTGAATCCTTGCCAGAGTGTCTGGAGAATCAAAAGGTGAATTACCTAACCAGAATTGGGAAGTCCATATTCAGACATGATAATAGTTTCTATGCTTTGTCTGGTAACATCCATGTAAATAGATCTTATCTTTATATTCCTCCTGGGTTTTGGGGGGAAACAGTGGTCTTCTTTTAGAATAAATGTCTTCTTTGTGTCAAAAACGAGGTCCTAAAAAAAACACATAGATATGTGCTTTCCAGGTAGAAGAGAAACATCAGATGCGCTGATACTAAATAGAGTCTTATCAGTTGTATATTTATTATAACCCATCCTCATCCAGCTACTATAAACACAAAACACAATGGAAGCCTACTAGATATTTGTTAACAGATATCACCAGTCTGGTATTGAGAAAAAAAATTTAGGCTATGAGCAATACAAAATATAACCCAACTCACTCTGCCTTGTATTTTGTAGAATCACTTTCATTCCTGTCACATTGAATGAATAAAGCAATGGATTCTGTGGGTCTCCATATACAATTTTCCTAAAGGGATATTCATTTACAATGCCAAAAGTGAAAGGAAAACAAATGGTTTTCTTCTTTTACAATGGCCCACTTCAGAGAGTGCCAAAAAGCCATTTCATTTGAACCAGTAATTTGTAAATTCTGAAATGCCCTTCCTCTCTGGACATCCCCATTTTATCCTGTCTGCAGACTCAGAAAGCAACTAAAAAGAGAGCCAGTGAGTAGCAGCCTTTGTTTCAAACTACTCCTGTCCTCCCTTTCACTGCTAAAGTGTGGAGCAACTGTAATTTTCCTCCCCGGAAGCATGCTGCCCTCAGGGCTAGTTAAAGCTTTCTTTGGGGCAAGAGGGAGTTTGCAGGCCCATTACAAGGAAATAAGAGACCAGAAATGAATGACTCATGCTTTCTTACTAACTTCTTGCAGATATAGATCAGCATCTGCTACCAGTGTTAAGGATTGTCATCAAAAATAAAATGTGTTTTCACATATTTCTTATTAATCACAAGGTGTTTTTTTTTTGTTTGTTTTTCCTGTCTGTGTAGATAAAACTACTGATGTAACTAACGGAAAACCTTCTAGAGTTGTTTTTGCTTACAGTAGAGTTGAAATTATGGCCTTCCATCAACAGCCTCTCTTCAGGGGTCCTCTGTGGCCAAACACAGAGCATACAAGCATAACGGCTGGTTTTAGGGCCACTCTTAACAAAGCCACCTTTCCCATTAGAGATACAGCTCATAACTCACTGTACTCATGGTGGAACCTCAGCGCTTGACTGCCTCGATGCTGCAATGACTTATAAAGCATAGAACAACCAGGCAGGTGATACTCAAACCCGTTGTCAAATCCAGGATAAATAAACACAAGTAAACAACCAAATGGTCACCCCACCTCTCTTAACTTTCCATTTTGAACATTATAAATTCCCTATTTGTTCATGATTTATTGATGTTAGTGAAAACCCTTTTCTGCACTTTTGTACAATCAACTGTTCATATAGAATATGAAATACAGGAAAGTCTAGATAAGCATATAGTAAAATGAGATTGGATCTCACCCCTTTCAAATAGCCCCTAAACACATTCCATCCGCATTCCCATCTTACTCCTGACAACCTCCACTTCATCTTCCTGGCTTGAGCTAAAATGTCACCCCTTCTGGGAAGCCTTCATTACTGCCCCCACACCTATTCCCCTGAAAAAGAAAAAAGGATAAAACACTATGTTATGTGCTTCAAAATCTGACAGCATCCCTTGTTTATAGCTGCTTGTGGAACAGGGATATTATAGCTCAGGCATCTAAGACATGTTCCTTTCAGGGACCCCCAAAGTGCATGTATGTCTTTCATGTTCACTGCCCACTTGGTTTTCAGGCTCTCTCCTTTGAATTCATGGGGGATCAGGTTATCTAATAAGAAGACTATGAATATGCTAAAGGAATAGAAAAGGAAGATCACATGGCAGAGGCAGGAAAGAGAAAGTTTTATCTTCAATTCAATTATCTAGAATTGTATACTCAAAACAATGATTGATATATGATATATATATATATATATATATATATATATATATATATAGCCCTAATATGCAAATAGACCAAATGACAGAACAACCAAACAACCAGTCGCCGTGATGTGTGCGCAGAGAATGGTGAGCGTAGGTCACGGCAGGATGGTGGAGCAGGTGAACAGGGGTGCCAGACCAAGGTGGGGCACCAGTTGCTGTCATTTAGGTGAGCCTCTAGTGGTTACTAAATATTCTTTGCTCCTGCACATTGCAGGCCTGCCTGGCACTCACACCTGCTGCTGGCACCAGCCCCACTCACAACTGCTGCCAGCGCTTGGCATCATCAGTGGGTGCAAGTGGCAGCTGCCAGCCCCAATCACCCTGAGGGCTTCTTTACCTCTCTCTGCTCCTGAGGGACAATCAGGGCAGCAGCTGCCACTCATACCAGCTGATGATGCCAGTCCTGCTTATACCCACTGCTGGCGCCAACCCCAATCATTCTGCACCATCAGGGGGTGTGAGCAGGGCCAGCACTGTCAGTGCCTGGGAATGGCAGTAGTGGAGACTGCAGCAGCATGAGTGGGGTTGCCAGCAGACAGATGCGGGGGGGGGGGGGGGCCTCAGTTGGAGGGGTTGGGTGGAGGGCACAGAGCATCATGCAGCATCATGGCCCACAATTCTTTTCGAGGTGCATGAATACGTGCACTGGGCCCCTAGTATAATATATATGTACTAGAGGCCCATTGCAGAAAGATTCCTGCAATAGCGCTTCCTGCAGCAGTCTCAGCCACCCCACCTGCTTTTCTCCTTTCTCTCCCACCCCACCTGCTTCCCTCCCTTCTCCCCCTGCTCTCTTGTTTCTGTGCAGCTTCAATCCCTTCTGCAGCGCTTGGCTTCCTTTTACACTTTCTTCAGTCTTTACTCTGCACCTGGATATGCAAATTAACTTCCATCTTGGTTGGGTTAATTTGAATACTCACTCCTGATTGGCTGGTGGGCATGGGTGAAGTATGATCAATTTGCATATTTCTCTTTTATTAGATAGGATATACAGTATATACTAGTATAAATTTGATTCATTTAAAATATTCAGATTAGAATTATATAAAAGAGGTACATCAAAATCTTGTTATTTTTGCAGGTATATGCACAATGGGAAGTTGGATGGAGGCCAGCCAAGTTGCTGGCTCCCACTAAACCATAGTGAGGTGTGATGCCACATCCTAATGAGGGGAACCGACTGGTGTGGCTCTTGGTACAGATGATGAGCCATCTACTCCTGAGTAAAGGTTGGCAAAGACTCAGCAGGCAAATCTCCTGGAGATTTACCATATAAAGTGCAAAATTTATGGTGTTTATCCCCTGAGTATACTCACTCATTTCTTCTAGAATGTTCTTGGACTTCTCAGAAATCATCCTCAGGCATTTATTGAGCATTCTTTTCTTAGTTTTCCCTTTACCCTTGTCCATTTTTTTTTCTTTTTAAAATATTTTTACTGATTTCAGAGAGGAAAGAAAATGGAGAAAGAGATAGGAATATGAATGATGAGAGAGAAACACTGATCTGCTGCCTCCTGCATGCTCCCTGCTAGGGATTGAGCCCACAACCCAGACTTGTACCCTTGACCGGAATCTAACCGGGCATCCTTCAATCTGCAGGCTGATGTTCTGTGCACTGAACCAAACCAGCTAAGGCCTCTTTCTTTTTTATTCCTGTTACACGTCCTTGTCCTCCGTCTTTCCAACACCTCATTTCTTTGTTCCTTTACCACAGACCACCCAGCAGAATGACTGTTAGCTATCTAAAGAATATTTTTTAAAGTTATTTGGTGGATTTTTTTTCTCAGTAAATTTCTGTTGCTAATCAACAGTACTAAAAAGTGCAACCCTGTCCCTAATTCAGTGTGTCTCAGTTGGTTGGAGTGTTGGCCCATACACCAAAAAGTTGTAGGTTCAATCCCTGGCCGGGGCACGTTGGAGAGGCAACAGATCAATGTTTCTCTCTTACATCCATGTTGCTCTCACTCTTGCTCTCACTCTCTCTCTTTCTCACTCTTTCTCTCTCCATCCCTCTCTCTCTAAAATAAATTTAAAAATATCCTTCAGATGAAGATAAAAAAAGAAAAGAAAATGCAGAAAGCATATTGACCTTTCCTTGAATGTTTATTCCTGATGTTTCTTTCTACCTTCCATTTTGGTAAGTACACTTCACTAATGAGTTAGGTAAATAATTAGTATTTACCATATAATGTGCAAAATTTACTAATTCAATATTTATTTGAGAAAATTATCTGAGCACCTTCTTGCCCTCAGAGAACTTACAGTCTGTAAGACAATGGATATGAGAATAAAAACAGTTAATATATAATTTCAAATTGTGGTAAGTGCTATGATAGCAGGAGTGAATTATAATGAGCTACAATGTCAGATGAATTTGTTTTTATAAAACAAAATTAAACCTACTCTGAACCCCTAACCTATCAGCCTGGTTGGAAAATGTAATCTCAGTCATTTTAGGGGCCACATCCCTCTCCTCCCTACAATTACAAAGAAACCCCCAAGGAAGCTTTTAAATTGCCTGAAATATGGGAGAGGAACCTGCAATCGTCAGGCCAGCATGATGTCACTGTTTGTGCCTACTCAGTTCTGGATGAGCAAGAATCTTGCTGCACACTTGGACTTAGAACTCAGCTGAGGCAATTAATCTAGTTCTAAGGAACCAGTGTGCCTATAGACACCATATAGAGCCCTGCACATTGGAACTCTGACCTTCCCTGAAACACTGCCAGGAAAGTGGAACAAGACTCATCCCTCTGTTTCTTTTCCAGGGCTTGGAAATGTTCTCTTCCATCCTCCAACCCCCAACTTCAAAGGCATGAGCCTTTCTGCTTTCCCATCTGCACTATGTAGCATAATCTCCTCTTTGAAAGTAGGCCTTCCAAAACCTGGGAGAGAAAATAAAGCTAAAGGGTGTTCTGTACTACAATGTGCGAGGAGGTGGTTTGCACAGAACCAACAACAAGCAATTCTCTGGATACCAGCTGGCTGTCCTACACTGCAACTCAATTCTGACACTATCTACTTGGAGACAGCATCAGATGCCACAGGTTAAGAGTTAGGTCTTACAAGACTGCCCTCCTCCCATTTCAGACAGCAGTCGCAAGCCCAGGTTGTTATCTATGCTTCTGTCCAACCAGTTATAGAGCTATAGTTCAGAAGGTCCAATGATTCTGCCTTAGACTCAATTAATTTGCAAGAGCGGCTCACAAAACTGAGAGAAGCATTTAGTTATGTTTACCAGTTTATTATAATAGGACTAGAGGCCCAGTGCATGAAATTTGTGCATGGATAGAGTCCCTAGGCCTGGCTGGCAATCAGGGCCAATTGGGGCCTTCCAGCTGCCGGCTAGGGTCTTCCTTCATTCTGCGCCATCCTCTAGTGGTCAGCCCACATCATAGTGAGCAATCAAACTCCCGGTCTCCTGATCGAACCCTGGAGGAGACCCTCTGTATATTAGTCCTTTTTATATATCCTAGTAGATATAATAAAGGATACAGATGAACATCCAGATGGAAGACATGCACGGGCGAGGTATGTGGGAAGGAGCACAGAGCTCCCATGCCCCTCCAGGCATGCCACTCTCCCAGAACCTTCACGTGTTCACCAACCAAGAAGCTCTCCAAACCCAGTCTTTTGAGGGTTTTGTGGAGGCTTCATTATACAGGCACAATTGATTAAATCATCTGCGATTGGTGACTGAACTCAATCTCCAGCCCTTCTACCTTCACCTTAGGTCAGGGGAGTGGGACTGATCATTCAAACCCTCTAATCACAGGAGTAACTCCAGGAATCAGCCCTCAGCTTTAAGTTTGGCTAAAAATAACCTCATTAACATAACAAAAACACCATTATCTCTCTCATCACTTAGAAAATGTGAATGTTTTAGAATCTCTATGTCTGGAAACTGGTGAAGATCAAATATGCATATATTTCTTTCTACAAATCACAATATCACAATGGTTTTTATTGTCCTGATTCTTCCATGCCAGCAAAAAGAAATGCAAATTAATATTTGAACAGAATACCCTGATACATTATGCAAGACACAAACAGGGTTACACTGAAAGATAACAAGATGGAGCCTACAATGTAAGCAATCAGACAAGGCCTACCTGGAGTCTGAGCAAGGTGAAGAAGGGAGATAAAGAGAGAGCAGGGTGGGGAAGCACTCTGGCAGGAAGGCTACCTGTGAAAGGCCTGGAGGTGGAGCAAAGCTCTGAGGGCCTCCAGACTGAAAGACCAGTTTAAAGAAAACTTGTTGGATGATGCAGAGAATTGTAAAATCAAGTTGGAGAGATAATAACAGAGAATCTTTCAAAATAGTAAGCACTAATTGTACACTTAAATAGAGTATCTTATATGTATACTTCTTATAACTGGTTTTTATTAAGAAACTAGAGGCCCGATGTACAAAATTCATGCAAGAGTAGGCCTTCATTCCCCAGCTACTGGCACTGGTTTCCCTCTGGTACCTGGGATCTGGGCTTCCCTTGTAGCCCTGGCTTCTTCTGGAAAGCCGGTCTAATTAGCATATTATGCTTTTATTGTTATAGATTATCTAGAGCTACCACAAAGACACATGGTGTTGAAGGTAATGACATACGTACCTTGAGCTATTAGAGCGTAGAAGAAAGAGACCTAATCCAGACTGGAGAAACCATGGAGGTTTTCAAGAGGCGTTCCATCTGGGCTGCATCTTAAGGAAGGGGTTTGGCAAAGAGGGCAAGGCATTTCATTCATTGAATTCACATGTGTGAGGGGTTGAGGGATGAATTCCTTGTTCCCTTAGGGAATGCTAGAAGTTTCTCACAAGGATCAATAGTCCTGTTACCCTCGTAACCAGCTAGCTAATATTAACAATAGGAAAGGACCAAAGGAGAGGCAAGATATGATAAGCATGGTCATCTAGGCAGCTTCACCAGGAAGCTGCAACTTCACACTCCTAGGAACCACTGGTCCATTCTCTGCCAGCCAGTGGGGGAAGGGGTCCCACAAAGGGGAAATGTGTGAATGCACAGTGAAGTGGGGATGACGTAGGGGAGGTGCTTGTGTGTCAGTCCAACTTTGGAACAAAGGTCATTGGCTAGGAGGGTAGACCCTACAAACAATGAACTGTAGCTGGGAACACAAGCTAACCTAGCCGGATGCTAAACCAGATGGTGGAAATATGGAGTGGAAACTCTGGGCAATGGCTTTGATCTTAGCCCTGCTGAAGACAACAATGGGACTTTTTCCATGGTGTTATAGAGGGGGAGGTGGGACCTTGGAAACTCAGATGGTTAATTAAAGCTCTCTAAAATAACTCATTCTCCCACGGGGACCTCAGGAAATTCTTTTCCTTATGGAACCCCAAAAAGCCCATCTCCAATGGCAACAGGTGGGGACACAGAAAGCACCCCCCTGATATTTCTTAGGACTTAATTAATTTACAGTTTGGCATTGCATGGACTCAGGAGCCAGTCTGGCTCGGTTGGAGTCCTGGTCCTTTCATGTGTTAGCTGGATGATGATACCAGTATCCTTAAACTCCTGTGTCTCTCTTTTTTTTTCACCTGCAAAATAGGGGTAATAGGAGTGCAAAGTCCCTACAGTCATTGCTATGAGGATGAAATGAATAAATCAGAGAAAAGAAATGGCACCATGTGTTTCCTATGCTCAAAACATTCATTTTCACTCTTCTTTGTCCCTTTTTAAAGTGCCATACTCCATTCTTATACCGAATCATATTATAACATTTATTAAATCACTCTCGGGGAAAATACAGTGGGATACTCTAGGTTTTTCCTTTTGTTAGGAATGCAAGAGGAGATGTTTCATCACACCCCCACCCCCACTCCCTAGATACTCCAATGCTCCTTTATAAGTCCAGGAGTCTTTACTTCTTTAATCTGCATAGTATATGCAGTGAGAGCTTAATAATACTGTTAGAAAAATCAATAAATGAAAATATTCAATAAATGCCAACCCGAATTCCAAGGAGAAGAACAAGAACAAACTATTGTTTTTAGCTAGCACATTCACAAATCACCCCTGATGTGTTAGAATAAACAATTCATGACTTGTATGGCTAGACAATAGAAGCAAGTTTTAGTTTAAAATAGAATACTTGAGGGTGAGGGCATGTGCTGGGCGGGAGGGGAGGGGGAAGAGGGAACAGCCAGGAGGAGGTCAATGGGGGGAAAATACTTTAAACAGTAAAGAATTTAAATTTAAAAAAAGGAATCTTTGAACTACAAAAAAAATAATAAATAAGTAAAATAAAACATAACACTTGCGTGTCCATTTTATATCATTGCACAATTGGATTAAGAAGTCTACCCTACACCCAATGTACTACTCCAGCATGAAATCAACTCTTTCAGAAGCCAGAGGCTTGAGATAAGAATTAAATGAGATAACGCATGCTTAGCACCTTCAACCAATAAGTGCCCCATTAATAGTAGTTATGATTGCATTAATTAGCTATTGTTGCATAATCAACCACCCAAATTATATGAACTTAAAACAATGGATACATGTGTACCGGTCAGCTGAAGGTTGGCTGGCCTAGATCAGACTTCATTGCTGGTCTTCTCCACATAGGTCATTCTGGGCCCAGGCTGAAGGAATAACAACTTCCTGGGGGAAGAATGGCAATGACACACTTCATCTTGTCAAGACCTTGTTGGGTCTCTTGCCTGTATATCACTTCTACCCCAAGAAAAATCTCCAGTGAGACTCCTTAATGTTCTAGCCTCCAGTCCGAGACTCCCTCTAGAGCACATGTGTCAAACACAAGGCCCGCGGGCCAAATCCGTCCCGCCAGGCCTTGCAATGTGGCCCGCACCGGCGCAATCATCAGTGCACTCCGCTGTGTTTCCATCACAATGACAGTTTATGACTTTTCAGTAAACCATTCGGCCCGCGATATAGGCTGGATTTTAGATTTTGGCCCCTTCTCTGATTGAGTTCAACACCCCTACTCTAGAGTCTCCTCAGGATCCAGTGTGAGAGCAGCAGTGAGAGGAGAAAGTTCATTGAAGGTCCTGCTTGGCACAGGCACACTTGCTCCCCTTGCTTACATTATTATGAAACTTTTTCTTTTTGTTTTTTATATTAACCACTTTTTATAATCTTTAGAAAATAAAAGAGCCCTAACCACTTTGGCTCAGAGGACGGAGCGTCGACCTGTGGACTGAAGGGTCCCAGGTTTGATTCCTGTCAAGGACATGTAGCTTGGTTGCAGGCACATCCCCAGTGGGGAGTGTGTAGGAGGCAGCTGAATCAATGTTTTTCTCTCATTGATGTTTCTAACTTTCTATTCCTCTCCCTCTCCATTCCTCTCTAAAAAATCAATAAAATATATATTTTTTTAAAAAAGAAAAGAGATGGTTCAAATAATCATATTCATATTAGTGTCTGTTTTCTATAGT
This sequence comes from Pipistrellus kuhlii, assembly GCF_014108245.1. NCBI lineage: Eukaryota > Metazoa > Chordata > Mammalia > Chiroptera > Vespertilionidae > Pipistrellus > Pipistrellus kuhlii. The sequence continues at coordinate 7,809,353 of NW_023425405.1, forward strand.
GTATATTCTGGTTTGAAGTGTCACTCAAGAATAAAGACTGTTGAGTACTCAATGTAAGCTTCGCATGGAAAACGTTTGTTTCTGACACTTTCCCCCTGATCTCTACATCCTTCCCTCCTATTGTGCCCACTGCCCCAAACCCAGACTCTATCTCTAGCTTCCCAGGGTTCCCTTCCACAATGTGCGGCATAGGTTTGCAGCACCCCACTGCTCTCTATATCCTGTCATATTATGCATCTGTCCATTCATTCACTCTATAAATATTTATTGAGCACATAACATGTTCAAAACACTGTAGTAGATGCTCTGGATACAACAGCATGCAAGGCAAACATGCCTTTCTCTCATGGAATTGCATCTGGTAAGGGAAATTTAAAGAAAGCAAGTAAACAAAATAGTTACAACCTGTAGTAATACTACAAGGGAAACAATCAGGGTGATGAGAGAGAAAATAATGAAGAGGCAGTTACTTTAAGTTGGCAGGTAGCCCTTTCTGAAATCCAAAAAATGGGGAGAGGCCAGCCAATAAGAACAAAGAAAATATGTCAATGAAAATAAAAACACACACAATCTAGGGGAAATGGTGAACAACATAGAATGATGAATAAGAACAGACCCAGTGATAAGGAGCCATAGTCTAGACTGTTGGACCTCAAAGGGAGGGTGGGGATAAAAGGGAGAGATCAACCAAAGGACTTATGTGCACACATATGAGCCTAACCAGTGGTCAAGGGCAATAGGTGTGTGTGTGGGGGGGGGGGGGGGGGGGATTGGAATACAGAGTTGAGGACAAATATGTGATACCTTAATTAATAAAGAAATTAATATAAATAAATAAATACACACAAAGAAGCTTCAGATAGGTAAAAGCATAGCAAGTTGGAGGTCTGGGGGGAAATGGAATGAGATCACAGAGGAGGACAGATCACACATGGCCTTGGTATGGAGGTCAGATTTGTTTGGAACCAGCTATTGATTTTAATGAATAATTATTATATTCTAGAAGTATTTAACAGCAATAACTTTGGAGTCATAAAAGTCTGGGTTCAAATATTAGCTCTGACATTATCTATGCCTTCTTTCAAACTTTAGAGAATTATATCTCACCCAGAGGCTTGAGATAAGAATTAAATGAGATAATGCCTGTTTAGCACCTTTAACCAATAAGAGTTCCGTTAATAGTAGTTATGATTCCATTAGTTAGCTATTTCTGAATAACCAACCACCCAAAAGTATATGAACTTAAAACAATGGATACATGTATACGGTCAACTGAAAGTTGGCTGGCCTGATCAGACTTCATTGCTGGTCTTCTCCACATAGATCATTCTGGGGCCCAGGCGAAAGGGTCAACAGCTTCCTAGGGGAAGTATGGCAATGGCAGAAACGGAAGATATCAAAGCCAATATACAATCACATTTCAAGTCTAATATCCCTCTGGCCAAAGCAAAGCATACACTGAGCTCAGAGTCAAAAGACATGGAGTTACATCCTGCCCACCATGAATCTCGAGCATGTCACATGCCAAGTCCAGTACATAAATACTTTGAATAATAATTTAATCTACCCCAATTCCTGTGGTCCATAATAACCTAACATTGTTACCTTCTTCAGGAATGCTTACATTTTCATGAGATTATTATTAATATATGGGTATAAATAAATCTATAGCAAATAATTGCTAGAATAAGAAGTAGTTTCTTCTTATTCAATAATTATATGACCACAACTGCAACCTATTTGTTTTATACATTTGGAAATTAGTACTTTATTGAATTTCTACCAGAAGGTCATACTTGTATTTTCCTTTAAAATTGTTTTTATATAAAAAGCGTCTGCACAGAAAAAAAAAAAACTGACAGCAAAACAAAGAGGCAGCCAACCAGATGGGAGATATTTGCAAACAGTTGGTCCTACAAAGATTTAATTTCCAAAATATATAAAGAACTCATAAAACTCAGCACCAAACAAACAACCTAACAAAAAGTGGGCAAAGGTTCTGAAAATACACCTCTCCCAAGAAGAAATATGAACAGCCAATACATATATGAAAAGATGGTCAATCTCACTGGCAATTAGGGAAATGCAAATCAAAACTTTACCTCACACCTGTTAAAGTGGCCATTTATCAACAAAACAAGCAATAACTAGTGTTGGAGAGGTTGTGGAAAAAAGGGAACCCTCATTCACTGCTGGTGGAAATGAAGACTGATCCAACAACCATGGAAAGCAGTCTGGTGATTCCTCAAAAAATAAGAATAAAGCTACCATACAACCTAACAATCCTTATCTTGGGTATAAACACACGCACGCACACACACACACACACACACAAAAAAAAAAAAAAAAAAACCAACTCGAAATCATATGTATTCTCAAAGATATATGCACCCCTGTGTTCATTGAAACATCATTCATGAAGGCCAAGACATGGAGACAATCAGAGTGTCCTATAATAAAGGACTGGATAGAAAAGATGTGGCACATATACACAATGGAATACTACTCAGTCATAAGAAATGATGAAATAGCAACAACATAGATGGACCTTGAGAACATTATGCTAAGTGAAATAAGTCAGTCAGAAAAAGCTAAGAACTATATGATTTCACTCATAGGTGGGATAGTAAACTGAAACTCATGAACACAAACAGCAGTGTGGTGATTGGCAGAGGGAAGAGGGTATAGGATAGGGGTAAAAGGGTCTTAAGATACGATGACAGGAGAAGATTTGACTTTGGATGGTGGGCACATGGTGAAATATGCAGACCTTGTAACATAGAAATCCACACCTGAAACCTATCTATACATATAAAAGGCTGATTCCATCCATCTGACCAGTAGCTATGATGCACACTGACCACCAGGGGGCAGACGCTCAACACAGGAGCTACCATGATGTGTATTCGCCATCTTACCTAATAATAGACAAACATGTAAATTGACCATACCTCTGCTACACCACCAGCCCACCAGAAGTAGTATGCAAATTAACCCAACAAAGATGGTGGATGATTTGCATGCACAGGTGCCAAGTGACACAGGTGGGATGCTTGCATCATTGCCATGGTGATGACACAAGCAATCTGCCCCACCCCTGGTCTCTCAGGGCCTCTGGGCAGCGTGGAAAGGCGGGGCTGAAGCAGAAAGAGGTGGCTTCAGGGCCTGAGTGGAAAGGGGCCGGGCTGGAGTGGAAAGGTAGGGCCAGCAGCCAGGGAAAGGAAAGCCCATTCTAGGATGAATCTTCATGCATCGGGCTTCTGATTTAAAAATAAATGGCACCATGGACCTGGCGATGACAAACCAACATTTGGCTTCCCCACAAGTGGGGCACAGGCCCTGCCACCATCCTGAAGCAACACCCCACCAAATCGCAGCCAACCTTGCCAAGATCCTAGGATGCAAAATGCAGCCCATGGCCCAGCCAAGCCTGGAAATGGTCGCTGTGGGTGCTGGGTAATGATGTCACATAGCAATGCCAGGCTTCCTCTCCCTAGCGACTAGCCTCCTTGGAGTTTATTCAGCCCAGGAACCCAACATGCTTTATAGCCAGGTATACATTTTCTTTCTTGACCATGACCAGCACAGCTAGAGAGCAGACAAGTCCTGAGTAGGGGTGACTGGGGATTGAGAAAATAAATAAAAAAGAGACAGACACAAAGATTTTAAGTATAAAGCTGGAGCCAAATGAGACATTGTCCTTAGCTGGAGAGACAATGAATGACCCAGAGTTGATGCAGTGCATCTATTATACACACCATGATACCAGGAAGTTTTACTAGAGTTTAAGACAAAGGAAATTATGTGAAATCATGGTTAAAGATCAAGCTGCAATTCTTCATTCTTGTGGCTTCTTTTGTAATTGTCACTCCAGACTGAGCCCGGATAATTGCGTCCATTCTTGTTGCCTGGCTGACCTTAGATAATGAAACCCACCCCTGGCGCCTGAGCTAAAGGTCAGGCTGACAACATACCTGCCTCTGGCAAGGTATGTATCCAGGATGTGGCTCTGCTAATGCCACTGAACTCAGCTGACAATCAGCTCAAGTGCCTTCCCAGATGCTCTCTACAGCCAGGTGCAAACATTTTACAGTTTAATCAAATGGTTTGTGAAGTGTTTTCCAATGCCTCACCTCATTTGATCCTCACAGAAGTCCTGAAGTAGGGTAAATAGGAGATTCCATAGAATCCTATTTTCTTTTTATTAGCTGGAAAATGGAGATTTAGAAAGTTTAAAAACTTGACCTGACTAAAAAGAACTAAGAAATGGTGGAACTTGAAGATAACTTCAGGTTTTCTTACTATGCAGAATATAGTCAAACACTGCTATAGCTGAATATTTTACCCTTTGTTCTTCCTGTGTGATCTACAATAATAATCTCCTTTGTGTTGATATTTATTGCTGTGTACAATTACCTGAAAGAGAAGTTGGGGTGCTTTACTGGGCTGGAAAAAGTTTATCTACATCAGAAAGCAGGTCTAATTAAGCAAGTTTATTTTATATATTTATAAAAAGCTAAGTTGACTTGTGCATACATGATACATATAAAGCTCTTGCTGGCGCCAATCACACGTGTGTGTTTTGATCTGTAATTGTGGATTGTGAATTTGGTTGCCACTTCTATTATAGGGAAAGGGCAAATAGTGATATTAAAATATTTCTTCTAATTAATTTCCTTTCAATGTGCATTAATCCAGGTACCAGGACACTAGCCTGTTCAAGTTGACCAATGTCACCCCAACAAATTTAATAACTGTAAAAAGATAAATTAATAAAAATCATTATTATAGAACCACTGAGGTTGTCAATAATTTCACCAATTGATCCTAATGTAGGACTTGCCATTTTTCAGAAATGACTACTTATGCATAGGCCAGTGAAACAGAAAGTACTGGGGTAACAGAATCCATTTAATTGTCTTTAGTAGAGGGTTGAATGATCAGAAAGTCTGTGTGTAGCTTTTCCTCTCTGTAACTTCAGCCAACCAGTCAGACTCATTTTACAAGGAGAGGAAATGAAAAGACGGGGAGTTGTACACATAACTAATAATGATTAGGAGCTGGGACACTCTCCCACTCTCCGTGGGGGGGAGGGAGATACTAAACTAAAATGCATTACAGCTCAATTTCTGATGAAGTCAATCCAGCCAAATTGCCTTATATTAGTGCCATGACGGCTCCGGGAGAAAGGCATCCTGCATGCCAAAATCCAGAATGAGAGCTGCTTTCTGTGTCTCTCTCCACAGATGCACCACAGCCTTAGAGCTACTGAGAGAGCCGAAAGGTTGTCCGGAGACTAAACAATTACCCCTCCCATACTGTGCTTGCTTTTACACAAAAGCAAATAGAACCTAAAGTGAACAAAATCGCCAAAGGTAGCGTTTGAGTGTTCATTCACAGGCCTTTAAGAGACTATTTATCCCAGGGATAGAAATTAACTTGCTTTTTATAAGGTACTAAGCTAGAATCACTTTATGTTTGATCGCAGTAAAGATGCTGTTAATTTTCATTTATTCCTCACCATTAGAGGGAGGGGGGGGAATCAGCATCATGCTGTTTAAATTCTAATTTTGTTCAAGGAAATAAACTTGCCTACTTCAAAATCTCCCTGACTCCATATCCCCATCACATCCTCTTCCTCCACCAGCCCTGTTCCTGAAGTATCTTAAATACAAAAGTTATTTTAACCGAAACCGGTTTGGCTAAAATAACTTTTTATTTAAGATTTTGTATTTAAGATAGTGGATAGAGAGTCAGCCTGTGTACTGAAGAGTCCCAGGTTCGATTCCGGTCAAGGGCATGCACCTTGGCTGCGGGCACATCCCCAGTAGGGGGTGTGCAAGAGGTTCTAACTCTCTATCTTTCTCCCTTCCTCTCTGTAAAAAAAAAATCAATATATATATATATATATATTTTTTAAAGTTATTTTATGCTGAGAAGACAAAAATAAAAACCCAAAAGAATGTCTTTGTGATATCTGAGATTTTAATAACTGTTTTTCCAAGAGGATTGATTCATACTTTCTGTTTTGGTCCATTGTCAAATTTTGCTCTCTGTTCTTCCAGATCAGAAAATATACACTGAAGTGGCCATATTAAACTGGAAACCATACCTAATAAGGTTAAGGTAGTTTTATGAGTATAATCAATGAGTGTGTGTGTGTGTGTGTGTGTGTGTGTTTGGTGCAGGTATGTGGTTGGAGGTTTGGGGACCAGGGTTGAGGTGGGGTGTCCAGTCAGAGACAAAGCTGAAGAGATTGCCTATCACCAGATAAAGAAAGAAGTTGCTGAACTAGCCAAAGAGTTTGAATTTTCTCCTCTGGACACTATGAAGCCCTTGGGTAAGTCTGGGGAATCCTTCGTGGTGTAATAGAATTGATGTGAAACAGGAAGGCACTAAGAACTGAACTAAGGTGCTTGTTAAACAGGTGTTGTAGGATATTTTTAAAGGGGCCTTAAAAGAACTGGTGGGGAGAGGGTCCTGTACAGGAAAGGCAGCTGGGAATAAGAAGACCAAGTTCAAGAACACATGCCTATACCACATTAACACCACAGATGATCAATTCTCCCCTTTAGGAAGTGCAACAACTGCCTCTCACCTTGTTTGGAGCATTAAATGAGACAACATACTAATGTACAGAACATTTTATCATCTGTGATAAGCTGATCCAGCAGTAAGTCCTGACCACTTTACCTTTGAACTATATCCCGAATATTACCACTTCCATAGCCTTTATGCAGGTCCAACTTTAATTCTGACTGGATTGTGGCAATTACTTATTTTTTTTATGTACATATTTTTTATTGTTGAAAGTGTTACATATTCATGTACACATTTATTATTTTATTTTTATTGTTGACACTATTATAGATGTCCCCATTTCTCCCCACTTAGTTCACCTCCACCTAGTACTAATGCCCTCTGGCCATCACCACACTGTTGTCAGTGTCCATGGGTTATGTATATATGTTCTTTGGCTATACCTTCCTTTATCCCAGTGGTCAGCAAACTCATTAGTCAACAGAGCCAAATAGCAACAGTACAATGATTAAAGTATTTTCTGAGAACCACATTTTTAAACTTAAACTTCTTCTAATGTAAGGTGACCAGACGTCCCGCTTTTGGCAGGACAGTCCCGATTTTTAACAATTTGTCCCGTGGGACATCTGGTTACCTTATTCTAATGTCACTTCTTCAAAATAGACCCGCCCAGACCATGGTATTTTGTGGAAGAGCCACACTCAAGGGCCCAGAGAGCCATATGTGGTTCGTTAGCTGCAGTTTGCTGAACACTATAGAATATTTCTTTTTATTCTTCCTCTCTAAATTATCTTTACTTTTTTATGTCTTGTGGTTGAAATTTTCGCACTTAAATATTTGTCTTGATACACATAATTAAATTTAGAGCAATTCAAGCTTAAATGGCTTCATTTTGACAGCACTAAATTAAATGCACGAGTTACAGTGATGAACTAAGATAGTATATAATTTTTGAATATCACTACTGAAATTTTACTCTCTGTTGCCTGAGCCCACCATGCTAATTTGATAGATTTAAAAAGAAAAAGCTCTTTGATTTGGAAAGATGCAGCAGAAAATTGATGAGCACAAATCTGGCATTTTGTCACTCAAGTGAATATGATAATGATGGTATCATTAGGCAAAATACTGTGACAGTTTCATCTGATGAAGGAACAGAAAATTTAAATGGTGAGCACCTGGATTCCCAGATGTTTATCAGTTTCAGCCACGCAAAAACCTCTGCTACCCTGTGCTTTCTGAATAATAATTTGAGAGCTATTAGGTAGACACAGAGCAGAGGCCGAAACACATAATCATTGCTGGTGGGGGGATTAATCTTCCTTTGTTTATCTGTTAAGATCAATTTTTATTTATTCAATTAGTGTATCATGATTTGGATTACTTCAGGAAGAGAGACAATGGAATCCAGTTGTGACCTTCGTTTTATAATCATTTTTAAGTACAGCTGTTCCTTTATAAAGAATATTTTCATCTCCTATGCATATCAGTTTCTTCAGATGTAAACAGTCTTGAGAGTGTGTGTGTGCATGTGTGAGAAAGAGAGAGAGAGAAAAAAAAGAGAGAGAGAGAGAAAGGGAGTGAGTTGGGGTGAAAGTATTTTTCTGTTGGGAATGATTTTTCTCCCCAATTAGAAAGGATCCCAGCTTCCTCCTATTGTCCCATGATTACTGGTTTAGAGAAGCCCGGGATTTTATATGGAAGCCAAGTCCCTAAGTGGGCAGTGTTTATTCACCCCCCTACTTATATAGGCATCCTGGCACCTGGTGGAACAGGTAATTGCTAAGCTTCCTCTTCCATTGTCCTTCGAAGGTCCCGCCTTCTCTTTAGTTGAGAAATACAATGTAATCACCGAGCAGGTTTGAGGAAACAACTTTGTTCAGGTGGCGCCCACTGTTCTTACCCAGTTCTTAAAGCAATCGCAGGGCGCGCACCTGCTTACCAACAGTGAGAAGCATACCGTGCCAACTTCCTTGTGCCCTTTGCCAAATGAACTTCTCATGCAGAGAATTCTAAATCCCAGTTCTCTTGAATCCATGTACATTTGGAGCAAAATGCCTAAATAATCCTGATTCGCCTGGAGGTAAAACATCATTGGTATGTGGTAGTGGTTCCCTCAAGGCTTCCTTTTGGGGTCCTTGGGACAGCCTCAAAACAGTGATGTCTGGCTCCCTCCTAATTGGTCTGAAGTGTAGCCCAAGAGTCAGTGCTTTTCAAAGCTTCTTAAGGGATCCCAATGAGCAGCCAGTCAATGTGTGTTCACTGTTTGAACGCCCTTCTGGCCACTGGTTGTGGTTTTCCACACGGATATGGGCTCACGTCCCTGACTTAACTACTTACAATTCTCAGGACACAGCAAATCGCTCATGGTGAATGTCAATTTGTTGGAGAGTCCCACTGAAGCAGAAAAGATTTGAGTTTTTGACGATTAAAAAAAAAATCAATCTAAGCTTATTTGTAAGGGATTTAGAAAGGATGTGCAAGTTTTCTTTCTTGTGACCATCCTATTATTGACATGTTTCGAGATAAAAGAAAAAAAAAAAGGCAGGAAAATTTTAGTTTGGTGCTATTAGAATATTTTTAATGTAGAAAAATGACTTCTACCAATTGGTTTAGTGTTAGTGTTCTTATGACTTATATTAAAGAGAGCAAGGAGTGATTGATGGGCCTCAGTTACCCTCTGGAAGTGGGGTGACTTTTAAGGGAATATAAGAAGTCATGACGTCTTATAGAAACTTCTGTCTAGATGCAAAGAGTTTATGGCTTTTTATCAAACAGGCTCCCTCTGCGGTATTCCCATAAAAAAATAAAAAATACATTTGAGTGGTAAATGTTAGTATTTGCTAGAAAATGCCACTTTGATTTGGAAAACGGCATCTGCTATTCACAGCCAGATGTCTAGGTCAGAGAATCTCATGTCCTTCTCTCAGCATCTCGATCATTTCCTGATTCAAACCGTTAGAAACTCTCCAGTAAGCTGAAAGCCAATCAATGAAATCTGGCTTGATTAACAGATGATTTACTGACTAGGCTTTCCAGATTTTCTTAGGCTCGAGATGGCATCATTCGAATGTCTGGAAATAAGTTCAATTAGAAACTGGCTTTTCTACAAGCCAAGATTCATATATAAACATTCTGCCAGGGTTCCAGTTTTTCCAAGAGAATTGGCAGGTTGCAGACATACATGGCAAAGCCCGGAGCAGGCAGGAATCCGCCTGGCCTGGCTGAGTGGTCACGCAAAAGTCAGAACGCTAGTCCTGGGGACAGTGAGAGAAAGGTTATTTTTGAGGAGTGGGCTTACCTAGCTTTGTTTGGGCCCAATTTTAAGCTTCTGACATTAAGATCAGGCAATCAGTCTTTTTTTTTTTTTTTAATATATTTTATTGATTTTTCACAGAGAGGAAGAGAGAGGGATAGAGAGTTAGAAACATCAATGAGAGAGAATCATCGATCAGCTGCCTCTTGCACACCCCCTACTGGGAATGTGCCCGCAACCAAGGTACATGCCCTCTACCGGAATCGAACCCAGGACCTTTCAATCCACAGGCCGACACTCTATCCACTGAGCCAAACCGGTCCCGGCAAGCAATCAGTCTTGATTTCAGTGCTGCCAAGATCTCTATACTATGCACATCTCTGCTATAATATTGAGGGCCTTTTGCCTTGGTCGGCTTATAGCTCCCCTATGACACGAACTAGCCTCAATATTTGCCCAACCGTAACGCTTTCCTTTAAGGTCCGAGTAATGTGTTCTGCCTCCAAAGAATATCCCCTTCTCTCCACTGCTTAGTCGAAGTCCCTGCTTCATTGCCTGGTCAGCTGGCTTAGTCTCTTTATTAATGGCCTCCTCTAATCCACTTCTGCTGCTCTCCCCCGACCCCATCCCCATCTCTCCCATCTAGTCTTCACACAGCAGTCAAGTGATCTTTGCTTCATCATGCTGTTTTCCTCCTTAATTCTCTCCACTTAGAATAAAACCCAAGCCCTTTACCATCCCCTGCCTTCCTCCCAGCCTGATCTGTGCTCTCCTCTCCTACCTCTGGGCAATGCAGGCTTTTCAAGGTCACAAACTTGGGAACATCTCAGAGACTCAAGCCTATTGGTTTAAAAAGGCAGTGTTGTCCCCTTCAGGTCAGACACAGAGATAAACCCACAAAAAGGAGGCGTTTATTAGTCTCCCCCAATTATCTCACAGGATTGTAGTGAATGTTAACGATACACGGAAATATTGGTAGATGTATTTATATTATGTTTGACCCTCTGAAAGACCAGGCACATTTTATATGTGGCATGCAGAATATAGTTTCTGAATTCAGTTAAATATCATTTAAGTCTTCTTTTTAGCAAGTTTGACTAAAAGCAGCATTAGGGTTGGCTGGTGGACACTTATAAACAGCCAACAACAAGAAATAATGAGAGCTCCGGTCAGTGTGGCTCAGGTAGGCATTGCCCTGTGCACTGAAAGGTTGTTGGTTGATTCCCAGTCATGGCACATGCCGCTGAGGTTGTGGGCTCAATCCCCAGTAGGGGGGCATGGAGGAGGCAGGCAACCAATTGATATTTGCTCTCTTGCTGATATTTCTCTTTCCCTCTCCATTCTTCTCTCTCTAAAAATTAATTTAAAGGAAGAGAGGGAGGGAGAAAGTAAGGAAGGAGGGAGGGAGGGAGGAAGGGAGGGAGGAATGGAGGAAGGAAGAAGGAAGAAAGGAAGAAAGGAAGGGAGGAAGGAAGGAAGGAAGGAAGGAAGGAAGGAAGGAAGGAAGGAAGGAAGGAAGGAAAGACAAAGAGAAAAAAGGCCAAAAACTCAAAAAACAGCAACAAATAAGGCTCGGCTCATTTCATGTAATAGCTCAGAGCCCTTTTTATAGCATCAGCCCCAGGCTCCAAACCTTTGTGTGCATAACTGTAGCCCCCAATTATGAAAAGAAAGCTAAATTGTCCATGTATCCTGCTTAATGTAGCAAAAAAATGCAAATGACACTTAAGTGATAGTTCCATCTAAAACATTAAAACTGTCCACCAAAATATCATACTTTAATTACCTAGAGACCATTCCCTTGGGTGGAAAATCTAATTCTTGATTTTGGCTGCCTGCTGTAACAAATTAACCTCAAACTAAGAGGGTTAAAACAGTTCAAAATTTACAGTCTTACACTTCTCTAGGTTAGAAGTCCAACACATGTTTAACTAGGCCAGAATCAAGTGGACTATGTTCCATTCCGGAAGCTCTCGGGAGAATCTGTTTTCCGCTGTGGGGACCTGGCCAGAGTCCCCAGGGAGCCAAGGCCACTCAGACATGGAGGCCTGAGCTCTGCCGGAGTGTCCACAGCCCGCCTGCGCCGAGGCCGAGTCGCCACAGCAGCTGCAAGGCCTCAGCGATCTCACTGCACGCTCTGCCCGTCTGTCACCCAAACCACTGGTGTCACTGTTGGCAGCTAGCCTTCTTTGTCTCTAGAGTAAGAATCTGCAGGTTACTGACCAGCTAGTTGGTGAGAGAATAGGCTGGGATGGGGGTGGGAGAGAGCTAGGGAGCTCAGATGGAGCTGAGAGCTGGTACTGCTACGATGTAAGGCTAAGAGCTCCCAGAGAGCTCAGATACAGCTACCATGTTAACCAGCGGGTGTGCTGAGAGAGAAGCTCAGAGGTAGTTACTATGTGAGGCTATGGAGACCAGCCACTGTGCTGGGCAGGGCAGACAGGAGAAGCTGCTGAGCCAGAGAGACAAGAAAAGCTGCTGAGGCAGATACTGCTACAATGTGAGGTGGTGACTCTGGAGGCAGTGTGCGGCTGCTCAGATAATCACTGTGATACAGAGACTGATGCTGCTTTGTGGGAAAGAGATGTATTTACCAGTTGGTGTATGGACACTGTCATAGACTGTGTTGTCTGATGGCTATGTGGCCACTGGCTTCTGCAATAGACTCATTCCTATACACCCCCAGCCTCTCATTGCTTCTCTAAGATCCAGCGTCCATGGAGGTCCAGTCCCAGGCAGAGAAGCTCAGACCCAACACCAGTTACTAGTGAGCAGAGGTTGAAGGAGGAACTGGACTAAGTTCCCAACAGTTAGTACAGTGGCCAGGGTTCGAGAAGGACCTACTCTAGCAGAGTCGAAAAGAATTTAGAAGAATATCTGGACTCAGAGCAGCAGAGTTGAGTAGGTGTCTGGCTGTGTTCTCACACTTGCCTTTTCCCGCTTCCAGGGGCCACGCACACTCCCTGCCTCCTGGTCCCATTCCTTCATCTTCAAAGGCAGCAACAGGGCTAGTGCTTCTCACACAGCATCACTGACTCTTCTGCCTGCTCTTCGCCTTGTGAGTTCCCTTGGGTTCACAATGGGCCCAGCAAAATAATTCAAGATACACTCCCCATGTTAAGGAATTGGCAAACTTAATTCCATCTGCAATCTCAATTCTCTTTAGCCATGCAACTTTAACAAATTCACCGAATCCAGGGATTAGGATAATGATGTTTTTGGGGCATGGTGGGTAGGTGGTTATTCTGTAGACCACAGTGTTAAATACTAGTAGTTAAGTAATGTTTGTTGAAACAGATTATAAGAAAAAAAGTGTATTTGGACAGTCATCAAGATAATAATAACCACCTCACAGATCATTGTGAAAATTAAATGAGAAAACATTCATGAATAGTTTTTGTTTGGAAACAATAAATTCCCCTTAAAGTTAAGTGCATGTAATGAGTCTATAAATGTGAAGAAACTTCTTGAATCGACACTGACCAAGATTTTAGACTTGCCACAATGTCTGCTGTTGTGGTAAGGTTTGATGGTGAACGGCTGTGCTGCTGTGTAACTTGTTCTTAGCACAGGCCAGGCTGAGAGGAGGCAGCCTGTGCCCCTCCTGTATCACCTCCCTTGGGTGGAGAAGACACTCAATGAGAGCAGAGTGGGATCCCAGAAGGGTTTTCCTAATGAAGGCCTCCCAGCTGAGTAAGTCCAGACCAATGCCCCCTCACCCCCTAGTCCCCAGCTGGCCCAGCAGCAGGTGTCAATATAATATGCAACAGCCACACCCGAGAAGCCAGGGACCATCTGTCCAAACTAAGACTATCAGATGGTGAGACTTCTACCGTCCTGAAAGCATAGCTTCCCATCCTGTGTGCGACCACACATTGCTACAAAGGTGCCAAAATATTAACCCTTCAACCCCAGGGTGCTCTCCGTACATACCTGAGCAATTTCTATGTAGACTATGATGCAGAGAATGAAGAAGAAGAAAAGACGGATACTATTACAAGGTCAAGTAGTCACCTTGGTGCCTTCTCACCCCCCTTGCAGCGACCTCATGACCATCAGGCCCCTCGGCAGCACTCCAGTCTTTTCTGATGGAAACTCTCCTCCTCCCCTATTCCTCCGCTCTTCTTTTCAGTGCTATCGTGTGTACCATATTCTCCTAGGTCAGGTTCATTCTACTAGGAAGCTTACAAAACAACCTCTCACCAAGACCCTCACTTGGACCATGATTCAGTGTGCTTCCATTACCCCCAAAGAAGCGTGGTGACTACTGTCTTTGGGTCCTGCTGCCGTGAGAGATGCTGGTACCTCAGTGATGGGAGCAAGCCCGAGATGAACTGACTTTGAAGAAGCGCTGTCACATCTGTGACCATCTTCTCCACCATCAAGTCTCCCCTGTACTGCAGGCCCATTTTTATCCACAGTTTTAGGCTTTCCCAGACATAAAGGCCAGAACATAAGAAGTCAAAGTTACCAGTTACTTTTTCAATAATCAGTGAGGCCAATTTTAATGACTTTCTGAGAATGAGTTATTTTAAAATCTTGCCTTTAAGTTCCAGGCTCCATAACTTCTATAAAAGAACAATTCCAAATCAGAGGTAAGTATGTATTAAGGATATGTGATTTCTATATTTTCTGCTTCCAAACTTCTGAGTAGCTTGTTATAAAGGAACTAGAGCCTGGTGCATGAAATTCCTGCATGAGTAGGGTTCCTAGGCCTGGCCAGCGATCAGGGTCAATCTGTGAGGTGCCCAGTGGCATGATTGGGAGGGCCCCCACTCGCTTCCACCTTGGCTGGCTTGGGGGCAGCTCCTGCATTGAGTGTCTGCCTCCTGGTAGTCAGTGCACATGATAGTGACCGGGTCGTTCCACCATTCGGTTGATTTGCATTGCATATTAGGCTTTTATTATATAAATTGAGGGGTCAGCCCTCCCCAGTGACTTAGAATGTAAAATAGCTAACACTCTCATTCTTCAAAGCTTCTTTCTGGATAAAGGCAGCAAATTACACACTGACCAGAGTGATTACTTGGGAGCAGATATGTGTTTTTATTTGTGTCCATGCCTATATATATTAGACACCTAGTGAACACTGAAAAAATTGGAAAATAAGGTTAACAGGCATGACTTACTGCCTCCTTCAACGTGGCTAAATGAATGTATCGCTGCGTATTTCGTGAGTTCCCAGTTTGCTTTAATCACTTCAGATACCTTTCTGGGGCCAATTTCACACAGGCATAGTTATATTCCGATGCATGCCCTGTGTATCCCAGCAGCAGGAAACCCGGCTAAACTTAAAATTGAGTTTCTCCCCTGGACTCTAACTTCTACATTTCTATTCCTGCTGCAACTGTTACACAGAATTAGGTCCGAGACTCATTTCTCTGCATCCTCCTGTAAAATATCGCACTATGGATTCTGAAGGAGTGACCCAGGTCCCTCAGTGCTGCTCAAACACCAGGAACCATGTTCTGTGCCGAACGGAAACTGCCGTCTAGGAGAGCCAACCTATCGCCACGTCTTATAGCCTGAGGTTTCAGGAGAGGCAAGAGAGGCAGGAAACAAACACAACTTTCACAGGTCAGAGAGGGCGAGGGGAAGAAGTGTCCTGGGCGTGAGTGAAGAGCCAAAGTGAGCCATTTTGAGGCCACCATTTTACTGCGAGTCCCAAAGGGAGAACATGAGGAAATCCTAGTTAATATCCTCATTACAAGTGTGTGGCACCCAGAACTGTTGAGTTGGTCTTTCTAGGATAGGGGAGGTGGGGGGGAAGAAACAAAACAACCTTTGGAAGTTATTATAGGAAGAACAAAACAAAAATGACTTCAAATTTCAGGTCTGAATGACACGACTTGAGAAGGAAAAACAAATATTTAAGCAAATAACAGAGAGCTGTGGCTAGGTAAATCCTATCAGACAGAACTTCATTTTCTAAGCCCTGATATCAATTGGGAATAAGAGGTCAAAACCGGCTTTCCTTAGCAAAGGGGTAAAGCTCAGTTTCTTTTGAGTCCTCCATCCCTTCCCCTAAAGAGTATTAAATTACACAATTTAAACAGCGAGGGGATTACTTTTAAGAATCAAATTTCAATGTATGTCTCTTTTCTCTGACCTGCAAACTGCTTAGAGTCAAGGACATTGTAAACAATTGAAAATGCAACCTCCTTCTACTTTCTTTCACTCCAGTGGAAAGAATCAGACCAAAATGAGAGATGCTGTTGAAAGGAGTTTTTAGGGGTGAAATAGGCAGGTTTAGGAAACTTTAGAAAATTAAGGGGTGCGTGGGAAAAGAGCAGAGCTACAAAATGACACATTTCCATAAGATAAGGGAGCTGGAAACTGCCACAGGTCTATATTTACAAAACAAAGAAGGAGGAGGAAGGCCCAAGGGGTCCAGGGAAACAATGAAGGAAGCATTGAATTGTGGGAGGTGAGTGGATTTGGAGCCCTGTTAGCTGTTAGAACAATTTGGGAAAGCTCTCTGGCTGGAGAAGAATTCACCCATCAGCCCATTATTCCTGCGCACTGAGCATTAGGGAAGAAAGAATCTCCATATTTATGAGTAGACAGAGGATGGTCCAGGAAGCAGGTGATTTGGAATAGAGCCTACTTAGGAAGAGAGAAGAGACAAGTGCAAGAGTTTGGGGGCCAAAAGGAGAGATTGGAATGGGCAGGAAATGAGGCAAATCAGAATGGCAGCTGGCCCCTGTGCGAGAGCCAAGAAAACATCAATGGGGCCACACGCCCATCACTGCCCTCTGCTCCGCTCAGGTCCCGCAGGACTCCGCGTCCACTGGGCCTCCATCTAGCAGCTGGTCGAGGGATGGTGCTCAGCGGAGAGCAAAGGCTCCCCAAGTACATGAAGGAATTAGGCGTGGAGATGGCTCTGCAGAAATGGGCGCCATGGCCAAGCCAGACGGTGTCATCACTTCCCATGGCAAACGCCTCACCATCAAAACCGAGAGCACGCTGAAGACCACCCCGTTCTCATGCAACCTGGAGAGCAGTTGGCAGAGACCACGGCAGGCGGCAGGAAGACAGACTGTCTGCAGCCTCGATCAGGGCGCGCTGGCCCGGCCCGGCAGAGGGAGGGAAGGAGAGCGCCTTCATGGGGAAGGTTGGAGGCGGGAAGTTAGTGGTGGGATGCATCATGAGCAAGGTCAGGGACACTCCGGTCTGTGAGAAAGTGGAGTGAAAATCCCATCATCCTTCCACATGGGAATTAGCCACCAGGATGCACAAGCTCAGTTCCATGAGCAAATCTCTCCACGCTCCCCCCCCCTCACACCCCCATTGCTGTGTGCAGTTATCACAACCATTTTACCCGCAACTATTTCTGAGTTGGTTTAATTAAGATCTACCGTTTCGTTAGTAAATAAATGTGTTTATGCTATTTAAAAAAAAAATGCTAATAGGAAGAGTTGGGTTTTTTGTTTGTATGTTTGTTTTTACATTTTTTACCCAGAAGCTGATGTTCCTCCAGCTGAAATAACTATTTCATTCCCATACTTTTACTAATTGGGAGGTAAAAGATAACATTGCTAGCCCTGCCAGTGTGGCTCAGGTGGTTGAGAGTCTTCCCGTGCACCCAGAGGTCGCAGGTTTGGTTAAGGGTGAGAGTACATGCCCAGCTTCCAGGTTTGATCTCCTGTCGGGGAGTATATCAGGGACAATGAATCAATGTTTCTCTCTCATATCTCTCTCCCTCTCTCCCTTTCTCTACCTCTCCCTCTAAAATCAATAAAAACATGTTTAAAAGGGTAGTATTTCTAAAGATGCTTCAATTGTTAGGAAAGATAAATCAGAAAGAAAGTAGTGTCTAAGTCTTGAAAAAATGGATTAAATTTGCCAGGGAGTGTTTTTTTGGGGGGGAGGGGCAAATTTATCATTAAGAACAGTCCATTTACACTGCAAACATTACATTTTAATGTATCTGGAGGTTTCTATCTTCCCAAGTAAAGTACTTACATTTGCAGTTTATATGACAAACAATCCTGAAATATGCTTAGTGAAACACAGTTTTATTAGCTAAATGTCTTTCAGATTTACAAATGGAAAACAACGATAAGTCATCTCAGATCATCTCGATGGATCTGTATTACCACAAAGGGTCTCGCAAGTGCATATCCTCTTAAGAAATTAGAAACATGCTTCTTTTTATTTTTAAAAAATCTTTATTGTTGAAAATACTACATATGTGTCCCTTTCCCCCCTCCTTGATCCCTTTGATGGTAATACAAAGACTTTAAAATCATTTGTTTTAGGGGAGTGAAAAATCACAGTTTTCGGACAAGGCAGTGCTGTTTTTTTCTATTGTTTTTCTCCACACGGTGATATCTTAAATGTCATCCTTTTCCCCATGGTTGAAATCAGACTCCCCACCCAGACTGCGTGGGAAATGCATCCTTCAAGTCTCTGCTCAGATACCACAGTCTGTCTGAGATGTCTTCCTGAACCACCCCCACAGCCCACAGAGGGCTCCATCCTCCTTGTCATTATCTGTTTACCATCTCACCTGCTCAACTTGGAGCAACTTAAAAACAAGTAATAGCCAATACATAAGTGATAGGACATTTTTGGACTGGAACCCGCGATGTTCCACTGGGCAGGATGGCTTCCCCAGATTCTTTGTCCATCGGAGTCAAAGAATGAAACCATGGACAGAAGGAAGATGGTATAGCAGAGGTGGAAATTTATTGAAGAACAAGCACAGACTTCCACATGGGGAATGGGGAAGAGTCCCACCGAGTACCCTTTTCTCTGGTTTGTTTATAAAGGCTGCAGATTTTTGTGCTTTGATAGCCCCTCTGATGGGTCACTATTCCCTTCTGATTTGGTCACTAGAGCAATTCCTAAGCTCAAAAGGCAAACCTCACATGGGACCGGTGAGGCCCTCCTTTGTTTTGTAAATATAGACCTTTTGCTACTCCCAGTTCCTTTGTCTTATGGAAATGTAATTGCTGCCACTCCCAGCTCCCTTGTTTTATGGAAATGTAACTTCTGCTGGCTCCCTGCTCAGTGTCTTGTGGAAATGTACCTTTCTGCAATTCTGTAGCCCTGTGCTTTTTCCAAGGACCTCCTTTATTTAAAAAATTCCCTAAACCTTCCGTTTTCACCCATAAAAATTCCTATTTCATCAGGAATAAAGTGAGTTATCATTCCAGGGCATCCATTAGAGTCAACAAGTATAATACATGATCAATTTTCAACTATACCCACCCACCCTATTTACGTGGATAAAATATTTTGCAGAAGTGCCCATACATTTGTGTAAGCAAATTTCACAGACTCCTTTTGATAACTTTCTAGGCTATGGAGTCAGCCTATGATCTAAACCCCAGACCACACACCACGATGATCTTATTCAAAATTTCTGAACCCCAGTCAAAAGCATACAAAATGATTGGGCAATTTTATTGTTCTATCATTCACTCATAATCCTTTTTATATTCATTTCATCACTTGTAAAATAAAAATAAAAATAAAAAACACACACCTACAGAATGGGCTATTGTGACAATTAAATGAGAAATATATATAAAATGTACATTGTGTTATCTAGCACATAAAAGGTGTTTATAAATGGTATCTATCAATTCTATTGCAAAGTGCAGTAGAGGGATTTTGTCTGGACCAGAAGATACTCCTGCATTTCCCTTCTCCCTGTGCCTGTTCAGGAAAACATTTCTCATTTCCTTTCCTCTTTGCCTATTTATGTATGAAACGTTTCATCACTCCTCTTACTACAGTATAACCTGTCATAAGTAATGGATGGTGATTCTTTAGATAACAAAGCAAATAAATTTTCATCTGCTAGAGAAAACAAACAGCACAGCTTACATTACCAGCTGTGTGATTTGAGGCAAGTTACTTAAACTCTCTGTTCCTTGTAAATGTGGGATAAAAACAGTACCTATTTCACAAAATGTTAAATGAGAAAATGAATGAGAAAACACACACACACACATCTCCTAGAATATTACCTGCATGTTGTAAATGCTACATAAGTGTGCACTATTATCATGACTCACTTTAAATCAGACAAGACAGACAAGAACATACAACACAATCTGGTTAGCAGTCCATCTATTCCTCAAAGCTCCAATCTTGGAGCCAAAGGCTCAAGGGATCCATTCCTGATTATTGTGCTCTTTGAACCACAGCTGGACCCTAAGAATGTTATTTTACATAAGATGTCACATATCCCCCAAGAACCATATGTCTGCTCTATTTTGTTTTTCTAAAAATGTTTCACTCTGCAACAACCAACTGTTTAATACAGAGAAAAAAAGAATAAAAGGTACTTAAAATTTATAGGCTACAGTAACAAATAACTTCCAAAGAGGAATTTCATGTTAAATACAGAGATGGGAGAGAGTATATTTAGATGGAAACAATTTTTTTGTACTTTGCTGGTAACTTTATGAATTCCCATTACCGTACCTCTGAGCTATTTTTTATTTTTCCATCAAGTTCCTATTTGTTACATCAGAGCTTGTTGCTATGGAGATGATAAAGATGGCACAGATTCACCAGCCTGGACCATTTTCCAAACAACTAAGCATCTTTCCCTCCCATATAAGAAATATATGCCTGTCTCAGGCATGCCTTGTATTTGCGTTCTGAGAAATAAAAATAAGTAGATCTCACATGTTGCATTTAATAATGAAATGGGCCATTAGGCATGGTGAATCCTATATAATGAAAGCCTAATATGAAAAATGTCCCCTCAAATGGGAGTTTTGCCAGGAGTTCGATTGCTTGCTATGTGAGAGCTGACCATAAGGGGGCAGCCTGGAACATGGTGGGCATGTGGCACTGTCAGCAGGTGGCAGTGGAGGTGCTGCAGGCCAAGAGCAAGGACCAGACAATAGGCCAATAGGCCCAGACAAGAGCAGGACCAGGAGGAGGGGATGGTGGAGCAGGTGAGTGGGTGATGCCAGGCCAAAGTGGGTGTGAGCCACTGGTGGCCAAGCAGGGGCCCAATTGCCCCACCACCTGATCACCCTGCTGCTGCTGGGCTCTCAGGCACTGAAGGAGCTGGGCAGGGGCTTGATGCCCCACCGACCTAATTGCAGGGCAACCAGAGGTGGTGGGAGGGAGATCAGTGGGGTGATTGGGCCCATGCAGGTGGCAACCAGCTCGGTTGGCAGGGGGCAGGGTAGCCGCCTGGCTCCCAGGTGCTGAGGGAAAAAGAGCAAATAGCAATATTAAAATATTTCTTTTTATTATTTTACTTTCAATGTGCATGAATCGATGCACCAGGCCACTAGTTTCTTAATAAAACATTTATATCTAGCAATTTTACAACTCAAAAAAATTATTATTACATATGCTATATTATTTAATTCACTCAACCTCTAGTGACATAGAAAGATGTGGTTTTATTTTCCCACTTTATAAATTAGCACATAGAGGTCCAGAGAGGCACATTTTCCCAACAGAAAATGACAAATACTGGAACTCACATCCAGGCCGCTTGATCGTCTCTCTTCTACTTATTGCACCTCCCCATGTCTCAGGTACAGTGTTAACTTCAGGTCTACTACTTAATTACAGTTTTCTGGCTCCATAACCTCCCTTTCCCTCCTCCTCATAAATAACTTTTACTGAGTGGCCACATGCTCAGACACCACATCAAGTACTGTTTATGTATCACAGTTATCATATGGAGGCCATATAACCATCATTTAACATTTCAATGAAGCAATTAAGGGTGTGTATTCTGCTTTCCCTCAAGGCTTCCGCTAACCCTCTTTTTTCTTAGCGTATGTAAACAAAGCCCTGTATTTTCATGTCTTACCTAGCTTTTTTGTACAGCTTAGAAAATTCCGTTTTGGGGGAGAAAGGGCTGCGTGGCTCCAGGCATAAGGATCCACAGGTGTTTTTAGTAATTCTGCAAATCCTGTTTGAAGAAAGATAAGAGGAGGAAGCTCGAGAAGCAGCAGATTTTCCCTCCTTCAGTCCTCTCCCTTTCTCAGGCTCCCACTTTCCAGGAAGTGGCACTTAGCAGTCCCCTCCCCTGATCTCTTTTTCTGCTTCCCCTCTCCATCCTTATACAAGTCCCTATCTGCATTGAAATTACTGAAATGGGTGAGTTGCCTTTGTGATAATTTTTTTTATCTATACTCATGATGTGGCACTTTTTTTTTTTTTGTATGAGCATTGCATTCAATTATGAAATTTAAAAAATAAAAATGTGGTCTCTTTTTCTCACCTTCCTCTTTTCTGCTTCTCGGGATGCAGATGTCATGGATAGATCTCCAGCAGCCATGTTGGCCTATGTGGATGAAGACAACATACTAGCATGACATAACAGAGGTTTGAAAGATGTCTGGGCTGGACTACTTGGCAGAATTTTCACATCAGTGTGGGCAGTCTATCTCTCAAACCCATTTATCTGAGAGGGAAGAAGTCCATAGATTATTTAAACTAGTCTTCTCTTGCATTTTAATTTTACACACAGCAAATCTAACTCTACCAAGCACAACTCATGGAACTCATACCAGAGTACCTACTTCCTCTGTCCCCATCTCCCCAATTGAATTACATCTCAATTTTTAATTAACTCATTACCAATATT
Source organism: Pipistrellus kuhlii (assembly GCF_014108245.1). Taxonomy (NCBI): domain Eukaryota; kingdom Metazoa; phylum Chordata; class Mammalia; order Chiroptera; family Vespertilionidae; genus Pipistrellus; species Pipistrellus kuhlii. The sequence continues at coordinate 7,831,729 of NW_023425405.1, forward strand.
TACATTATCATAACTATATAAATATTGTAATTCTCTCTCCATGGCACACTATAGATGGGGATTTCCTTTCTAGGCACACTAATGCCTCTTTGCAGAATTGTCCACTGACTAGTCCTATTTATGGTGTTCTGTAAAAGAAACATAATATTATTCCCTAAAAATTGCTGGTCAGTGCTTATGGAAATAAAATCTAAGTGCTTATGGAATAAAAACAAACAAACAAACAAAAACCAAAGAAACAGAACTTCAGAATTTTAAACATCTCAGTAGTCCATGCACCAGCCATGGTCCTTCTGTAAATAGTTAAGGCTGCCCACTCACTGAAAATTAATTTATCATAAACTATGTTTGAAGGAAATGTACTGGTATTTACAAAAATGTGAATTAAAAAATCGTTTTTTATATCCTAAAACTAGAAGACTGTCAAAATTAACCATAATATATCAAATCCTATATAATAAAGAGGTAATTTGCAAATTAACCCTCACACCATCACAAGATAGCTACGCCCACAGCAGAGGTGGGGGTTTCCATAACACAAGATGGCTGCACCCACTCGAAGGCGGGGTTCCCTTAACAAGCAACCAATAGGGGCCTGAGGCTGCATGGTGCTGAGCCAGGGTCGGGGACCTGAGGCTGTGCCCCCTGCCCAGCAGTGCTTGATGGGGGACCTCAAGGGGCGCTCTCCACCCCAGCCTGGACCAGGGGACCTCAGGCCATGCCTCCAACCCAGCAGGGCTTGATGGGGGACCTCAAGGTGCATCCCAAGCCCCAGCACCAGACTAGGGAACCTGAGGCTATGCTCCCCCCACCCAGCAGGGCTTGAAGAGGCTGGAGCCAGACAGGTCTGGATCTTGCCCAGTGGTGGGTGGGGCCAGCCAGGTCTGGGTCTCATGCAATTTCAAGGCATGCACAGGTGGGTGAGAACTTGACTCTAGGTCCTGCAACATGCCCCAGACTCTGATAGGAGGAAGATTTTCATCTGGATTTTACTAATTTTTTTCATCTCTTACACTCTTATTATAGAGAAAGGGCAAATAGCAATATTAAAATATTTCCTCTAATTAATTCCCTTTTAATTAATTGATGTACATGAATTTCATGCACCGGGCCACTAGTATTATAATAAAAAAATATTAAAAATAATTTGTAGAATATAAAGACTCAGAAATGTTTCATATATACAGGTAAGTAAAAAAATTATACAACAAAATTTTTTTATTAAAAAAATTTAAGAATATAGCCTGGCTGGCATGGTTCAGTGGTTGAGCTTCAACCTATGAACTAGAAGGTCATGATTCAATTTCCTGTCAGGGCACATGCCTGGGTTGCAGGCTTGATCCCCAGTGTGGGGTATACAGAAGGCAGCCAAACAATGATTCTCTCTCATCATCGATGTTTCTCTCTCTCTCTCTCCCTTCCTCTCTGAAATAGAATATAGTTATGGTTGGGTGAATCAGTTGATTTGGAGTGTCATCTGGTATGCCAAAAGGCTGCAGATTTGATTCTCAGTCAGGACACATACCTGGGTGTGGGGTTAGATCCCTGGTCAGGGCGTGTGCAAGAGGCAACCAATCAATGTTTCTCTCTCACGTCAGTGTTTCTCTCTCTTCCTCTCTCTAAAGTCAGTGAACATCCTTGGATGAGGATTCTTTTCAAAAGGAAAGAATATACTCCTAAAACATTAACGTCTGAATTATAGATTACTAGAGGCCCAGTGCACAAAATTTGGGCACAAGTAGGGTCCCTAGCGGCTGCTAAATGCCAGCCAGGGCCTCCCATCCCCAAGGCCTTCCTTCATTCTGCACTGTCCCTAGTGGTTAGTGCATGTCATAGCGAGTGATCGAACTCCCAGTTGCTCAGACTCCTGAGGGGACACTTTGCATATTAGGCTTTTATTTTCTTATTTATGCTTTTTTATTTTTTATTTTTTTGGTTTTTTTACACTATAAAAGTGTAATTGTTTTACATTTGAAATTAGGAGTATCTATACTAATAAAAGGGTAATATGCTAATTAGGGCAGACATCTTCCAGATGTCCATCTGAACAAAGTCACAGTGGTTGCGAGGCCTGAAGTTCAGGCAGCAATGAGCCCTAGTGGATGTGAGGCCTGGGGTCTGGGGCTCAGGCCTCACAGCTGCTGCAGCCAGCAGTGGCAACAGCAGCAATGTGATGGGGGCAGCACCTTCACCTGATTAGCCCAGTTGGCCCCCACAGAGGGAGACCAGACTGTGGTTTAGGCCCTCTCCTCAGGGGTAATGGGCCTAACCCATCACTAGGACATCCCCTAAGGGCTCCCAGACTGTGAGAGGGGGCAGGCCGTGTTGAGGGACCCCCCTTCCCGTGAACAAATTTTTGTGCACTGGGCCTCTAGTATATTATAACAGAAAACCATAAACCATAACAGAAGAAAATAATAAAGAGAGTCATCACTGTTAGTATAGTCCCTTTGGCTCTTGGCAAAATAAGAGAAAAGGCTGAAACACTATTCCTGTATATCTTCTGGTATTAATTTATGCAATAATCAGAAAATGCCAAAGGGAGACATTTAAATATCTTGAAACAAAAGCAATCAGAATCTTAAACACTTGGGTGAAAATGCCAAATTACCTTAAAAACAAAGCAAAAAACAAAAAAACAAAAACTTCCCCATTGAATTTCAAGTTGTGATTAGAACTAACATAACACTTACTATGTGCCTGGACTTTAAAGGATATAATGCAGCATTCCAAACTATAAAAACAGTGTTAAGTCAAATTAATTTGCATAGAACCTGTGGTAGATATCAGTTGAAAGGCAACGAGAAGAACACAGTCTATGAGGTTAAATGGCAATATTTCTAGTCCTAAGGAGCTATTTGCACAGTCTACTACGGATATCCACAGCAATCTAACCCACATATTGACAAAATTCCCAATGTGTGAAAGAGATTACGGTAGTCATTGTGGAATATGAAAGCTGCATATTCTCTGCCCTAAAGACATTTATAATCTACTAGAGGCCTGCTGCATAAAAATTCATGCACTAGAGGGGGGCAAGGGTCCCCTTTAGCCCAACCTGCCCTCTCTCACAGTCTGGCAAACTGAGGAAGGCGATACCCCATCACACTTCTGCCGCTGCCACTACCAGCAAGCACAATCCTTGGCCAGCCCGGGTTACCTGAGCCTAAGGCAGCCCTGGATGGCTCAACAGCCACCATCCATCCGAGGCTTGCCTGTGGCTTGGGCTGGCCCTGAGCAACTTGGTAGCTAAGGGGACTAGGGGATTCCAGAAGCAGGCATGCCAGCAGGGCTGAGAGGACTGGGAGCCGCCATCTTGTGGCTCTGGGTGCCGCCATCTCTAAGGATGGGGTAGTCAATTAGCATATTCCCTCTTTATTAGATAGGACTAAGGAAAACAAGGACAACAAATGCAATGCTGTTCTGGGAGATGGCTAGAGAGAAGTATAAACAAGAACCAACAGAAGTTAAGCAAAGAGGAGTACAGACTTTGTCGCTATTAATAATCTAAAATAGAAAATTAATTTCTCAAAAGCAATGATGATTTCAAATTGGAAGTTGTCATACCAATCTAGTATGAAAAATAAAGATGATATACATTTCCCAGACGAGTTTGGAAATGGAAACAAAAATGAACAAAATGAGATTTGATTTGAAAAAAGAAGGCAGAGAAGGCATACACACATCTGAAAGGTAATCACTCAGAAGCATTATGTATCCAGTGGGCAGAAACCTAGAAAGCATCATTACCCCAAAACTATGGGCTAATGGATCACACATTAGTTGCAGCTCAATGTTACAGACCAAGAGCCTAAAGTCAGGGTAGTTAGTAGGTGAAGAAGATGAAGGAATCGCCAGGAATAGAGCATGAATAGCAGCTTTATTCTAGTGAAATCACAGCTAGCAAAGAATATTCCATTACCTCCAAAAATAAGATAAGCACTTCAAAAAAAAAAAAAAAAAGCACTGAAGATCTTTATTGAATCAAGAGTAGGACAAGAAACAAAACTCCTTGCTTAGATAATTATGTCATTTAAGTAAAAACAAAATTAAAGTATAGTAGGAAGAAAAATTTGAACAGATCAGAATCATATGAGGAAGAAACAAAACCAACCAATGGTGTTAGTCTACCAGCTAAGACATTGACATGACCATGTGCCACTACAGAGCTGATTCAGAAACTATAGCTGATGGATGTTAACTAAACGTATTGTGGTAATCATTTCATAATATATACACATGTCAAATCATTATGTGGTAGACCTTCTACAGTGTTATATGTCAATTAATCTCAATAAAACCAACAACTGGGGGGGGAAAAAACTGTCACAAGTGTCGTTAGCAGAGATGCAACTCAAATTAACATGAGCTACATTACAGAGTGTGTACATGTACAACAGATGCTGATTTATTCTCAGATGTCAGGTCCTCTCAAAACAAGACCTTAATTCTAGGTGCCAAAATTCAGGATACTGAACAAACATTTGGTTGAAATAATAGCATAAAACAGAACTAGACAAACTGAGGGAATTCAAGAAATAAATGCAGATAGTAAAGTAATGCCGGACAATAGTGGTTTCAGACCCTGGTGAAATTAATAATGAGAAGGCAAAGTAATAATGAGCCAGTGGCTGGCCTGCTTGGGGACAGGTCTCCTGGATACCTTCGTCTTCATTATTGTCAAAGCTCAGCCCTTCCTCAGACTCCTAAGTGTTCCCTTTTCTGTAGCTCTCAAATGGGAATGTTTCCTCTTTCTCACTTTCTGCATTCTGGGGCTTCCAGTTTTTAATATCAAAAATCTTTACACATTGTACTTTGAGTTGAAACTTATTTTTAATCAGCTAGGAGTTTGACCATGTCTCAGCTTATCATTTGTTAATCAATGCCTTGTTTTCTATGAAATAAGGACATCAAGCATTACTACCTTTGATAATATATAATAAATTGTGGAGTGTCATTACTGGTCGTTTTAATAAATAACTTGAGTAAGAAGAGCCTTTGACTTCATTCCAGGTCTTTATCTCAAACAGTGATTAAGTCTCAGGTGGAAGCTAGCTGGACTGTCATTGGTATCACTGAGAGGTTATTAGAGTGGAGCTGCCATTATGACCAGGACCACAGTGTTTCTATATCTGCCTTCGGAGGGTTTTTAAGCTGATTGCCCATTAGAAAATATATTCTTGCTCTTCATGTCAAACCAAAAATAGAGTACATTCATTCACAGCATGATACTAAGAAACTGTGCACAAAGGTAAGCCATACAAGACAGTATTTTCTGAATATCTCAGTATTTTCTGAATATCTGACCAAGGTTGGTCTCCCTGGTTATTATCTACTCTATAGTTCACTGTTAAGATCACATGGATTTTAAACTCCAGGCTCCAAAGTGAATTTATTGGTGTTCTCCAGCTAGCCAAATGTCAGGAGAGAGGAAAGAGAGTCAATGCATACACAAGGTGGTTTTGGCAGCAAAGCCTAGAATATACAAACAGAGGGGTTGTGGGAGGCACAGAAAAATTCCTGGGAGGTTTGCTCTGCTAATATTAGTTTTAAGATAAATTGGAGTAAATTTTTTACTTCAAATAATTTCTTTGCCTCTGAGGAGTCACCGGTCTTTACTAATATAATCTTTATTTACCAGCTGTTCTACTCATTTTGCAAATTCTACCCTGTTGAAATACAATACTAGGGAGAAGATATCGAGAAAAATTCTGCAATCATTCAATTGTTGATGTTTTCTTATAAATGATATGAAACTCACCATCTGTAAATGTTAGGGAAAGATAGAAAAATAAAGTTATCAGATCATCATTAGAAGCTACCAGAAAGCTTAGTAATTGTCTTATTAATAATGAGAAGGTGAAGTAATAATATCAGAGCAGGGATGAGGAAGCAAGATGGTGACAGAGGGAAATGCCTGTACTTGCCACTTCCCACACCCCATCAAAATTACAACTAAAATACAGAACAACCATCATTCAGAACCTCCTGAGAACTGGCTGAATGGAAGTCCTACAACTAGAGAAGTAAAGAAGACAGAACATTGAGACTGGTAGGAGAGATGGAGGCATGGACCAGGCAGGAATGGCACCCACGTGTGCCGCTTTTTTAATCCAGAGGTAGATCATCCCTGTGGAGAAGCAAGGGGTCCCAGCCCCATCCCAGGGTCCCAGAGGTAGGAAGAGAAGTCCCTGTAACTACAGACTGTAAAAACAGTGGGGATTGGGGCTCTGCTGGAGACCCCGGTGTTCCTCTTAAAGGGCCAACTCATGAACTAAACTTACAAGATCCTGCTTCCTTGAGCTCCAGTGCCAATGTGAGGGTCTGGGGGACACAGACACATACGAGGAGGAAATGGATTGTCTGGCATTAGGGCAGGAACTTGAGGGTGGTTTTCTCCCAAACAGAGGTGCTGGGATCTCCCTGGTGGCAGAAGTGACTGGCAGCCATATCTGTTTGCTCCACCTTGGTGATTCCCTGAGATTCCCTGTTTGCTCCATCCAATTTGTAGCCTCACCCAATCTGTTTGCAGTGACTTTTGTATATGAATGGCCTGTTCTTGCTCAGGCTTCAGACTTTGCTAAAATCTCTCAAACATGCTGCAGCTGGGTCTGTGTACCCCAAATCTATCAATAAAAGAAAACAAGATCCTGCCTAGCTCCACAGCTGGGCCTCATCTAGGTACTTCCAGATCCAATACAAATAGCTACTGCACGGTGGCCCCAGGCAGTGCTAAATTTATACCTCCATGGAGGTCCTAGAGCCAATGCTCCCGGTGGACAGCTTAAGACCATACTAGATTACAACTCCTCACATCTATAAGAGACACATTCAAGGGGCAGTCTCAGTGAGCACCAAGGCCCCACTGAAGCAAGTCCTGCCCCATAGGGATGTTTCCTGCACATTAGCTCTCCCACTTTAGCTGCAACTGGTCCTCACAGCCTATTGGTCTAGAAATCAATTCCTCCCATGACACCAATAGCAATCAAGGCTAAACTACAAGACTGTGCACACAGCCCAGAAAGGGGAGAAACTGAAGTTCCCAGCTCAGGTGACAGGGGAGGCTGAGCCACTGTGCCCTATAGGACACCTACTATACAAGGTCCCTCTACCAATTCCAGAGATGTAGAAGCTCTACCAAATACATAGAAACAAATATAAGGAAGCAGCCAAAAGAGGGAGACAAAGAAACATGTCACAAATGAAAGAAATGGAAGCCAGAAAACTTTTGGATACAGAGTTGAAACCATAGTTGCAAGGTTACACACGGATCTTCATAAGACTTTCAAGGATCTTAGTGAAAAAGTCAAAGACATGAAAAGTACCAGTCAGAAATTAAGCATACCTAACTGTAATAAAGAATAATTACAGGGGTTCAGAGGAGTAGAGGAATCTGAGAATCAAACCAATAATGTGGAATATGAGGAAGCAAAAAACACCTAATCAGAAGAGCAAAAAGAAAAGAGAACCAAAAAACATGAAGATAGTATAAGGAACCTCTGGGACATCTTCAAGTATACCAACATTTGCATTACGGAGGTTCCAGAAGGAGAAGAGAGAGAGAGAGCAAGATATTGAAAACCTATTTAAAGAAATAATGACAGAAATTTTTAACTACCTGGTGAAAGAAATAGATTAACATGTCCAGGAAGCACAAAGTACCACACAAGAAGAACCCAGAGAGGCCCACACCAAGACACATCATAATCAAAATGTCAAAAGTTAAAGAATCTTAAAGGCAGCAAGAGAAAAGCAGTTAGTTACCTACAAGGGAGAGCCCATACTACTGTCAGCTTATTTCTCAACAGGAACTTTTCAGTCCAGAAAGGAGTGGCAAGAAATATGCAAAGTGATCAACAGCAAAGCTCTCATTCAGAATTAAAGGTCAGAAAAAGAGCTTCACAAACAATAAAAAGTTAAAGGAGTTCATCATCACCAACTAGTATTAGATGAAATGTTGAAGTGTCTTCAAATAAGAAAAGAAGAAGAAATAAAAAAATATGAACAATAAAATGGCAACAAATATATATCTGTCAACAATTGAATCTAAACATCAAAATAAACCAACAAGAAATCTAATGAGTAAGATAAACTGGTGAATAAAATAGGATCAGAAGTATGAAAGCATGGAACAGGCTGATGAATCTCAGAGGAAGGGGGTGGGGGCAGGAAGAGATAAACAAAAGATCTTACCTATGGACACAGATCATAGAGTAGTAAAGACATGGGGCAGGTGGGGAACCTGGTGGAAGGGGCAATGTGGGGGGGGGTAATAAAGGGGGACATTTGTAATACTCTCAACAATAAAGATTTAATTAACATTTAAAAAATAATAATATCAGAGCAAAAAAAAACCCCCTACTTATTCTACTAATAAGTTGAAGCATATGTAATTGTGATTATTCAACCATTTTTTACTCACAAATTACCAGAGAATCTTATATCCAACTTTACTTGCTAAGTCTATATGAATCTCTAGGAGGAAAATGGAAGTTGAAGGGAAATAAAGTTAAAACTATGTACATCATCTGTTACTATTTCATAAGATAATATCATGTACCAAGTACATGTAGTACTGACCTCCTTTAGATCTACCTGAGTGATCAGAGAGGATACAGTGTTGGTATAAAGCAAAATCAGAGGTCTTCTCAGATGGTATCCTTGGGATTAATAGCATAACCAAGGTCTATCATGGTAAGAAGGGCTTATGTATCTTGATATGTAGATTTTTATATTCAGCTATCGCAATGCTAACAGATAAGGAGATCACTTGTGAACTTGATCCTTTGGTCTTCACCCTAGCTCTAAAGCCCTGGAACATTAATGAGATATGTAAACTTAGAAAAGTCAGAGAACAAAACAAGATACTCTATAAGTTGGCAGTCACTTCATTTAATGTCTTAGTGCTGGTTTCTATTTGTTACCTATTCCAGGCTTTGCTGTTCTCACTTATTTCCCTGAGTTGTTACAAGAGGAAAAAAAAAAAAAAAAAAATGAGAGAAATTAATTTAAATTGGAAACTTTTGCAAGAATCCATATTAAAGAATTAATATTATCTTTATAGATGCACTTATTAATGTTTTCTTATTGCCTACTACACAGAAAACTCCCAAAGTCCATCCTATATAAGAAAGAAATAATATGCAAATTAACCCTCACACCCTTGCACAAGATGGCCACCACAAGATGGCCAGCAGGGGAGGGTACTTGTGGACAATCAGGCCAGCAGAGTAGGGCAGTTAGGGGTGAACAGATCAGCAAGGAGGGCAGTTGGGGGCAACCAGGCCAGCAGAGGAGCAGTTAGACATCGATTAGGCTAGCAGGGTGATCAGGCTGGCAGGCAGGCAGTCAAGCAGTTGGGAGCCAGCAGTCCCGGATTATGAGAGGGATGTCCCATATTGGAGAGGTGCAGGTTGGGCTGAAGGATACCTCCCTTCTTCCCCAGCCCGCCACCAGTACACAAATTTTGTGTACTAGGCCTCTACTATATATATATATATATATATTCTTTGTAATTGAGAGTACTACAAATATCCTCCATCTTCCCTCTTTTCCCCCCTCCACCTGGTTTCAACTCCACCTCAGTCCATATTTTAGCTGTGAAGCATTCAATAACAGATATCACAAATATCTTACCAAATATGCTTAGGATTGAAATTACTTTCACTAATTAACTATACTTTGAAATCATCAATCAAAGCTTCCTATCAATGGCTAAAATATTTTAAAATACACAAATCTTCATAATTCTTCTTTAAATAATTATTATTAGCTTTGTTCCAAAATGCAAGTCATTTGATAGCCATAAAACAATGTGGTTTGATAGGTGGAGCCAAGGCTAAAATATAAGTAAAATGATTCAGAGACATTGTGATAAGTTTGATCTAGTCAGTATTTTTATAGGTTCCTAGATTAAAGTTCATATATCTTCCCTGAAATATGTCAACTTTAGCATAATATTGTCTGAGAGATAATTGACTGGTGTGTAGATAATTAAACTCTCAGTTTGTGACATATAGTGCCATCATGTAATAAGATAACTATCCATACAGTAAAAAGGTAAATATTTTCATGAGAATTATTTGGATAATAGACTGATTGACCAAATTAGATAAGATATATGAAAAAGGTATAACAAATGTTAAAAGTAAATGTGATATTTGATAGAATCATTATGTAAATTATTAATTTGTCATCAAAATATGCAAAATGGTGACATCTTTGCTTTATAACAAAAAAACAACAACACAGAGCATAAGATATATCTAAGTTTTTATTTATTTGTTCCTTCCTTTATAAAAGGATAATACATACACACCCACACACAAAGATCTGACTTCTCCTACTGCAGCTTTCCGGATTTAAACTTGCCTTTTTACCTCTTCCAACTCCTAGATAGTAGTCTTCCTTCTTCCTTGCTAACTGAGAGACTTCTCTGATACCTATCAAAACTTTCCACCCACATCCACTTCTGTGTAGATGACATGGGTACCTACATGTTTGCTTAAAAGAAAACAAAATCAGGGGAAAGAATGAAGAGAGTAAAAAACTAAGTTACTAGCTGCTGCTTCTTCCCCTAAATTTCCCTGTCGGTGGAATAAATGGAGAAAGACAGCCCATACTGGCTACTATTGGGCCCATAGTCCATTTTCCACTTCAGATTGACTGTGTTGGAAAATTCCAACCCCTCATATAGGGAGGATCCTCAGAAAATGGCAGATCTTCTCACCTCCATTTTGCTACTCACCAGCCAAACTGGGCAGATGTGCAGGCTCTCCTGAACAGCCTGCTGGTAGCAGATAAAGGCAGCTGGTTATAAATAAGGTGAATGAAGAGGCTCATCATCTCCATCAGGAGAATCCCAAATGACCCCCAACCCATCCTGGGCAATTCCCTCGACAGAGCCCAACTGGGATCCAAGTAGTGGGGACCTAGCCTTCCTAGGACATTACAAAAGGTGCATATTGGGAGGGCTTAAGAAAGGGGTGCCTACACAAAAGGGCCTGAATATGATACAGGCCATTCAATGGAAACCAAATGAAGATTCTTCTGAATTTTTAGAAAGTATCTACCAGGCTTTTCCTAAGGAAAGCACACTGATGCTGACCCTCAGGCACCAGAAAATGCCTGGATGGTAAACATGACTTTTATTGGGCAAAGTGCCCAGTTTTCAGAAGTTCCAACATTTAGACCAGACTTTGGGAATGAATCCCTCCCATTGGTGGACATAGCCTTTAACATTTACCATACCCCGAAAACAAATAAATCAATGAAGGCCACTGTTTTTTTAGATAAAGTGCAGGAAAACCAGAAAAAGAGATGAGACTTGAAAGGATAAGGGAAAGACCCAGGAGGCGTCAATCAATGCACCTATTGCAAAGAGGAAGGCCACTGGAGAAAAGACAGCCTGGAACTCAAGAAGAAAAATTGAAAGGATGGAAACGCTTGCCAAGAAATGTTAGAAAGAAATGACAAGTCTGATGACACATGAGGAGCCCCAGGCTAACGACCTATTACTGTTTCCCCAGGTACAATTGACAGTGGGAAACAAGCGACTTGACTTTCTTATAGATCTGGGAGCTACATACTCAGTGCTAAATACACAACTAACCAAGGAAAGTTCAGCTGTGGTGTTGGTTACTAGAATGACCAGACAATTACAAAAGCAGGCATTTCTTCAACTTCTAGTTTGGGTATCAAAAACATGAGCGTGCCAAAACCGGTTTGGCTCAGTGGAGAGAGCGTCAACCTGCAGACTGAAAGGTCCCAGGTTTGATTCCGGTCAAGGGCATGTACCTTGGTTGCAGGCACATCCCCAGTGAGGAGTGTGCAAGAGGCAGCTGATCAATGATTCTCTCTCATCGATGTTTCTAACTCTCTATCCCTCTCTCTTCCTCTCTGTAAAAAAAATCAATAAAATATATTTAAAAAACAAAGCAAAACAAAACAAAAAAACATGAGCATAGTTTTCTCTGTATGCCAGATTGCCCCATTCCATTGTTGGGGTGAAGATTTGCTTTGTAAATTGCCTAGACAATACTGTAACTTGTTCCCCTGAGAAGCAGCAGTTACGTTTAGAAGTCCTGCTGAAACATGCTTTCTAACTCCAGCTGCTCCTGCCTTGCCTGGAAGGACCCACAGATGAACTCTTCCCACCTGAGATCTATGAGCAGGTTGATGGAGCCTTTTGGGCCTATGGAACCCCAGGCAGGGCAGTTAACATCCAACCTGTAAAAACTAACCCAAAAGAAGGGGCACAGATCCCTCCCCAAAAAAACAATACCCCCTTAAAAAGGAAGTGTTAGAGGGAATTCAATCTTCATTATTGCAGAAATATTGCAGAAGTTCTTAAAATCAGGATTAATTCAGCCATGCCAGTCTCCCTATACTACTCACATTTTGCTAGTCAAAAAGCTTATTCTGATTAATATTAATTTATGTAGGACCTTAAGGCCACAAATAGTCTTATCTAGGACATTCATCTTAATTTGCCAACTTTTATACTTTATTGACCAAATGCCCATGGATAGAAAATGTTTTTCAGTCCTGAACTTGAAGGATACTTTTTTTCTGCATCCCAAAAGTTAAACAGGCTCAACTATTATTTGCCTTTGAATGGCAGTAACTAAAGCTATGCTCCAATACTGGTGGACGGCGTTGCCATAAGGACTAAAGAATTCCCCAACTATATCTGTGGAAATACTAGCAAAAGAGTACTTAAAAGACTGTTCGCTCAACACTATCACAATCCTGAATCATTAGGCAAAAGAGAATATAAAGTATCGCCTCACAAGGCCCAGAATTGCCAGGAGTGTACCTGGGATTCCAATTGAAACAGGCACTAGGAGCTTGGTGGCTGGTAGAAAACAAGCCATCACTACAACAAAAATTCTAAAGTATCGGAGGCAGCTTCATGGATTCTTAGGGATTACAGGGGATGGCCCAATTTGCATTCCAAACTTTGGCCTTATAGCAAAACCATTGCATAACTCTTTGAAAGGATTAGACTCTGAACCTCTTTAATGGACAAGGGACTATCAGGCAACATTTTACAACTTGAAGAAAAAACTAGTTTGGGTTCCTGTAATAGGATTGCCCAATTTACAGCAAGTTTTCAAAGCATGCGTTCATGAAAGGCAAAGAATTGGACTTGGGATACTAACCCAGACTCTGGGAAATACCCCTCAATTCACAATCTATTTCTCAAAGAAACTAGATCACACAACAAAAGGATGGCCACTATGTCTCCGGGCAATAGCAGCTACCTGAGACATCTTACAGGAAGCAAAGAAATTCACTCTGGGGAAACCTACTATGATATTTGTTCCACACCAAATCCTAAGCCTATTGGAACAGAAAGAGGGGTGTTGGCTGAAAGCAAGGAGCATGGAATATCAGGCCATTTTAGTAGACAACCCAAATGTTACCTTACTAACCATCACTACCTTAAACCCAGCTACCCTACTCTCAGACTCAGGGGGAAGTTCAGACCTCAACATGATTGCTTAGAAATCACTGACAAAGTGTATTCCAGCCGACCAGATCTAGTAGACTAGCCTCTGGCAGCACCTGACTGGGAGTTGTAATCAGATGGGAGCAACTTCATGAGAATGGTCAATGATCTGGGTACGTGGTCATCACAGACAAAGGAATAGGAGCCCATGTCCTTGCCATTGAAACCTCACCACAAAAGGCTGAACTGACAGCCCTCCCCAGAACCTCAGGATTGTTTCAGGTAAAGAATCTTAACATCTACACTGACCCTTCCATATGGAAGAGCAGTACTCATGATATGATCTTACTCCCTGAAGCGCCAGTATTTCCCATCCTCAAACACCTACATGAAGGGACCCATAATGGAAGAGATGCTTTAATGGAGCTCATTAGACAGCATCTGAAGGGCCCTGATTTACAAAACACCATTCAGAAGATTATCCAAGCCTGTCAGGTATGTGCCAAATTTACCAGTTTTTTCCCCTTAATAGCTTCCAGAGGTTTTGTCATCATTGGGAAAGGTGTTTTTTGTTATTTTTTTTTTTTTCATTTCTAGTTTATAGAGGAATTCACTTTTTTTTCTAGTACATGAAGTGACTTTTTCATCTTCATTTTTTAAAAATTCAGATTTCTGATCAGAGTAGTTTATTCTTTTTTTAAAATATATTTTATTGGTTTTTTTACAGAGAGGAAGGGAAACGGTTAGAGAGCTAGAAACATCAATGAGAGAGAAACATTGATCAGCTGCCTCCTGCACACCTCCTACTGGGGATGTGCCCACAACCAAGGTACATGCCTCGAACCCGTGACCCTTCAGTCCGCAGGCTGACGCTCTATCCACTGAACCAAATCAGTTAGGGCCAGAGTAGTTTATTGTTGTGTATAATTTGAATAAAAATAAAATTTTAATATTTTTACCAATATTTCTCCTACCACAATTGGTTGACACTTATCTTTTCCCCATTACACATTAAAAGAGAGACTCATGGACACAGACAACAGTGTGGTGATAGCTAGAGAGAGATAGGGTGGTGATGAATGGTGATGAAAGGAGATTTGACTTGGCGTGGTAAACACACAACACAATTTACAGATGATGTAGAATTTTATACTTGAAGCCTATCTAATTTTATTAACCAACATCACCCCAATAAATTCAATAACAATGATGCATAAATTACTTACACAATGGGTCTACTTGAGATTTTTTATTGTGCTCTTAAACTGTCAGTCACTCCATTCATGTACAAGTCCAAGCTTTTAATGTATGAGTCACACAGTATGTTTTAATATCTATTAGGGCTAACCTCCGTATTTCCATTTGCCTTTTCCCATCCATAATTATTTAAGCTTCATTAATTTTTTTCTCACATAAACTTTAGATTCAATTTATCTAACTCTGTTTTTCAAAAGACTTGGTATTTTCATTGGAGTTTTATATTATCTTTCACAGAAGTTTATTCTTTCTAAGAATATGAAAAAAAAATTCCATTTGTTTAAATATAATGTTGCATGTATCAGAATTATTTTAAGGGTTCCCTTATGCTTTTTGCACATGTGTTAATTTTACACTTTCCCCTTCTATTTTTTTGTTGTATTTCTATATATTCAGAGCATTTAACATTTACATTCTAATCTTCAACTTTCATTCTCATCTTTACTTTACTCATAGGTGTACAATTAAATGTATGCAACAATACTTACTAGAAGTCCTTGTGCTAAAATTATCTCTTCAGTAGAAGAAGGCTATTCTCTAGCACAGTGATTTTCAACCTTTTTTATCTCATGGCACACATAAACTAATTACTAAAATTTCACAAGACACCAAAAAATATATATATTTTTTGCCAATCTGACCAAAAGATAGGTATAATTTTTATTCATTCATACTAGATGGCTATTATTGTGTTGGTTGTTATCATTTTTTATCTAACAATCTAAAAGAAAAAAAGTCAGAGCCCCAGACTAAATAGTCAGGTATTGCATGTTTTAAAAATTCTTGTGGCACACTTGTTGAAAATTGCTGCTCTAACAAATTCTTCAGGAAGAACTTGTGAGTGCAATAGTCCCTGAGTTCTTAATGGTTAAAATGAGTTTTCTATAGCTGAAAGGTGGCATGTAAAACCTCGGCTTATATTTTCTTCCTTGAGCTTCTTGAAAATGTTACTCTCTTTTTATTTAACCTTGTAAAACTATTGTTGACAATTTTCAGTCTGATTTTTTAAATTTCTGATTTGTGATTGTCTTTTATATTGTTTATTACTTGTTTAATTACCTGTATATGCAATTCATTTTTGAGTACTGTGTTACAACTCTCCTTTGCTTTAGGCTTTTTCTCCGGTCAAGGCAATTGTCATTCTCTTACACAATTCTTTTATTTTCTTTTCCTTTACTTTTTTAAACAAGAAAGTAGTGCTCACCCTCTCATTTAGAGCAAGATAAGAGATGTTTCAATGTCAATGTAAAGAGTTGTATAATTTCCCATCATTTCTGCACATGGTTGCCCTTCAGCTCTCTTTCAACTTGATTTTCTCTCCCTAGGACTCAGATGTCTCTTTGCAAACCCACTTGCTGGTCATTTATTACATATTTTCAATTATTCTTTCTAATACTCCTTCCTTCCTTTTTTTCTTCCTTCCTTCCTTTTTTCCTTCCTTCCTTCCTTCCTTCCTTCCTTCCTTCCTTCCTTCCTTCCTTCCTTCCTTCCTTTTGTCCTTTTTGTATCAGGAATGATGAGAAATTGAGCATTTTTCCCTTGGAGAATTTATGTTGGCCTATCTTGCTAGTGAGCTGTAGATATCTAAAATCAATACCCTCAGTTTCTTCCCTCATTCCCTAAGTTTTAAAGAAAAATTAGGATGCTGTAAATAAATGTGGTACCAGATGCACTCCAGCAAATGATAGCTCTTGGAATAGCATCTGAAATGACAATATGTACTCACTTGGAATTTAGAAATGAAAATGTCCCAGTGCCTTGCTTCATTACTGAAGGGAATCAGCCTCATACCACAGCAATTGCCTGTTCCCACCAGCTGACAATGAAATGAATACGCTGTAGGAGCTGAGATGATTATGGCATTAAACTTAGCAGTCTCTCCATGATCCTCCACGACTGCTACTGAATCTAAACTAAATCAGTTCTCAGAAGAGTCTGTACAGAACTTGCTCATCGTTTAAAATATGAAGGGCGAAAATGAGTGAAACCAAACGAGTTAGGGAAGGTATTAGCAGCTAAGAGACAGCTCGGGGATCTGTTTTAGATCAGGCTGAGAAAACAGAGCGGAAACAGCCAAACAGCCTGAGGAGAATTGACATCACCTACACAAGCCTGAGAGATTGTTTTATTATTGTCATCAGTTGCAGTGACGATGATAATAATGATCTGGTATCAAGTGAGCAAAAAACAATGCAATTGCAACAGCACTGGCTATAAAAAGAAAAGCATAATATGCTAGTAGATCCCCTGGCTGGCGAGCTTGATATCTAAGTCTCCCAGACTATGACCCAAGGCAGGGACACTGAGGGAATGAAGAGCAGATGCCTGAAGGCTCAGTTAACATCAAATTGATCTTTGTCAGGGAAGATACCAGCCTCGGACATGACTACCCACCATAAACTGCTTTTAGTTAGGAAAAAAAATAATTAAATTCAAACCATCCTTTGTGGTTACTTTAGGTGTCTGAGTTTACAGGGCCGCCACACAGGCCTTCCCTGAGCTAGTGTGAGCCTAGCTCCTTTGGTTCAAAACGTGGTAACTTCTCATCCACATGGATGAAAGCACACTGCTTATGGGTTGAGTTACAAGTCATCTCAAACCTTCCCGTGTGTCTCAGCCTTCACTGCCCCATCCACAAAGTTTCTTAGTTGCCTAGGAATGCCTGGTATTTTAAACTCTCCACCCCCATCATCCTGGAACCAAAGGAGCTAGGCTCACATCCATGCAGTTAAAAGATTTTATTCAGACCCCTAAGCCATCAGTTGGACATCCCCTGAGGGCTCCCAGACTGAGAGAGGACACAGGCTGAGCTAAGAAACCTACCCTTCAGAGTGCACAAATTTCATGCACCAGGCCTTTAGTATTACTATAATATCAAGAGCTTTTGTTTGTTAGAAAAATCTTTTCCTACTCTTTGGTTTTTCAGAATTTCTGGATCATTGTGTTTAGCTGTGCCTTTTATTAATAAGATATAGCTGATTTGCATGTGTGTGTTTTTAAATCCAGTCTGAGAAAAAATTTAATTGACCCAATCTGCCAATTAGTAAACTGGAGTATTAACTCCATTTATATCTATAACTAGAGGCTCGATGAACAAAAATTCATGTAAGAGCAGGCCTTCCTTCCCAAGCTGCCAGCACTGGCTTCCCTCAGGCACCCGGGACCCGGGCTGCTTCCCTCCATCTGCCACCGCCAGGCACCTGGGACCCTGGCTGCGTCCGGCCCCGGCTTTGTCTGGAAGGACATCCAGAATGACACCTGGAAGGGTGTTCAGTCTAATTAGCATATTATTCTTTTATTATTATAGATAATTATTGGCATTTTTAACTTATTTCTGTGACTTTGTTTTTGCTTTCAATGTTGTTTTCCTCCCTTCTTGCTTTTTTTAATTGATTTTTTATATTTTTATTGTACATCTTACTATACATTTTGAGAATACCACATTCCTATTCTTTTATTAGTCACCTTTAACTAGCATAAGCACTTAGCTTTTTAAGAGTCTGAAATCTCTAAATATCTTCATCAACCTCCCAAACAATGCAAAGACCTTAGAACTCCAAACAGGTCCGACCTATTTGATGTTGTCGGGCATCTGAGTTCTTTGCGGTTTTCCTTTTATCCCACAACATAGCATTGTTCTTACTGTCTTCCAGTCAATGTTTGATCAGCAAGTTCTTTGCTCCTTATTTCTTTGTTCGTGTCAGATCATTCCTGAGATCACTCTCCTGCTGTCTGAAGTGTACCTTTAAAATTCCTTTAGTAAGGACCGCTTGAGGCATTTCTCTTACATACTAGTGATTCTCTCCTGTACAGCTCTCAACATCAGAAAATTAACATGCATATAAGACCACTATCTAATCTGTATATCTTATCGTACTCAAACTTGGTCATTTATGGCAGTAGTGTTTATTACATGCCCCTGGTCTCCTTTAAGCTGGAATCACTCCTGACTTTTTTCTTTCTTTCATGAGTTTACCATTTCTGAACAGGACAGCACAGTTATTTATAGACTTATCCTCAGTTTGGGTTTGTCTGGTGGTTTCCCATGGTTGGATTCAGGTATTACCTTTGGCAGCAGTGGCACAGAATGAATGGTGTTCCTAGTGCATCAGATCAGCAGACATGTGAGTCTGCTTTGTCCCACTGCTGGTTGTGTTAACCTTATCCTATCTAATAAAGAGGGAATATGCTAATGTACCATCACACCCTCACAAAGATGGCAGAACCCACAGGCAATAAGGAGGGAATATGCTAATTGGCTGTCACACCCTCAAAGATGGCGGTGCCCAGTCCCCTCAGCCCTGCCTGGTGGCAGGTGCGTGGTCCAGCTGCTCTGTGTGCCTGCCTTTGGAGTCCCCCAGTCCCCTTAGCCCCCCAGCCACCCAGGCCCGGCCTGAGACACAGGCAAGTCTCAGATGGTGGGTGCCCAGCCACCCAGGGCCAGCCTGAGGCACAGGCAAGCCTGGAATGGGGGCTGCCCAGCTGCTTAGGGCTGCCCGAGGCTCAGATAACCAGGGTTGGCAGCAGCAGAGGTGTGATGGAGCATTGCCTTTCCCTGATCATCAGGTAGCCGCCCACCCCTGAGGGCTCCCAGACTGTGAGAGGGGGCAGGCTGGGCTGAGGGACCACCCCCTCCAGTGCATGAATTTTCATGCACCAGGCCTCTAGTTATTTTATAAGGGTGATCTGCCTTGCTTCACACTATAAATTAACAATCTTCTCTTAGCAAGTACTTGCTTGTAAGTTCTTACTGTTTATGATTAAGTAATCTATTTTTATTTCTTAGTACTTCAAAGGGAACTTGTCAGTTTTGATTAAGTTGTGTTGTTTTTTCTCAAATGGCAAATGTAAGAATTTGACATATTTGGAAAATAATTGTAAAGCAGAAAAGGAATCCTGGCTGGGTAGCTCAGTTGATTAGAGCATCCTCTTATATGCTAAGGCTCTGGGTTTGATCCCAGGTCAAGGCACATACAAGAATCAACCAACGTATGCATGCATAAATATGTGGGCCCAGCAAATCTCTCTCTCTACCTCGCTCCTCCTTTTCTTCCCTCCATCCCACATTTTCTCCCTCCCTCCAACCCTTTTTCTTTCTCTCAAATCAACATATTAAAATATGAAAATAATAATAATAAAGTAGAAAAAGAAATACATTTAAATATTGAAGTATAGATTTGGGGAATTCCTATCCAGTTCCCTCAAAATATCTAAGCTATTAATAAGATTATGATAAGGAATTTTATTTTTTTAATATATTTTTATTGATATTTTACAGAGAGGAAGGGAGAGAGATAGAGAGCTAGAAACATCAATAAGAGAGGAACACCGACCAGCTGCCTCTTGCACACCCCTTACTGGGGATGTACCCGCAACCAACGTACATGCCCCTGACCAGAATCAAACCTGGGACCTTTCAGTCTGCAGACCGACGCTCTACCACTGAGCCAACCGGTTTTGGCAAGATTATGATAAGGAATTTTAAAAGAATGTATACTTTCAGAAAAAAAATGTTCACCAATCATCTCAACTTATATAAAACCCATGCAGAATCTTATAAATTTAGGAACATAGCTAAAGGCATATTTCTTCCCAATAAAATTTTATCTGATATGTAATTTTATTTTGTTTTTATTATGATAATTTTTTCTAAAATTTCCTTTCAGACCATTAAAAGTTATTTTCCTGCCTTGGCTGGTTTGACTCAGTGGATAGAGCATCAGCCTGCAGACTGATGGGTCCCAGGTTTGATTTCGGTCAAGGGCATGTACCTTGGTTGTGGGCACATACCCAGGAGAAGGTGTGCAGGAGGCAGCTGATCGATGTTTCTCTCTCATTGATGTTTCTAACTTTCTATCTCTCTCCCTTCCTCTCTGTAAAAAAATCAATAAAATATTTTTTAACGTTATTTTCCTAAAGTAATAAGATAAGTACTTAATATTATGTTTTTAAAACTGTTAAATTCACTTTGATTACTTATTTGGCCTGCTTCCATGAAGTTCCAATTTATACATAGGTTAAGTTATTATCATTAAAAAACAATCTGTTACTGTTTTCTTGGCTTAGTTTTATTTTAATCTTTCTTGATTTCTTGATGCAGTTATTGCTTCAGATGATGTGGTTGTTGTTTTTAAATTGCAAACATGTCAGCTTTTTTTAACTAAATATACTTCTTTCTAGTTTTATTAAATAATGATCTGAAAATATGTTCTTCAAATTTTTATTTTGAATTTATATAGATTTTCTGTTATACAGGCAATTTTGGAATATAAACAATGTGTATTTTTTAAATGAATAATCCTTGCTTATAGTCTATAAATTTTGATAAATATCAGTCCTTTTCAATCATTGACTATTCATTTTTTTCTGTTTTGTTTTATTTTGAATTATCACAAATACTCATGACTAAAATCAGCACAGGTTCAAATCTTAAGGCCCACTATGTGCTTTAAATTCCACTTGAAATTTACATTCACTTTTTTTGGTTTCCCTACTTAAGCTTTTATTCTTTTTTTTTTTTTTTTTTTTTGCTTTAGTGTTATGTCAGAATAATACAAATTACTGTATTTTATATGCAATATACTATTTTTGGTGAGTGATTTAGACATCATCATTCACAGAAATAATTCCTTTGCCAGTCTTAGCAGATGTCATTCTTCATTTACTTTATTTTAAAGTTACACCTTTTTTTTGGGGGGGGGGGGCTCTATTGTCTCAGATTGCATATTTTTATGTAGACTTTTTTAAGTTTGTAACTTTAAAACTTTTATTATGCTATTTTTGAAAACATTTTAAAAATCAAAATAATCACCTATGATAGCTATTTCAAGCTAACTGTTGATTTTGTCTTACAAACTCGACAACTTTAAACCCTTTAATGAGGGAGAAGCAGTCCCCATGTGTGGCTTTCCCTCCTTGCTTCCTTGGAACCTGCTTCCTTGGTCTGATCTGAGGATATGTTTTAGTGGGGTGGAGGAGAAAGTTGAATTAAGCCCAGCTTTTGGTCTAACAATGAACTAAAATAATTCTTCCCTGTTCTCAGT
This sequence comes from Pipistrellus kuhlii, assembly GCF_014108245.1. Classification (NCBI taxonomy): domain Eukaryota; kingdom Metazoa; phylum Chordata; class Mammalia; order Chiroptera; family Vespertilionidae; genus Pipistrellus; species Pipistrellus kuhlii. Next base: position 7,853,482 of record NW_023425405.1, read on the forward strand.
CTTATCATTTCTTCTGTGCCATCATTCTCAGCTCTCTCAACTCGCTATTTTCATTTTGGCTTATATAAATTCTTACAGAAAGGAAAAAAGATAGTTTATTTTTTTTTTAAGATACTTTATTTTTAAATGGCAAAATATCTAACTCCCCAACCCCCTGCCAAACCATTCCCACTCCAGGCAAGCCCCCACCACCCCAGTGTCTGTGTCCATTGGTTTTTCTAATATGCATGCATACAAGTCCTTTGGTTATTCTCTAACTCCATCCCCACCCCCGTCCCCACCTTTCCTACTATTTGTCTCTGGATCTATTTTTGTTCATTCAATTATGTTGTTTATTCCATAAAGATCAAATCACTTTTGACAGCTAATTTTGAATAAAAATATGATCAAAGACAAAAAAAAGCAGCATGCATTCTTACCATCTTCAGTAATTATTAATTTTTCTAAATAGTAGAATATAATCTGCCAAAGAATGGCTAGTAAGTCTTTTATAAAATATTCTTTGGGTTTCTTTAAATAAAGTGACCATAAATCTGTTAACCAAAAAGGACACCTCTGGGAGAGGAAAGTCTGTCTGTTAATATTTATGACAATAACAGGCATACAAAGGGACTGTGGTGAATAGAATAGGATATGCAGTTATGCCTACCACGTGTTAGAGTCATCAAACAAGGAGACCATTACCTTTACCAACATCCCAGAATGTGACAGTTTGGGGGAAAGGGCCTTTAAAGAGGTAGTTAAGGTAAAATGCGCTCATTAGTGGGCCCTAATCTAATATGACTAATGTCCTCATTAGAAGAGATGAACAGAACACACACAGGTACAAAGGGAAGACCTTCTAAAGACAATGGGGAAAGGCAGAAATCTACAAACCCAAGGAGACATGTCTCAAAATGAAACCAACCCTGCTGACATCTTGGCCTTGGACTTCTCTCCAGATGTGTGAAGAAATACATTTCTGTTGCTTATGCCACCTAATCTGTGGAATCATACAGTGCTTGTCTTTTTGTGACTGATTTCTTTCATACAACATAACGTTCTCATGTTTCATTTACGTGTACCATATGTCAGAATGCCCTTTCTTTTTAAGGCTGAATGATACTCCACTGAATGTATATGCCACAGCTTGCTTATCCATTCACTCACCAATGCACACGTGGGTTCATGGACAGGAATATTTTTCTCTTTTGTTCACTGTCCTATCCCTAGTACTTAAAAATGTTCCTGACTTAGATTAGGTTTTCAGTGATTATCTCTTAAGTAAATGAATGGTTAACAGTTAAGTGTGTGGTCTTGATTGTACTTATAGAAGCATAATGTCCACTGAATAAACTATAAATCTTGACATAAGCCTGCTTCTGGGTGACCTATGCTTTCTTATCTCCTCTGTTCCCACTCTTTATCTCTCAGATTCTTTCTTTTGTTATCTCTTCAATATCCATTCTATTGACTTTGTCCGTTGTCTCTGTTCTGTCTCTCAGACAATAAAACACTGCAGCATTTACGTAGCAATGCTGGATAGAGGCAGGGTTGCTTGACCCAATAAATAGTCCTTGAGCATCTATAATACATTGTACTGGACTCTATGCCAACATGAAAAACATGGTACTGAGTTAATACTATCTACTGAGATCTTAATTTCATATCTTTAAAAAGCTTAGCATTACACAAATGAAGTTCAGGAATTAAAAGTATTCACTAAAACCACTTAATTTAAACAAACAAAAAAGAGGAGTAAATCTATCTTAAAACTAATACCTCCTGATAAAGCTTACTGGGTACAGTTATCCAAATTGATGGACCTGTGAAGAGCATTTTATCACACTTATAGATCCCCAAAATGTGTCTGAAAGAAATCAACTTCAATCCCAGGTCAAATGAGGTTGGACACATTCAGGGTTGTTTGGCAGCAGAGCAATTTGCAAAGCCTAAAGTTAAAAATGATTGGAGGTATATTATTCAATTTTTCTGAAATTGCTTGCTGGCTAGAATCTAGTTTATTTTATTTCAGGTCTAACTGAATTTTATAAGCACCCAAAAAAAGGAATTTGTAAAGTCAACACTGACAGAACAATAGCTCTGTTGGGTCCAACTATTCAATTCTCAAACTGAATTTCTTGTTTTCCCTCTTATTTTATTATGTGTTTCAATACTATAACTTACAAAAAAAAAAAAAAAAAAAAAAAAAAAAAACACAAAAAAACTTTCTTATTTTCCTTCACTAGGCCTAGAAGTATTATTTTATGTCATATCTCCTTTTTCTTAAAAAAATAACACCAAGAATCCTTTGCACTTCTTTCTTTCAGATTCCTAGCTTCCTTAAGCAAGGCCTGTCTTCATCCAAGCACAGGTACACAGGTAACATTCCTTACCCATATCAACAATCATGGCCTGGTGGATTGATATTCATAGATTTACAGTAGCATCACTGAAAGTACATCAGTCCTCATCAGCATTTTAAAACAACAGAATTGGATAAAAATACAGTAGAGGGTCTCAAAGAATAGAGCAGCTATGGTATGCAGATCAGACAGAAACAAAATTCTTTGGGCAGTGATTAATTATGCTTGCTAACAATTTATTATCCACAGAGTCAAGCTGAGTAGCTGCCTATATAACGTCACTAAAGGATCCCCAAATTGCCTTTCTTTCCCCCAAATATTGCCCTCACACATTGCCACTTTACCAACCTTCTTCTCTCCTGCTTAGCTTGAACAGGGGATTTCTATCCAAAGCTCTGTCTCCTCGAAGGAAGCCACAGATTGCTTATATACTCTGTTTGATCAGTTGCATGTTGATTTCTTCTTTGCAGCTGGCTACTTTCTTCTGGTTGAGTTCCTATCAGCTTATCCTGCTTACATTAGTTTATAAAATACTATGCTCCATTTTAATATTTAGCAATAAATAACATTTAGATCTGCTTAGACCTTAGACCCTTGTCCTATCTAACATTTGGAGAAAGGAACAGTAAGTGTCTTCTTGTGTAGGACTCTTGATAATACTTTGTTGCTTGCAAGAGATAGTTTATTTCATGGGAAGATTTGTGTTCACTGATAATTCTTGACTTCTGAAGCTATAATGTCCTCCTTGGAAAAAAAAAGACTTTTATGATTGTTGCCTATTATAAAATACCCCTCTCTATTCCACACCCAAAACTTTCTCTTTTAGATACTGGAGTAGGGTGTCAAAGATAATGGAGATTATCAAACTTCATGTTATTGTGTACTATATGAAGGTGTTGTTTTCAATCAGTTCTCCATGAAACAGACATTTGCATGCAGGAAGGTTACTTGGAAAGTTTTTAGGTGAGTATAAGAAGAAGGATTGGGCAAAAGGTAGATTTAAACTGGATGAGGTCACAACAAAGACTCACCTGATCACATGAGTGCCAGGACTGACCATCAGACCCTGAACAATGGATGAATGAATTACTCTGACACATGTTTCTGTGAAAGAGAGAGCTAAGGGACTGCTAGGCTATAGGAACCAAACACCCCCATTTGCCTACTTCCCTAGGCTTTTATTGAAGCAACAGCTTGAACTAAAATTAACCTCTAGATACTGTCAGCAGGGTAAGTGTCCTTGAGAAAGCACATGCTTCTACAAGGTCATGTCTAAAGACCAAATATAGATTCCAGTAAAACACCTGGGGACTCAGACTTGTTTGGAAAAGTTAAGGCAGGAGCTGCTGCCTTTGTCAAGGTCCCCCTAGAGGCCCTGACCTTTTGGAGAATTCTCCTTACATACTTTCCAACCATGTCCCATGCTTCCCCATACATGAGTACTATTCTGGAGCAGGGATGGTGTCCTCAGAGTTGTTTTGCCTTTAGGCAAGGGGTTCAAATCATTATGCCTCTACCTGGATAAGTCAACCACTCATTTGATGCAGACTGACCTCAGGAGAAGGGTATGATCTTGAATGGAGTGGCTTTCTTTGGCAAATGGCTCAATTGAGTCACCAATGATACATCTCTAAAGCCTCACTCCTGGAAGGGGAACCTGGACAGCACACTAGAACATCCACCACAGATTCTTAGTTAAACCAAAATCTATAACAAGAAAAATTAAAAGGAACTAACTAAAAATGGAATCCAAACAAACAAAAATGGGTCTTTATTTGTCTCAGTCTGGAAATAAAATAAATTAAAGGTTTTATTCACAAACATTTTTCACTGGTCAAAGAAAAAGTTTTAAAGAGACGTGCAAAAATTTATTTTAATTTCTTTATTGATTAAGGTATCACATATTTGTTCTCAACCCCTCATTCCAATCCTCCACCCACCCCCACTCATGCCCTCACCCCCATATTGTCCTTGATTACTGGTTAGGCTCATATGTATGCACATAAGTCCTTTGGTTGATCTCTCCCTTTTATCCCCACCCTCCCTTTGAGGTCCAACAGTCTGACCCATGGCTCCTTATCTCTGGGTCTGTTCTTGTTCATCAGTCTATGTTTTTCACCATTTCCCCTAGATGAGTGCGATCATGTCCTACTGGAAATATACTTATAAGAATCAAAAATGAGACAAGCAATAATCATTATGCTGAAAGGCATATGAATCAGTCTGTAGTGAGTTTCTTTCTGGGCCACCAGTTCTTTTGAGACCCAATTTCAATGTCAAACAGTTCCTTATGTGTACATGTCAGCAATGATATTTCAGTTCTGGATGGTGGGAAAATGGTAGTAATGCAGGTCCAACCCTCTCTGGTTTGGTCCTGGGCAACTTGCAGTGATACCCAGCTGCTGACTGCTTTATGGCAAGGCGTTGTCAATGACTTCCATCTCTGGATTGCTTCTCATCTGTCTTCATGGTTGGAGTAGTCCTGTTAATTCCTCTCTGTTGCCAGAATCCACGTGCAAATTTCACACTCATCTGCCCAGCAGAAGACTATCAGAATTGAGGTAATTGCTTTCTCAAAGAGGACCTGTATTGTATTCATGTTTCTTGGGCAAGTTTTACTGAGAGGCATAGTCAAAGAAACTAAGAAGAAGACATTATCCTCCAGTTATTCATATCACCATCATTATTTTTTTTATATATTTTATTGATTTTTTTACAGAGAGGAAAGAAGAGGGAGAGATAGTTAGAAACATCGATGAGAGAGAATCATAGATCAGCTGCCTTCTGCACACCCCCTACTGGGGAATGTGCCCACAACCAAGATACATGCCCTTGACCAGAATCAAACCTGTGACCCTTGAGTCCCAGGCTGACACTCTTATCTCCTGAGCCAAATCGATTAGGGCCATATCAGCATCTTTAGAGCTGAATAAATGGTTATTTAATAAGAACAGTCCCTGTATAGCCAAAAAAGAGATTTTTTTTAGTTAACTTTGGCAGTGACTGCATATACTCATTAATACATTTAATGAAAAGAATTAATGTTCTTTAATAGAAGAGCTATCGTGATAATATCATTATTGAATTGGAGTAAAAGCATGAATCAAGCACATAATCTCTAAAATTATTAGATTCCAAATTTTAAATACAATTTGGCAAATTTTAATGATTTTTTACATATATTTTCAACTCTCTCAGCTGGCTTTCTTCCAGCCAAATTGAAAAAGAGAGTAAGTTTGTTTGGCCATCCTGAATTTTCAAAGCTTCTCTCTTATTAGCCCTTAAATTGTCTTCATTTGGATGTGGGTGTGTATGGCATTACTCTTAGAAGTCAAATTGAATAGGCTGTGTATTTTAGATCAGTATGTTCTCAGAGAGAATGAAGAAATAGTATTTCACTGTGAAAACATCAAATAAGAAATTAAGGATCAATTTGAAGGATGGAAAAATCTCCTTTAATCTGTGACCTCTTTGACCTGCCTACGGATCCTGTTTTTTTATAACCCAGTCTAATCTAGAAACAAAAGCTGGTGTCTGGGGGACCTATAAAGCCGTCTTATTTCTTTGTGTTCTCATAGTCCAAACAAACTCCCAAAATTTCAGGCTCTTAAACTGTCCAGAAAGACCCTCTCTTGGAGGAACCAATGGGAATGCTGTTACCATTAAACATAATGCTTGGAAGAAAGCCCAAGTGTTGTTGTAGTTTTTATGCACTTAGTAGCCTGCAAGTGTTTGGTGCTTACGCATTGCTTTTATTGTTAGCATAGAGAAACTAGCAAGTTATGCATTGAAGAATATCTGAGGGGATGACAGAACAAAGTAGGTACTTTCCAGTTAGAAAAGGACTGTAAAAAGATTGGCAGAAAGGGGCTGTGGACATCTGATGAAGGAAGCTTAAGAATTCATGGCCAGGAGTCAAGAACATAAAGATATACTTCAGACTTCATTGGTTTCTCGCAATGCCAAGTACGTTAGCTGACCTCCTATTTTTTCATGCTCTCTCAAGGAATAACTTTCTCTAACTTACATTGTGACTTCCTTGAACCTTTTCATACTTTTATATTTGAGAATGTTAACGCATGTCCCTTTCTCTTCTTAAACTTTGAAGACATTTATTCCCAAACACAACCAAAAGCCATACTAAGAAGTATGATTGTCCCTGTAAATATTGCCATTATGTAGTATAATATTCTACTGAAAATTGATCTGATTATTCCAATAATGGCTCTTTTCAAATTTGATCAACCCTGGATGAAAGCTTTTATGACTTCTGGTGAGGAAGTGGGAAAACTTAACATGGTTAGTAATGATGACCTTTATAAGAGTATCTTGGCAATAAATTCATAATCTGTATCTCAGTCTAGATTTAGATGAGTTTCTGCTGTAGTTGTAGTCTTCCTCTATGTGAGAGCTGTTGGTTTGTTATCTGGTTAGACAGAAGTTAATCTCGCTATTTGGTAAATTTTATTTAAAATGTTTTATGTGTGTCATGTGTAATGATGGGGAGGAAACCTCTGAAAAATTGTTGTGTGTGGGAATGTGTATGTAAACTGACATATGTATAGGGGTACTTAGTCATGTAACTATTGTAAAAATAAGAATTTTTAATGAGCACACCTCAAAAATTTGAATACTTATCTACAGCATTTACACATGCATTTCTAACATGGCTTCTAAAGCACCTTACTCTCTAAATCCTAGCAATAGAAATGCATGAGCTTACACAGGATTGCTTCTTTCAGGCTTCAGGTATTTGAATAGAAAATGCTACTATCGAAAGTTCTAAGAGCTAAACTTCAGAGGCACACTAGAACTTCGAATGTTCTGATATTTAATATGAGCAATTGTCTTGCTCTTTTGCCTTGCTAGTAAATTATTTACCCTAGAGAGTAACATTTTTCATTTAAAAATGCTTTTTTTTAGAAAACAAACAAACAAACAAACAAACAAAAACAACACCTCAAAATAGAGCTGAAATAGGAGCACTGTATACTTTCTTCCAATACAAACCTATAAAAACAGGAAACTGGTTGGCTTTTTGACTTAAAACCCAGTAGGAAAAAAAGGATGAGAGGGGTAATGAATTTTAATGAAAAATGTACCTAAAGTTCTTTTTACTAAATAGAAGGAAAACTACAAATTATTGGATAACATTCTTATTAGTGAGTATATAAGTGTACGTACATTATGTCTAAAAACACCTGGAGGGGAAAATAACCCTTCATTCTAGAGTTTAATATCTAGTCCTAGCATGCCCCACCTCCAAGCTCAAGAAATAGGACAGCCCTGTAGAAAACTGACAGTCCTGAGTCCAAGTTACAAGCATCCCAACAATACCTGTGTATATTTCTCACGCAGAATGGAGAGGAAAATGGTTCTCAGAACCAAAATCTTAACCAGAAAGAGGTGTTACATAAAAGAGTAGCCAATATTATATCACACTAGATGAAATTCCTATTTCCTTAGCTTGTGTACGCATCACTCCAATCTCTGCCTCCATCTTCCTGTGCCCGACACAGTTGCATGCTGTTGGGAGAGACTGACCTTGGCCTGGATCCTGGCTCCAGCAAATGCCCTGCCGTGACAGCATCATTAGAGACCATGACCTTGCCAGCAGTGATCACCATGAGAACCACTTTGTAAGACTGGCCTTCCCGTCAGTGTCCAAGGTGACTTTCCATCAGTCAGAATAATTGCATTTGGTGTTCATTATCCAAACCCTCTAAACCCTTCAAGTAAAAACAGTTGCCTAATTCACAGGTTCAATCAGAGCATTGAGCTTTTAGTGCCAACAGGAGATAGAAAGATTGAAGTTTTAAACTTCAAAATGCGATGGAAGTTGTATTGCTAGCACTACACAATTCTCAGGAGTTTAAGTATCTGCTTATGGGAAAAACATTTATGCAATATTGTAATCCCTGATAAAATGCAGAATAATCCAATCATACATAGTGCATTTTGTGCAACTACCCATGCCACTGACAAGAAGAAAAGAGAAAAATAGCCTCCAGGCATCCAGACTAAAATTCACCCCAAATAGAGAAGAAAACAAACAAAAAGAAAATACAATAGAAAAATGTATTCTCTTAGTTGTTTTACCAAAATTATTCTGGTTTATGTCTTCCCCATCACAGATGAGAGATGTAAACAACACCAGAAATCATCTTTTCAGCAGAGATGTCAGTCATAAATGAGGTTTCATCATTTAGATGCTTGTCCAAGGTGGTAATTTAGAACTACTGCCACCAACACTGGCTGTATCCGGAATAATTATGAATTAAGTGGCGAGCAGATGCTTGGAAATAAAAGTTTCCTCTGGGCTGCCAGGGGCCTAAGGACAATGCTAGCAGGCCCTCTAAACAATTAGCCTAAGCACAGAATTGTCAGTGCCGCCACACTAACCTGCTAAACATTGATGGGCATTAGCCATGACATTACAAATATGAACAATCTTAAGAAAAATAAACTATCTCTGGAGCATAATCTGTTTTGCTTCTCTTTTTACAGATCTGAGCCTACTCTGAATATCTTAAAGCTGCAACTCAAAATTAATTCACCAGAAAAAGAGAAGCAAGCTAATAAAAATTGTATTTATAAGCTCACAGCAAGAAATATGTGCTTCAAATGGGATTTATTCTCTCTTATTGCTATTGGAATGGATGCTTAATTTTCTCCCTAAAATGAAATGAAACTTTTAGAAAATGTATGGTGCTGAAAGAGCGGTTTCTCGCGTGCCAAGGGATGTAGCAAAGCTGGGAATAAATCATCAAAGAAATCTGACTAGTCCCACACTGCGGTTCACATCAAGTCATACTTCACGGGCAGCAACAGTAGGACAACTGCTGTGAATGCGTTCACTGCATTGCACAAAGTCCTACCCTCCAGCCACAGACAATGAGCATTCTGTCCCTTTACTCTCAGCTCTGATTGGTCTTTTAGAATCTTTCCATCTTCACAGACTCTTTCCTCTGGTACTTCTCAAAAAAATATCTTCCTTGTCCTGAGATTGGAAGGTTTGCTTTGGCCAACCTTGTGGCCTCGGTTTTCCCCCTCCTTGTTTTTCTTCTGTCACTTGTTTTAACGCCACTTTCCTCCAAGCCTTTCCAGGTGACAATGGCGAGAATCACAGACGTGTCCTCCACCTTCCCATTCTGTTCACAGAACTTGTATTAATCGTTTAGAATGAGAACCATGACTGCTATGCTTTCTACAAATTGGCTTAGATTTCTACGCTTTTTGCTTCAAGGCACCTTGAAATTTTTATCCAAACAAACTGAAAAAATATTTGACTAACAATTATATAACCTAAAAATTTTGAGCTGAAGGGTTGTTTTTATCCTTTTGTGACTTCTGATACATATTTCACCATTGATTGGGAAAAGAGGTTCCTGGCTGGAATTTAATATATGGATCCCCTTTATATTAAATTTAAAAAAACACATGATGCAGTCCATTAGAGTAAGAACCCACTGTAAGGTAAGAAAACAAAGTAATAGTAAAAGCCATTTTTTGAGTGTCTACTGTGTGTCAGAGACTGGATTCATTAGAAGCACCTGAATAGCTTTCTGGCAGTTATTCCTGTCTCTGTTACAGGAAAGAGCACACTCAGTGCCCAAGAAGTTTCATAGACTCTTACTATAATTTCACTCTGGTAAGTCTTACCAGCAAGTGGCTCTGGGTTTGAGATCCTTGAATCATAAGACTAAAATCTACACTCCTTTTCCCTCTGTGCTGCTTAAGAGTCTCTCTCTGCAAAATTCAGGGAAAGCCAACCTGTCACCTTAGTAGCAGGTTCTGCCAAAAATTCTTTGCCAACTCGTGTTCCGTTTAATCCAAGGGGCAGGCAAAACTAAGAGACTTTTTCTTAGCCATCAGGGTGTTGATTCTGGTGATAAGGGAAGTGCTGTTGAAGGTAAAGCATAGCTGAGTGCCTACTACCTTGCCCTTTGAAAGGAAAATGGCAATTATCTGTACTCTAGAAATGTGACTGGTCACAGGGCAGTCATGTGAAAATAAAAATCAAGTTAATTATCTCTGTCTGGGAGAATGTGCTTCTAGACACACTGAACATTAGGGCTTAGAGAAATCAATTTTTTAAACTGTCTGTCTCAGAGATTACAGCAAGGAGCAGGAACATGCATAGAAATTATTTAGAGGTGAAGTTGTATAAATAGAAACAGGGCCCTTCTGCTCATATGGATGTGCGGATCACTTTCATGGAAGGAAGTTTCCATGATCCATTTGACTCTTCATTCTCCTTGTCTACAAGGCTCAGAGAGTTGATGAGGATCTAGAGCACATGTGTCAAACACAAGGCCCGCGGGCCAAATCCGTCCTGCCAGGCCTTGCAATGTGGCCCGCACCGCGCTGTCATCACTGCACTCCGCTGCGTTTCCATCACAATGACAGTTTATGACTGTTCAGTAAACCATTCAGCCCGCGATTTAGGCTGGATTTTAGATTTTGGCCCCTTCTCTGATTGAGTTCGACACCCCTAATCTAGAGAGTTAAAGTCAATTAAATGAGGCACAAAAGTGCTGTTTTCCTCGGTAAGAACATGAACCCCTTAATACCACAGACCTTGCCTTATTTATCTTAACATTGCCAGAGTCCACCACAGAACTCAGTAGTTAGTTGGTCAATTTATATTTGTGAAACTGATGCAAAGGGAGAAGCAATGAGATGAACATAGTAAATGCTTAAACTTGAAATTGTGTTTATGGTTGCCTGATATCGCATACACACAATTCTTATAATGTCATATGCATATGGTTATTTTCTGCAACCCTGAAATGTGCCCTATTTTTAGTCCCCATTTTATAGATGAGGAAACAGAGGCTCTGAAGAGTTTAAGTGATTTCCTCAAAGTTGCATAGTTAGTAATAAACTCAGCTGGGATTTAAACCCAGGATTCTCTTGTCCCAGAGTCCACATTCTTAACCAATGGGTGACCATTGTGCCTCATAAAAGTCAGTAAGAGAAGGTTTTCCTGCAGCTGTCTCTTCCCTTAGTATACTGTGACCTCTTGCACTATTTTTCAGGGTCTGAGGGCCACTCACCTTTGACTCAGACACAGTAAACATACTGAGACCTGTTTATAGTTGAATAAGTATGTCAAAACAAAATCCTCACCTCAGGGGTAAGGAACACCATAGTGGCAGACTTGAGAGGAAGCATAGAGGTATGGAAAGTGATCGTGTTTGTGTTCTGCATGCCCAGAAACAAAGACATTCATTCACTCAACTATTTCATAACTAAAATCCCCTAAGAAAGGAAAAGTAGGGGTGGTGCCCAAACTAGGATTGAAACCAAAAGAAGGAAACCTGAACTCTCTGGGTAAAGCCTGAAACTTCCAGAAGTAAAGAAGGGTTTTCTTAGGGTCAGACCTAATGTGGCAGCACTTCAAAGAGAATATCGGGGGAAGAAGACATGAGCAGCCAGCTCAGAAGTTTCACCAAGTGGTAATGTGTCAGGGGACCTTTTCCTATTTGGGTCTTTCATCTTCTCCTATTAGCAGATGAATTATTAGTTTATCAGATTAGTCAGTTGGTACCTGTGAAATGATGTACTGATTGTGGAGGCTTCGGTGGGTGAGTGGAGGAAGGAGTGTAAACAGCACAAGAACAATGACTTTCAGACATCAGTGAGCCAGGTGGTAGGAGGTGGCATTATAGGGCTGAGCCGGCCTCTGTTGATGGGGAACCAGAAGGGACACCTGGCCACTGTTTGTACTTCTAAGTACAAACGAAGATCTTTTGGGTAATGTTCAGAGTGGATAAAATAGTTCACCAAGTATAGGAAGGCCTGACATTTCTACAGATTGTATAGTATTGAACAAGTAGCTATGTTTCTTTGGGTCTTTGTTTTCTCATCTGTAGGAGGGAATTGGACTAATTGGTTTCTATGGTCCCTTGCAGTTCTAACATGCTGGAGAGCCTACCACAGGTATAAGGTCATCAGGTCCAAAATCTACTTGAATCACTCAGCAATGAGAGAGAGAGAGAGAGAGAGAGAGAGAAGGAAGAAGAAGAAGGAGGAGGAGGAGGAGGAGGAGGAGGAGGAGGAGGAGGAGGAGGAGGAGGGAGGGGGAAGAGGAGGAGGAGGGGGAAGAGGAGGAGGAGGAGGGGGAGGGGGAGGAGGAGGGGGAGGAGGAGGGGGAGGAGGAGGGGGAGGAGGAGAAGGAGGAGGAGGAGGAGGGAGGGGGAAGAGGAGGAGGAGGAGGAGGAGGAGGAGGAGGAGGAGGAGGAGGAGAAAGAACATCTTTGTCTGGGAAGTCTGAAGGTCTAGCCCAGCCCTCCCCCTATTCAATACTCTTCTTGTCTCTCCCTAACCGCTAACTATGAATTGCCTGTTTTAATATCTTCAAAAGCTACCCAAAACCAAGTATCTTAAGTACTCAAAAAACATGATTATATTCAAAATCACTGAAAATCTTCTCAAAGGAGGCATTAAAAAGGATGTGCTTACTCTCATTTTAGAAACTCCTTTAACTATTAAAAGCAAAACATTACAAAATCCAAAAATAGTTCTCAATTGTACAGTATTCTGTCATGCTGAGGTTTAGTATCGGGTTGAATATGCAACAAACACAGTGAAAACTTATCTTATAGGTTCTCTAAGGGCCCACATTTTTCTAAATTCAAGTCCATGTTCTCTTCTAAGAGAGTGATAAATCTGAGATGAAAGCAGGTCACACACAGAAGGAATCTAGAATCACAGTCTGTTTATTTACAAATACGCACTGTGCTTACACCATTTTGTTTGAACGAAGACAACCAAAAAGTGGAAACAGCAGCAGGTCTCAGGCAGAGTGGCCACAGAGATAGCTCCGTTTCTACGTCTGGGCTGTTTTCGTAGCAACATCCACTCTGTCTGTCCAGGCCCCGGCTCTTCTGCTTTAAGAACCTGTCTACGGAACTCCACTTTCCATTTCTCCTCAGGAAGAATTAAATGCATGCTTCTCACACCAGGTTAAAAATTTGACCCTCCCTGTTCCAGTGGTTCTTCCTTTCAAGAATATTACTTTGTCTGCTCTAGCTGGTTTGACTCAGTGGATAGAGCATTGGCCTGTGGACTGAAGGGTTCCAGGTTCAATTCTGGTCAAGGACACATGCCCAGGTTGTGGGCTCAATCCCCAGTGTGGGGCATACAAAGAGGCAGCTAATCAATGATTCTCTCTCATCATTGATGTTTCTATCTCTCTCTCCCTCTCCCTTCCTTCTCTAAAATCAATAAAACTGTAATTTAAAAAAAAGAATATTATTTTGCCTGTATTCCCATATGGTTGAAAACAATAGATGGCCAGGGCACACCAGAAATGAATCATAGACATTAGAAGTTTGTCTCAGGTACATCATGTCTCACATTTCTGATGCCTCTGTTCTTCCTCATCTAGTGGCCCCGATCTCAGCCCTCTAATTCCCCTTCCCCTACCCTGCCTCCCAGCTGTTCAAGACTCCCTGATGAGGTCTCCTCTACTTCTGCTCCCTCCTTTCTAAGGCTGCTAGTCCAATCTCTGTCCCTGTCACAACCACACACAGTTTTTAAACATATCTATTTACTAGTATGTTCTAACATCTAACCTATAACAGTGAGTTAATGGGTCCTAATAACAATATTGGCTAGAAAACATATATTTAGAGTGATAGCATAAGATAGTGAATATGAATTGTGCTTAGAATCTGAAATATATATATATTTAAGCTGGCATTTTTTAATATAACTAGAGGCCCAATGCACAAAATTCATGCATTGGAAGGCAGGGGTTCCTTAGCCTGCATCCTCTCACAGTCTGGGACCCATTGCCCCTTACTACCTGCCTGTTTGCTGCTCCTTACTGCTTGGCTGGCTGCTCCTTAGCATTGCCGTGGAGGCAGGAGAGGCTCCTGCCACGGCCACTGCACCTGGCAGCCATGAGCCCAGCTTCTGACTGAGTAGCGCTCCTCTTGTGGGAGCACACTGACCACCAGGGGGCAGCTCCTGCATTGAGCGTCTGCCCCCTGGTGGTCAGTGCACATCACAGTGACTGGTTATTCCGGTTGTTCCACCTTAATGGTGGCTTAGACTTTTATTTCATATATAACTTTTCTTCTGTTGGGTCTGAACTTTACAGTCTTCCATTGTAAAACAATAATAACTTCAGAGACTTACTCAGTGTTTACTATGCTAGCTATTATGCAAAGTATGTACATACACTGTCACATTGATTTTCACACGTGCCCATGAGGTATGCAATCTATCTCAGATTAAAATAAGGTTGGGGCATAGAGAGAATAAAAGACCTGACTAGATCTAGGATATCAACATACATTCTTCTGAATCTAGTACCAAACCTCACCCTACAAGGTTGTTATAGGTGATGTGTGTAAGGGCACTCTATGTTATGAAACACTGTGAAAATGTAAGGCATTATCCTAACAATATTTTCAAATTAAAGAAGCTAGAAGGTTTACATTCTATATTAAACTGGGGAGAGAGAAAATTAGAGGGCATAAATTAAACCTATGGACTTCCTATTATGGTGAATAAGGATTCAGTATTCCAGAAGGAACAAAATATTGTATAAGAAATAAGTGTAGCCGAAATCGGTTTGGCTCAGTGGATAGAGCGTTGGCCTGCGGACTGAAAGGTTTGATTCCAGTCAAAGGACATATACATTGGTTGTGGGCACATCCCCAGTAGGGGGTGTGCAGGAGGCAGCTGGTCGATGTTTCTCTCTCATCGATGTTTCTAGCTCTCTATCCCTCTCCTTTCCTCTCTGTGGAAAATCAATAAAATATATTTAAAAAGAAAAAAAGAAGTAAGTGTTAGCAAAATACACTTCGTGTCTCAGGTAAGAGAGAGGGCCCCTTCAGGCAAGAGAGCTCAGGAATAGAGAAAGGTAGAGAAAGAACATATTAAATTTAATAATCATTTATTTCTTCTTTCTTTAATTTTCTAAGTCATTATCATGAATTCTTCAAAGACTATCCAATAGACTGAATAAATGCTTCTTAATGTTATTTTCTGACCTGGCAAAGAAAAATTGCCCTGGACAGGTTAAGTAGCAAAAGATGACTTAATTCAAGACTATTGTAATAGGCCCCTAGCCAATTTGGTTCAGTATATAGTTAGAGTGTCCATCCATGGACTTAAGGGTCCTGGGTTTGATTCTGATCAAGGGCACATACTGGTTGCAGCTGCATGCGGGCAACAACCAATCAATGTGTCTCTGTCACATGGATGTTTCTCTCTGTCTCTAAAGATCAGTGGAGCCCTAGCTGATTTGGCTCAGTGGATTGAAGGGTTTCTGGTTCAATTTCAGTCAATGGCACATGCCTGGGTTGTAGGGGGCATGCAGGAGGCAGCCAATCAATGATCCTCTTTCATCATTGATGTTTCTATCCCTCACAACCTCTCACTTCCTCTCTGAAATAAATAAAAATATATTGTTTAGAAAAAGATCAGTGGAAAAAAATCTTCAGGTGAACATTAACAACAACAACAACAAAAATGACTATTGCAATAAAAAGATAGGTTGAACTCACTTTCTCTGCAACAAATAGTGGTGGAATTATTAGCATCATGGTGAGTTATTGGGAAAGGACTGCTGATCAACATGATGAAGCAACATGTGTTTGCTAAATGGCATTTACTGAAAGTTAGTCTCCTATCCTTCTGAAGAGACTAGGCCCTCTCTTCCATAATGATGATATTTCAAAGAGTTGGCTCCCAGATCCTAGAGAAAGACGGTCCTGGGTAGTAAGACTGGAAAGAGGTTGGGAGAAAATTTACATCTCAAAAGGGCAGAGAAAGAGTGCCTTTTTGTTTTCCAAAGTCTATGCCACAAGAAAAGGGAGGCCAGGAAGAAGTCTAACTGAAGTTAGTTAAGCTGGAAGGGATGCTAAAGCCATTTTAGGCACTCCATCTAAGCACCTAGCACATCAAATAATCAGATCCTTCTTTTTTTCCTAGACACATCCATCTTGGAACTCTCTCTTCTCCTTCAATCCAAACTAGTTGCTTTCTAGGGGGTCCCTTTCCCCCTCTTCCCTAACTGAGATACTCATTTAGTAGAATACATCGATACAGTAGCAGGCGTCTTCAAACTACGGCCCTCGGGCCACATGCAGCCTTCAGAGGAGTCTGATCCGGCCCGCCAGGTTTTTTGGGCAGTGAGCACAGCCGAGGTGTTACAGTAGGAATTAGTAGTTCATATAGTCCGGCCCTCCAGCTCTCTGAGGGACCGTGATCTGGCCCCCACTTTAAAAAGTTTGAGGACCCCTGCGTAGCATGTATTCTTTATCAACATCCAAAATATGGCACACAAAATAAATTTTTGGGAATTCAGGTGTTTGAAAATGTATTTTCCAGTTCCACTCTTGACAAATCATTAGGATGGGAATAGAATTCTAAGTTAAAGACCATTTTTGCCTCATAATTTTGAAGATATATTTCCACTATCTTCTGCTGCTGTTGGGAAGAATAATGATACTTTGTCCTCAATTGCTTGAATATAAATTCATTTTGTTTCTAATGGCTTTTTTAAAATTCCTGGTGATTTGAAATTGTATTCATTGTACTGAACCTCCAGTGACCCCTTTTACTCTGAAATCACATGTTCTGAAGCAGTGCAGATGTTATTTTATCAACTATTTGAATTTTTCTCTGATCTCTCTTTGGGGAACTCACGAGTGGGATGTTGGGTCTCATGGATTTATCACTAATTTTTTTTAACTTACCTTTTTGCTTTACTTCTTCAAAGATTTCCTTGACTTTATAATCCTTTCATTGATTAAACATATTATGTGAAACTTCCCCTGTCTTTTGTCTTTTTTGTACTTTGGAATTCTTAGTTTTTGATTATTTGGTTGGTTTGTATTTTAACAGCCTTTTAAGTTGGAAACTTTTTCAAATGGGTAATCTGCCACTGTCTATCCATACTTATGATGTGACACAAGGGCCCTAGCTGATTTGGTTCAGTGGATAGAGCATCAGCCTGCAGACTGAAGGGTCCTGGGTTCGATTCTGGCCAAGGGCACATGCCTGGGTTGAGGGGCTGGTCCCCAGTAGGTGGGGATGTGCAGGAAGAAGCCAATCAATGATTCTCTCCCACCATTGATGTTTCTAACTCTCTCCCTCTTCCTTCTTCTCTAAAATCAATAAAATATATATTTTTAAAAAAGATATGGCACTAGGAAATACTTTGTGGTACACACTAGCAGACTTCTAGGATGTGAAAATTAGCACACACAGGTTTCATTAGAGAACTTCTGAATGTCAGTATTTTTGTTAGATATTCTGTTTATGCACTACCCCCCATCATGTCTCTTCTTCATTCTTCTCTGTTCTACTCTGTGTTCGAGGAGGCTGACCCTGGTAACTACACACATGGGATCCCTAAATAGCTGAACTCAAGCGAGCAGGCACTATGAGGATATTGATGAACAGAAGGGGACAAAGGTCAAGGAATTGCCCCCCACACCGCAATTCAACCCCTACTTCAGCATGGACTCTATAGTAGTACCTATAGCTTTCTACTCTTCAGTTTCTGCTGTGAGTGTTTGTTCCACTGTCATACTTCTCACTCACCATATAGAGTGCTGATGAGAATTTGGAGCAATTGGAATTCTCATTAACCTCTATTTTCCTTCATTGTCCTGGGGATGTCATTGTTGCAAGTGGAAATGGGGCCTTCCATGAGTCACAAAGAAAGCATTCCAGGGACCCACGTGTGGGAGGATAAGTTGCAGTGGTGAGATTTATTGTAGAAGCTCTTCAGTAAGCCAGTCTTCAAAAGTTCTGTGCCATTGGATCAGTCCAGTTCAGGCCCCATCCGGCTAGCTCAGTTTGTATTCTCAGTGGAGATCCAACTGACACTGCATTGCCCTACCCCGGCTCATGCTTAGAGTCTGCACAGCTGCTGGCCACATGGCTGTCCTGGTGGCATGGCTGCTATGGAGAGAACATGCAAGCACACAGGGCAGGCATGTGTTACAGAGAGAGAGAGAGAGAGGGCGCTTTGTTAAACTTGGATTATATTATCTACATCTTGGGAAGGACCTTTCAAACTAACCAATCAATTTCACAATGTTTCACTGTCTGGTGTTGGGCCCTTCCCCTAACCAATCCATGTTTTAGATCTTCCTGGTTCTGGGTGCCTTATCCAATCCAGTTTACCACCACCCCCCCCCAAACTGGTTGGACAGACAGGTCTTTATAGTTGACATTCTGGCTCCTACTGCATAGCCATGCCTCAAAGTAGAACTTCCCCCTGTGCTTTCCTGACTTCCATTGGACTTGTGTCCAGTAGATAATTTCTTCTGCTGTTTTTATTCTTCCCTCAGTAATGACCAGCAATGACCCTTCCTGCCCACTTAGGAGACGAGGCCCAAGGGCAGAGCTGCAGCAGGCCCCTGGGGAGTGTGTGAAGCTGTAGCTTTCTAATGAAGCAGGCTTGTTGTCCAGCTCAGCTTCCCAGTTTATTGTGCTTGATGTCTGTTTCCCTTTGCTCCCTTCTTTTATTAATGTCTAGCTACACACACTAGCATAATGGCTTCCTGCGATTGCTAGTTGCCATGTGACTCATCATCCTTTATTTGTTCACTTACAGACTGCATTTTCTTCATTAATTTCTCTTCATTGGAATCATCTAGAGTGAATATGCTTTCCTGCCAGGACAGAACCACAAGTCTTTTCTTTGGAACCTTCAGTTTCTCCAGAGAAGAATTCTGTAATATTTATCTGGACAAAGGGGAAGGCATACGCCTGGCTTTTGATGCTCATAAAGCAAGGAGCATTGAGATGGGGGTTCAAGTTTCCATATATAATATTTAACACACATTTTCATTGTTTTATTGAGGCAGTCCTTTCTCCCTGCTCTTTCCCTGGTGTTCTTGAGATTTATTCAACCTATGAATCAGGAGGTCACAGTTCAATTCCTGGTCAGGGCACATGCCCAGGCTCCATCCCCAGTGTGGAGTGTGCAGGAGGCAGCCCTATCAATAATTCTCTCTCATCACTGATGTTTCTGTCTCTCCCTCTTCCTTCCTCAGTGAACTCAATAAAAATATATTAAATAGTTAAAAAATAAGATGGCAGCTGTGGAGGCTTTTACACTGAGTGTGTTGCCAAGTGTTAGAAAGATGAATGGATAGGGCCTGAGTACACAAAAAAATAGAAAGATGAATAGCAAGGACCCCAGCATGCCAAAAGCTGGGAAGATGAATAGATAGGGCCCCGAGGGCACCAAAAGATAGAAAGATGAGTGGACAGGACCCTGGCATGCCAAAATCTAGAAAGATGAATGGATGGGGGCCTGGGGGCACCAAGAGCTAGTAAGGTAATTGGATAGAAAAAATTCCCTCCCCTCCCTATCCCTTTAAGAAGTTCAGGCTTGAGCAGGAAGAGAGATGATCTTTGAGAGGAAGGGAGATGAGATTTTGTCTTTTTACACATCACCTGCTTCACAAGTTTGGTTTTCAGGGCAGCAGGCAGCCAAACCTCCATTTCATTGTTTGGTTGCACTATGATAGTGGGTTAACCTATTTATCTTTGCTGTTCTGTCGGTATTTGCCTCATGCTGTTTGATACTGTGTTGTTATATGTATATACATTAAGAATTGCTATCTCTTCTTGGAACAGAGGGTGGGGGGAAAGATCAAATAAGAACATTTATAACATTCACTAAGTGTCTTGTGTTCTAAAACCTTTCCTTCTTGTCCTTCCCAAATCTTCCAAACAACAGTCTAAGACTTGTTTCATTCACTGATGCTTTCTGGCATGGGTAGGCTTTAAGGGAACAGTGCTGACCCTTTATGAGTTAATGCTGCAGATGGAGACAAGCAGCATTTAGGTTCTGCTGCTTTTTTTCTTTCTTTTACTTTCTCCTATTCAACAAACATTAATTAGGTGCTACAGATTATTAATCTGTGCTTTCAATACATTTACAATATAGCTGGAGACACTGAGAACTGCATTGATATCATGGGAAAGTGAGGAAATTGGGTGAAGTGTTTCAGCAGAGTAATTAACAGAGCATTCGGTGAAGAGACGTACAAATTAGATAGTCCCTGCCTATAAAGGGAAGATAGAACACAGGGATTAATAGAAGAATAAAGTAGAACCTTCTAGACAATTAAAATGTTTGTGCAGGAACAGTGAACCTGAAACTGAACAACACATTGAGGAGCAGACAAGCCATTCAGTGCTGTAGGTAGTGGTTATAGGGTTAAAACCTTGGACTGACCTGTTGGCAAAGCAGCAAAATAATCCCAGTTTAGAGGGCACAGTCCTCTAAAGTCTCTGAGTAGCTTACTTCACTTTGCTGGGTCATAATTAAGCTTGACCTTATGACACTTCCTAGATCCTTCCTGAGTAGCTAATGGGCTGTGGGAGGTGCAGCAAGTGCTGCCAAAACAAGTGAAACTCACAAGAACATTGTAACTATGGTGACCACTACCTTGTTTACCTCTGGCTATAAAATAAAGGCTCTGGATATGTTCTGTGGTCTCGGCCAGGCACAGAAGATTCACCTAGACCCACGTTATTCTCTATGTCTGTCTTTTCTTCATCCTTCGCTGCCCTCCCTCAGGCTCACCAAACCCTTGGTTGTGCTGGCACACCACACAATGCCATTCAATGTGGATGCAGTGGGAAATTGGGCAAGAGCAGACCGTGGAGGGACTAGTGTATTCCAAACTTCATCCTCAAAACTGTGGAGAGATGTTCAAGAATTTTAATATAAAATAGATTTTGATTATTAGAAGACCACTTGGGAAAATTGTAAAGGGGACAAGATAGGCAGCAGGGCGATCTGAAAAGAAGTGGCTGCAGTCCAGTTATCATAATGACTCCATCTTGACAGAACTCTAACAGTGGCATGGGATCTGCAGATGAAGAAGAGAAGAGGGAAGAGATTGCAGTGGGTGGTCAAAATCGATAGAATTTGGTAATGAATTATTGGTGTATCGATAGAAGAGGAGGCAGAAGAAAGATGATCTAAAATGATTTTGGGTTTCTGGCTTGGGAAACTGATTTAAAGGGATTCAAAGGTCTTTTAGAGATATTAAATGCACACAATGATGCTTGGAGAGATGGGATTCAAGAAAAAAAAAAAGGAAAAACCAGGTTGAAGTAATGAGCCTAATAAATAGTATTTGTGAGGGTACAGAGGCTAGATGTTTCTAGTTAAAATTCAAATTTAATTGAGTTCCCAATGTTTTTCTTGTTTTTAATTATTTTTTCTTTATTTTATTTTTCCATCACCCTATATCTTCCCTAAACCCTCTTCCACCTCCAGCCATGGCCCCTTCCCCCCTCTGCATTCACCACAACATTTTCCATATCCATGAGGTCTTTCTCTTTTCTTTACTTTTTTGCTCAATCCCTCTACCCCTTCGCCCCAAAATCCCCTACCCAAGTTATTTACCTGCTCCCTATCTATGAGTCTGTCTATGTTTTTCTTGTTATTTGAGTTCTGTTCATTAAATTCCACATATGAGTGAAATCATATGGTATTTATCTTTCTCTGAGTAGCTTACTTCACTTAGCATAATGTTCTCCAGGTCCATCCATGCTGTTACAAAAAGATTTCCTTCTTTTTTCATAACCAAGTAGTATTTTATTGTGTAAATGTACCATAACTTCATCCACTCGTCTACTGATGAACACTTGGGCTGCTTCTAAATCTTGGCTATTGTAAGTAATGCTGCAATGAATACAGGGGTGCATATACTATTTCACATTAGTGTTTCAGGTTTATTCAGATAAATTACCAGAAGTGGATTTGCTGGGTCATAATACAGTTCCATTTTTAATTTTTTTCAGGTAATTCCATACTCCCTTTCATGGTGTTTGCATCAATCTGCATTTCTACCAACAGTGCACAAGTGTTCTCTGTTCTCCATCCTCACCAACACTTGTTGTTGACTTATTGATGATAGTCATTCTGACAGGTGGGAGGTGATATCTCATTGTGGTTTTGATTTGCATCTCTCTGGTGATTAGTGATGTTGAGCATCTTCTCATATGTCTATTTACCATTTGCATGTTCTCTTTGAGAAGTTTTTATTCATATCCTTTGTCCATTGTTTAATTGGATTATTTATGTTTTAGGTGTTGAATTGTGTAAGTTCTTTATAAACTTTGGATATTAACCCCTTATCTGATGTATTGGCGAATATGTTTTCCCATTCACTGACTTGTCTTTTCATTTTGTTGATGGCTTTCTTAGCTGTACAAATATGTCTACAGTGCAGGGAGTCCAGGGAAAGCTTACAAACCCCAAGGAAAAATGTGGTGCTTGTGTTGGTACTGAGGCTGGATACATAGGATAGGATTCAAGGAAATTACTGGGTTCCGCACTGAACATCCTGAGAAACAACCTACTGGTCTGACTGCTCAGGGCCTAGTGGGAATACAAATAACAGTAACAGGAAATAGCAAGTGTGTGGCTTCTTAATTATTCATAAAATATAGCTGAATAGGCAAATTTATAGAGACAGAAAATAGAATCCTGGTTGAAAGGGACTAAAAGGATGGGGGATTGAGGTGTGATTGCTAATGAGAAATGGAGTTTCTTTTTGGAATGATGAAAATGTTCTAGAATTCAATAATGATGACAGTTGCACAAATTTGTGAATACACTAAACAACATTCAAAAATTTTTAAAAAGTAAATTTGTGGTATATGCGTTAAATCTCAATTAAAAAAAAAAAAAAAATATGGCCAACACTCAGGGCCCATGTGGCACCAAACAGACCATGCAGGGCATCTCCTTTTCTTAGGACCTCTGGACCACAGCATCATTTCTGAGCTGGGCTCAGTCTGTCACACTGGAGACCTTTTGCTTTGGGCAGTAGAGGCTTTGCTTAAAACAGCGGCCTTTATGACACTGCTTGTAACCTACAGTTTCTCTGATCCATGGCCCAAAAGAGAAAAAAAAGATAGAGAAGATAATCATTTCAACCAGGTCGGATGGAAAGTGTCTACAGCTTCTAACTGATAACCATTTTCTAAATAATACTAAGACTTGCTCCCTCAAAAAAATAATTCTACACAAAAACACACCAAACATGTATCTACTAAGGAACTGTAATCTCCATCTCCTTCATCTTCATTATGTTTCAAACCTAATAAACTTTTTATTAGTTTAAAAACTAATGATGATACACTTACATTTCATTTTAGCAAAATTGGAATGTTTTCCTTACCAAAAGTTAGATACCATGTGTGTTGGGCTAACGTGACACAATGAAAAAGTCATGGGCTTAACATATGAGGTTCACCACTGGTAGGTTGTGGTCTTGCACAAGTATCTTGTAACACTGTAAGCCTCTTTCTTTAACACCATGTTGAAGGTAATACCTAATAATCAAAGGACTAAACACCATAAAACATGCAAAGTGTCTAGTAGCCTTTGGCAAGGTGTTTTCAATGAACATTGACACCATTTCTTGTTATGGCAAAGGAGGGTATAACCTCTTGACTTCCCTGCCCATCTTCCCTGCCTCCCTCTCTTTTTCTCTCCTTTACATTTCTTTCAAAATCTGGGGTGCCTGACTCTTGTACCAAGAGGAGATAACAAAAATCTAAGATGCTATATGATTTTTTGTATGCCTTATTTTTAAAAGAAGAATAAGTAATCTATCCTATTTTAATTTTTACTTGTTTTTTATGAGTCATGTAAACATTAAAATAAAGATTCTGGTAGCTCGGTGCTTTTCTATTACTTAGGCATAATAATGTCGCTGATAGGTCTCTCTCGTCCTTTCCTCATCATTTTCATCCAAGCCGTGTTCAGATAGGATATCATTTCCATGTTGGCAAGACAGTTACTTTGATATGCAGTAATAAAAACACAGGCAGAACCCAAACAAGAAAATAGGACACCTTTTTAATAACATGCATTGTATGTGGATGTTTTCTTTCATGAGAGTATACTACTTGACTTTCTGCAGAGACAAGGTCATTAAATTTAATTTTGAGGAACTGATTACATTTTTCTAGCCTGAGATGGTTTGATTTGACTGAAGTCTGGTTAAGATGCAAAGAGGCTATTAAAAATGATTTCTAGTATTTTTTTTTTCTAAAGAGCAGTCCATTAATTGCTTGTGAATATTCATCCCTCAAACTTCTTACTCTATCAAGCTCAAACCTGAGTTATAAGATTAGGATGTTTTTATTGATATAATTAATAACAAATGTTACTTGTTAACTTGGTTATCAACAAATTAGACAGTTGACAAATGCACTCAGGGCCTTGCTCCAGTGAATTTAATATAGATATGAGGCAACATATCGACCTCAAAAAATGAAATCAAGATCATTACTCTGGGAGGGGGAAAAAAAAAACAGGTAAAGAAAGCACTTTACCAGGTTTGGGAAAAGCAAAAAAATAATGATTTTTAAAACTAATTCTTTTTAGGTTTCTCTGAACACCATACTCAAATAATTTAAGACATCTGTTCAATATATAACAGCAATTGAAATGTTAAAACATAGTTTAAAATATCAGAAACAAACAAAAACAAATGCTACAAAAGCAATACTTTTTTCCCTATATTATCTAATATGTAGAGATTAGATAATATGGGGGGGGGGGAAGATTGCTTCACTCCTCATTCTACAAGCAAGAAAATCTAGCTCCTGTATAATCATGAAATCTAAGGAGAAACAGCAGTGAAATCTTTCTGCCCTATTATAATTCTACAAATTGTAACCTTAAAATTTGTACTGAAATGAGTACCAATGGATGCCTTTTTATAATTGGCATCCCCAAATGTAGTCTAATGACCCAGAATAAGCTTTCTTTTTTTTTTTCTTTATTGATTAAGGTATTACATATGTATCTTTATCCCCCTATTATTTCCCTACAATCCCCCCCAGACTGAGATTTTTAAAATCAGACTACATTAATTTGGAATTTGTCTATAGACTGAGTGTATGTTTACTTTCATATTATTTACAAGAAAAATCAGAATGTAGCAAAGATTTTTCTTTTATTGAAAGAAATAGACAATTTTCCAGTTTTAAGCACTAACCTTTATTATATTGATCCCTGGCCCAAATGAATAGACAAGGTGGGGAGGGTAGGGGAGGTGAACACTTGTGTACACTTGACCAGACATAATCACCAGGCAGCTAGAAAGGAAATTGGGTTCCATGTGGCCAGGGTGACTATTTGATTCCATTTTACAAATAGAAACTGAAACTGAGAAGTTGCCTGTGCAAAATCCTACAGCTGGGAACCAATTCAAGGAATTGATTCTAGAATTCTAATAATTCTAATTTTTACCTCTAAAGCCCACATTTTTCCTATGAAGCCATCTTCAGAAAGAATGCAAAATCTTTATAGAATACCTGCTCAACAAAGCACCTCTGTGGTTAACGCTCCTCGGAGAAAAATGAGAGCAGGCCAGGTGGCTCAATGTTCCCGGCCCCTATGCACCGGTGCCACTACTGAGGCTGTGTGTTTTCAAAGGGCAGACGGAAACGAAAATACCCAGCTTCCCTCACATGTGAAGATCGTCTGTGTATACACACGTCACTGTTATGTACTACGTGGGGGTTCAGAGAAATAGAAACAATCCTGGTCAACAAGATGCTTATAGGCTGATCAGAAGACAAGTCTAAATCATCTTGATTTTACCCCTCAAATACAAATATAATTAGAATTTTGGGAGGTTAAAAGATACTTTTGGTGAAGAGGACTTTCAGATGTCTCCTATATAACTAAACTACATTGGTAGGAAGTAACTCATGGGTAATAAGGATATATGGATCTGTGTAGATGTGAAAATATTACTTTACTAGAAGCCTGATGCACGAAGATTTGTGCAAGAATGGGCCTTCCTTACCCTGGCTGCTGGCACCACCTTCGCTCCCACCTGGAGCCACCTTTCCACCTTCCCACGCTGCCCAGAGGCCCAGAGTGGCTGGGACGGTGTGGAAAGCCTGCGTCATCACCATGGCGACAACGCAAGCATCCCACCCCGCCCCCAGCCACTCAGTATCTGCATATGCAAATTAACCTGTCATCTTTGTTGGGCTGATTTGCATATTCACTCATGATTGGCTGGTGGGCATTGTGAAGGTATGGTCAATTTGCATATTACTCTTTTATTAATGTAGATTCCTTTTGCTAAACTCCTTTCTTGTTTTTAGTACTTTCACACCCCATATAGCCCACCTGGAGTCTCTAACTACCTAAGCCCTACCTAAACTATGCAGAACAATTTTATACTCAACATCTTTTTTTTTTTTTTTTAACCTTCAAAATCTACCAGTCCTATTTCCCCCTTTTTAGTACTCTGCTCTCTCCTAGAAGATTCACACTTAAGTATCTACTCTCCCAGATAAAAATTATTCTTCATCCTGGCTGACATAGATCAGTGGTTGGGTGTCAACCTATGAACCAGGAAGTCACATTTCGATTCATGGTCAGGCATATGCCCAGGTTGTGGGCTCGGTCCCCAGTGTGGGGTATGCAGGAGGCAGTCAATTGATGAGTCTCTCTCATCATTGATGTTTCTTTCTCTTTCTCCCTCTCCCTTCCTCTCTGAAATCAATAATATTAATATATATATATATTTTTTAATTATGCTTCAGTGGTTTGGTGAAGTATTGTTGTTGGCAACATTAAGCATCAAGTTAAGCTATATATATATTTTTAGAAAGATCACAAAAAATCACTTCCAATCATGTATCCTTGTTCAGACCTTATCTCAGAACAATGGCTCCTAGACCAAGTTATCTTGGGAAGTTTTTAAATTAATTTTATTTTAACTTATAAAATAAATACAATCAATATTTTAAACCAGAAATAACTTGACCTTTGTCCAATTTTATTCAAATCATATCTTGGATAAAATGTGGAAAAAAAATAAAAGACTAAGCTAGAGTTGCCATTTAAGTACATATTACAAAATTTTAACAAATCCTTGAGACCCACTATGTAGTTGTTAAGCTATTTGCCTGTTGAAA
Source organism: Pipistrellus kuhlii (assembly GCF_014108245.1). NCBI lineage: Eukaryota > Metazoa > Chordata > Mammalia > Chiroptera > Vespertilionidae > Pipistrellus > Pipistrellus kuhlii. The sequence continues at coordinate 7,880,790 of NW_023425405.1, forward strand.
CCAACCTCAGTTCATTTCTACGAACTTGCAAGGGTTTCAGATTCAAAATAAGGCTTACTTATGAGCATTGGTAAGAAACAAAAGCTAACTATAACATCATAAGCATCTTTGGCTTTGACATTCCCTAAAGAAGTAACTCTCTAAGGAAAAGATTGCTCCTGCAACTCTATTTCCTAACTCTCAACAAGTGACTCCTTTTGCTGTATAAAATAAAGTATTTTGAAATATAATTAAGTTGAGAGAACTATAATCTAGGGAAATAAAGCATCTCCTATGAGAAAGTACATACCATAAAGACTAAAGTTTATGGCAACTAAGTCATTCTAAATATTGAGATTTAATAGTAAAAATTCCCCAATGTGTCTTGGTCACTGTCTAAGGGACTGGTTAATTCTCATTTAGAAATAAAGTCCTATAATTTTCACTATGATTTTATTACACTCAGAAGATTGCATGATTTCCCACTCTATAACATTAGAATTACCAAATAGCCTTGTAATATTGATTTGATTTTGAAAATAAACTCCAGTAGGAAACACAATTTACTGACCAGCTCCATGGGATACTAGTCTACGTCTTAGTTATTTTTGTTATAAATTAACAAATTGGTATTATTATCTATAAATAAATTCTTTCAGGGTGATTCAATATTTTATAACTTATTTACCCTGACTAGAATAAGGAAATTTGGCTTCAGTATTTGCAAACTGAAGGATATGCAATACCCCCAACAAGACAGAGACACCTTGCCTTAGCCAGTTTTGTTCAGTGGTTTCAGTGGTTAGTGTCACCCAAGGATTGGATTCTAGTCAAGGACACCTACCTCAGTTGCAGGGTCCATCTCCACCCCAAGTCTGAGTGCATGCATGAGGCAATCAGTCAATGTGTCTCTCTCACATCCATGTTTCTCTCTGTGTGTCTTGCCCCCCTTCCCCTCTCTCTGGCTAAAAATCAGTGGAAAAAAATATCCTTGGGTGAGGATTAACAAAAGAAAAAAGATGGAGACACTCAGACTCAGGCTCTGAACAGCAGCTCTCCCTTTTGCATGGCACTTTCCTATTACCACAGTTAGTGTTTATTTTTAAGATGAAGCGTCATTACTTTCATCCTTTTCACATGCATGCTTAGGACTAATTTCTACTGACCTGGTCTCACTTTGGGAAGCATAAATCACTCATATATTTATATGGATGTGTTAGGAAGCACAGTTGTAGTCTAGTTAATTTGAATAATATGTGTCAAGCAGTTTCAAAAGGGAACAATGCCCTGAAATGAATGTAAGATAATAAAAGCCTAATATGCTAAGTGTCCAGTCATCCACTTGGCCATTCAACCAATTAAAGCGTAATATGCTAATGATATGCTAAGGCCGCTCAACTGCTCCCTATGACCACCATGGGGTAGACAGCCAACCAGTTGCTATGACATGCACTGATCACCAGGGGCAGACGTTCTGACCAGTAGATAAGCTTGCTGATGGGGTCCAGCCGATTGGGACTGAACAAGACAGACCGGACACACCCTGGAGCCCTCCTGCTATCCCTTCCCAGCTGGCCAACCTCCTACATTCCTCCCCAGCCCCAATCATGCACTAGAGGGGGCCCTCGGCCTGGTCTGCACCTTCTCACAATTTAGACCTTTCAGGGGGATATTGGAGAGCTGCTTTTGACTTGACGGCAGAGCAACTGGTCACTATGACACTCACTGACCATGGGGCAGACACTCAACTCAGAAGCTGCCCCCTGGTGGTTGGTGCACTCCCACAAGTGGAGCACCACTCAACCAGGAGCTGGGCTCATAGCTGCCAAGCACAGCGGTGGTGGTAGGAATCTCTTCTGTCTCTGTGGCAATGCTAAGGATTTCCAACTGCAGCTTAGGTATCCCCCCTGAGGGCTTCTGGACTACAAGAGGGTGCAGGCTGGACTGAGGGACACACACAAACCCTGAGTGCACAAATTTCATGCACCAGGCCTCTAGTCGGTAAATAAAAGGGAATAACTAAAAAAAAAAAAAACCATGATGGGGCTCCCATTTCTGGAACGGTAAGAATTGTGTGTGGGATGAAGAGATATATCAGTTGCCACAGTACAAACATTTAGGGCATTAGATGTGACAAAGCCCAGTCTGGGGCTCAATTCATAACTTATTGTACTTACTCACAACTACAAAAAAAGTAGAAAGGAACTAAACCATTCCAGCTAACAAGATAAAGGAACAGCCCACAGCAAAGATAGTCAGAAACCAGGTTGACATGTACTCTTTCTTTACTCTTAGATTTAAAAAAAAAAAAAAAGTCTCTAAAGAATTAGTATCCTGAGGCAAAGTGAATATAGATTTCTTCATTTTAAATAGTCCCAAATTGTAAATATAAATAGTCTTTTTCCACAATAGATAAATATTAAGTGAAAAACGACTCTCATCTAGAATGTATCCCACCATATGTAAAAATAACATGAGAAATAACAGTTTTCAAAATTACTTTTAATATATTTTAAGTAATTAACTACTAGTTATCTTTTTTTCTTTGTTTTTGTTTTTTTGTCTTTCTTTTTTTTTTTTAAGAAGAAATAGTTATCTTTTAATGGCATCATAGACTTTGTTTTCTTTGGAAAACAGGTTTGTCTACTATTATTCCACAAATCCAATTTAATTAACCCATTTAGTTCATCAAATACATAGCAGAGAAGTGTAGAGAGAGCAGGTGGCTCAGGACAATTTGCCTGTGGGGACAATGCAATGCAAAGCGTAGGTCTTGTGGAGTGTGTCATGAGCATCATCTAATATGAAGGACAACACATTTTCCTCAAGTTAAACTAATGTCTAAGTTTTAATTGGTACTAGGCAATCCTGAAGTCATACTAAGATTTCAGAACTCACCTTGGAATTAATACATAACTTTTCTTGCTGTCTCATTTATTCACTCATAACATGTTTACTGATCAATTACATGCCAAGAACTCGGCAAGGTGCTAAAAATATGAAGTCAGCAGAAGCCGGTTTGGCTCAGTGATAGAGCGTCGGTCTGCAGACTGAAAGGTCCTGGGTTCAATCCCGGTCAAGGGCATGTACATTGGTTGTGGGCACATCCCCAGTAGGGGGTGTGCAAGAGGCAGCTGGTCGATGTTTAACCACTGAGTCATTCCAGCCAGGACACCACTGAATGTTTTAATAGAGGTGCTTACAAGGTTCAGTGGGAAAACCCAGCAAGGAGTGGTGAAATTCACATGATGGTATTTGAGAAGACTTCACAGAGAACACAATATTGGAGTTTTCAAGAACGAAAGTTGGGAGTAGGGACAGGAATGGGGGAAGGAATTTGAAGGGATTGGAAAATCTGGGCATTATCAGAATTGTCAGGGCATACTCTTTCTTACTGAATAATATTTAGAAGAAACTCAAATGCTACTACCACACAACCCTATACAATAAAAGCCTAATATGCAAACTGACCAAACAGCAGAACAACAGGCAGAATGACCTGTCACTATGATGCACACTGACCACCAGGGGGCAGGCACTCAATGCAGGAGCTGCCCCCAGCCTGCAGGCCCCAGGTCAGCTAAGGTGGGTGCCAGAAGGGGCCCTCCAATCGCCCTGCCAGTTGCCTCACAGATGGGCCCTGATTGCCAGACAGGCCTAGGGACCCTACCATGCTAGAATTTTATGCACTGAACTTCTAGTATCTATAATAATCTATAATAATCTATAATAATAAAAGCATAATATACTAATTAGACCAGACGTCCTTTCTGACAAAGCTGGGGCTGCTGGTGGTCAGAGGAGAGAAGCCCAGGTTCCAGGTGCCTTTCTTCATAGTAAAGAAAGAAAGAACTGGACAAAGTCTATGGAACATCTGTTTGCAAACATTGGACAATTAGCAATGCAGAATTCTGATCACTAAGAGAAGAGATTTTCTGTTTTGAGAAACTCTCTGGATCATACATAGAATGTGGAAGGGGATTCTAAAAAAGCATGGTGGTCTCACTGAGTTGGGGAAACAGGTCAGAGATCAGGGAGGCTGCAGTGGCTGGACTTTGTGGGCCAGTGTATCAGAGAGAAGGGCATTGCCCAGGTAAAGAGCCCCAAACATCTGCATGGGGTTTCATTAAGTCTCTGGCTGAATACTGTGCCCAGCTTACTTGAAATTAGATTTCAAGTGGTTGGTCAAAGAACAATTACTGAGAACAGAACAAACTATTAGGAAGCTATAGGCTAAACAAGTCCCAGGACTAACAAAGAATTGAGAGATGGTGGAGTTCTGATCCTTTTTTAACAACTGGAACAATTAATAGAGACCACAGAAGGGCCATGCCTTGATATTAAGGCTAAATAGAGCTCTATTAAAGGCCACCATAAGTCCACACCAACAGAGCTTAAATTCAAGTCTTAAAAGCTGATCTGCAGGCAATTTAACTGTCTTCCAAGTAAAGTTGTTCTTTAAAAGAAGAACAAAAGAATTTAGACACTTAGCAATTACCGGGAAGAAGCAGGGAAGTGGGAATCAAAGTCAGGAAATATAAATGACTAAAAAAAAACAATAATGATCAAAAGCAGACAAGAATTTTAGACAGCTATTATAAATATGTTGAGGAACTTTAAGGAGTACATGAACATAATAAGGAGATAAATAGAAGATATAGAAAAGAGCAAAGTGTGCCCTATCTGGTGTGGCTCAGTGGATAGAGCGTTGGCCTGTGGACTAAAGGGTCCTGGGTTCAATTCCATCAAAGGCATATGCCTGAATTGCTAGCTTGATCCTTAGCAGGGGGCATTCAGGAGGCATACAATCAATGATTCTCTCTCATCATTGATGCTTCTATCTCTTCCTCTCCCTTACTCTCTGAAATAAATTATATATATATATATATATAAATAAAAAAAGAGTAAAGTGGAACGTCTAGAAATAAAAGATCCTATATAATAAAAGGCTAATATGCAAATCGACCAAACAGCGAACAACTGGTTGCTATGATACTCACTTACCACCGGGGGCAGACCCTCAATGAAGGAGCTGCCCCCTGGTGGTCAGTGTTCTCCTACAGGGGGAGCACTCAGCTAGAAGCTCTGAGCCGGGCTCACGGCTGGTGAGGAAAGCAGCTGTGTAGGGAGCCTCTCCTGTCTCCACAGCAATGCTAAGAATGTCTGACTGAGAGCTTAAGCCCGTTCCCCAAGGACTCCCAGACTGTGAGAGGGTGCAGGCCAGGCTGAGGAACCCCTCCCTCCAGTGCACGAATTTTGTGCACTGGGCCTTTAGTATATTATAATTAATATAGAAATTGCATTTAGATTGTGAATGAAAAAAGGGCAACATGCTGATCTGACTAACTCAGGGAAGGCCTGTGTGGCAGCCTTGCAAACTCAAGAGACCTCAATATAACCACAAAGGATGGTCTGAAATTAAAAACCTTTCATTAAAAAGCAGTTTATAGTGGGTAGTCATGTCTTAGGTCAATATCTTCCTTGGCAAAGATCAACTTTGATCTTTACTGAGCCTATTGACTTTTTGCATTTAAGATAACAAACTGTGAAATGTCAGGGTAACTTGTAACTTCCCTTTTACTGGACCCCTCAGGGCACAACCAAATGTGCCTGAGCTCCAGGACAGAGACCATAAATTCCTTCATTGTTATCGTTATCCTGCTAATTATTGATTGTTTCTGTACCCACCTAAATAAAAGAAGAATGTGTCTATCATTTTACTTTTTATTCAACCCCAGAGGTTCTCCTGTCCCTCCAACCTCTGCTTTGCTTTCTCTTGCCTCCCTAATCTATCACCAATGGATTTCATGTGACCCACTTATGCCCTCTCCTTTTATTAAATTTACTTATTTAATCCCTTATTGTTTAAAGTATTACATATGTCTCCTTTTCCCCCCATTGACCTCTCCCAGATCGTATCTCCCCACCCCCCTCACAGCACATGTCCTTACCCTCCTACTGTCTGTGTCCATGGGTTATACTTATATGCATGTATACAAGTCCTTTGGTTGATCTTTCACCCCTTCACCCCTCTCCCCCCACACCTCCACACCTAGACCCCTACACCTGCCTCTCTCTGAGATTGGATAGTCTGTTTGATACCCCCCTTTAATTGAAATATATAAAATAAGGTGAAAAACTTCCATTCTCCAGAGCATTATCCCAATCCTTTGAGATTCTGTTTCCTAGCAATTGTCCACAGTTTGGCTCAAATAAACTCACAAAAATTATTTACAGGTTTGGATTTTTTTTAAAATATATTTTATTGATTTTGTACAGAGAGGAAGGGAGAGAGATAGAGAGTTAGAAACATCAATGAGAGAGAGTCATCGATCAGCTGCCTCTTGCACACCCCCTACCGGGGATATGCCCACAACCAAGGTACATGCCCTTGACCGGAATCAAACCCGGGACCCTTCAGTCCCTAAGCCGACGCTCTATCCATTGAGCCAAACCTGTCTCGGCGGATTTTTTTTTTTTTTTTTTTTTTTTTTACATTAACAAGATGTTAAATAGATAAGACTACCCTTCATATTTTCCCAAAATATTCAAGGGTATCTGAGAGTGTTTGAAAATAAATAAATAAAAAGGTAAAGCAGTGAATAACTAGAAAATAGGAAAGATAGGAGCTTCAAAATTTGGAGAAGAGCTTTTTAGCTGGAAATTTCCTCTGATTTTCCCTTTCCTGGATGCTGGCCTTCACAGCCTTAGAGTTCTGCATGGAGAATGCTCAGGAGGAGCTGGGAGGGGGGAGGGAGGGAAAGAGTATATTTTTTGGCTGCCTGCCATCCTTTGAACTTTTGATAAAACACAGAAGCACAATAATAATGGTAAATTATTCTGTCTTGTTTCAAATGATTTTTAAAATTCTTTGGAGAGTTTTTGAATTAAGAAAATGATTGCAATCCAAAAATTTTAAGTATGTGAGAAAACTTAAAATGATTCCATTATTTTAGAGTTTAGGAACTGTCATTCTTAATAGATATTATTTTACAAATCCCTATACATTTCAAGAATTCACAGATTTTTAAATGTTTTTAGAGTCTTAATTTTTTTATTTTTAACAGAAATCAATACAGACTAATATTTAAGTATATAAATTAAATACATATTCAAATATCCAAAACAGAGTACATTGCATTTTATCTTATTAGTTAAATTATATTTTGTGAGTAAACAAACCTAGAGCTTATAAATGACACCAGATGGAGAACCAAAAGTATTCAGCATCATTTTAACCAGATAGTGAAGGAGGAAGCTTAGCTCTACACTGTGCCTCAATCCTGACCTCCGGAGGCCATTCTAAGAATGACAAAGGGTTTCCAACATTTAACAGTTGACTCCACTTTATTAAAGCTCTCAACGTTGGGTGCCTCAGCTAACCTATCCCAGACTGCAGCAAACAAATGAGGACATCATCTTGTCTTAATCCAGAAAGAAAACTCCAAATTTCTTTCTTTTCCAAATCAATCCTTAATATTTTCTAACTGGCTAGAATTTATGACTTATTCAGTGCTACAATAAGTTTTTATTCACTCTTCCTTCTATTATTTGCAAATAATTACAAAACAACAACATTCTCTTTATTTTACCAGAAAAATGAGGATTATCAGGGGGGGAAATGGTTCTCAGTTTTCCTGAAAGATCCTTTCATCTTTTCCAACAGGTCTCATTTTCTAATCTTGACTTCTCTTTCCTCTCTTCAGTCTTGGTGAGATTCACCAGATGGATAGAGAGACTGGGCGTATACGTATACAAAGATCAAGATGAAGAGAGCTCTCCAGCTGTGTGTGCATGCACAAGAGAGAGAGAGAGAGAGAGAGAGAGAGAGAGAGAGAGAGAGAGAGAGAGAGAGAGATGAATATGAACCAACACTGCCTTTAAGCAGTACACCATCTAGCAGAATAAGTCAATATAAGTATTTTCAAATAAAATACTGAAAGGTCACCTGTATAAGTTATTATTTAGCAATTTGTTTAAATATATAGTCAACAGACCTGCTCTGATAGGCTGCATCTTTAGAAATCACATATATGCTAATGGCTATTTCAACTCTGTTTCTTAATAGCCTGACCCAAGACAGCTACGTATCTTCTGGCCTATGAAGACAAGCTGCAAATACCGAAAGTGTTTACAGCCCTCCTCACTTGTTTCTGGTCTCTTGTTCTAATCCAGGTCATTTTATCCTGATTCGTGGTCTTGGTCTCATCTTTTTAAACTTATTCTTGTGACTTTGGATATGACAAATACCTAATAAAAGAGTAACATGCTAATTGACGGTACCTTCACAACGCACACCAGCCAATCAGGAGTGAGTATGCAAATTAACCCAACAAAAAAAACCGAAAGGTTAATTTGCATAAGCAGGTGCAGAGCGGCCCAAGGCAGGGCGGATGCTTGCATTGTCACCATGGTGACAAGCAGACATTCCACACCACTCCAGCCGCTCCAGGCCTCTGGGCAGTATGGGAAGGCGGAGAGGTGGCTCTGAGCCAGAGCAGAAAGGCTGCTCCGTCAGAGCTAAGGCGGTGCCAGCAGCCAAGGGAAGGAAGGCCCCTTCTTGCACAAATCTTCTTGCATCAGAACTCTAGTTTATATATGATCTCTTTGGCTCCTGGCTTACGGCTATGACTTGGATTTTCCAGCCAATTCTCTCTGGTCATTGGGCCTGGTGGAATACCAACCAGAATGGGTCCCTGTGGGCTTGACCCCCCAACTCCAGTTATTTATCTAGAGCACATGTGTCAAACACAAGGCCCGCGGGCCAAATCCGTCCCTCCAGGCCTTGCAATGTGGCCCGCACCGCGCTGTCATCACTGCACTCTGCTGCGTTTCCATCACAATGACAGTTTATGACTGTTCAGTAAACCATTTGGCCCGCGATTTAGGCTGGATTTTAGATTTTGGCCCCTTCTCTGATTGAGTTCGACACCCCTAATCTAGAGGTAACCTTCTCAGCCTAATTAGCACCCATGGAAAAATACTATTTAAACTCCATAAATGTGCTCATTTTATACCCTTGAAGATCTTGACCCAGTGAAACTGACAGAAGCTAAAGGTTATTTCTAGTTTCCTAATTATTATTTTTAATAATCTAAAAAAGCTCATAGGAAACTGGCAAGGTAAGGGTTAAAGTAAAATAATGAAGCGTACTGATGGCAACTCAAGTAAAATGACGCATATGGGGGCCTGATGATCCATCATAGTTACAGACCCCCCTGGTCTTCACTGGGACCAGTCGCTCTCAACAGATAGGTACTGTCCTCTGGCCCCAGGGCCAGTTTGAAATGCTGTGTGTGGAGGGGGGGGGGGGAGATTGTTAATGATTGTAAAGTGCTATTGAGTTTAGTGGGCAGGAGTGAGCCAAGGCTGTAATTCAATGGACAATCAGACATAAAGAATTGTCTGACATCCCTCACATGGGTGAAAAACTTATTTATAATTTCCAAAGTTTAGACCTCATCTCCTCATGACAAAATATATGAAATATTTTTTACACCATTTTAAACATATCAAATTTTTCAGGAATGCTGCTACCATGCAAATTAAGGGACTGTTTTGTTTGGTTTGTTCAGAAATTTCACCAGAGTTGTTGTTCATTTCACATGACATCATAGACAGCAATGTTGTTTGTGCTGGTTGAGTCATTAATATGATGTACATCAATCTGTATCTGTAGCAATGCTACATAAATAAAATCAAATTAATTATTTGTTATATCTTTAGATATAGCCATCCATGACTGTTTACTTATTGAAATAGATATTATTATAAATCATATTTTTATGATTTATAATAATTTTATTTTTCACTCATGGTTTAGTTAAAAAATTTTATTTTTCACTCATGGTTTAGTTAAAATATTTCATTGACTATTACTTTTTAAATTTTATCTTTATTGTTGAGGATATTACAGATATCCCTATTTTCCCCCATTTACCCTCCACCCCACTCCTGCCCCCTTCTCAGGCCTTCACTGATTATTTTCTGTACATGGCTTATGCATATCCTATATAATAAAAGGCTAATATGCAAATCGATCAAATAGCAGAATGACCAGTTGCTATGATACACACTGACCACCAGGGGCTCAATTCAGGAGCTGGACACCAGGCCTCTAGTGTGGATATAAGTTCTTTGGTTAATCTCTCCCGCCCCCACCTCTTTCCCTCTTAAATTTGTCAGTCTGTTCTATGCTTCAATGTTCATCAGATTCCACATATAACTGAGATCATGTGATACTTTTCTTTCTCTGGTTGGCATATTTTGCTTAGCGTAATATTAACCAGGTCCCTCCATGCTTCTCAAAGGGTAGTTATTGGTTTTAATTATATAATAGCATGTAAGGATAGTAAAAATGATGTTGCAAAATATTTTTTTCTAAAAATGGCATGGAGCCTAGCATAATTGAGAACCATTGATTTGGTTCCATTTTAAAGTTCCAAAGGTAGTTCCACTTTCTTACCTCTCTATTACCAGTTCCTCTACCAAGGAAATAAAGACAAATACATTTATTTAAATATAATCAAGCCCAATATAGAAGAGAATCTTTTCTATATAGGGAAAGAAATCTGAAGGAATGATTGATCAACTCATCAAAACTAATTTTTTTCCAATGATGTTGCTAAACTCAAGCAGTTTCTCTAGTGTTTATAGTATGTGGAGGGGGGAGGACACTACTAAAAGAGTAGTTAGGCTCAGAATTCATTAGGAAGTCAGTTTTGACTGTGACAGAATAACAAAATTTTGCTTAAGTAGTAAAAATGTGCTCTCAAATAATTGTTGGGAGCCATCAGAGTTGAGACAAGCAACTCTGTCTTAAGGAAATAGAATTAAGTTCCTTCTAGCAGAAGTTATGCAGTGCCCTGAGGGTTTGGCCAGAGGCTAAAGATTAACCTGCTGCTTAGCATCTCTGCAACTTCCCCTTCCTCATCCTCCCCCATAGCTAGCCCAGCCTTGCCATGTTACACCTTGGAATGTTACCCTGCCCTGGCAGTTAGCCAATCCTGTGTTGCCAGATACCTTACCACCTTGTCACTCAGTGCCTAAACCAATTACTGTATACACTGCCAAAGACCCCTCTGCATAGGCAACCCTGTCCCCCTTTGTTCCTGCTGCATATATACTGCCATTTCAAAAAATAAAGTTCGAGGCTTGATCAGAACCTTGTCTTGTCTCTGTTCTTTCGAGTTCCTTGTTTGTTTCATTCTCTTAGGTGGTTCCTGCATACCCCCATTGTTGCCCCGAGAGTCGGGGCAAATAATCCCAGTGTTTTTGTCAGTGTGTTTTTTCCGTATCCCTTGGGTTCACCACAATCGAAAAAGAGGATGGCTTCCCGGACTTACACAAATCTACTTCCCAGCCCAAGGTGAACTGGAGTCACACACCCCCAACAATGGTGTAGAAATACTTTGGGAAAGAGTTCTATGTGGCATATCATAGTACTCTAGTTCCTTGGGGGAAATACCACATCTTGAACATAATAGCAAAGACTAGAAAACCTGTTTTAGAGGATATTTATGAAAGTGTTTCTGTTTTACTAAACATATGCTTTTTAGTATAACTAGGGGAGTAAATTTTGTAATCTCCTCACAGATGCTTTCTCATCAATAAGAACTGGGGGGACAAGTATTGTTCACCTCTTTCTTTCTCCACAGATTGAGCAGTGTCCCTTCCCACAAGAGCCATCCGGATAGTGAGGATCTGAGTCACATAGCCAAGCCACAAATTAGTTTCCCGGCTCTTGTATTTGTTACAATCATCCCTCCGAGCTGGGAGGAATGTTATAATTTTAGGTGAATATTTTTCAAATCGTTTTTATACTAATATTTTGACAAGTGTGTATGGATTAGTCAATTAAAATGTAATGTCATCATTATCTGGAAGTAGCTTTGGGAATAATCATTAATTAAATAAATGACTTATTTTATTTTAGTGAAGAGAAGAAAAACATTTCCCTAGAAAATACTTCTGTTAATGATTATTCATAGATTTGTTCTCTAAGTTATAGGGCATTAGCATTCACATCTTGCCTGGGCTTTGCAGCTAGACATCACTTTTGTCATTAAGAGAAGGAAATGATGGCTAACACTCAACAACAGGAACATTGCCTGAAAAAAAATGAGTGTTTATCTCATTAAGGCTTTCAAAATGACTGCCGGATGATGATATATTATTTTACATTCAATGAAAAAATGAGACAAGTGTAACTATAGTTACCAAGTGTATCAGGGACCCCTGCTTTCTTCCTCCACCTCCTGCCCCAAGAATGTTCACATGACAACTTCCTTGAATAAACACTTAGCCTGGAGACTTCAGGCTAAGTATTTGGCGAAGAAAGTTGTCATGTGAACATATTTAGGGGCAAGAGGTGGAAGAAGACTTTAAAGTCACCTGTCACAAACATTTTAATGTGCAACATATCTTAATTTTTTAAATAAAACAGTACGTACTTTGAAAACATCTTTTAGGAGATATCTTTCCTTGAGTTGCTTAGGACCAAAAAAATATTAGATGGTCTTGATCCTGGTACAAGTGGTATTTATTTTCTAGTCCTCCCATGCCTGGTATGTTATGCTCAGCGATGGCCTTGACTTGCTTAATAATCTTAACTGGAAGGAAGAAACGCCTATTGTTTTAGAGACAGGAAGCAGAATGCCCAGTTCACTTTGTTTCCAGAAAACATCCATCTACTTACTTCCTGAGGATGTAAGATTCCAGTATGCTTGGTCACTTCTGGAAGTAATAATGTCTACACTGCAGCTGCCCTATAGGCTGTATTGTTTATGCTACATATGGGTGCTCAATATATTTGGCTTGTTTAGAGCATTTAAGAATGTAGGATGATAAAATCAGATGGCTGAATTTTAACACTACCAGATACTTCACTTACTAGATTTGTGAACATAACCAAGTTAGTTAATGTCTCCAAAACTCTATTTCCTTTACTGTAAAATGAAGGAAATAGTGGTATATTCCTTATAGGCCAATTTTGAGGATTAAATGATATAACTCAGGCATAGCATAAAGTATAGGAAGAGCAGGTACTCAATAACTAGTACCTATTGTTATTTTTGTTTATATTGTTTCATATGCATATCATAGCATTCAGATATTAAAATTAAAGAAGAGATACATGAATTTATTTATTTATTGACTTCAGAAAGAGTAGAAGGGAGAAAGAGAGAGAGAGAAACATCAGTATGAGAGAGAAACATTGATTGGTTGTCTCTAGCACATAGCTGAACCAGGACTGAACCACAACCTGGGCATCTGCCCTTCCTGGGAATCAGCAACCTTTAAGTGCACAGACAACACCCAGTCAACTGAGCTGCACCAGCCAAGGCTCTTGAATTTATTTAACTGTTATGTAAGCCAATTTTCAAGCTCCAGGGACAGCCTGTGTGGTGCATTTGGCAAATGGGGGTCATCTTATGTCCTCTCCCAAGTCATCATCTGAGGACTCCTTGCTCTTCTGAGCTTCCCCTGCTTCACAACCAGGGCAATACTGCACTTTCCTTAACTCTCCATTATGTGTCCACAGTGCCAACACACAACTACAGAAGTATGCCAGGAAGGAGGAGGGTAAATTAAAGTAACTAGAACATTGGAGAAAAAATAAAATCATGTGGTAAAGCACTCCTATAGTCCATGGAAAAAAGAAAGTTGTTTTTTTAATTTTTTTTTCTCACAGATCATTTCTTTGTAGTTCTGACTCTTTTTTCCTTCTCTTCAAAGTGTCTCTTCTTTTATGCTCTCACCAAGCTAGTTGTCATGATTCTTTAGAAAAACATCACCTTTCTTGTCCACAGAAGGTGTTTTTAATAAGGATCCATCCCCCCCCCCTTTTTTTTTATAATATGATCCATAGGACATCGTTTACTATGACACTTCCCCAAAGACTTAGTTCATCACTTTGGAATTACACCTTGAAGGAAAGCTGGTGTAACAGTGGAATAGTCTAGGGTGAGCTTCACATCTCCAAGGCTTGGCAACTTCCCAGATTTCACTACCAACAGGGAACTAATTCTTTACACACACACACACACACACACACACACACACACACACACACACACCAAAAGAAGGGGTGGGATTCAGAGGCTGTATAGTACTGGAGAAAGGATGTTCCTAAGGAAAAAATAAAAGTGTAGTCAACATCCCACAGAGATGGTAGCCTGTTATATGATTCTGCACAGATAAGTTCCCTTTTGTTCATCTCTTTGAGAGATACGGGCTACAATCCTAACTTCAGTATATTCATCCTGGTGCAGTTTCAACTCCTGTTGGAGAACTTCATTATCCCTCCTGAGTTAGCTGGAGTTGAGGGGAGCCAGGGAACTGTGCCCCAGGCTGCTGTGGCTCCTCTGCCAGGAGCTAATGGTATACAGAAGACTCTTGATTTTGTGGCATCTTAGTAGATGCAATAAATTTCAGTTCATTCTTTTACACTCTCTAGGTATAAATAATTACACAGTAATTATGATAACTGAGGTTCTTCTTATCTAATATTTATGCCCCAATTTTATGACCAAATCCTCAGAGAGAGTAATCTTACAGATACTTTTTAATTATTGAAGTTGTTAGGGGGAAAAAAAGATTCAACTATTAGTCAAAAATTGTTTTGTAAAAATAACCACTAGTCTAATAGAAATCGAATGTACGTTACAAAGTCACACACAAAAAATTAATTTGTTCAGTTACACAAAAGTCAGGACAGAAAAAAATAAGAATATGGTGAAGAAAGCATAATAAAAAGTAAATAGAACTTCTGCTTCTGGATTTGGTAGAGCAACTGATCCACGTACACTTGTCTCTCATGCTGTAAAATAGCAATAAAACTGGGCAATACATGTAAACTAACTGTTTCAGGTACTGAACAATGGGCAGTGCAGGCCTGGGATTCTCCAGGGAAGAAAAACATGCAAGGTGACCTCAGAGAGCCCTGAGTTTCTGCCTGCAGGTTTCTTTGCTACTTTGGCTCAAAGAGGTGGGTTCGCTCTGAGAGGAGTGACAGAAATCATAAGGGGAAGTTACCAGAGCTATATTGATGGAGGACAAGCAGAAGTCTGCAGAGAAACTGAACATGGGTTGTTGTGCTTGGTCAAATACACATGAGATGAGACTTCGGGAGACTTAGCAGAGATTGTCTTCTGTAGGGCTGAGAACATAGCTCAACAAATTTCGAAAGGCACTTTCTAAGGGGTCAACATTCCTTTCTAGTTGAGACAGGGGAGATATTATTAAAAACTAGAGGCTCAATGCATGAAATTCGTGCAATGGGCTCGGCCTCATAGCTGCCCACGGCAGCTGCCTCAGCCCTTGCAGCCCCATTTTTGAAAGAAAGGATGTCTGGAAGGTCATTCAGCTGTCTGATCTAATTAGCATATTACACTTTTATTATTATAGATTATCTTCAGCCAACCTAATCAGAAAATATAAGCAAGCACAGAAGCTACTAGATAGAGAAACTAAATGAAAATGAAGTTACATTGGAAAAATAACCCAGAGTGCACAACAATTAGGTCCAAGTGTGATATTACCCATAAACAGCTTCAATGAGTTTCTTTAAACTAGTTTCAAAAATCACATAGGTCTCAATTTTAGCTATCTTTAGCTAATAAGATAACTAAAGTAGACCTTCGACTGATTCTCATTTGTGTGGATCAGTCCAGTTCTTGATTTTGCTGGACTAGTAAAGCAAGAAAAACCAAAGAGACCGAAACATACCAGCCCAGGTCTCCGCACATGTAAAGTAGAGGCAGATTCTGTAGTTCCAAACACGAAAGACAGTGAAAAATGCATTTTGATTATTTAGATTTATTCAGTCAAAGGGGCCTATAAAACGCATAGAAGTCACAGTTTTATTATATTTTCCTAGTTAACTCATTCAACAAATGATTCTCTTAGTATTAATATATGGCAGGTATTTTTCTGGGCACAGAAATTAAGCAGTGAACAAACTAACAAAAACTTCTGCCCTCCTGGAGTATAATTAAATCGACATGACCAAAAGGACTGAGTTGGCTTATTTTATTTTTTTCCTGGATAATAATTTTAGGAATAATCTGCCATATTCATTCTCTTCAGTTGGTTTGGCTTTATTCCTTATCTTAATCATGTAGACTGCTTATTAAAAATGACATTTGATTTATTTATAACAAATTTATAACAATCAAGTATAGATAAAATAGATAAAAGCATCTCACCAAAAGGACATTTAACACAGTTTTATTTCATATGCTTTATTTTTAAATTTTGTTTACTTATTTAAATTTTTCTTTAATATGATTGTGTGCTGCTTTTGTCAGAAATTTTTAAATGCAGTCCCTTATGTTATCATAGAAAAATTAGGTCATAAATAAATAAATAAATATAAAATTGTTTAAAATATTTTATTGAACCTAGAAATCTACAAATATAACTATAACCTAAGCAGATTGTGCCTCTTTAGCTGAAAAATTAGGACATTGTCTAAGCAAAGGACTGAAGAAAAGCCTTTTTGTGAAATATTTCTTGGATGACCAAGTCCTTTCTGATGTGCATCACAATATGTTTTTATGTGAAACATTAAACTGTAGGAAGCAAGCTTTCTGTTGCTTAAATGGAAATGCACTTACACTAGTGACAACTGCCCTGAGTTGAAGAATTGCTTTGAATAAATACGTAGTCAAATCCTTCATGGCTAAGACTGTCCTGAAAGAGGCTGCTAACAATTTAAAAAAAAAAAAAAAAAAGGCTGGTAAATACAAAGATCAGATTCCCATATCCTATGTGACTCTCTGCAGAAATTTAAAAGTGGACTAGAATAAATATTGAAAGAAGGGCTAATATTTATAGATACAGCTTTCACATTTGGGGGTGACCAGACTGGCGAGGGCCAATAAGGGGTGACCAGGCTGGTAGGAAGGGGGCAATCAGGGGTCACTCAGCCAGCAGCAGGGAAGCAGTTAGGGGAGATCAAGCTGGCACACAGAGACATTGAGGGGTAATCAGGCCAGCAAGGGGGGGGCGGGGTGGGAAACAGTTAGGGACGACCAGGCAGGCAGGCAGGTGAGCAATTAGAAGCCAGCGGTCTAGGATTTTAAGAGGGATGTCCCCCAAGGGGTCCCGGATTGAAGTGGGTGCAGGCTGGGCTGAGGTGAACACTCCCCCCCCCCCCATGCACGAATTTCATGCACTGGGCCTCTAGTAATTCCATCAATTTAGTGCCCTTTTAGGTTCTTACCTAATGTCAAAGTGTGTTCACAATATATTCAACAAATATTTTCTGAACACCTACTATTTGTGGGCACTGAGGTGGGCACTTGAAATTTGAAAGGAAACAAAATAGACAAGATACTTGTCTATTTGGGGATGTAGATTAAAAGTAAATAAATTACATACACATTTTAATGTGTTTTAAATGAAATAAATGGGAAGCAGAGAATCTGCATTAAATGGAAAAGTCTAAGAGTTGAAATCTAAGCTAAGACTTGAAGTCTGGGGAGAAATCCAAGGGGAGAGAAAGTGGTAGAGGTGGCAGGGAGAGAAGGAAAAGTATTTCTTGTAGAACAAAAGTCCTGAATAAAATGAAGTTCATTGTGTTCCATCAACTCAAAGGAGATTGAAAAGAGATAAGATCAGACAAATAGGAGTGGTCAGAGGTTGATTGCTATTCTCATAAATTAGCTGCTCTTTAATTTGCCTACATCATGATGCCCTTTGAATATTAGTTAGAAGTTAAGAAATTTCACTCCCAAAAAGTACATATGAAAATTTTATGTGAAATTTTACATACAATTTCAGGGTTTTCAAAGAGTAGCATTCATACTTGATTTGTCCTTGATACAAAAGACCCATTCTACTTGATTTGAGTGAAACACTTTTTTGGGCACAAATCTTCCCCCAGAAATATGGGACACATTTCTCCCACTGAAGAGCCCAGCAATGTGCCCTCAGTTCCTGAACATATAGCTACATAAGCCAATACATAACAAAAGAAAGGTTTAACTGTCAACGCATAAAAGTCATAGATGTTTCCCTTCACCAAGAGAGTTATGATTTTCAATAACTTCACAGTGACTGAGTATTCTCACATAGCAGTTAGGGTCCTAATTGGGTAATTATTTTTAATTTTAAAAAAATATACTAGAGGCCCTGTGCATGAAATTTGGGGGTGTCCCTTTAGCCCAGCCTGTACCCTCTCCAATCTGGGATCCCTGAAGGGATGTCCGACTGCTTGTTTAGGCCTGATCTCACTGGGCCTAAACAGACAGTCGGACATCCCTTTCACAATCCAGGACTGCTAGCTCCCATCTGCTCACCAGCCTGCCTTCCTGATTGCTCCTAACTGCTTCTGCTTGCCAGCCTGATCATCCCCTAACCACTCTGCTGCCAGCCTGATTGATGCCTAACTGCTCCCCTGTCAGGCTGTTTTCCCCCCAACTGCCCTCCTCTGCTGGCCTGGTCACCCCTAATTGGCCTCCCCTGCAGGGTTGATCGCCCTCCCTTGCAGGCCTGGTCCCTCTCTACTGCCCTCATTTGCAGGCCTGGTCCCTCCCAACTGCTCTCCCCTGCTGGCCATCTTGTGGTGGCCATCTTGTGTCCACATGGGGCCAGGATCTTTGACCACATGGGGGCAGCCATATTGTGTATTGGAAGTGATGGTCAAGCTGCATATTACCCTTTTATTAGATAGAATCTTTCCTTTATTGCACAGAGGAAGGGAGTGGGAGAGAGAGAGAGAGAGAGAAACATCAATGATGAGAGCAAATCATTGATTGGCTGCCTCCTGCATGCCCCACATTGGGGATTGAGCCCGAGCCCAAAACCCGGGCATGTGCCCTGACTGGGAATTGAACCATGACCTCCTGGTTCATAGATCGATGCTCAACCACTGAGCCACTGTGGCTGGGAGAGGCTGACACTCTGATTTTGGACTTCGGGCTTCCTGAACTGTGAACAAATACAATTTTGTTGTTTGAAGCCACTCTCTTTGTGGTATTGTTGTGGTAAGCCTCAGAAACTAAAATGGCTTCATACAAGGGAAGACAGTACAAGATACTTTCTCTATTGTGATACATAGATGTAATTTTTTTAAAAGAGAGAAAACATCAGTAAAACAGGTGTACTTCATGGAAAGGCTAAAACCATTAACAGTCCCATCAATTCTTGAAATGCTATAATTCTCTAACTCTTAAACCAGAAAAATTGTGTATTAAGCAATTATTCACACAGTTAGTCCTCATGAGAACTGACTTGCTAATGCAGGAACCTATTGAAAAGCAGCTTGCTAGCCTCACCATCTGAGTCAGGAGGCATTCACTCCTGCTACTTGGAGAAGTGTTACATTGATATTTCTTTCTCTCTTTTTTAGAATTTATTTTATTTTATTGTTTAAGGTATTACAAATAGTAGTACATATGTCTCCTCCCCTCCCTCACCCCACCCATTGACCTCCATCCTCCCCCAGTGTCTTGCATCCATTAGTTATGCTTATATGCATGCATACAAGTCCTTCGGTTGATCATTTACCCCTGCCCCCCAACCCTCCCCTGCTTTCCCACAGACTGTAATTTGACAGTCTGTTTCATGCTTCTTTGACTCTGTATCTATTTTTGTAATAACAGTTTATAATGTTCTTTATATTCCAAAAATGAGTGAGATCATGTGGTATTTATCTTTCACTGACTGGCTTATTTCACTTAGCATAACATTGATATTTCTTTACACCAAAGAAGAGTTTAGACCTAAATTATTCATCCTGCCTTTCAATATTGAGTTAAACAAAATTGTGTGTATTGTGGAAATATGGTTTTGTGTTCATATAATTATATTTTTCTGTGGAAGGAAGCTAAATACTTAAAATCCCTTCAAACAGGGAAACCTTCACTTATTTCTCTTCTGGGGTACATATATTTCAAGTATAAATTTTTTAAACAAAGGAAAACAGCATACGTCTTTCTTTAAACTTTATTTTAACCTTGAACCAAATAAAAGTGATTTTGTATTTTCTTGGAAAGACATGCCCCTATAAAACAGAAAGGGGAAAAAACAAACAAACAATAGAAATAGTTTAAAATAAAGAGCTTGATTTGTGTGAAGACAAACATAAACAAAGCAAAACAGAAAAAGTCTCACCCCCAACCAAATACCACAGAAAATGTCAATGTAACAGAAAATGTCAAAAGAGAAATTTAACCTTTTTTTTAATCCTTTTCATTTCCTCGGACTTTAAGAATATTTCCCTTTTAAGTAAAAAATATCTCCCTCTTTTTCATTGCAGGAAAGAATAATGATCAACTTGGCACTGCCCTGTAAAACCCAGACTTGCAAGAAACAGGAGCAGCAAAGGTGTGAAATGCTTTTCCCTTGCCCAGTTCTGCCTTTCCTTCAAAGGCCTTCAAACATCAATAATAGACACTACTTACAGTTCACATCACATCATAGAGAAGGAAATGAGCCTTCCCTTTGCCCAGGGCAGTAGAGCAGACTGGAAGGGCTGCCATGCTCCCAATCCCAGGGTGCCCCGCCCACCACATAATCTGTGTCTGCAGTTTCTCAGCAGAATGATTCAGAGCTGATGGTGGGAGCCAATACGGCCTCATTACTTTCTAGGCCTGTCACCTTGGCAACTTACTTAACCTCCTGAGCTTTAGATTTCTCACCTATTGAACAGTGAAATAATACCCCTTCTTTCATAGGTTGTAGAGCCAACATAAAATAATGAAAGTGCCTGGTATTTCTAGAAGAAACTCAATAAATCACATGTGTACTGTTTGCATAGATAAGCTTAGTTAGTAAGGACACCTATTGAGAAGTGTAAACAAGGATCCCAGAATTCTGGTGACCCTTGAGCCCCTGGCAAGGGCCAGAGCTATGCACCTATTGTTTAGTCCATACAATGAAGACTCGAGCAATTTCCAAATAGTTTACCAGTAAATCTTTGTGGTATTTACTGACCTTTAGGATAGACTGTCTGTTACCTCAATTACCTGCCTGACTAAGGGCTAGATGTGTAACCAAAAATTGAATAAAAGGTTGTTGAGGCCTAAGCACCAGTGGGTTCCTTCCCCTTGAGTTGGGCTCCCACCTGGTCCCCCGATTTCCAAAATATTATTTCTTGTCTCGTCTCTCATTTGTGTGCGGCCCTTTTCCAGATCCTGAACCCTGAACCAAGCGGGACGTAGGACTTCACAGCTTAGGGTATGGAAAGTGAGGAGAGGTTTCCTTCTGGGCCTCTTCTCCACGCGTGTGTTCATACATTTGTTCCCCACCTCACTTTCTGACATGCTCATCTATTTTGTCCTCACACTTGTATTAACCAGCGAGAGCTCCACTTAAGAGGTAATATGCTCTGGATAGAAGACAGCTCTTGCCGCAGCTGCATAGGTGGGAGGAAGGGGAAGAAGAGAGGCCTACTCCCCGCCAGTGCTGCCAGGGACAAGCTGCTGCCTAATTTGGGGGTTCAAAATAGGAATTTCACATGGCTTGGGAACTTAAAATTCCCTTGGAAGTTGGAGGAGGGAATTGCTGCAGAGATTTGAAAGCCAAAGCTATTCTAGAACATATACCTCTGTGGGGTGATGAATCAGTAGCTAAGAATATTTTTAACTAGGGATAATAAGCATAAGAGTCAAGAATGAGTGAACCCAGAACCCATATAAGAACCACCTTCTCCTAAGGACTAATCTAAAGAGATAAACAAGATTGTGCTGAAGCTGAAAGGTAAAAGATGTCCTGTCCCAACAATCATAAACTCATCATTTGGGGTCTGGTATACCTACAGGGAATACTGGAAAGAACATGGTTTTACAGTAAAACAAAGATCCCAGTTCTACTTTTGCCACTTGTTTATAAGCTTCTTTAAGCCTTCTGTTATCATCTATAAATGGGCACTAACATGGCAGGATGGTATGAAGTTTAGGAATGTGTGTGTACATGCATTGCAGCGCCTCGTGTTGACAAGGCAGTCATAAATAAATGGAAGCTGGAAGGAGACACCTCCTTAAAAACAGAAGTGATAAGGAAGGACTGAGCATGATTATGTTATGACTGGAATCTACGCCAAGAGAAATATGGGAAAGAGACATATGCATCATCTGTATATAGTGTGATTCCTCCAATCATTCACAACATTAGGGAGTTTATTCTTTGCTTCATGTGAGCCTCTGAGGGAAGCGGGGCCTCCTGACAAGGGAAGCTGGTGTTCATAGACCTTAATAGATCAGCATCGAGGAGCTGACCGGAAAGCTCTCAGGTTAAAGCAGACATGACAATGTTCCCGGCATTAGTTTAAAAATCTAAATTTGACAAAATGTGAACACTCTCTAAACATTTCAGTTTTCTTTTCTGAATCCTTATTAACAGATACCCCTAACTTAATCTTCACTGAAAAAAAAATATCCATGAGCCCACAAAGGTCTTTTCAACATACCCAGCTAGATCAAAGTAGATCTACCCCAACTTTAGATAATCCACATATCCTATTTCTCTATTGTAAATATTTTAAATTTCAATAACATACTGAGATAAAATGTTAATCAATGTGCTAACCTGTAAAATTAATGTTATCACAAAAACAAGATGAATACTTATTTATTCAATAAATACTGATGGCACGCTGAATAAGGGCATTGCTGTGGCTCAAGCAACACAGCACACGGCCTTTCTTTGGTTTCTCCTTGATGCCGACTGGAAGATCTAATCACAAACCAACCTGTTCAAAATTTGAACACTGACTGGCGAACTGTGGCAAGTTACTGAGTTCCAGCAAATGAAGAGCGAACTCTCCATTAGAGATTTGGGCCCTCGTAATAGTTTTGCTTTTCGGCTTGTTTTGGTAAGTTACCTACTAACTCTACCTAGGTACCTTGTTCTTAAAGTCGGATAGATTTAGCATCAGAAAAACTTGGTTCAGAGAATAATTTTAACTAATTTGAAAAAGCAACCAACTCTGAAAAAAACACACACAAAAAAAACCTATAGCCCAAGCGTTCATCTCATGCCTTAAAGACAGGTTACGAAGGAATTGGTTTAATTCATGTTATCCCAACTGTCCTTTAACAGTTGAAAGGCTTCTTCCCACTTCTGATGGTTTGTTGCCAAAGCTTTGTTTTCTACTCCACTGCTATTGTTTGGGCAGCAGACATTTCTCTTCTACCAAACTAGAGAGGAAAATTCTCTAGATACATTTGGTTTTTCTCTAGGCATCACACCTCGCATTCTATCTGGAAGAGTTCCCATGGGTGACCGAAGCTACCTCGATGCCATTTGCCCCTTGCCAATGGCCAATGATTGACTAGATGGGAGTATAAACGCCTGCTCCCTGATCTCCAGGTGGAACAGTGTTTGTGGTACAATTTACACTCCCAAATCCCCGCTGTATGGGGATGACACTAGACTCTCCCTAAAGCTACCACTGATTGGATTCTCCCATAGCTCCTTCCTCTTCTTTCTACTGCGTCCCTCCCTCACATGTTACTCTGAACAAGCTGCAGGCTCTGGCTCTACCAGCTGGAACCAGGAAAGTATGCCTAGGAGGGATGCTGATGGCAAAGCAGAAGCCTGGATAAAGCAGAGTTTATGCACAGGGAAGCATGCTCCTGGGGGACAGAATTGAATGTCCTGGTGAGAGCCCAAGGCCTGGAGCATTGCTGGGAAGTCTCTTGGGAAAGAGACTGGGAAAGTGTTCGCTGCCATTAAACGAAGAGCAATACCAGAACTGCCCTGGCAGCGAACTGTGTGTGTGTGTGTGGAGGGCGGTGGGGGGGGGGGGGGGCGGGGGATGAAAGACTCAGGGGGTTGGGCTCTCTAGCAGAGAACTATTGTGCAAGTCCCCAAAACTCACAATGGAGTGTGTTTCTTGAAAGGCCAAAGGATGATCCTTCACCTGGTGGACCTCACTACTGGTCTGATGGCTTGGAGGGAAGGTGAGAGCAGGTCTTCAGGGCAGCAAGCCTTATCCAGTCTGGTAGATTTTTGCAGGGTGCGTAAGAAAGGGACCCCTGGTGAGTGTGGCCAGGAGGATGGAATCTGAAATACAGTATAGAGGAGCTTTTCTCTTAAAAATAAAAAATATATGGGAAATCACAGGGGGAGGGGGGGAAATGGAAGGAAATTTAAACCTTTTCAAGAAAATCATCAACGCCAAAACCAATTTGGCTCAGTGGAGAGAGTGTTGTCCTGTGAACTGAAAGGTCCCAGGTGCGATTCCGGTCAAAGGCATGCACCTTGGTTGTGGGCACATCCC